>NC_136738.1:25090100-25711350 GCF_936440315.1 Barbus barbus | reverse complement strand
CGCCACCATTTGTTTCAGCGTTTAGGCTGCAGATGATATTTGCATGTAAATTCACATTTCTGTGAACACCTGTAATGCTTTAGACGCCCCGTTTTTGTCATCTGGACAATCAATCAAATTCAAAATTTCCCTGATTATTTGCTCTCTGTATCTATTGTGCTGCATTATGGAAGCAGAATAATGACAATAGTTTTTGAAACATAAAGCATGCTGAATTCAACAAATAATAAAAAAAAAGATGCATTGCAATTAACAGTGCAATGCATTTTAATGCCTTGTATTTCCAGGACTTGCATTTTTAGGTCCTGAAATTGAACATAGTTGTTTATTTAAGCTGTGAATATTTCAATTCAAAATATTTTACACACATTTTCGTAATTAAAAATTCAATAATTCATATTCACCTTCCAGAATTCACTTCCAAAATATTCAGTCTGTTTAAACATACGATGTATAATATTCGACAGGCAAATTTCGGTCATTTTATTTCACTTTCCAAATTCGCTGTCACAAATTCAGTGGTAAAGAGCATTATAAATCTCCTTTGAAAAAGAGCATTATAATCTCCTTTGTGGTAGAGAAAGCTGCTTATGTAGGCTACGGGAAAGAGCAAAGGTGTTGAATTAAACATACACACAATCAGCGTTTCCACATGTTTATACTGGCCCCGATAATCAAAACTTCTACTTAGCGCTTGCTCCATTTCTGCAAAACAGTTTTTGTAAATTAATGACTTGATCCACATATGGCCTTCATCACCTGCTGGTGAGCGGCCGACATCAGCTGGAGATCATGCATCAGTGCTCTACTGCTATTCCTGCAGGTCCCGGATGTGCAACGCTGAATTTTTCTGCCGAATTTTAACCACTGAATTTGTGACAGCGAATTTGGAAAGTGAAATAAAATGACCGAAATTTGCCTGTCGAGTATTATACATCGTTAATTGCAATGCATCTTTTTTTTATTTTTCTTTTTGCTTTGTTTCAGAAACTATTGTCATTATTCTGCTTCCATACTGCATCAATCGATGGATAAGTGATCCTTTTGGCTGATTCCCGTGATGGTAATGTACAGTCTGGCTTGGTCTCCAACTGTGGTATTTTTTACAAGGCAGTCATCTTTTTAATTTCAGGATGTTAAACAATTCATAAGCAGTCATCACTGAACCTGTTAATAGACCAGGATCAAATTACAATGGGCAAACACAAGAGTCAGGGAAATACTAAATTAGTATTAGAGATTAATATTCGCCTCAAATATAATGAAATTTATCATGCTAAATACCACAGAAAAGGGGGAGAAAATCAAATATCAATCTACTTAAACAAAAAAGGGCTTAATGGATCAATATGAGATTCTTAATATATAATTTTATTAGTTTTAGTTCTAAAGTGACTCGTTTGAAGTTATTAATTATATATTTATTTGTTTATAAATGAATTTATTTTATTCAGGACAAATATATTATCCCCAAACATTATGCATCAAGCTTTGTGGTAAAATATTGGAAATTGGGGCTAATATAAATATATAATTAATATATAAATGTATCATTTAATGTATAATATATGCACCACATGATATTAAATATATATTAAATAATATTAAACATCTATATTATTAGTTGTCAGGAAAAAAATCTTAGTCTCATATGTTTTACTAATATGATTCCACCCCTTGCAGCTTTCAAACGCAATATCTGATTCAAACTCCTTTCTTGGACAGAAGGCTGAAAGTTTGATGGATTTGTGTTCTCCTGTATGTGAACAGGCCCTTTGGGAATCTTCTAAACACAGCACATGATGGGAAGGGCATGACTTGCTGTTGCAAGCAGTAATTGATTTTCAGCCAAACTTACTAATGGCCAGATGTTCATCCTCCACACCAAATGCATTATTCTAAATTGAAGCATTAGTATGAAGAATGACATGTTATATTTAATTAAGCTAAGTAATATGTGTCGTTTTGTTAATGAATGCTCTCAATGCAGCAAAATGTGAACTGCTGCCTGTAATGAAAATGTGATCTTACACAGATTATCTTCAGTCCTTTTGAAATGCTTTCTTTGTCATAGAGATGTACTGTACTGCTTAGTGTGCCTTGGAGAGTGCCATGGACTGTAGGCTGGTGATAGTTATGTTTAATGACATTATATGACTTTTCAAAGCAAGTATTGATATGTGAGTAATTGCAATTTGCTCAGTTATTTTAATTTGCAAATCATGTAATTAATTTGATTAAATTTCAATTGGCTGAAACCCTTAATTGGATGATATTAGGAGCATTTGATGTTAAACTGGATAGTTTGTTTTTCATGGACTTCTTGCTCGGCCCTTTAACAACAATTCTGTGGTCTGTAGCTTGATTTCATATCTCCCATCTCCATTGTTCACTGGCCTTTGGATTTTAATTCCTAGTGGGCTTTGTTTGTTTGTGGGTTGAGTAATTATAGCCATCATTCATTCAGAGGCGTGATGGCATTTCATGCACGTACAGCTCTATTGTAATTATCCTTACTGCAGGGGGGTTTGTTCTTGAGCTGTTCTGTATTTCTCCACGGTGGGGTTATTTTCTCCTATGACAATCAATTGCCCTCACAGCAGCGGGAATATGGCCTGGCTTCATGGCAGGGATGAGAGCACTTTATCTTAAACTTTTTTGTTTGAAAAGAATGCTATTACTTAGCATAATAGTACAGCGTATATTAGTACCTGGCTATAGGCCATCAAAATATTTTATATTATTTTTTAAAAGATGCTTTTGAATGATAGTTATGTTCTGTAAGTGCTATACTGTACACATAAATTGAACTGGATTGAACATGGCGTGAAATGCCAGAAAACAGCAAAATCATTGTCATTTGACAAAAGGAAACACCTCGTGCCAGTAAAGTCACCTCAAACAGCAATCACTGCCGTCCAGTTCTAGAGGTTTCTTCATCAGACAGACAGGGCATGTTGCCTACCCCCTCCCCCCTAAATCAATATCATCCTAGGGAATTTTACATCAGGCAGGATGGGTCTGACATACAACCACCATTCAGCTGCACTCAGATGGAAAAGAGTTGCTCGTTATCCCAGTAATAGAGTAAGAGCGGGCTGTTTTTCCTGAGAGTCAGAGATTGAGATCCCATTACTAAAGGGCCCTGGACTGTGGCCCTTAAAACCCACCCCACGATATGACCATAAATTGATCCTCTCTGGCTTGTCCCCTAAAACACAATCTTGGCTAGAGCTAACTGTTGAACTGATCTGGCTAGTAAATCAGACGCCTTAAGCTTTTCGTGGTTAGACAGCAGAGCATAAATCCTGTTATTTTGGGAATCTGTTAATCAGCTCTTCGCTGAAATCTCTTTCTGTTTGCACAGTCTGTTTTTGTACCTTCTCTCAAACCTCCTGCGCTCTATACTTGCTAATTGTCTCGATCTAACGGTCTTACATTATTGGTCAAAAGTGCACTTGATACACAGATAGTCCTGTACATGTGTGTGATGTGTAGAAAAGTGTGTTTTTCGGCTTTATAGTCTCTTAGCTTTGTGGTTATCTATTTGCTAGTGTACTCCTAAAAGATGTGAACATTTCAAAAACTAAAGTCTTTTTCTTTCTGGAAAATGGACCAAAAATATTATTGAGCATCATGATGTCAAGTCTGGTTAGTCTACGGTCTGATGAACATGTTTGAGCTTTAAAAGCGAATCTTTAAGGAGCGAATCTTTAAGGACTAATGATTAATTCTGAGTAGAAATGTTAAATTATCCTAATTTTAAGAACAAATCATGTACACAAGATGCTACACAAACGTGAGATTTGGACAGTGTCTTGATTACAGTGTCTGTCACTAATGATTTTTTTTTTTTTTATCAAGTAATCAGTCGATTACTTTGACGATTAATTGAGTAATCGGATACATTTTTATGGTAATAAAAATAGACTTAAGAGAACAATAGGCTTTAAAATGACTTTAAATAGCCTACATATATAAGAGCAACGAGGCAATAATAATTGGGTAAAAAAAAATAAAAATAAAATAATAATAATCTAATGGTTTTGCTGAACAAAACGGTTAAAATACATAATGTAATAAAGCAATATAATCATAACTTATGTACAATGTGTCTGCAGAGGACGCTATAATGCCCTGATGATTGATTTAACACTTCACAGTGCGACCAAATCCTCATTTAATATTGACTAAACAACATTTAATCCAAACGTCTACTTAATCTTTAATATTTGGCCACTACTTTATGATAGAAATGCTACAGACACTGTTTTTTCTTGAACAATAACATGTGGACACAAAAACTCCGCAAACTCAGAGCCAGGGTTTAAACTTTTATTTTGAAGTCGCGACGAACAGTTAGCATATTTAGAAAGATGATGTATTCTCTTGTGTTGGTGTAGGTTTATAGATGGTGTAGATGAACGTTTTAAGCAACAAAGAGTCACAGCATATGAAGAAATGGAGTTCGAGACGGTCTGTGCATGTAATTGATAACTGTTTGTGTGGAGCAGCATTTACTGGGAATAGAGTCTGGGAATCTACGTCACACCACATCGGATTCCACCATGTTTTAGGTCACGCTCAGGAGCGCACAGTGTAAACACACGCAAATCACCACAGGAAAAAGCCGACCGTTTACTAATAATATTTTTTGAAAACCATCTTACATACTCTTAGAATAAAACTGCATATATTCATTACTCAGTCTCCTTCACTACAGTGGTACTGATATAGGCTAACTGCTAAAACACTTTGATTAGAGCAGCAAAACCATGCCTATTTTTTTAAAAGGGAGAATACATAGCTAGATCTTAAACAGTGGATCGTTTAGCATTGTTATATATCACAATATTGCCCAGTAAATCTGCTCAGTGTAAAGAATTAAGCCATTATAGAGGTAAGTTAGCAGAACTTACTGTAAGCTGCTTTGAAACGTGTATTGTGGATGCTATGCAAATAAATAATGAACCAAGTTGAAGATTCCTTACTATAAGAGATGCCGAACAATGATGCAAGCGATCAAATAAATTAATGAAACTTAATCCTTACAAACAAGTGGCCAGGGATCAAAGAACTGCCACAGAAAATATTTCCATATATGATTTTCTTATATTTGTAGTGTGAGGGTTTAATGCAAATCACTGTATATTAAATCTACAGAGATCAATTATTAAGCCATATCTTATTTGAGTTGTTATCGAGTTTCAGTTTAACTTCCATCCGAGTTCCGTAGTGAATGTAGACATATTTTGTTTATGTGATTCAACTTAAGATCGCGTTGAATGATTAACGCTTACTGTATCAATATAGCATTAATCAAAAGCAGAGGTATTTCATGCAGACACTGATAAGGGCTAACTTATGGCATCTATTAATGTCTGCAAGAAATACCTCTGCTTTTTTAGCTTTCTAAGGCGGAAAAAAGCACGTTTTTCACATCGGCTGTGCAAAGGGCTATGGCAAATGATGTAAAGTAAGCCTTAACCACTACAACGCGATCTTAAGTAGAATAATAGAAACATTAAATAATATCAACGTCTATATTCACTATATTATCCATTCTCTGCTGTAGTTCCCGTGATCTAAATTCCCAGAATGCATTGTCGCTGTGACGACACATTCCCAGACTCTATAGAGCCACTTTGAGTTGCACAAACCTACACGCATATAATTGAAGCGCATATTAAAACCGCAGCGCATATTTATTTATTGAACTGAACTGCAGCCTTTGTGAATTCACAATAGTACTATGATTTATTATGATTTTTTAAATGGTTTTAATATTTCATGCAGCCTTAGAAAATGGTCTAATAATGCTTTTCATGGATTGTCCTCTGTGGAAAGCACCACTTCCGGTATTTTGCCGGTTAATCGACGCAGGCTAAATGCAATGAATGATTTGTATAATCAAGTACTCGAATTTAATGGAGGAATCATGACAGCCCTAGTCTTGATCGCTTTATATATCCTAGGGCAGCTTTTGGACACGGTCTTTGACAGCCTACCATTAATGATGATGCCCACCATTCATCCCAGTGATAACTGTGGCCTCTTCATCAGATCTGTCACCCTGGGATCTTAGGTCGAATAGGTCAAAAATGGTCTTGCTCAAGACAAGAACACGGGTTCATTTTCTTTCTCATAATTTTCTGGTTGGCAGGTCTGCTGATGTAGGTGAGAAATCATCCACAAATTAATGTATAGTGTTTTTTATTGATTTTGTTCATGGTACAAGCGATCAAGTGTGGCTTTTCCTTGGTCAGCATTTCCCAAACTGAGTTTTGTGAACCCTTGGGGGTTTGTGAGGAAGTTGAAAAGCTAATAAATAATCACATATTATATCCCACCTTGGGTTTTTAATTCTAGCCAATGAGAGTTCACAGATATTGTTCTGACACTCAAGCAATGGTGGGATGTGCATCAAATCTCCTGTGTCAGCTGGAGTCTTTTTGAAGAGTTCCTGAGTTGTGTTTGTCAGAAAACATTGCAGCATGCTTTGATATATCACAAACCCCATGCTTGTAATTTTTAAAGAGGAGTCCAAGACTTGTTTCAGCAAATAAACATGTCATCTTTCACAACTAAATTACTCAGCATGTAGTTACCTGCTGTACAGGATGTGTTTGATTCACTGCCATGTCAAGGAAAGCGAAGTTGGTGTAACTCTTTAAACCACCAGTCTGGAAAATAGCTTAGCGCTTATTTTTTGTAGTATTGATGTCAAAGTAAACTGTGAAGTACTCCATGTCTGGGATGGTTATTGTTTTTTATTTTATTTTGAAGGACTTTAAATTTAGTTGACACTCTGTAATTTTATTTAACATTTATATTTAAATGTGTCATATATTAAAATGCAACCACTGGAGAAAGTGACAAATTTGCAGCACACTTTATTTGGCATTTGGCTCAACACAAACAGCCATGTCTGTTTTGTTTTAATTCTCTATTTTCTGGAAACCACTGTAGAGTTCACTGATAAGTAGAGGGATGTGGTTACTATAACTCCAACACATGTTGTTATGTTAGGAGACAGTGCTTTCTTTGAATAATTCAGCTATGCTCAACTCTCATGTGTCATGCGGTTTGCTGTTGTTCAGTCAGAATTAAGGAAACAATGTGCATTTAACTGGGAAGAAAGAAATGGAACAGTCCACAAAAATACCATAAAAATTAAACCAACTGATAATATGGAGAATGAGAAATTTTGACGTTTTATAGTTGCTAATAAATAGTTATTTGACCACCTACTTTGGTTACATAATAATGTAATATTGTTGTCTACTGAAATAAAGTGTAAACATTCATTATAGTAGAACTAAGATGTTATGAATAAAATTATTTTTACATACAAATGTGGCGCAGAATATAGTGTCAATTAAAAGTTTCAGTCAACAGAATCACTTTGGGATTGAATGGGAATAGGACTCTGCATTGCTGTCCCATAAAACAACGGCTGAGGAGCTGTAAAATTAGAAAATTTTAATCAAACTGTGAGTCGGGTAGCTCTTTTTAAATGTAAGTGCTTTGGGTAGCAAGAAATTATCCTTATGGTTAAATGACAGTATATTATTTTCACGGTTGCTGTTAGCACATGTACATCAAAGGTGGAAAAACACACAGATCATTGTGCCAGAGGATATGTGTCAACAGTAAAGCCACAGATGGTTGTGTAGAGATTATCAATTCCAGTTTTCCCCTTAATTGCAGCATTATTATGCAACTCAGTAGTTGATAACTTTTAAACATCCTGAGGGTGTATCCTCTCCCTGTAGCCCAAAGTTTTCTGAGAGTAGTTTTATGTGAGTACCCTCTGGCAATCTGCATTCCCAGTGTGCAACGCCACCTTCTCCCTGATTGATTCTGACGCTGTCTTCTGAGAAGAAAGGATATGAATCTCCATGGAGTTCACTCTGATGCACAGATATACCGGGATGCTGCAAAACCTCCTGGTCTAAAGAGGAATTTGAAAAAAGCAGGGGGAATTGAGCAGTGTGCTTAACTGCCCTTCATTTCAGGGGTAATAATGTCTTTAGAGGATTTTTGAGTTCCACTCTTGTCGTTGACAGAATAATTGCAGCGTCATTAATGCAGAAACAAATTTAGGATTGCTTGCAAAAAAATTAAAATAAAATCAATACAGTTGCTAAGATGCTATAAATATTTATAATAATCATTGTCAATATTTATAGGAACAGGAAATGAGCTTCATACTTCATACAGGAAAATATATATATATATACACATACACATTTTTTATTTAAAATATTTATTTGAACTATTCTACTGCTTCCTACTATTGTATGTAGAAAAAAAGTGCATCGGAATATATATATATATATATATATATATATATATATATATATATATATATATATATATATATATATATATATATAGATGGATATTTTTTTTTACAGTAAAATGCAGAAAAAATAAATAATTTAAAGACTTTGAAAGCAGCATTCTTGGTCCAGAAAATTACTTTGAAATGATTTCACTATGTCCATTTTAGTTCATTTTTAATTCTGTAGATCGTATCTTCTGTTTTATGTTAAGATAAAAAAAAAAACACTTTATTCCTATAAAGGTAGAGAACAAATCATTTTTAGATAAATCATTAAACTGACCTCAAAATATAACTTTTAGAAAATTAGAAAAGTTTCAAAAGTTTTTTTGTTGTTTTTTTTTATCTTTAAAAATGTATTTATACTGTATAAGTACGCCTCTTCAATTATTGTTTTCCTGAAATGTCAAATGATTGAAATTGCCCTTAGTAACTCTATTCCACTGTGAAGTTAAGTCTGTTCAAAACATGCTGTGGAGTTATAATGGCATTTGCTTCAGGGAATAGCAAACCATTGCTCACGCTCATGACTAGAGTGTAGACACACTCCGCCAGGCCTGATAGAAACGGATGGCTGAAAGCTTTCTGGAGATTTATGCTGTGTTATGATGCCACAAGCCCTGCATCCACATTTTCACTGAACACACCTGTGTCTTTTCATGTGAGAATACTACTGGCTGATCGCAGTGAAAAATACTGACAGTGTCAAACATGGATTTGACAGCTGAATGATTGATGGATAATTCATCTATTGATTTGTTCATGTTTTTCATGTTTTGAGAGGTGTGTACAGAATGCTGGTGCCTCAGGGACTGGGTTTCTTTTAGGAGTAGCATGACTATGTGTGATAATCTTTTTCTGAAAGTAACCACTTACAGCAGTGCTTCTGCAGTGCTTTTACATGCTTTGTCTAGAACTAACATGGTTTTAGTTTAGAAGACTGAGGCATCTCAGTCTTGAGGTTTTCTAATGATCTGATGATGAATCTATAAAACTATACTTGTGCATAATTGTGGGCTAGCAAAATAAATAGGGTTGATTTTTTTATTTATTTATTAAGTTTACATTTAAAAGGTAGGATAAATGCTTTCCAAATCTTTTGTTTTTAACATCCAAGGCCTTGCATCCCATCAAACTCTATTGTATTTGGAAATTCTTCTTGGTAGAAGCTTGCCAAATTACACAGATGCCAGCATGAATGGATGCGTGACATTCTCTCATCCACAAAACTATGCAAGACAAAAGTAAATATGACCTAGACTGCATTGAATATGGATTCACAATGAGAATGAACATGGTTTGTGCCAAGCACAATGTGTTTTATGTGATGAATTACTGGCTGCAGAGAAACCATTGGAAATAGTCCTTTCAAATTCATTAGAAACACACTTAAATTGTTAAATGACTGTTAAACACAATTTAATTCTTAAAATTATTTGTATTATTATTTTTGTTTTTATATTAGTATCTGCCCAGGCTTATAGGAAATATGTCACTCTGACTACATTTTATACATTGCTCTGGATACAATTCGATACACTTTTTAGGTGACGTGTCCAGAAGATGCATAATAAGAGTGTACACTTTTGCAAAATGGAAAATATTGCAAAATATTGGACTGGTTGGATCATGTTTCAAAGTAAAATGTCTAGTGACTGGTGCTAAATAGCATGTTCAATGTTCTTAGAAAAATAGTTAAGCGTGATTGTGGCAACATTTTATTACATTGGTTAATGTACGAGTTGACAGCAGTTCGGAAATTAAATGTCCAGTGATTGGAACTAAAAGGCTAAAGCTCTATCTAGTTTGAAACTGACTTACATTAAACGCTAATCAAAACTTACCCAATAGTGTGAGCAAAAAGAAAAGAAAAAAAAGAAAAAAGTGAGCTAATAGTGAATTTGCATGAGTCCTTGAGCTCTTCTATTGTGGCTTGTTTCATTGGACTCTACACGTTGCAAGTGTACGTTTCTGTACCAGGTGGGTTACCGAGCAAGTTTACTTCTAGAAAACCATACATATGGAGCAGATTATGTGATGTAAATGTCAAAACGTATTAGTTTACAAATCAAGCACTACGGTAAAAATGTTTTAAAGTCAATAATGTAGTATTTTTCAATGAACCGCACAAAAAAGTATTAAATAATAATCTTCCCCCTAAGCATAATTTGTGTGAAAAGTTGTTGGTGTTTTACTGCCTCTTCTGTTCAGAGCCATGTATTTGCAATAAGCCAATGATGATTAATATTAACAATCATTTTATTTTAATGTTTATTTTTGTACAATAATCCATTTTAGTACACTTGATGTGTGATGTAAATCAGAGTCCTGAATCAAAACCAGTTGAGAGACACTGTCCTTTGTCAAATCTTTTAACTTGACATTAGCCTACAGGTCTAATTTTGCGCAAGATTATAAACTTGACTCTTAATAACAAAAGGGTTATTAGAACTGTTTTTCATAGCGCTTAAGCTAGGTAGACAGAATTCATTAGAGATGAAAGAGAGGACCCCTATGGATAACTTCTGCTTTAAAGAATGAAATAAAATGCATATTTGAAAAGATACCTCCTTTTATTTTAAACTTTAATTAGTGGTTTATTTTCTTCATGAAAAAAAAATCCAACTCAACAAATATCTTTATAAGAGAATCGAGAGAAAATAATGGAAATTTAGTTATATGGGATTACTTATTAAAGCAAAGTGCTTATAAAATAAAATGAAGACAAGGAGAATGTATATTATTAACTATAGGACAGCATTTTTATTTATGGGTTTTGTCTTTAATGGACAGGACACTGAAATACAGGGAGGAAGAGAGAGGAGAAATGAAATTAGGATGTGAATTCTAAACCACAATATCACTTTATGTGCCCTGATGTGCACTTGTCGGAACTGCAATTCAATCATTTTTACATCAGTGATTTTAAATTGCAGTTTCCTGTTTTGTTAATTAGTTTTTAAATAATGACAGACATTTTGCTATGTATTATGCTTAGTGCATGAGTTATCAGTGTTCTTTATTACAAAACCAGCCAGAAAATACTCTCATACAGTGATACATTTAGTACTTCTGAGCTATGGGGTTACATTTCTTATTTGACACATTAGTCTCACATTAAAGCTCCCGATTCAATTCCCAGTCATGCAACTTTTTGAGGCAGCTTTTGAAGTTGGTTACTGGTTGGTTCGGGGTAATCACTTACAGCTAACAGGAGGATTGATGGAGAGGTCTGAAAGGACATATCAATAATTCACAAACTTGAAATGTGAAAAGTTACTGCCATGCTTTTGAGAAAGGAGAATTAAATTGAGCCTCAGGCCTTTCTGGGCAACTTTGTCAAAACAATCCATCAAAGTTGCATTGTTCAGCCAGTGAAGAACTCTCATAGCATCACAAATGAAACTACCGTAGCCAAATTTCTAACAAACAAAGAGAAATTTCAGATTATGCTGTGTTGTTTAGCTTGTCTCTTTTAAGTTTCATATAAAGAACAAAACATGAAAGCCTTCAATACTACTTAACCTCAAAGTAAATAAAAATAGTGAATCCATTCAACAGATCTAAATAATTCATAAGCATCTTCATAATATAGTTCTACTTCAACTACAGGTACATCTGTGTCCCCTTTGTTATTTAAATATCACATTACATCACATTATCACGTTATTGCTAGTTTTGGAATGTCTTTATAAATTTAGTCTTTCCTATTCTTTCAGAGCAAAATCGTCATTCTTAAAATTATTTTGTGCCAGTCAAGTGTGTATTTATGACAAATGCTAGCTTTAAAATTAGGGTACATTTACATGTCAAAAAGTTTCATATTGTCAAAACAATCCCTGTTCACATTAATCTATGAAAACATAATACAGTTAAAAATGCTGTATTATGGTTGTCAAGTGCATGCCTACAAACTGAACATTTAAACCACATAAAAAAAAAGTTTTCAGATTTTAGTTCAAAACAGTGTCATGTAAACGCCCCCTTATATTATCAAAAAAGGATTGGTCATTTTATTGCAAAAATATGTTTGTCATATCACCACATAATGATATAAAACAATACAACCTAAAAACAAATGTTTTATCTTTTGGCAAATTAGTATAAATTTTTTTGAGATTTGATTTGCATGAAAACATACAATGTTATACAAAAGTAAACATGAAGGTCCACCACTAAACATAAAATAATTATGAATTGTCATTAGAGTTTGTTGAACAATATATGCGATGAAAATTAAATTTGTCGTCAGAAGAATTACAGAATTTTTAAGTGACGCATTGAACAATGCTAGTGGACAAATTAAATAGTGCGAGCAAAACGTGTTTTTTTAAAGATTTTATTTTGAAGAGTCTACAAAGCCAATGTTTACTTGACTATAGTAAAAGAAACTGATAATTGTGTTATCAACCCAAATGTCAATCCTCATTGAGAATATGATAACAGATCATGTAACTTACAGCTATTATGCATCAATCTTTGGGATGACACAAGAAATGAATTATATCAGCTGAGATCAGGGCCAACGCTTCAGCCTCTTAGAATTAATATTTGAACACAATAATGCAGCAGAGCACAAATGTAGCTCTACCATATTTTCCTTGCCTCTTCAGCTCATCTCAGCTCCTTCATCTCACATCCTCTTTTAAAAGTTTTGAGTGTGGCATGTAAAACTTGAGCCATAACTTCAACATGTTCAACCACCTTATTTTGATTCAAAGATCTGACTGCAGATAACAAGATATATGGCACTGGTATTGTGGTTGCTGGTTGCCTTTTTGGAAAAGTTGCAAGTTTTGTGCAGAGGAACTTCATAAAACTCCTGTGAGATCTGAGTTTTTACTTTCGAGAAGGAAATCCTTTGTACCTGCACCATGTACAGAGAATGTGGTAACTACTAATGAAAAATACATGTGACAACAAATAAAATCAATAAATAGAAACATCAGCATTCATTCCCCACTGTGCTGTGTATAGATTATAGGTACATTTATGTGTCTGAGCTGCTCTTCTGCCATTCAGAAGTGATTGAAATCATGTCCCATTGATGGGTTATATAACACATTTCAGATTTAAAGAGATAAAGTTAAAAGTAGTCAAAGAATATATAGGCCTGGAGGGCGAATAAACCTGTAATGCATACATGGATTGAAGAGACACAACAGCGAGAATACAGGTAGATGATGCTCTTGTGTAAAAAGATGGGTCATATCAATGAGCACAGGAAGGAAAACACCCCCAGGCTCACAGGGCTTCAGACGGAGGACTTTATTTAAATAATTAAAGATTTTTCTCATTTAAAACCTCTTTAAATTCTCTCTATACCCATCACTGAAAATAAATAGTAAGTGAAGTTCCGTTTCCATTAATAAAAATCTGCACTGACAACCATTTCTTTCATTGCTTCTTCACGTATATTTAACACGCATACAAAAGCACGTATATTTAAATGACAGTCAGTGCGGGAATGTGTCAATTTTAAACCTGTTGCATAAGGCCTGTCTGTTGGTATCTGTAGTATGTGTACATTTTCATGAGATACATAATATAACCAGTGTACTTGTATATGGAACAAAATATTTATGTTTTATCTGTCTATCTGTCTATCTAGTTAGTTAGTTGCCAGGGTATCATTTCTCATTTTCATTTTGTTTAATTTGAAGTACTAAAATAACTAAAACAGTATAAACATAAAAAGCCTACACAAAATGACAAAAGCTTTCTCTAATCTGAACTAAAATGAAAGTAGAAAACATAACAATAAAGACTTCAAAATAATAAAAAAAAAAAAAAAACTGTAATATTATATCTATGAAACTGAAAATAACACTGGTGTGATTCCCCTGTATTTTCAAGTATAATATTTCTGGTTTTTAGTCTCCAAAAGACTTCATAAAAATGTATCTTTAATAAACACTCTACGAAATGTGCGTAAAAATAGGAATCAATGTGTTATGTTAATATGAAGGAATTTATTTATAAGGTTTTATTGCATAACAGTTTTTTTTTATATACTCAAAAACAAGTAAAATTGTATTGAATTGGTGTTGATATTCTGTTTCCAACCAGTTGTCCAAAGAAATTAAAACTTTTAAAGGATTATACGCCTCTAGTTGTACTTTTGTAAATGCTAGATGTTTTAGAGTACATGCACGTTTCAGAAATAAACCATAATGATGCAATGAGCATTGAACACTGCAAATCAACAAGATTGCTCTAATTCTATAATTTATTAGAATGATATTGATTTTGTCAGGAATGTTCTTACACCTAGTTGATTCTAATTTGCACTCTGATTCACAAATAAATACATGCAAATGCTAATGCGATAACCCTGCTAAACAATAAGATTTTGAACCTTTCTATGTTCACAAAAGTGAGAAATTTCAGAATAACTACCCTAAATGACAGGTTTATTCATTCAACAGGCAGCATGCCCTGGAGATCAGGTATCCACCTGCTTCCACAAGCTGACAGCTCTATTCTTCAGAGTCTGCCGGTGAGATCACGGCATTCAGACGTTTATCCATAGCAACAACTGTTTAAATCAAATGCAAATGTATATTTCAAGATCACCTATTTAATCTCCTCGCTCTGAATGCTGTCGTAAGCCTTCTCATCATCTCATCTCATCATTATCAGCTATTTGCATGATGTGGTTTAATTACCGGCCCAATCTGGGGAGATTAGCAGCCCCGGCAGAGAGAATCGTATCAGATTCCAAAGATACAGCGCAGATATCAACCTGACAGAATTACGATGCTTTTGGGTGCTCTTGGAGAAGCACAAATCACCTACAAATAAACCATAATGACGCAATGAGCATCAAACACAGAATCAATAAGATTGCTGAAATTCTATAATTTATTAGAATGATATTGATTCTGTCAGGAATGCTCTTTCCTTTAGTTGATTCTAATTTGCACTCTGCTTGCAATACAAATACAATTGTTTATTTCTATTAATGTACAGATTGTATGTCTTTATTAAAAATGCGTTAACACTGTGAACTTTTAGCCTTTGTGTACCATTTATCAAACAGGTGTTGGTTTTTATGGTTTATGGGGACTCTCCATAGGCCTAATGGTTTTTATACTGCACAAATGGTATTTTCTATCGCCCTACACCAACCCTAAACCTATCCCTCATAGAAAACATTGTGCAGTTTTAGATAAAAAAAAAAAAAAATCATTCTGAATGATTTATAAGCATTTTGAATTATAGCGACACGGAACGTGTCCTCATAAATCACCTTCACGATGTAATACCTATGTCCATGTCATTATACAAATTTGTGTCCTCATAAACAAGCACACACACACAGTAAAAAAATACATTTTCATGTGTCTCGAACTGCACTGCAGACTCGCAATCTCTTTCATACAAATGACTTCTGAGGACTTTAATATTAATATTAATGTAATATTGTTACATAAACACGCACATATATGCCCATGATAAAATACTTTCAACTTGAAACTATTTTTCATGTCCACATCTGTATTTATTTGGTGATTTGTCAGTAATAAGCCTGTATCAGGGTCCTGTTCACCCTGTTGGGGTATATTTTGGATTCTTAAAGAATCTCACGTAAAATGTAAAATGCTCTATTAATTTGCATCTCAGGCTGGTGTATACCACTGGATTTTTGGATGCTGTCATCCATAAATTCAGTGGCTAAGTCCTTGGAAAATATTCTGCAGAGACTATGATATAACTCCACCCTATATAAGCAGCAGCCAAAGTCCCTGAGGAGGTGCCAACCAGACCAATTCCACCCCATCGTAAATCTCAGCCGACTTCTGCCGTGACTAGATAGCTTTTTGGAAACACCAACAGAATATTTCTAATTTGCCTTATGTTTTCATCGTAATTTGCTCCCCAAATTGTAAAAGATCCCCTCCATTAACGTCTATATTATTGAAAGCACCCACTATAAATTCAGATGTGAGTAGGCTCGGTGGTGCTGTGCCTCAGGAGACTGGCAGTAAATTGAAATTCAGGTCATAGTAGCTGCCTGGCCAGAGCAAAGAGACGGCGTGTTGCTAGTTTGGAGGAGAAACCGGTGCGCTGCTTATTACAGGCCAGCCCGGGAGATTGACAGAGCAAAGTTACGCTCTCATTTCCTCAGCCCTTTAAAGGATTGCAATCTTCCTCTCTTTTCTCTGCTGTCTGTCACCGTGTCACTCCGTGACCACTGCCACTGTTGGACGGATTCACCTCTCTCTCTCTTTCTTCTCCCCGCCCCTCTGTTCACCCAGCTCCATATAAACAGCTATCAAACACTTCTGGCAGGCCTTTGAAATGAGAAAGTCTCAGAGGAACCATAAACACAAGCTCATATAAATGATATTGAATTTATATGAGCTATGTGACAAGAAACCCTATTTTCACATGGGCATTAGACCGCAACGTCTGCATGCAGACTTCAAATTCTGGAGACCCCTAACGTGAAGAGTCGAGTCAAGTCACTTTTATTTATATAGCGCATTGCAATAAAGATTGTTTCAAAGCAGCTTCACGGTTTTAAACAGGTAAGTACCAGAATCAATGATGCAAACTTCTTCAAATATGAGTCAAATTCGAGTTTTGCTGTAAAGCACTACTGTCATTATTCAACTAGGTTCGGTGTTGATTCAATAACTGTGGAAAGTTCATCAATTATGAAACATGTTCATTTCAGTGATAAGCAGCTCTAATGAAGACAGTAGCGTCGTTATTCAGCTTGAGTCAGTTTAGTATTGATTCGATTCAGTTTAATAACAATGTCAAATTTTGCAAAATTTTTTTAGATTTAAAGCAGCTGTACCGAAGACAACAGTGTCATTGTTGAGCTCAATTCAGTTCAAATTTTGTTCTCATCAGATAATCTCAGTGCCGTCACATTAATAATATTAGTAAATATTAAGCGTCTTTTGTAGATGAAAGTATATGACATAGCCAATGTGGACACCTGAACCTAGGGGTGGGCGATATGGGAAAAATATCATATCACGATTTTTTTTAGAAATGTCACGATTCTTTGTCATGTTGGTTTTACTATTTTGGTTTTACAAGTTGTCTGAGCATTACAGCCAAACTAGAAAGACAAAGCCTTTCAAGATAACAAAAAAAAAAAAAAAAAGACATGGCAGATATTTAGGCCAAAGTGGGCCAAGATAAAAATCTTTGTCATTATTTTATCTTTCTTATTAAAAAATAAGAACAAAGATACACATTACAAATACACATAATATACAAATAAAACAAACAGTGCTTTATTTTCAGGTACAATAGGGGGATTTAGCAGGAGCATTCAATGAAATTGAATGAAAAATATAAAAATAAAACACTAGATAGACTGATTCCTAAAGCAACTGTATTAAAGTTTTTCAGTCAAGAATAGTGAGTGATTTTTCTCTTTGCGTTTTGTTGTTTTATTAACGTTAAATGAATAGTTCCCCCAAAAATAAATATTCTGTCATAATGTTTTATTTTTATACCATAATTTACTCAAAAGTTGTTTTAAACCTGAATGAGTTTCTTTCTTCTGCTGAACATAAATGCTATTTTGAAGAATGAGTGTAACCAAACAGTTGCTGGTCCACAGTGACTTCCATAGGATTTTTCTTTCCTACTATAGGCTATATATCAATGTGTACCAGCAACTGTTTGCTTACACTCATTCTTCAAAATATCTTATTTTGGGTTCAGCACAAGAAATTAATAGAGGTTTGGGACAACACGTGAGTGAGTAAATAATGACAGAAATTAAATTTTAGGGTGAACTATCCCTTTAATGACAGTCGACAGCACGTTTAGTGTCCTGTCCCTTTAAGAGCTGCACGCATCTAATATACAGGCACGCTTCTGTTTCTCTCTTAACTATTTACTTTTATTTTAGAGATAACCAACTGTATGTAAACAGTAAAGTCTGTATGTAAACCTTGTGTGTTTTGACAGTATTAGCGCAAAAAATAAGTTAGTTGTGTAATCAGGCGCTGTTAGACAGGCTTTTTAGTGCGCGTGCTTCAGGTGTACGCGCTCAAAAAAAGCGCATGTCAGACCAGCGCGCGAATGAAACATTTAACCAGCAAGGCTTGTGTGCAAATAATGTACTTTTGCGATCGCGAATAAGTGCAGTGTCCTGTCAGAGTAACTCTACTGCTGTATGTCCTGTTGTACAGTATATAGAGAAGGAGACCAGAACTTTAATGTTTCAGATCATCAAACAAATTTAAATATTAATCAAAGATAACACAAGTAAACACAACATGCAGTTTTTGAATGAAGTTGTTTATTATGAAGGGAAAACAAAATCCAAACCCACATGGCCCTGTGTGAAAAAGTGCTTGCCCCCTAAACCTAATAACTGGTTGGGCCACCCTTAGCAGCAACAACTGCAATTAAGCGTTTGCGATAACTTGCAATGAGTCTATTACAGCGCTGTGGAGGAATTTTGGCCCACTCATCCTGGCAGAATTGCTGTAATTCAGCCACATTGGAGGATTTTCGAGCATGAACTGCCTTTTTAAGGTCATGCCACAGCATCTCAATAGGATTCAGGTCATGGTGGATTTGCTGGTGTGTTTTGGATCATTGTCCTGTTGCAGAACCCAAGTTCTCTTCAGCTTGAGGTCACGAACAGATGGCCGGACATTGTCCTTCAGGATTTTTTGGTAGACAGCTGAATTCATGGTTCCATTTATCACAGCAAGTCTTCCAGGTCCTGAAGCAGCAAAAACAGCCCCAGACCATCACACTACCACCACCATATTTTACTGCTGGTATGATGTTCTTTTTCTGAAATGCTGTGTTACTTTTACGCCAGATGATATGGGACACACACCTTCCAAAAAGTTAAACTTTTGTCTCGTCAGTCCACAGAGTATTTTCCCAAAAGTCTTGGGGATCATCAAGCACTTTTTCACACAGGGCCATGTGGGTTTGGATTTTGTTTTCCCTTCATAATAAAAAAAACTTCATTCAAAAACTGCATGTTGTGTTTACTTGTGTTATCTTTGATTAATATTTAAATTTGTTCGATGATCTGAAACATTAAAGTGTGACAAACATGCAATAAAATAAAAAAAAATCAGGAAGGGCGCCAACACTTTTTCACACCACTGTGTGTGTGTATATATATATATAATTATTATTTATTTTTTCTGCAGACAAAAACTGACTTCAACTCTGCACTGTTTACTCTGGTCTGGCGTCGACATATATTTGATCATGTAGTCTCTCTGTATGTATGGACTATGACAGCGAAAAACTCCAAGCATGATCAAAGATGCTTTCCCAGACTATTTATAGACTGAGACCTGTCATTGTGTGCACTTAACAATGGTCCGTTCATTCCTAGTGATTAAATGGTTCAAGGAGCGCTTGTGTTGACTGCATAATGTATTGGACAGCCTCCGCTATCACACTGTGGAAATATTATTCTGCTCTTCTGTGAGGATACCAGACTTTGCTCCTTACAGATTTATGGCTGCTTCGCCACCCTGATGCTTACTTGCATATTTATGCTGTGCTGTGTCCTGTCATCAGTCATGGAACAGGCCCAAGGGTTAGCACACATATCTGCTTATATCATCTGATGGGCCTTTCACTGACATCGCTGTGTGTCTGGCAGGAAACACGTCTGATATTAGTCGTGTTCATGCCACTGAGTATCTTCTGTATTGTTTAAGAAAATAATGGAGCGTCTTCATTTCAGATGTCAAAGTTTCCAGCTTCCAGTGTTGGTGATGAAGGTAAAGGTGATACAACACAGGCTCAGACAGAATCTGCAGAGTTTTCGCATATTTTCTGTGCTGATTTTAAGGAAATATAGGAATGGTCATATTAATCAGCCTAAACTTTTCACATTCAGCTAAGAATTAAATTTAAATTAAATTAAATTCCAACGCTTTCTGTATATAGATTCTGTATGGGCCTGGTCATAACTAATATATCTATATCCATTAATATCAAATGCATCTCGGATGTCAAAGTTGCCAACCTCCAGTGGTTGCAAAAGGTGATGTAACACAGGTCTAGACAGAATCTGCAGTATTTTCTCACCATTTTCGTGCTGATTATTACCAAAAAATACGCAGAATTCTGTGGAATAAATTGAAACGTTGCTGAAATGTTAAATATTAAATACAGTACTGCATTCTTATTGTTAGCTAAAAATTTAATTAAATTAAAGTTGGATTCTGTGGAAACCTCTGGAAGTTTCTCAGGCTATATATTCTGTGTGGACATGGGTATAATAACTAATCTATCCTGGATGTATTATTAATATCAAATGCAATGCTCTACAAAGGTTTTTTTTTTTTCTCTCTGTCTCAGGATACGGAGGACTAACTGAACCTCCTCCAGTCTGTCAGTGGTGTGATGTGCATATGTTTCTTGTTAATCTTATACTAAGACCATCCACAGTTTTATAGCAGATGCTGTTTGCACCCTAAATAATATCATAGGAAGTGAACATCCCTATGCCCTACTACCTTCGAAGGGCAGATGCTTTGAAGTGACTTTGTAGGGGGCACTCTTCTGCCATATCTAGCTTTAACATGAGGAACGCACCACCCTGGGTCATGACCATTAATGATAAAAAGACTTGTTGAAGTGACCATTGCATGTACCCTTTGTTAATGAAATTGTGGAAGGGACTTTCGTGAAGGGATTCAGGTGTTCTCTTACATTTGGAACACCCCTACAGATGGTGTCCCCTTTCTGAAGTGCAAAAACACTGTTTGGATTTCACCCATTGTTTTTTTTTTTTTAAAGTGTTAAGAAATAATCTATGCCTTAATCAATCAGTCAATCCTTCTGAAGGCATAATGGCCAAACTAATGCAAAAGACTAAGACAAAAATGATAGCAAAGTCCAAAAGACAACCTCTAACCAAAGTTTTTTTTGTTTTTTTTGTTTTTGGTGTTATATGTTTATACAACCCCCCCCCCCCCCCCCCCCATACACACACACACGCACTGTTTGAATCACTCATACCATCTGATTGTGCATTTTAGTAGTTTCAATAACGTGCAGAAAGAGTTATTGTAACTACACCAGTAGGTTGCGACTAGTAAACTATTTGTGAATTACAGAAACATTCATAAAGATGATTCATACACTGCTTTCATTTAGGAACAAACCAAGTAACTCACTTAATCATTCACTCAGAAACACTGGTTGATTCATTCGATCATTGAATCATTAATTCAACAACTCATTTGTTTTCATTTCCTGTGACTGCTTTGACTTAGTTTTGAACTTTTTTCATCAGTGGAGCAAAAACAGCCAAAGTAACAGGAAATAACGCAACTAATATGAAAGTTACACAATATTTACTTCTTGTTTATTAAACTGTCGAACAAAAGCATCATGTTAATCACAGTTGTGTAGACCATCCTTGAGCAGTGAGGGTCACAGGAAACCATGGTCATTGTTTTTCATCAAAACTTTGTCACAAATTGTCTAGAGATACTTCTGTTGGGTGCAACAGGATCCATCTTTGTCCTCTGTCGCTCTGCCTCATGGGAGACAGCCAGCTCTGATTTTATTCTCTTGCATTTTAATTAACCTTTGGCAGTACACTGATGCTGCCGCTGCCTGCTCATTATTAGGGAGCATGTTCTGTGCGACTGCACTAACGAATAGCTCAGGGAACCCTGTTTCATCTTCGTAACGCTGGGGAGCATGAAAATGCAATCTGAAATAGAAGTGCCTACAATGGATTTTTAGCTTTATTATTTGTTTTCATTTTTGCCTATATTACCTTTCAAAGTGAGGCATATCCTTTGTTCAAAGCTTTCATAGCAATCAATGAATATTTAACATCCCCTGGTAGCTCCCTGTGAAGAATGCTTGATAGGCATGTGCTTTATGCAGACGCACCTGCGTGGGACAATGGCCTTTAGTTGGGACAGGGAGTCATTTTCAACAAATATATTCCACCATGAAGGACAGTGCGTTATGATAAAAGTCCCAAAGAATCCCTACAACTCCCAAAGTACTGTTGTTCTGCTCAGAGGTTGGTCTTTTGGGAGTTTATAATTTTTTTTGTAGTTCTCATTTATGGTTTATTTGAATATCACCTTCGAAAAAAAAAACTTCTGACTGTTTAGTTGCAGATGTTGGTGTCTTGGCAAATTTGAGCACAGTTTGAGAGGTTGAGAACTGAAATAATTCTGGTCTCTTTAGGAACAAACACATTTTTTTTAGTTTTTTAGTAGGAAATACTGGTTAAACTATGTTTCATGAGTAAAGATGGATGCAAAAAAAAGTAGGCTATTTTGTTATGTCATGTTCTTACCCTCTGAGGGTTTTACATTCACATTTATACATTTATGTATGGTTTATAATATAGTATAATATATTATAATTTAGCATTGTTTATTATATTTACATTTTGTGATAAGCAAAATAGTTGTTAAATACAGTTTTAAAAATCACACATTCTCATGTTTACTTTTTTGTAAAGTAAGAGAAGTATTAATGTTAAAAGTTTACTGTTTTTATCTTTCATTGTGATTTTTGCTGAATTGAATCCAGTCTAATGAGGCTACATTCACACTGCGATCCTTAGTGCTCAATTCCGATTGTTTTGTTCACATTGTTGTCATATGGCGGAGCGCTGTGCAAGTGTTGGGCTACTTTTTCAATGTTGCAGTGGGTTGTTTTTCAATTTCGTGGGTTGAAGTGACCCTAATGCAATATTTACACCCCTAGAACACAAATGGGCAAATTTTGGACTAGTTTTGAGAAGCAATTGGGCGATTTTGTTGTCAAAACCTGGCGACCCTGTTCGTATCGTTCTTTTACGGGTCAGTGTGGGTCAGTTCAGAACCATGATCTGCTTACTCTGGAAATCTGAAATTGGCCACATTTAAAACAACAATGTGAACAGCTATACAGAAAAATTGGATCTGAGCAAAAATCGGAATGAAGCACTAAGGCTCGCAGTGTGAACATAGCCGGAGTGGCACAAATCATCAGTGCTGTCCAGGAGAAACAGTTGAAAAATCTGTGCTGGGATTTTTCTTTCAGGTTATTGGAATTATCCTTATTACAGATGCATTAAATGGCATGGATGTTGTTGTTTTCTCGGTTAAGTAAGGGGTGCATTTTATTTAATCTTCTCAAATAAACATTAAACTGATTTTAAAAGAGAAGATAGCATGGCTTCAAACTGAAACATAGCTCAGCCATAATTAACCACAAAGGATTTTACAAAGCTTTAGTGATTCAGTGAGGCTTGTAAATAAACATTACTGTTGAGAGTTTGTTTGTACCCGGGAATAAGGAATTACTGAAGACCAGACTCATGCACAGACTGTTTTCTTGGGTAATCACTGAAGAAAAAAAATATCATCTTCACATGTACTACTAATGCCCTGTGCTTATTGACTCTGACTTGTGTTTAGAGACCCTGCTTGTTGCTGTGAGCTGCTCTTAGATGTGTGAGGCCTAACTTGGCCAGCGCTGTGTGTTGTTATCAACATTCTGTTGTTCTTGTGCACATCCAGAGGTGCGCTTTCAATAGCGCCCACAAAGCCACAGTTAGGGAATCACTGTCTTTGATTAGCAGTAGCAGATAAAACACTGACCGATCTGACAGTATTGATCATTTAGTGCAAAAGGGCAAAATAAACCTAATTTGAGTTTTTTAGTTATGTTATGTTATGTTATGTTTTATGGGTACGCAACTTGTTAAAATTGCTTTGGCCCAAAAAACTGGATGTGAGATGTTTGCAAAGACATACAAGCAAGTAACAGTAATTCACACTGGGTCAAGATTAAGTCGCATAAATGTATGTCACAGTTTATTATTGCATTCATATATATTTACAGACATTATAAACACTATAAATTATAATGATAAACCCTATAATAATAATAATGATAACACTATCAATATTATTATAACCATTAATGTATTTATTTTCCCTGATTTTACAAGTCCTTTCAATTTAATGTTATTCAGAACAGAACAAGAATAAAAAAATCAAAGTATAAAACAAACATAAATTACAGTGTGATTCATTATACAAAACATTTGTTAACATGTAAACAAATGTATTTAATTATTTCTTTGTTGCACAGACCTAGACATGTCTATATTGCATTATTTCCATTTTAAAAATAAAAGACACATTGCCTTTTCTCTTGACAGAATGTTGTGGATGAAAAGGTAAACCTGTTGTTCACAGAAAAATTGATTGCAGATATTAATGTGCCTTCACAACTCCATTAATCATAATTTTTCCAAAAATACCATTTCTCACATTGGCCATCTCACAATGCAATGCTACTTCAACTGTTTAATTGTTAGGTATTTGAATCTGCCCAGATGTTTGTGAGCGTAGCCTCATATATGCTCTCAATTTGGAGCTGAGGAAAAATATTCTCTCTCCAAAACCATCTCTGCCTCTCCCTGACAGTGAAATATGAATAAGCCCTTTTCTTGCAATGCCAGGAAATGTGTAAACTCCATCCGTCTTGTTCACTTCTGAAAAAGGCATCACTCTCTGGTTTCCTCATGGTTGCTTCTACTAGTCCCATTAGTTGTTGTTGAAGGACAAATGTGACAAATTATGTTTTACTGTTTTAGGTTGATACAAATATGAATTGCGCCTCTGTGCTCCCATTGGCTGCTTCTGGCACTGCAGAGATGTCTGCAGGGAGTAAATAATAAGACAGATCCATTAACCATGAGTCCAAACTTCATCACCGAGTTAATATATGGGTGCACAGCTGACACCAGTCATGTGCAGGCTTTCAATGCAATAAACTTAATTTGTAAGTGTACAATGTAAATGTTTTGATTCCAACTTGATTCCAATACTTTTGGTAAACTTTGTTTTTCTTTTGCACATCCAGGCTGCATTTATTTGATCAAAAAATACTGTAAAAACATTACTGTGAAATATTCCGATTTAAAATAACAGTTTGTTTATTGTAATGTACTTTAAAATGTGATTTATTCCTGTGATGCAAAGCTGAATTTTTAGTAGCCATTACTCTAGTATTCAATGCCACGTGAATTTGCTGATCTGGTGCTCAAGAAGCATTTCTTTTTATTAGCAATACTAAAACAGTTGTATTTTTTTTTTTACATGCATACAAATAAAACTGAAGTGCACAGAAAGGCCTAGACATGTCTTATAAAGGTATCAGAGATTATGAAGAAGAAGAAAAAAGATTGAGCAGTGAAACCAAGATTTCCCTAGGTTGCATTATTACAATTTTAAAAATACATGAAAATACATGAACAAAATGTTACCTTTTTTTCTTGACAGAATGTTATGAAAGAAAAGGTGAACCTGTAGTTTGAAGAAAGATAGATTGGAAATAGTTGTGGAGATTTATAATTGGTGGAAACCCTGATCATTTTGTTCAGGATTCTTCGATGAATAGAAAGTAAAAAAAAAAAAAAAAAAAAAAAAAAAAAGCAAGTTTACTGTCAGATGATCAATTTAATGTATCCGTAATTTCTTTAAAAAAAATAAATAAATCTTATCATAATATAATTTTTTTAAAACAAGCACAGTTGTAATTGAACTTGAGAGCCATTGATCACCTTGTGTTGTAGCTTTTGAAGTACAAGAGCAGCTTTGGCATTTTGATATACTGTAACTGTGTTGCATGAGGAGAAACTTTCAAATCTGAGGGAGCATGTGCACTGTTAGAATGAGCATAATGCATCTATTACAGTACACAATGGAAGGATGTGTGTGAGTGTGTGTGTGTGTGTGTAAATGTGTATATTCAGAAAATGACAGTGAGCATTATATGATAACCAGTAATGCTACACTTGCCTGCTGAGAATTGGTCTAACAATCATATTTATACTGGTAAATTGAGTTTGAAAGCTAAATAACTCAGGTAAAGTGAGTGTGATGAGAGGCCCTGGGCCACTGAGGCTCATTCTAGCTCTGACAGCTCACTGACACACTTTATGATATTGGCAGCACTTTATCCTTTCATGTGTTTCAAACCTCATATACAACTAACTCATGCAGGTTTCTATAAACTCTCTGCCTTCTTCTAATTATGTTGTACACCTACTTCTTCTTTTACCCCCCATTATCTTGTGTATTTAAGACAAAATTGTATTTATTTCGGACGGTTTAGTGTTGTCTTTGTTTTATGAGGCTGTCATGTTTTTGCTCTGTGGATTCAGTGTTGTCAATAGATTTTAGCAATTCGTTTAGATTTTTCTTTTTTTTTATTTCCAGCAAAGCACCTAGCAACAAAACTAGTGTCTTCTTGAACAAAAATTATCTAGACTTACTGGTGTTATTGCATAATCTAGTGACATTTAGCAAGCTATTTTATTTTATTTTAAAGGCTGCAAATAGATCTCCTTCCCATTTGGTGGATTTTTCCACCTGAAATATTTCAGTTTGTTTTGATTGATTGTTGCAATTGTTTTACAGTAAATGTGATTCATGTCATAAGCAAACGGCAATAGTGTGTTTTGTAGCCTGGAGTAACAAGAGTGGGTGGACTGTGAAGTTTTTTGACCATTTCATAACAAGTGTTACAGAGAACTACATCTTTGTCCTTGAAAATTTGAGAGATATGCTGATACACGTGCATAATTGCACAAATTACGTTAGAAATGCCTGCATTTTATTGGCTGAACCAGACAAAATTTAATCTCTACACAATACTCTATAAAAACAAGCCTACATAACTTTTGGAAAGCATCCAGTCCTTTTAAAAACATTGAAAGGAGGAACTTTAAGCTGACTTAAGGTCACCAAAACATTTGCTTTGTTTTGAATCAATGTAAGAGTTCAAGATTAGGTTGACTATAGCTTGTTAATGCTACAGAAGAAAACTTTGTTCTCTACATGCTGTACAGTATCCACCAACCTACGTCTATGTCCTGTCAAAATATTTTTTGTTTTATATAAAACAAACAAGAAATGCAAAACAAAACTAAAACATCTATTTTGGAATATTTGTTTGCTCGTGTCTAAACATTTCTGGCTGCATTATTCCATTTGCACAGGCCTCTTAGCAAGCTGTTGACATTACAGTATGAAGAAGTGCTGTTCGGTATATTCTTCACCGGCTGTGAACGCCATAAAATCAGATATACTGTGTTTTCCATACAGATTAGATATTGTACCTATAAAGGAACTTATGAAAAATTGAAACAGCCCCTAAGCTGAGCCCATCAGTATTTCCAGAGCTGAGAGTGCATGAATAAAACATAGACAGATATGATGATGAGGGGCAGGATGGGAGTCTCTGGACAGACTGTGACTGACTTAATCAGCAGCGGTCACTTGACCTCTTCCCCCCGATGAGGCGTTCACGCCTCCTGCCTGGATCTCATTTACGACAGCATGCCATCATCAGAGTAATAGCCTGACAGGAGAATAGTTAACCCTTGACCTCTCCCACAACACATTCACTTGAAGGCAGAATCTTACTCTTGATTTCTCTATCATCATCGTGGCATGTTGACATTTGCTGATGAGAAGCTTCTGTACACAACCTCACTATGGTGATCTCAAATATTTCTGATATTAAAGTGAGTAATTAGCAGATTAACCTGGCCAAAGGCCGTCTTAGACCAGCTAGAATTTCCATGCTCCACCTGCAGGAATTTATTGGTCAAGCTAGCTGACCAAGGTCATCCTGGTGGTTAAAATTAATTCATTGTTTACTCACAATCATGCTGTTTCAATCCTGAATACAGTTTTTTTTCCCCCTATGAACCAGAGGTGTCAGTGACACATTTTCTGTGTATATATATATATATGTATATGTGTGTATGATGATATGATTGGCTGGATAGATAGATATTAATACATTCTGCGAATTGTTACATAAATGATACAAATTTAAAATAGTATTATAATATATAAATATACATTTCTATGGGTTTCTAAAAAGATCAATATAACATATGTATGAATATAAAATCAATATAAATAATATGAAATGAAAACTTTAAGTTCTCACTGTAATACCTACTGCAATGTCTTTGAACAGTGAAACTCATTAGTTCCTCACATGCAATGATATTTTGGATTCAAAGAAGTGAATTTTGCCAAAAGGACTGAAATTTTATCTACAACAACCATGTATGTAATTATCAGAGAAAAGATAAAAAGTATTTTTTGTTATCGTTATGTTTTCTTAGTTGAAAATAAAATCTTATTTGGCTTTAAAATCCTAGCAAATCCTAGGTTTGGAGAAATATGAGGATGAGTAAATCATTACATAATTACAATTTTTACGCTTACATGTATGCAGACATTTTTAAGTAATTTACATCTCTCTATACATTATCATCTTTGGGAACTGAACCCATTGTCTTGACATTGCTAGTGCTAATGCAAGTACTAATGGTCTATTGTGTTTAGCTACAGAACAGTTTTTGGTGAGCTATTCTTCTTCAAGATAATTTTAATCTAACGTGACTAGCCATGTTGGTCTTGTCAGCTTATGTACAAAAATATATGAAGTGAGACAGTGTTGAGTTTGCAGATTTGCTGTTTGGAAGCAGCCCTTCACAGTCAGATGCCAGAACACTGTGATCTGAAGGTATCCACCCTTTTGTACTCGCCATGAGTCCTGTGTTGACATTGTAGATTCTGCTCACTTCATTTCAGCTGGCCTGGTGCTCTTCACCATATCCACTGGTGTGTTAAGTGGCTTCTCAAAAGCAATCCACCTCTGACACACCTCAGCACACATGTATTTTGTGGGTAAATAGGTTGGCTGAAAGCAACATGGTGACATCCAATCATTCCCAATTTTTTCTAACCAGAGTGGGACCATGTCCCTACCTCTGATCTCTCCTTTTAGATTCAGACCATGATATTGCGAATGGGTCAGATGAATAAATGATTAAAAGTGCAACTGAGCTGGTGTACAGGCCTCTGAAAAAGCAAGAGAGATGCATTCTGTGTCAGACGTGTACCTGCATTTTTCCTTTGCCATCAGTCATTTGTACAGCTGTAGAGCCATGCAAAAACACAAATTCTACATACCCAGTTTTTGTTAGGTTTGTATTATTTTGAATTAATTTTTATGTTTGTAAGTATCTGAATGCGTATGTGTATATATACATACATACATACATACATACATACATACATACACACATATATATATATATATATATATATATATATATATATATATATATATATATATATATATATATATATATATATTATATATTAGACACAATTCTATGTAATAATAATACTGTCTTTTATAATAATTAATTTACATTTTCATATTGCTAATTTGTGAGATAAATCTGCACCTCATTTCACTTATTTGCTATTTAATTATAATTAATTAGATTTCAATTTGATATCTTAATATTTTCATATAAAAAATATTAGACACTTCAGAGGACTGATTTGTGACATCCAGCTATAGCTGCTTGCACTTCTGAGGAAAGTTTAGTAACTTTGAAGGGCAACCTAAACTCTTCCCCTCTAGTTCTCCGTATCTTTGTGTGTTCAGTAACTGCTGAATCAGCAATATCTCCCCGCATATCCTGATCTGATCTGTGTACCTCATAAATGCCCTGAGTAATGAATTTATATGAGCTTTGAAGCCATTCGTTTTCATGCTTTAATGCCACTTATCAAAGACTTTTAGAAAAGACTGAACCAAATATTTTGGATCATTAAAATCAGTGGACTATCATTGTATGTGTGTGTGTGTGTGTGTGTGTATAGATAGATAGATAGATAGATAGATCTCGAACAACTATATATATATATATATATATATGTGTGTGTGTGTCAGTACTTTTTGCCTACAGCAGCTGCTGCGGCAACAAGGACACACAGGGGCACATCATAACCATCGCCAAGAAAGGATTCTTTCATCTCCATCACAAAAAAAATCAACCATCAAAGAGCTTGCGCTATTGTCTGCATTCTTTTCACCAGCTAGTCAGCGCTGTGCTTACAAAGTAGAGAGGGGATTACAAGGTGATGAAACCGCAGAGACTCTAACAGCGATCCACGTCAAAAGCACTGTTTTATGATTCTAAATGAGATGCACACAAGCTCTGCATTTAATAAGATTCTCAAAGTCCCTAAGACCATGAAGACATCAGGTGCCAGCAGCAGAACGTAAAAAAACATTGTCTTTGGACCATAGGAATAACAACACCAACAGTCCTATTATTTTTGACAAGTTGGCCTCTGTTGATTTAGATTTTTAAGAAGTCACAACAATCAAATCAAACAATGTTTTGCAAAATGTTTATGTACTTGTGACCCTTGGTTGTCCGGAGTAGTGAATCTGACTCTCAATATCACAGAGACACTTTAGCGATGAACTGAAAAGTACAGAAGATGCAAAACCAAAGAATTTACAGTGCCTGGAAGATTTTTGCAAAAAAAAGAAAAAAAGTTGGCAGCTTCTCTGCTCAAGACAAACCAGGGACACGACTATTTTACAAAACTCTCATATGAAAAGTCATTGATGCATGATGAGCAAGACTAAGGTTATGTTGAACAAGATAATGTTTGTAAATGTAGTTTTTTTTTTTTTCATGGAATATGTTAATAAATGTTATGCTGAATAGCGTCATCAGGCCTAATGATAATTTTTAATCAAAAGTTATATTTTAATAAGATTATTTTTAGGTCAAATGTAGTAAGTAAATGTTTTTTTTTTTTGCATACAGTCATTATATAAAATGCCATAGAGTACAAATATGAAGAGTTTTTCTATTTTCTTTTTTGAATGTATTTGTTACAGAAGTAGGACTCGGACAGAGAGATGGATTAATTGACAGGTATTTATTGACAAATAGCTGAGCAACAAGGAGTGAGACAAGTAAGTGGTTATCCTGGAGGTCTTCGGTAATCTGGAGAAGTGTTAACTTGAGTATCTTCTTTTGACAGGAAACTCGGAACACGAACTGAACACACACCTCACCAAGATGGAAGACTAGGACAGAACACAGGAGCAGACTGACTGGGGATCACTGGAGAACACACTCGGCAGGAGACACATGTAGACAAGGAGGTAAGTAGTAGGCATAGAGCTGTGATAGCTATGGCAGTCCTCTTTGCATGAACAAGACCAGACACCGGAGTGCTGTGAGGTGTGTGTATTTATGGCATGGCTAATGAGTGGTTCAATGATGTGCAGGTGCGTGTGATCAGTACTCAGGTGAGGGAGTGCGCTGTGATTGGCTGGTGACAGAGCCTGGCAGATCTGTGACAGTATTCAGTAAAATGCATTGAATATTTAGTTTGACTTCCCAGATGCAACTCAACTCAAGATGCCTCAACTTACTGGTGAAGCCTTTGTGCTTTTAATTCATCTTATGTAAATGAGAACAGCGTGCATGCGTTTCCAACACACAACATATGTTTATCTATTCAAACAGCTCTGACTTTGACATCTGTGAGAAGGGTTGCAAGCAGAGTGGATGCTTCCCACACAGATGCTTGCTGCTTAAATCTTACTCCGCTTCAGAGGGTTAGACATACAGAAACAGATTTTGTACATTTGGTGTAATATGGCGAAACTTACGGCTAGATTTCAGAAGAACACTGTTTATTTAGATTGCATATTTGAGGCTGAGATTTTCTGAAACATCTGCTGAAATACCTTTCTTGCATGTTAACAATGGAAAAGTTCAATGGAAGTAGCTAAAGAGAAACGCATAGAATGGTTACAGGTGAGCCCAGCTGGAGGATCCAGCTTAAAGGAATGGTTCATCCAAAAATTAATATTAGCTGAAAATGTACTCACCCTCAGGCCATCTGAGATGTAGATGAGTTTGTTTCTTCATTGGAACGGATTTTGACCAATTTTGCATTACATAACTTGCTCACCAAATGAATCCTCTGCAGTGAATGGGTGCCATCAGAAACAGCTTCTTAAAACATCACTATTATCCACAAGTAACCGACACAGCTCTAGTACACAAATTAATAACTTGTGAAGCAAAATGCTGAATATTTGTTAGAAACAAATCCATCAGTAAAGCGTTTTAACTTTTAACTGCCAACTTTTTTCAAAAGTCCATAATCTATAGTGACTCATTCGTCCAGTGAAAAAAATGCATCCCTTGTTGTCCTCTCACATCAAATATTTATTAAATACATATTTTTTAGAACTGTTTTCTCTTTTAAATAGTACTTGATCTGTGCATATTTCTCTACTGATTCAGAAGAGACAACGTTTTCAATGGAGAAAGCAATATTATGGATAAAGCCAACTCCTTCTCACTCCCAACTCGTCACATATTGACGCTTGGTCAGGACCCCTTGGCATCGCCTTTTGACGCTCAAGGTACGCCTTTAGCGTAATTTTTCAACATGCAGGGTCCTCCATTGTTTTCAGTTGTTTGTCTTAATTTAATGGTTTGCATGCATTTGTAAAAAATAGAAATCATTTTAAATAAATTTATACTTTCACTGGAGCACCTAACCCCACCATACCCTAAACCTACCCACTTCTGAACAATATAAAACACGCAACAGGCCAATATAAGTACAGTCACAGGTTTTTATTGCAAAAACTGACCATAAAAAAGCAGTATAAAAGCATTACAAACAAGTCGTGTTGCATTCCATGTCTTCCAAGTCAAGGCATACAATATCTTTGTATGAAGAAGAGAGTAAAGGTTTTAATCGCTGAAAATGATCCCACTCTGTTAACCCACTCGCTCACATCTCTTTCAAAAAGATACTCCCACAGCATGACACAATTGTCATGAGACACACAAGAAGATCCAATGGCATTTTATAACCAAGGTTGATGTAAGGCTTCTTCTGGCGGAGATTTTTGAATTTGCGCACATAATCTGAGCTTTATGGCGGTCAGAGACGGTGATTATGTCTATTCCTCTCACAAATCAATCGTTTTGCCTGGGAAGATTAATTTGACTTGGAATATTAATACTTTTTTAAATAAAATATGAGTGTAGCTGTATCTGCCTGTTATATCTTGAGTTTTATTGACAAATGGTAGGTTTAGGGGCAGGGGTTGGGTTACACGCTCATAAATGTGTAAATACTGTAATATAAATAAAACTGTTGTGACTATTTACACTGAATCACACCCCAACATATATGCAATAATGGCAATATTATTACCCAATATATAATTTAATCATGACAATAAAATTCCCAATGCCTTTTGCGTCGCCATACTGATGCCAAGAGTTACTTATTTAAAGCACATTGAAAAATGACACTAAAGGGGTACCTTGTGCATCAAAAAGTGATGCCAAAGGGTCCTGACCAAGCGTCAATATGTGACGAGTTGGGAGTGAGAATGTGTTGATGAAGCATTTTTCAAAATTAAGTGATGTAATGTTAAATTTCTCCTAATCTTTTCTGATGAAGAAACAAAGTCATCTACATCTTAGATGGCTTGAAGGTGAGTGTGTAAACTATTACTTTAAGACTGTAGCTGCATTTTGGAATATGTTAGCTGGTTTCTGGACATTAGGTTTTTTTTTTTTTTTTCCAGACTTTAGCTCTTATGTAATGACTTCCTATGTCAAAAAAGCTGCCATTTTCAGGCATTTGGCAGGTATACACAAACTCAAACACATTGACTGACTGTGCTTCATTCAGATTTGACATGCTGTCATTTTAAACGGTCTACCATCCTTAATGTTTTTTGCAGTTGAGTTTGAAGAAAAATTTTCTGCTATTTTTTTTTTTTTAAATACTGCAGTCGAATATAAACTGAATTAAAAATCCAGTGCATTGTGGGTAATGATCTAGACTCTAACAGGCATTTTCTTTGGTTGGGATGATGTTTGGATTTGGTTAAGCCTTAGGCCAAACATTTGACTTGAATAATGAAGCATTTTGTAAGAACAGTTTAGTATCTAGGGTTGCATGATTAAAGCTTATAAATTATAGCTGTAAATTATTTCAGTTTGTTATTGTAATCTTTGAATAATTGTGTCATATACTTCATGGACACATCCAAAACAAGCTGAGAACTATTCTTGAAAAACAATGCTTTATCAATATTAGCTATTTGGTATTTTTAATAAAAAAAAAAAATATATATATATATATATATATATATATATATTATTTTTTTTGACATGTCAGTCACACACGTCTCCTGGAAATCCTGTATAATTCAACCAATCCAACAACGACTTCGATACTCCTGAAGTGTCTCCAGATAAGTGTGCCATATGCATCAGACGTTTAGCCAATGTTCCGTGGGCATGACGTCTGAGGCTGAGACTAACTGGTATGCTATTTTGTACATCAATAAGTAAAGGCAGCGGCTGAACAGGCAACTTAACATTGGTTCCCCAACAGCATCAAGCATCAAACAAAACATCTGTTTTTTCAGATGGATTCTGAATAAATTATAGACAGCAGTCAAGCATTGCAGCAAACTTATGGTAGAATGCTCTGATTATAATCAACAAAACTGACAATACTGCAGGTTTGCAGATTCAGCCAACACTAAACTTCTGGACTCACATGAAAACTCTCATTATCAATGAAGTTGTCTATCCTGCTGAATAAATCCTCTTTTAAACCATGTAATGGATAGTGAAATCAGAAAAAAAGTAAAAGCCTTGTTGATTAATAGGAAGTTATAATTCTAAAACCCTTTGACTTATAGGGACTAGACCAAAATGAAAGCCTGTAATGGACCATTTTCACAATTAGGTAATCAAACACTGCAGTAATACACCTTTAACTGTGTTTGTGGAACACTGCATTTGGCTAGACTCTTTTTTCAGAAGCTAAAACACCTATAAATAGAAGAACAGTGTTGATATGTGAAAATAGCAAGCCATTTACTCAGTAGTTTGTGTTTACCCTTGCAAATCTCGTTCCCAGTCTTTGAGTCCTATGTTAAAAATGAAGGTTGTGTCACCATGGCGCTACCTCTTGTAATTTGTGTTTGTTTACACTGACTCAGCTGAAGTTTGTTCACACACTGATCTATCTCTCTTCCTCCAGAGAATATTCTGCCAAGCTTGCAGTGCCCACTGTTTGTGTACCAATCTGTGGTAGCATAATTCCCCACATTGTTACTCTGCATCCAGTCAGGGAAGCTGAGATTCATATGAATTCATGAATTAATAAATAGAGGCAAAGCTTAACTACATCAACATGAGGATATTACACACAGAATATAAGCTGTCAAAGATGAGGGGAATGGGCTAAATTATGTTGTGATAGATGTTATAGCTTCTGCCGCTGTGATTCCAATATTAATGTTTAATCTGCACAGCTTCTCTATACATTGTTGTTGTCTGATTTAAAGGGACGGTTCTCTCACACACACACACACACACACACACAACAAAAAAAAAAAAAAGATTAAAAAAAAGAAAATGTTGCCTTTCACTCATAGTGATTGAGTTCTGGGGTTGTACAGCTTCACAAAGGATCTAAAGTTTTCAAGAAAGTGGTTAATTTAATTTGTGTTTTGTACCCAAGACTTATGAAGCCATACGATTTATAGTTTATATTTAAACTTAATTATAATTATCAAATAATTATATTGACATTTAAAAAGATTCTGTACCTTTAAGGTCAAATCGCATATTATGAATCACAGCACAGGAAAGTCTGATTTATCTAATTAATCAATTCACTTCAATTTACAGATTCAACAAAAATTCACAGATTTGAGTTGTGTGTGTATTTATGTATGAATTACTTGAATGAACCTTCTGGGCCTCTTCATTTGTGTATCACACTTGGTACCGTCATGCTCAAAAGTGACCGATGTCTTGAAATTTGACTTTTTTTTCCACAGGAAAATCAATGTAATTCATTTTTGTTCACTAATATTTTTTATTATTCTTTAGAATTTTGAGAGGCTTTTATGATACTACGGATTGTTTATAAAATTTTAATGAGCTAATTTTTTTCCACAGTCATTTCTGATCACAAAGGTACCAAGTGTTTTTTTTTTTTTTTCTTTTTTTTTTCTCTTTTCTCGACACTTTTCACGTATCTGACCCATGACCCATGTATTTTGTATGTGTTCATACAGCTAATGCGAGTTATCAAAAGTCACCAAGTGTCTTCTCTTTCCAATGAAGCTACGATTTTTTAAATTTCAAAATGTACCTTTTTGCGGTCAAAGGTGACTGAAGAGGCCCAGAGGCTTACAGAGTATTCAAGTAATTACTTGTTGTTATTGTAGTATTTTGAAAATTCTCTCATACTTACCCTCAAGTTGGTCCCCATTGATTTCCATAGTATGGAAAACAAATACTACGGAAATCATTGGGAACCAGAAACTGTTTTTCCAGTGTTTATTTACTGTAGTTGAGCTACTTTATTTTGCTTGTATTTTAGCTTGTTTCAAAGTAGCTTCCACAACACTGCAGACCACACAGACTGACAATATGTCCATGTCTATTCGCAGCTGAATAGTGAATTACATTTGTGTTCTCAGCAAAGATGACAATTTGTTTGAAATGTGTAGTTGTCAAGATAATGATTCCATATGCACATCACCAAACAGAGTTAACTCTATTATAATGAGCATGCAGGCCCTGTATAAGCGGTGCTGTTTATTTGAGAGTGATCTACAGTAATTAAAATCACATAAACAGTATTTTAGTGACTCCAACCACAAAGACGAAAAAATAAAAAAATTCCAAGCATGTATGTATTAGGGAGACGTGTGCATAGTGAAAGCAGTAATTCTGGCTGGTAATGCAGTTGATTTGTAGGTCTTTTGCTGTTCACATACTAATGACCATAATAGGATGTTTTACTAAATTATAGATACTGCTGTTTTTACTGCACCGGTTTGAAATACAACCTTTTGCTGTTGTGATTGCTGAGAGTTCAATTAGCCGTAAATCACATGGCAAATGAGCACGATACATAACAGAAAAGAAATGTTAGTTTCGCATGTGTTTTGCTAAAGCAAATTCCTACTTGCATTAACTCGTCACATTTTGTAGCCACAATAGTGGGGCATGTTGTGACCGTATATGGGGTAAGTTGTCACAGTGAAACAGGCTATATGTTACTATTATATATGGGAGGTAATTTCTGCCACTGAATTAAAAAATAAAAAGGTAATTGCGAAAAGTCTATCTACTTCAAAAAGGTTAATTATATGTTACTTGTAGTTTCTTTGTACAGGAATAATTTGTGAAAATTGTTCTAAAGCCATTTTTTCTAGGTTATAACAGTAGAATGAGGGCTGTTGTTAAAGGGTTAGTTCACCCAAAAATATGTTTCTGGACCTGGGAACATTGCAGTTGCATTGCTGTCTACGGAGGGTCAGAGCTCTCAGATTTCATCAAAACATCTTAATTTGTATTCCGAAGATGAACGGAGGTTTTATAGGTTTGGAACGACATGAGGGTAAGAAATTAATGACAGAATTTAAATTTTTGGGTGAACTAACTGGTCGATGTTTGTTTACAGAAGAAGTGTTTGGACAAAATAACCACTCGATAAAGGAAGGCAAAGTTATGTTTTATACCAAAACTCTCTGCACAATGTCCTTTCACATGTTGTGTAATTAAAAAGCAATTTACTACCATCTTCTGGCAACTTCTGCACAAGTGCTGAGATCAGTAACTAATTTTTATGCTGTCAAAGACAAAAGGATGGGGGATTGTCAACGTTGGCCTCATGAGGGATCAAAGCTGAATGCCTGTCTTTGCTTCTGAAGTCCTCCTCTTTTCACAAACCTGTGAATCCAGCTCTTTGTTCTGTCAAACCGTGTTCAACCTCAGAGGAGAACATGGCTGGCAAGGAAGGACTTGTTGGTCAAATGCAATTAGCCGGAGTGCTTAGGATGCTCTCCATTCTTTTATCTTTGTTCAAAAAGAGAATTCTGCATCTGCACTCAGCCTGACAGCCTCTCTGTGCTCAACCTCTGCCGGCTGAATTAGAATAAGGATTTAGAGAGCCAGAAAACATTACATAAAGTTAAGAAAATAATAAATGCTAAGAATGAATTCTGTAGTTTTTATGACACCATGCATGATCATAACATACAGTATGTGCTGCACATGTGTTCATTTTCTTAAAAATTTGGTTAATGTGTGTTTCTTTGTAATTGGTTTGGGCTCATTGAAAGCGCTTTGAAGTAAAAAATTAATTGTCAGTTTTGAATGTGTTACAGTCACGGCCTATTCATGGGTGTTCAAAATGATTTCTCTACTGAATAAACATCATGTGTGCTTCCTCATTTATGGGAAAATTATGCAGATTAACCTTCAGATGTTAATTTGTCTTGTAACCAAATATACTATTTTAACCTCATAATGCTATAGTTTGATTCTCGCAATTGATATATTTTTTCTCATAATAGTACTGTTTTAACCTCACAGGTCTAGAATTTTATTCACATAATTTTGACTTTATTTTCAAAATAAATAAATAATAGTAATAATTTTTATAGCATCTTTCAAAAATCCAAGGTCGCTTTACAAATTTACATTAAAAAAGTGGGCAAATAACAAACAAGTACAACAATACCACTGGCATTACTGAAACATTATCCATCAAGTTTACAGGCATTTCCATTATTACAATGCAGCGTACAATTCAAAATACGGGTGAAACACCTGTAAAATAAATAAATAAAAATGAATGCGGCACATTGTAACCTATTTTACAGATTTTTTTTTTTTTTTTACAAACTATGCATACGTGTAAGGTACACAATATTCTATTATTTACTTTACTATTTTTCATGTTCATAAATGAAAAACAAACAAAACAAAACTTCTAGGTCCAGTTGGTGTAGTTACAATATCTACCAACAGGGACTAGCATTGAGCCAGTATGTTTGACTAGCAGAGTGACTATTTTTGTCCATGGTTTATGTAATTTACTTTATCCATTGTTGAGGAGATATTAAATTTAGTTTAACAGGCAGCTGGATTTTTTTTTTCTACATGGTGATGTGTTTTACCAAAAATATCAAAAGTTTAATTGGTTAATATCTACCCCCGGTTTCACAAACAAGGCTTGAGCCTAGTCCTAGACTAAATTGTAAGTCTGAGCTGTTTCAACTGAAATAAACTTGCCTTTGTTTTGTCTCAAGATGCACTCCAGTAATGTTTTTTTTCTTTTCTTTTCTAAGAATGTTTATAAAAATTACTTAAATGTCCTAACTGAACTATGGCCTAATCCTGGCTTAGTCTAAGCTCTGTCTGTGAAACCAGGCCCTAGACTCTAAAATCGTTAGGTTAAACAGTATAACAAGCCTTGTGGTTTAAGCATTTAGTTTTGTTATTTATTTCTGACCATGTTGTGGGTGGCTTTGAGTCATAACGGTGGAGCGTTGGCGTGCAGTGTTGATGAGTTTCTGTTGTCTCATTTAGGAGTTAGATAATTAAATTGGTTTGTGAAACAGCTTTTATATGTTGCTTTCAAGTTCACTTCTTTATTGCAGTGGAAATTTGAATGAAAATGCATTGAGTACTTCTCAAAAAGACATGAGATTTTCTGCTGAGTGCCTTTTTTAGGCCGTATTTCTGGCATTCATTGCTAACAGCCTGGGAAATGCACTAAGCAGAATGTAAGAAGTAGAGGGCAGTGCATAAAGGATAATTAGCAATAATGAAACATGAGATATTTTTCCTTCGCAACCCTTGCATCTCTGTGAGAGCACAAAGCTGACAAATGCTTGGGCATGAAATTGCCTGATGCTGCTGCCCTATACCAACGATAATGACTCGGATAATGGAACCGTCTATTTGTCCATTGGGTGAGTAATTACAAGCAGGATTGGGGAGGAAGCAGAACCCTTGAGTGTAGAGAGCTGTTGGGAGGGTGTGATGATATTTGGTTCCATCTGGAAGGACAGGCAGGACTGCAGATAATGTAGAAAACAAATTCCAGGCTGGCATCTTCACCAAGTGCTGGTGCTGGAGCCGTGAGAACTGACTTAATGTCCTGCACAGGGCATCTGAGGGCCTTCAGGAAAATAAGGTTAAGTGAAAATTTAATTTCTGAAAAGAAATTGAAAATGAAAAGAACTCCTGGTTTTTACCGCTAGAATTTAAAAATATTGCCTCAGATGTTTTATTAGGCCTACCTAAGTTTACTTACAAGTAATTACATTTAAGTGGCATGTTATCCACTTAAATAGAAAATTAAATAAATTATATATATATATATATATATATATATATATATATATATATATATATATATATACACACACACACACTGTAAAGGGCTGCATATTTGCCTTTAAAATAGTAATTATGTATTCTCAATATTTATAAAATTAAAAAAAAGTCTAACTGCTTTTTCCTCCTGACAGACTATACGATTATTAAAGAGAAGTTCACAATATTGATGTTCAAGATGATTAAGTCATGTACTGCACTCCACTTTTTTTAATAATTGCATTTTTTTTATTTTTAATAATTCATTAATTTAGGAAATAATTTAAGCAAGGTTCCCATGTGCTATGGAGCTCCAAGGAGGAAGATGAGATCAGGTAAAGATAATCCAAAGTAACAGTTTTTAATAACAATCCACTCAAAAACATGTAAGATAGACAATAACTGGAAACTGAAATGGGTAAAACTTAGGACTTATAAACCCAGGGGCTAATGGGATAATTAATGAAACAACAGGTGGTGACGATGAACTTAACAAGACAGGCAAAAACTAGGTCAAAAACAGAAACTCAAAGACGTGACACCATGATTATATGAACAGTTCTGGATGCTTACTTTCATAGCAGATGGAGACGAGGTTCACAGGAGATAGGATCACGCTCTCAGTCAAAGATTTCTGCCATTGGCAGCCAGTTAAATACAGGTAATTATATACGCTGGTGAGTGGGAGGCTCAGAGCTTGTGTCTTGGCTACCGGCTGCCCCACGTCTGCCCAACCTTTAATAACACCATCTGGCCTGCAGTGGGGCCTGTTCTTACCACCTGAACAGAGCAGATTCAATGGTGCACAAAGGCTCCTGGACTGTGACTGGATTAGAATCCTCTACGCTGCAGCAATTCTCTGATTAGATTGCCTCACATATGACCCAGATGCCATGAGGGCTGATGAACCGCCACTGCCCCGGTTATAAAACATGAATGCTGACGGGACTAGGCTGGCGAGGGGAAGCTTGTCAAGGTCACCTGAGCTTTTTGGAAAGGACTGAATGCTGATTTTGTTATGCCAGGATGGAAGCCTGTGCTGGTCTCCAAAGTAATGGGATTCATTGTTTGTGCTACTACCACCATCTTTAGATTGTGTTCAAATTCATGTGACACCATGTTTTTGGCACAGGGGACCATCTCAGAGGTGTTTGTGGTCCAAGAAGTTACAGATTAATTCTATCTTCCTATATAGCAGGTTTGAGAATAACATAAAATGTGCCTCTAAAATGTAATTGCGCTGTGAGCCACTGTTTACCAGAATGTTTCTCAGCATCTGTCTCCTACCACAAAATGAAATCTCAGCAGGATAATAGATTATAGCATGATTACAGCAGACATTTAGAGCTATAAAGTATACAGTGAAGGTGATAAAAAGGCACACAGCAAAAATTGTCTGAAAATATACAATAAAGTTTGAATAATTAACATTTATGTTTTGTTTCTTTTTATGCTCAACAAAGCTGCATTTATTAAATAAACAATTCTGTAAAATAAAATAAGATGATGGCAAAGCAGAATTTTCAGCAACCATTACTTCAGTCCTAAGTGTCATATTATCTTGCAGAAATCGTTCTAATATTCTAATTTGGTGCTCAGATGTAATCAAATATTACTGGTTCTCAAATATTAATATTTGTTCTTATCACTGTTGAAAACAGTTTTGCTGCTTAATATGTTTATGGAACAATTATACATTTTGACCTCCAAATTTTTTATTTTATTTTTTTATTTATTTTTTTATTTAATTTTATTTCAAAACCAAGAAATATCAAGCAGCAAGCATGGATAATAATAAGGAATATTTCTTGAGCACCAAATCAACATATTAGAATAATTTTGAATAATTTTGTAACACTCAAAACTAGAGAAATCACTGCTGAAAATTCAGCTTTGCCATCACAAGAATAAATTACATTTTAAAATATATTAAAATAGAAAACAGTTATTTTAAATTGTAATAATTTTTCACAATAATATCATTTTACTGAAATGGTAAACTCAACAAATTTTCTGATTAAATAAATGCAGTCTTGGTGAGCATTAGAGACTTCTTTCAAAAACATTTAAAAAAGAAAATCTTGTTGACCTGTAGTGTAGTCCAGTTAACTTGTACAAATTTGCAAGTTAACTGGAAGTTACATCACCACATCATTTAACTAAATACTGTTTATGGATGGTTGAATATACAGACACCAAAATTGCATTCCTTAACTATTTTCACATTTTTTTACAGTCAATTTCTGCCAACCGCAGCTGGCATTTTGTCATATGTTTAACAGGATTTTTTTGCTGTGCAAAAAAACCTCTCATATGTAAATACATTCCTCTAGAACACACCACTCCTTTTCATTCAGAACTTCAAATAAAGAGCAGGGATGGCTCTTTATATGGAAAATTACTGTTTATTTACTTTCTTAACCCTTATGTGGTACTATGGAATGTTAGTTTGGAAACCTCAGATAGAGTAGGTGACACCATAGACAGAGGAAGTAATCACTATCATGAAGCGGCTCTCTGAGGAACAGCACTGAAAGAGCGAGGGCTAATTAAACGGATTTGAGTAATAACCTAAAGGCGTTCACAAATATTCACCATCAGCCGCCCCTGCTCCAGCACACGCTTGAATGTCTTCTCCTGAGGGATGGATTGCACTCCATATATGAGGATCACAGAAAGACAGATAAGCGTGAGAAATTCACATTAGAGACGGGCCTCCTAATACCCGAGGTTTTGTATTCACTAATATCTCACAATCACACAGATGATGATTTGGCTGACACATAATATGGTGTGACAAATAATTGAGAGATTAATAGAGTGAGTCACATGTTCAGTGTTGTTCTCAACCTTGGAGTCGCAATGCATGTGATGGTGCCAGAGATGCATATGGATTTCAGTGAATTGTCTTATTTATGGCACATTTTTCACCCTCTAACTGCTTTTTCTCAACCTACAGACTATAATTACAGATTAAACATAAACTTACAATATTGATGTTTATGATGATTAAGTAAGGGATAATGTACTGCATTGAGATCCTGATCATCCTGTCTTCTTTCTTTATTATAATGACTGACTGAATGAGAAAGAAAGTCCATTAGAATGTACAAAACAATCTGCTTAGCAACAAGATGAACACTGCCACAATATTACAGTAATAATAATGCTGAAGTCATCTGAGATCATTTTTACTACAATCTAAAGTGAGACACAAGATGTCACCAATTGCATATGAAACAAAAGAGCACAATTATGCGATGTGATACATGATAGCCTGTTTCCGCCACATATGAAAAATAATCACACTTAGTAAGTCATTGTTATTGTAAGTGCTGTTATGCAGATGTTCTGTATATTTATTTCATAATAATTATTTTGTAATTAACTTCATAACTTCTTGTATCAATTCATTTGAGGTTCAATTTAAAAAATGTAAATAAGTTGTAATGTGATGTAAATTCATTTGGTGTACTTTAAAACACAAGGCACGAGAATGCGTCACTTTAACGGAAATCACGTTCTTGTTAGTCGCCCCGATGGACTGATGATGAGCGGACGCATCACAAGGCTCTGCAAAGTTCAAATACGTTTAAAATCAGTGCTGTTGCAAGTCTAAAGGACAGTAAAGAAGATTTTCATAAACTCTAATAACTCTTTTCATGACAAGCGGTCAACAAGGTATTTATTTCACTTGTTCAATGTATTGGACGAATGTGTGTTGTATAATTTCTGATGTGTTTGTACTATGGTCATTTACGAATACAGTTCTCACAGCATTAAGGCGTTGTGTCGTCAAGACATCAAAGATGCGAAAGACATAAAGAGGACGACCCTAAGAATAAAACACCCGTTCTAAAGAACCAACCTGTGTCTGTGTTGTCGTGAAGAGAGCTACAGTTATGATGTAAAACTACAACCCGAATTCTGGAAATGTTGGGACGTTTTTTAAATTTGAATACAATGAAAACTAAAAGAATTTCAAATCACACGAGCCAATATTTTATTCACAATAGAAAATAGATAACATAACAAATTTTTAAACTGAGAAATTTGACAATTTTATGCACAAGATGAACTCGTTTAAAATTTGATGCCTGCTACAGGTCTTAAAATAATTGGGACGGGGGCATATTTACCATGGAGTAGCATCTCCTCTTCTTTTCAAAACAGTTTGAAGACGACTGCGCGTCGAGGTTATGAGTTTCTGGAGTTTTGGTGTTGGAATTTGGTCCCATTCTTGCCTGATATAGGTTTCCCGCTGCTGAGGAGTTCATGGTTGTCTTTGACATATTTTTTGTTTAATGACGCACCATGCGTTCTCTATAGGTGAAATATCTGGACTGCAGGCAGGCCAATTCAGCACCCGGACTCTTCTACTACGAAGCCTTGCTGTTGTAATAGCTGCAGTATGTGGTTTTGCGTTGTCCTGCTGAAATAAACAAGGCCTTCCCTGAAATAGATGTCATCTGGAGGGGAGCATATGTTGCTCTAAAGCCTTTATATACCTTTTAACATTCATAGTGCCTTCCAAAACATGCAAGCTACCCATACCATATGCACCCCCATACCATCAGAGATGCTGGATTTTGAACTGAACGCTAGTGACATGCTGAAAGGTCTCCCCCTCCTCTTTAGTCCAAAGGACACGGCGTCTGTGATTTCCAACAAGAATGTCAAATTTCAAATCTCGTCTGACTATAGAACACTTTTCCACTTTGAAACAGTCTATTTTAAATGAGCCTTGGCCCACAGGACACGATGGTGCTTCTGAACCATGTTCACATATGGCTTTCTTTTTGCATGATAGAGCTTTAGTTGGCACCTGCAGATGGCACGGGGGATTGTGTTTACCGACAGTGGTTTCTGGAAGTATTCCTGGGCCCATTTAGTAATTTCAATGACAGAATCATGCCGATGAGTGATGCAGTGTCGTCTGAGGGCTCGAAGACCACGGGCATCCAACAAAGGTCTTCAGCCTTGTCCCTTACGCACATAGCGATTTCTCCAGTTTCTCTGAATCTTTTGATGATGTTATGCACTGTAGATGATGACATTTGCAAAGCCTTTGCAATTTGACGTTGAGGAACGTTGTTTTTTTAAAGTTTTCCACAATCTTTTTACGCACTCTTTCACAGATTGGAGAGCCTCTGCCCATCTTTACTTCTGAGAGACTTTCTTATGTCTGAGAGACATCCTTTTTATAGCTAATCATGTAACAGACCTGATGTCAACTAACTTAATTAGTTGTTAGATGTTCTCCCAGCTGAATCTTTTCAAAATATCTTGCTTTTTCAGCCCTTTGTTGCCCCTGTGACAACTTTTTTGAGACCTGTAGCAGGCATCAAATTTGAAATGAGCTCATTTAGTGGATAAAAGTGTAAAATTTCTCAGTTTAAACTATTGTTATGTTCTCTATGATCTATTGTGAATAAAATATTAGCTCAAGTGATTTCAAAGTTTTAGTTTTCATTTTATTCAAAAAAAAAAAGTCACAACATTTTTGGAATTCTGGTTGTAATTATGACATAAAACATCAAAATGAAGAAAAAAGTTATGACATTTAATTTAAGTCATAATTATGAGATAAAAAGTCAAACCAAAAATGTGTAAAAATTATGACTTTATCTTTTTATTATTACTTTTGTATCTTTGTAATTAGGTCATAATTATAAGAAAAAAAATGATATTTTGACATACAAAGACAAAACTGTGTCAAAATTATGAGATAAAAAAAATAGAAATTATGGCTTAAAGAATTACCATTTCTCATAATTGACTTTTTTTTAATCTCATTTTGTCTTTTCTCATAATTATGACTTAATTTGTCCAAAGTTTGACGATAATTTTCGGCTTATAACTGACTTTTTTGTCATAATTTCAACTTTTGGTCATAATTTTGACATTTCTCATAATAATGATCTAGTTTGTCATATGCTTGGCTATATATCGTATTTTCAGCTTGACATAATTTACTTTTTATGTCCTAATTTCAATTTTTTATCTCATAATTGTGATTTAGTATTTAGATATTTAAAGTCAAAATTAAGTTTTACCAATATGTGGAGGAAATGGGCTTTCATAGATGCAAGAGACATGATAGTAGCACTGCATAAGCTAAAGTGCTGCCATAGAAGACGGTGAACTTTAGGAAATATCAGAGGATGAATACATTTATCAGCCAATCAGATTCAAGTAGGCCTATTCCATAGACTGTGAGATAGGGAAGGATATTAAAAAATGTTTGCTTCCATCTGCACCTTTTATGTATTTAATCATGTCTGTGTTTTTAGGATGCTGCGTTAAAGTTAAACTAGTGATATGCATTGATGTATATTTTTAATATGGACAGATCAGATGAATCTAGGAGCGGGTTCAGCATACAAGAATATAAGAGTGTTGACATAAGCAACATGTACAGAAGTTAATGTGCCTATAACACCCCTTCTGTTGAATTTTGTTGTGTGTGAAGGGCTGTCTGAGTTATCCTGTTTAGGAACAGGAGCTTTTGGTCTTGCAGACCCAAGAAGAGATCGATGCATTTCTCAGAACTCTCATTCAGACATCAGTGAGGGTAAAGAAGTGGGATATATCTCATCTGACCTGCAGTTCAGGTGGTGCTGTTCAAGGACATCTGATGAAAACATGCAGTAAAGAAAGAGCAACAGCACTTCCAGATTTCAAATTGGATTGAAAATGGGTTCAAATCAGAAATTTCTTGAAAAAATAAATCTTCATATTAATACAGTATATTGTGCCACATTTTACAGATTTTTTTAGAGTGTAGTTAAGAGAGATTTTTTTTCCTTTAACAAAACTGTTGTACAGTCCCTGAATCTCCTATATATCCAAATATAGAATCAAATTGAGTCATACTTTAAATTAAATCAAATCATAAGCTTGTGAACCAAATTCAAATTAAATAATTAAATTTTCCTCTATACCCAGCCCTGTTAAGTTTATATTAAGATTTCCTGATTTTATATCAAAAAACAAAACAAAACAAATTACACAAACAAAAATGTTGCTGCCTAAAGTTAGTAATGTTCAATATTAAATACTCAGCAAAAAGAGTATCCTAATTTATAACACAATTTTAAATTTACTGTTTACCCCATATATCTGCATAACCCATAACCCAAGTCCTTACACCTTTTGACCTCTAAAATGTTGCATTCATTACTAAATGATATGTGACATTGCACTTGTGTGTGGACTGCAGCCCCATGATTTATTCATATGTTTGTGGTACAATTAATTACGGACCCGCAGCACATCCCTCCATTTCTCAGTTGGCTTTGCAGAGAGAGCAGAGGAAGTTTTTCTTTTGAAATGCATCAAATTGGTTTCCAGCTGCTATGCCTTGGCACACATTTTGCATGCAACAGCAACAAACAGCCAGCAGGCAGAGTTTCATATCTGTGTTTGTGTGTGTGTGTGTGCAGGAAGACTGAACTCTGGGGAGGGAGAGGGAGGATTGCAGCCTGCGATGCTAAACTATTTTCAAGACAATAGAGCAGCTGAGCATGAAAGATGCCACATGAAAACCTTGGGGGTGGGTAAATAAAGTCTGGAGAATGTTAATGTGAGGGTCCACACAGCTCTAAAGCGAGAGGATGGGAAGGAAATCAAGATTGTATTCACTTCCAAAGTGGACAGAAGATTGAGTTGGCAGCTGACATTTCCTCACTTTCTGTAAGTCGCTTGAGCTGAAAAAAGAAACCCACAAGATCAAACACTCGCAATGCTGAGTTTCTAGAGTTTCATAAAAACAATGTTTGTTCATCGCTTTTGAAAGGTTTCTGGAGACTTCTCATTCAATATATAAGTGCTGACAAGTGCTGACTCTCATTAATACATGAATATTGACTTTATAAAATGTGAACATTTTTCATTTCACCTTTAGTTGAAGTCGACATGGCATTCAGAATCAATGCTGTTTACTTTCTTAATGCATGTTCCTGGTCTGTTTTAAATGATTCACTGGTGCTCGATCAAAATGAAAAATATTTGTCTTTGTCAGTTTTAATCGAAATATAACCACTTTCCCCTTATCTTAAACCACTTTCCTTTTCTGCTAACATCACTGAGGCGGCATACAGTATGTTACTGGATAATGTTAACCAAATATGAAACATTAAAGAAGTGAAATGGTTTGCAAATGACAATTCACATTGAATCACGTGATGAAGTCACTTGACGATTTATATTTAATACATATAAAATGTCTATACCTGATTATTATAGGTGCCCTGAAGTCACATATTCATGTACATATGACTGTAATTGTATCTGCATGTTATATCCTGTGTTTTATTGACAAATGATAGGTTTAGGGGCAGGGGTTGGGTTATATGCTCATACATGTGTAAATAGTGTAATGTAAATAAAATTGTTGTGACTGTGTGAAAAATCACACCCAACATATATACAATAATGGCAATATTATTACCCAACATATAATTTAATCATGGCAATACAATTTACAATGCCTTTTGCATCTGCATATTGACGCCAAAAGGTTTGTTGTTTAAAGCAATGGAGGATCCTGTATTTAAAAAAAAAAAAAAAAAAAATGCTAAAGGGGTACCCTGTGAGTCAAAAAGTGATGCCAAAGGGTCCTTACCACTGATCTCTATTATAGATCAGTGGTCCTGCATCAATATGAGACGAGTTGGGAGTGAGAACGTGTTGCAAAATAACCATAAGCCTACGTACTGTAGATCTGTCATTTTAGAATTCATTGGTTCCAGCAGGTTTTACGATCTACTTAGGCTTACAACACTTTTAGGAAACACAGCTTTGATTATAGTTGTGTGTGCTTGATTCATTAAATAGAACCAAGTTATTAGAATCATTAATGAATCAAACTACACTGTTTGTTCTGTATCCTTTGATTAAAAGGACCAGCTCATAAGAGTCAGCGGTCTAGGAGTCGGGCTACACTGGTTATGCTGAATGCGTATGATTCACTAAAAAGAACAGGTTTAAAAGAGTCATTTGTTCAGGAATCGGACTGCACTAGTTGTGCTGTCAACTAAACACTGTAGAATAGATTCCAGTGGCACCACTGAATAGTGCACTGGGAAGTACTCTCAGAGTATTTGAGTGTTTGTGAGTAATGTGAGAACTGTTTACGGAATCAAACGTTGTGTGGTTCCTTGATTAGTTATCATAAAATTGGTTAGTTGTGTGTGCTTGATTCACTAAAAAGAACCAAGCCATTAGAATCATTGAGAGTCATTGGTCCAAGAGTCAGACTGCACTGGAACCGTTGGTTCTCGATTCCTAACCCAGATACATGTATGACAATGGAATTACTTGCATGTGCTGGTTAAGCCTCATATTTTGTGTTTGGAGACTTCACTGTGGAGTGACTGTGCAGAATTGCTGCTTTAATGGCAAACAGAAGGCCAAGTTGTGAGAAAAGGATTGTTTTTCTCACTTTATTGACTTCTTGGTACAGATGGAGAGTCTCCTGCGTAGCTTCTTGGAAAGTAAATATTTACTTCTCTTTTTTTCCCCCTTCTTTTTTTATTTATTTCTCTACAGAAACACATCTGCGAGAAGTTTATTTTGCCTTCAGCTCTTGGAACTATCCTGTGGTTAAACCGAAGGATAAATAGTGATGCAAGGGCAAAGTTGTTGTCACAGAAAATAATTGATTCAGTGTTAACAAACCAATAAGCAGATGGCTCCTGTCAAGTAATGGCAGTAATACAACATGCTTAAATGAATTTTTGACAAATGATCCATAATCACCTTTCATAATGGCCAAACCTGCGATGACAGCTGTGATAAGATAGATAGACTTTGTTGTGGACCCATTCAGAATGTATAGCTGTACTGTATACATAGCAGTGGCTCTGTTTACACCTGGTATTAATATGTATTTTGGGTTTTCTGAACAAAAGAGGACCGCACTTTTGCAATCAGATCACTCAAACCACAGAGTCAGAAATGCATGTAATCACATTAAATTTATAGTATAAAAAGCAAATCCATCCTGATGCATTGTAGGTTTAAAGGACCACCTACCTGTCTGTCAATCATTCATGGAGCTACAACAAGGGTCACAAAATTCCTGAACCAGTCAAGCCAATGCCATCAAAATGAATGAGAATGCTAGTAGATAACCTGACAGGCATTATTGACCTTCTTGGTCTAATTTGAGCATGTCTGATCAGATCACCCAAGACGGATGGTAATGCCAGGTGTAAACAAGGCCAGCAATTAGTTCAGGAAAGAGTATAAGTAGTTACTAAAGAGGATAAATAATTACATCTCTCAAAGTTAGGTATTAATGCTTCATTTACCTACAAACTTGCCCCCTTTTGATTTTTCCCTGCCAGTGTTGTCGAGTTATTCCAGCAACCCCTGAATACACCTGCATCTCCTCAATCTTTCATTCTGGGTGCTAGCCATATGACGACTGAGGGCCCAGGTCCAGATCCAGTTGATAAATGGAGGTGCCAGTGATCCATGGCTTAGTACTTTGTCAAATTTCTGGATGAGACATCAAAATACCTGGGAAAGAATACAGAGAATCAAAGAATACAAAATCAAACACTTCTTAAAGGTACCCTACAGAGTTTTGGCCTCTCTATCTCCATCTGTGGTTGAAATATAAAATTGCAAGTTACTTGTTTTTTTTTTTACCTACAACAGAGTCATTTAATTATCAAAAGATTTTTCTTTCACAAGTTGAATTTAAAATTACATTACGGAAAAATCTGTAATACACCTTAAAGTAATTTTACCTACAATAATCTGGTAATTTTAGCTTTTTTTTTTTTTTTGCAAGTTGCATTTAAGATTCAATTACAGAAAAAAAAAACTTATGTGCACCTTAAAGGAATTTTACCTACAGTAATTAAGTAATTTAATTATCAAATGATCAGTTGTATTTAAAAATCACTAATGTGCCTTAAATGAGTTTAACCCACAGAAATTGTAATTTTTTTTGTATTTACAATTTATTTTACAGAAAAAACATGCCTGTAGTGCATCCATACAGTGTACAGCTACTGTATGTATGAGATGCATGTGTCTTCAGAAATGTGTATAAAACGTGTGTATTACACAAGCAACATGACATTTTATTTGCTTAAAATTTGACCAGTTCATATTTCCCCATTTTTTCGAATTCATATTTCAAAATTAGGCAAAACTTGAATTGGGACTCCCTGCTCCCTCCACATTCACCAGTAAGAGAGAAACCCTGCTATGAATGAACCTGGAGCAGGAGAAACATTCAACATTCTGCTGCATAAATAAATCTGTTTTCTGCTTTTAATTTTTGTAGTGAAGACAAATTCCTCTATGTAATTTTATTGTGGTGCAAAGAAAACATTCCTCTCATATGAGAGAATTTACAGGAGGTAAAAAAAAAAAAAAAGATGGGTAAATGAGTTCTCTGGGTGTCTGACCGTGTCTCTTTTGCATAATTTCGGTCGTTATAGTAACAGAACCACAGAGGACACTGAAATTTGCAAGCAAACATGTTGCTTTACTTTTAATGAGACATCTGACTGTACGACAGCTCCCTTTATTCCAAAGTGCTTTGTTTGTCCGTTTTGTCATAACGATGAGATCTTAATGCAGCTCTCTGCATTCTCCAGATGCACGGCAACAGCATGGATCTGATGTTTAACTGGCACCTGTATTGCTTACCATTTGTTCTCTCTCAGTAGGTGAAAGACATTCGATGGGCACACACTGTCATGGGGATTACGTCTCAGTGGTTGTACCTGACAAAGGCTATCTTGACTGACTGACGGAGGGACTGTCAACAAAATGACTTGAACTAAACCCTGCTGTGTCTGAAGAAAAAATGTTTCACAGTGGGATGCTTACTTTGGTCCATCTAACCAAAGTAAGTTTGGTTTGGTTTGTTAGGGCACATCTGTACTTTTTAGTCACCATTTGGCTTTGGTTTCATAGTGGAATTTGTTGAGGCAAGCATCAATATTAAACTTGAGGTTACTGATGTAAACAAACCTCTAACCCTAAGTATTAAACTTCAGGGCATCGCTCGTCTCGCACTGTTTGTGTTACAGGCATGAATTTTCACCTGGTGGGCGATGAAATGATTGAAAAAATTCAATAGGCTAAGGCCAGGTCTGCTTATATTACATTTATTCATTTATTTGGAAGAGTTTATATTATTGTGTTTACTGAATGCATAAATAACACAATTACGGTATGTATTACCACTTTTCAGACAAAACATAACGTGGTTATGTTTTACAGGAAGGGCAAGACGACTGTTCAGTTAGCTGTACTAAATGTGAGATGGCAGTGAGAAATTTCTAAATAATATATTATTGAGATTTTAGTATGTAGATACATCAGTTAATTGAAAGTCGAGGGGGAAATTGATAATTTGTAAGTATTTTATTTTATTTATTTATTTGTTCATTTATTTTTGTAGTTATTTATTTATTTAACAAATAAAAAAATCTGTTTCCAAATAAATAAATAAACAAAATTGGGAAAACAATTCTATCTATTGTTATTTTTATAAATGCTATTTTATGTCAATAATGGGAAAACCACAACAATTAAGGATTCACATTTTCTTTAGAAGATCTAAGTTATTTTATTTATTTGTTTATGAATTTATTTAGACGAGCTGACAAGCTATAAATCCACTGAAGATCTCTTGAGCCAGTGCTCTCAATTGAATCTGACGGCCTGCATTACTTTGATAAACTTGTTTTATTCAAGCGTAATTTGATGTTAAAATTGAACCTAAGGAACAAATTCCTCGTGATGTGTGACACATTTCAATTTCCAATTACTTGCTCTGTGTTCATGGTTAGATGAGCCATCTAATCAACAGTTCAGATATTCAGGTACTCCGTCTGTGACAGCACATGATTAGAATATAAGAGCGTGAATTACTGTAATTCAGTCTGACATGCTCTTAAAATCACTCTCCAATAATTTGACATTGCAGGAGCTGAGCCCTTCAGAAGTAATTAGGGATTGTGAACAGAGGGGTCAGTGAATAAGGCCATTTTTCTCCTCACTATCAAGTCCGCACACTAAAAAATTAGCTTTTGAATCGGATTCACTGAATGACGATGCTCTTATTATTTTATTAAGCTTCTGACAGTGACCCAGCATTTCACAATGTATTTACGTGTTGAGTTGAAAATCACCTTGTATGTTTCCACAACGCTGAGACAACTCTGCCCCCTTGTGATTCGTGCAAAACACAAGACCTCAAATGTGCTTAATGACCCAGAAACATGCTATCATTTCAGTTTTAGCTACTGCAGAACTGCTGCGAGTTTGACTGCAATACATCTGATTATACCTGACAGTTTTTAATATTAGTTCTTTAAAAAAAAGTACCTCTTCTAATTCCCTGAAAAGATGTTGTTGTTGTTCTGCCTCTTCAGATAATCTGTTTGCAAATATTTGAAAGATCCCATTTGGTTTTTCAGAGAGATATAAGAGTGTGGGTTATTATGAACAGATATTAATACCTCTGGGAAACCCATCAACAAAACAGAAATGCATATCATTGGAAACAAAACGGTTTGCAGTTGAAACAATAAGGGATATTAGCATTTGCATCCTTGTGTGACATAAATATTATTCTGCTTTGTGTACGGTAAATCATGCTTTTAAATCTCTCTTGTCATTGATGAGAGGCTTGTGACACGCATTACTGTAGCTCCACTGACAGTGTCTAAGTGTGCTACAACAGCAATCCTAAATACAGTGTGTCTTTTAGATAACAGAAGTTTGTGTTGGATGGAACAGTAAAAAATGTGTCTCTTTTAGGCCTCTCAGGTGGAACATTGAGGCCTGTATTGATCACGTAGCTGTCCGTGTTTCATTAGGCTCAGGACATAAACAGGAAAAACTACATTTGTTCTTCTCGACGGGTGGTGAAGAGTTGATACCCAACATTTTCAAGGGGAGCAATTTAAACTCCATCCCTTGACTTTCTAACGTAAGTACATTCTGCAAAACCACAACAGATATTTCAAAGGGGTAATTGTGAGAAACCAAATAAGCGGTTCATTTATAGTTCACAAACACAATTTTTTTTTTATTTTGTTATTATTTACCTATGCATACTGTATGTTGTTCTTTTCACTGGTGCTTAAAGGGATAGTTCACCCAAAAATTTAAATTCTGTCATTAATTACTCACCCTCATGTTGTTCCAAACCCGCAAGACTTTCTTTCATCTTCGGGACACAAATTAAGCTATTTTTGAGGAAATCGGAGAGCTTTCTGACCCTGCATATAGACAACAATGAAACTACCACATTCAAGGCCCAGAAAGGTAGTAAGGACATCATTAAAATAGTCCATGTGACATCAGTGGTTCAACCGTATTTTATGAAGGTATGAGAATACATTTTGTGAAGAAAGAAACCAAAAATAATGACTTTATTCAACAATTTCTTCTCTTCTATGTCAGTCAACATGGATTCACAAGAGTACCACGTCGCATGTGTGGGTTTTGAACGACATGAGGGTAAGTAATTAATGGCAGAATTTTCATTTTTGGGCGAATTTTTTTTTTTCTCGTCAACTCCTGATAAAGAGTAGAGACAGGAAATGGTCATATTCCATTTCCTTTAACTTGGGGGGAAAAAATTACAAATCCAACAAATTAACAGCTATACCTGAAACAAACGTAAATTAATATTTTTTGCTGCTAAGTGGTCATGTGTTTGTTTTGTCCTCCAGCTCTGCCCTTGAGCATTATCATTTAGAAAGTGTTGCACATCATGATGGGGAGGGAGGATTTGTTGACTGTCTTGAGTTTAGAACGCAACAGACACCGAGCTAACAGGTGTGATTTATCACAAAGTGATGGAAGACACTGTTTGTCGACTAGGCTTTTTTAAGAATGATCTACACCACTCCCATTCTTTGACAACATTCATTATTCCAAATGAAAGAATGTGAAGGGCCACTCGGTGCGTTGTACATCATGAGATTCCCATGGGGACTATGAGAGTTGAAGTGGGCGGCAATACTGATGTCATTTCCTGTCTGGATTAATTATGTTAGCTGTATCATGAGTATCCATAAAAACATTCATCATTTCAGATGATGAATGGAGTGGAGGAGTAATCTTTGCTTTACGATGGCATGATGTTTCTTGTATGAACTTCATTTTGTAGACCTCATTAATTTCTTGGATGGTGCCATTGGTCTGTGTTGCATTAATGTGCACGTTTCTGAAACCACTGTGTGTGTGTGCGTGTGTGTGTTTCTGTGTGTGTTTGTGTTCTTCTCATTGAAAAATACCCAGCCATCAATGGCATCAAATGCATCCAATGGTGAATTGCAGCGTGGAAAGAAGCGGCATGTCACGGTGGATCAAGCCTCCCTCAGAAGTGGTCAGAGTCGAGCAGGTTCCCGCTATCAGAACAGACCTTTTAAAGCCCTGCCTTAGGCCCCTCTCTCTAAGACGATTCGCCAGAGCAGAGGAGACACGTGGACCAGATCCAAGAGAATCAGCACAGAGTGTGTGGCGCTGCAGTCTGACATGTTCTGTGAGCTGAATTCTAAAGCGCCGCCTTCAAGGCTTGACAGACTTCGGGGCATCTGCTGTAGAAGCTCTTCCTCTGGAACATCTCCATGGTGGGAAATCTTTGACTGACATACTGTTGATTTATGCTTTCCTCAGCTCTACTCCCCAGAATGACAGGCTTTACATTAGTAAGGCTCATGAGCCACGTGACCCTCCACTCTCAAACAGTCTTTGTTATGTGATTTGGGAGTTTACATCAGCCAAGGCAACCCATATTTCCTTCGGTTGGATGAGGATATTGGCATGGTCTCATGCCTCTGTACAATTGGTGCTCTAAGACACTTTCCACTTTATTTGTCTGTTACTGGTATGGATGATGCCTGAAAAATTTGAGAAACTAATAACTTGCACATCATTTTCTTTTGACCTTTTGGTGACGTTAACAGGCAATTATAACAACAACAACAACAAAAAAAAAACTTAAATATGTTCAACATATTCTGCAGAATGGACGCTTTACTAAGCCTTGTCTAAAAACATACCTGATCAGTAATAGCTAACTCTTGCCATGGGTCATTTTCAGGCCTGTGCTCTTTTCTAATTTAAATTCTATAGAGCATCTGTGTGAATACAAAAAAAAAAAAAAAAAACTATTTTAGTTTTAAAGCCTCATTTTCTCTTTTTTTTTTAAATAATGAAACCGTTTTTTCATTTCTGCTGTTTCTGCTGTCCTGTTTATGGACCTGGGAACATTACAGACCTTGAATGTGGCAGTTTCATTGCTGTCTATGCAGGGTCAGAGAGCTCTCTGATTTAATCAAAAATATCTTAATTTGTGTTCCGATGATGAACGAAGGTCTGACGGCTTGGAACGACATGAGGGTGTGTAATTAATGACATAATTTTCATTTTGGGATGAACTAACCCTTTAAAGAATCAGCAGGAATTTAATACAAATACTCTGAAGTTCAGCTCACAGAAATGTACTCTTTGTTTGCATAGCATGTTATTAATCTTCATAGCCCCCCAGCCCCCCCCCCCCCCCCCCCCCCATTGAAGAATGCAGAGCTGAATAATAAGAAGGCAAAGGGAGTGTATACATTTAGTAGCTTTGATCAGTCAGGCAGTATGGGGAGAACAGGCCCTGCACTGTTAGATGAAAACATTTAGATGTGTTTAAGGGAAAGAGAGGGGGATGCAGAAAACAACAACACTTTGTGGTGGAAATCTCACAAGACGCAGTTTCAGGGTATTCATTTCCTGCATCTGCTTTTTTTCCCCTCGTTTTTTTCTTACACAGTCAAGTAGCAGTTGATGTATGTACAGAAGTAACCAGTTATTGCTTGGCAGGGGGGAAATATATAACATTTATGCTCTTCTCAGCATTTCCAACAGTTTATATTAAGTACATTAAAAGACATTAGTTAGTAATGTAATCTAGGTTACTCATTTTAGATAATGCATTCTGACTATTTAGATTATTTTTAGAAACAATAAATTATTAATGATTTAATGCCATTGGGTAATATAATTATATAATCATGTAATCCAGAAAAAAAGTAACTGTAATTTGATCATGAGCATTATAAAATGTAATATACTGTACTCTCATTGCAAGTACTTGATTTTTTTAATCTGATTACATGTAATCCAGATTACATGTAATCAATTGCTACCCAGCTCTGTATATATATATATATATATATATATATATATATATATATATATATATATATATATATATATATATATGTGTGTGTGTAAAAACATTTGCTATACAAATAAATGTGAGCTGAATTAAATATTTAATTTTACAATTTATAGAAAGTCTTGAAAGCAATGAACTTCTTTAAGTTTTTTTGCCCATTTCTGTCTATCATTTTCTATGAGAAATTTACTAGTAAACGAGTCATTTCCAGTTTATGAATTCTAGATTTCTTGTGTGCATGTAGGCGTAGAAGTTTATAATGCATGAACATTTTTGTTGTATGTGCACAGATTTGAGTTCTTGAGCTTTAAAAACATTAACAAGACTTCTGGGGTTAAGTGGTCACCATGAGCCCATTGAGACAGGAAGGTGAAGATTTCTTTCCCAGCATTCTCTACAGTTCTCACTAAATGACCCAACCAAGTGCCTTCGACTTCATCATGTGGCTTGTACTAGCCCATAATACGCTGCCTCTAGCCTCGTATTGGTGGCTGGAGATAAGACAGTGGCAGCAGCGAGAATCTGCTGTATTGTTATGGCGTAGACGTCATGTCTGGGGTCACACAGGCTAATTGGTTTGTGCACAATGGGAACAGATCATTAACCATGCCACCCTCGAGAGAACACAGTTCTCTCAGCTCCCATTAATGGGAATTTTTCTATGAAGACAACTTTAAGTAGACAGCAGACCTTTTTAAGATACTGTTTAATACCCTGATTTTCTTGTTATCTAACAAGGGTCCCTGTTACACCTGCATATGATCCCCTGTGCTCCAAGCATGCCCAATGTCATTTTGAAAGCAATTTTGCTGTTTAGTGCATTTTAATTAGGTAATTGGTACACTGATTAGAGTGAGTCTAAGTAGTCCTCTGTTTTGAAGGTTACTGGGAACTGCTACTTTAGCACTTCTCCTACATCTATCTATCTATCTATCTATCTATCTATCTATCTATCTATCTATCTATCTATCTATCTATCTATCTATCTATCTATCTATCTATCTATCTATCTATCTATCTATCTATCTATCTATCTTCATTGTCTGTTTATTTTGGTCTCTCTTGGTTTCTGTTCTATCTGACTTTTTGTTCTGTCGTTCTATCTGCAATTCTGTCTCTGTCTATCATTTATCAGTTTATCGTTCTGTCGTATCTTTCTGGCTGTCATTTTGTCTGTCATCTTTCTGTCTATCAGACCCAATTTTGTTTGTCTGTTTATCAGAATATCATTTTTTATCTATCTGTCATTCTGTTCATCATTCTATCTATATATCTGTCTGTATGTCTATCATTTTGCCTGTTTATCTATCTAGCTGTCTGTCAGACTCTACTTTTAAACAGTTCTTAAACTTTTATGCATGGCTTGACAAACCTTCCTTTTCTAGTTTATTATTAGTGCACTTCTGGAACAATATTTCACCATTTAATTAATGGTTTGAAATTAACTGCAGTAAATTAAAGAACCGTAAATGATAACATATATTAAACAATAGTTCAGTTGGAGGTCAAACCAGATGCTGATAATTGAAGGTGTTGTTTTTGATGTATATTTATGACACTGAGTTAAGGTGACAAAGTACGTGAAGTACTTAATTAAGATGGAAAGAGATCAAATAGGACAGACTGCTATATTAGTCTTCCTTTCTTCCTCATCATCATTCTAAGCAGGAAGCAGGTTATCAGTGCTGTAGCTCTTCATTTAGAGAGTACGGGACAAGATAAATTCCACATCATTGGAATCTAATGATGTTGTGTCCAATGTCAAAGTATCCACCGTAAGAATTTATGAGTGTGAGGCTTCATTAGAGTCGGTGGGTTAAAGTTGGAGCGATTATCCAAAGAACTGCTACATGATGTAATCTTGTCAACTCACCTAGTGCGTTAAAAATAAGACACACAGCAGTGAGTCTGTTACTGATCCTGAGTTGATAATGGCTTGCCGGCTATTCATTCTCTCTCTCACGTCCTCCACTCTTCCCTCACACACTTGGACAGCAACAATAGGAATTATGTAAGGCTGCTATTCATTGACTATAGCTCAGCTTTCAACACTATAGTCCACATCAAGCTGGCTTCTAAACTCACAGACCTCGGCCTAAACTCCTCACTCTGTGACTGGATTCAAGACTTCCTCACCGGCAGACCTCAAGTGGTGAAAGTTGGCCAGTTCACCTCAAACTCCATCACTCTGAACATAGGAGCCCCACAGGGCTGTGTCCTGAGTCCCCTGCTCTACTCTCTCTACACGCATGACTGCATGTCCTCTCACAGCTCCACATCTATTATCAAATTCGCTGATGATACTGTGGTTCTGGGCCTCATCTCCAACAACGATGAGACCGCATACTTGGATGAGGTAGAGAGACTCACATCATGGTGCCAGGACAACTGTCTCTCTCTGAATGTGAGCAAAACTAAAGAGCTGATCATGGACTTTAGGAAGAGACAGCATCAGCCCTACACTCCTCTTATGATCAGTAGGACCCCTGTGGAGAGGGTGAGTAGCTTCAAGTACCTCGGTGTAAACATCTCTGAGAACCTGACTTGGACTACACACATCCAAACACAGGTTAAGAAAGCCAGGCAAAGACTGTACCATCTGCGTCAGCTGAGGAAATTCAGGGTCTCACCAGCAATCCTGAAAACTTTCTATTCAGGGACCATAGAAAGTGTATTGACTCAGTGCATCTCAGTGTGGTATGGAAACAGCTCAAATCAGGACTGCTAAGCACTACAGAGAGTTGTGCGCTTAGCTGAGCGCATCTCAGGGTCTGCTCTCCCCTCTCTGCAGGACATCTACGTCAAACACTGCAAAAGGACTCAAATCACCCTGGTAATCGACTATTCACTTTGCTTCCATCTGGTAAGCGCTTCCGTAGCCTGATGACAAAAACTGAGAGACTTAGGAGGAGCTTCTTCCCCCAGGCCATCAGGCTCCTAAACTCTAACTCTGTGTCATAACATCACTTGACTCCATGTAAATATCACTATATCAATAAGCTATTCATAATTTTTTTCTACCTCATATGCTGCTATTTAAATACCCTGTACAACGTTTTTGCACATTCCTGTAATATTACTATGTATGTCAACAACATACTGACCTGCACATTTATATTTATATATTTTTTTATCTTTTATTTTATTATTTTAACTTTTCTTTTTCTTAATATTTGTCTATACAATTGCACTGTCCTTGGAGCGAACCTTACTTACATTTCACTGCTGGTTATACTCTGTATAATTGTGTATGTGACGAATAAAAATCTTGAATCTTGAATCATTCTTAAAACTAGTGGATAGACTGTAGTTAGACATGATTTTTTCCCCTCACTCTTTGCTCTAAATCTGTCACTGTGGAGTGAGCATTTCATCAGCCTCACTCACACAATCCTTCCCTGCAGCTTCTCTACAAAGGGCAGAAGATTTTCAGACAAAACACTCAAGGCATTTTGTCAATGTTTTGGCACCTGTATCAGCTCAATTACTTAGCAGCCTCATCCGTGCATGGGATTGGAATGTGTTCCATGGCAGATTCCCATTTTGCTCCTCATCATGGTGTAATTAGAGGGAGATGGTGGAGATTGAATTTGCAAGGCGCTCGGTGTAGCACTGTCTACAGATCCCTCACTGGGGGGAACAGTATCTGGTAATTGCGAGGTGAGCTGGGAAAGAAGTGGAGGTTGAGGAAACAGCTGTAAAGAGGTGTTAAGACTCACTTAATGTGGATGGCTGACAGCGTCGATGAAGGCAGGGACTGGAAACAACAGCGTGATACAACAGCATTCTTCAGTTAGAGGTGTTTTGGCTCCTTTTGTGTCCCCTTTTGATATTTTCTAATTTAAATATTGACACTGGCAAACATCTCAACTGGCTCAAAACAGCTTGGTAGCTAAATAGATTTGATCACCAAAACCCAATACACGCAGCACCGGGAATATGAGGGAGCTGCGTAAAAATGTGTTTAAACTGAATTATTGATAGAAAGTTATTAAAGGTTTTCTGTCTTTTATTTTAACGCTGAGAGCTTCTAACATTTTCCTACTATAATCCAACATTTAAAATGGACAAAAGGTGTATGCTGATATGCAGATATAAATAGTGTGCTCTTTCTAGTGCAGAAATGTCTATGCATATTAAAATTTATCTGACATTGCATTCTTAGACTACAGCACCTTAAGTTGCGAACCTCAGATCTTCTTGGCTACCACAAGTGAACCCGAATGTTTTATATATAGAGAGAACCAGGTTTTAGCTGATTAAAATGTCAGTCTTTATCTCCACTAACACATGCCAGAGGTATAGTGCTAGTAATATCAAGTAATTCTGCCATCTGTATGAAATATTACATAGGCTAGGTACATTTGACCATAATAAATTTGGCCTATAGCAGCCTACTGTGATGGAGGCCGTAGGCTCCAGGACTTGTATTCCAGTGAACATATTCTGCTATAATGATCATCAGAAAGATCACACACCAGCTTCAGCCGGAGATCTGGAGTTCCAAACGGAGTACTGTCAATGTTTTTACTGAGCTGACATTTAATTAAAGAAAAGCCAGGGATTCATAGTTCATTTCAATTATGTCTGAGAGACAGACAAGGTGATTTATGCACTTTGCATTGACAAGACCGGTAGTTCTCTGCGTAAAACAACACATGCAGACATTTTCAACATGATAGGAAAATTAATATGGAAGAGCAAACATGCAGTATCTCTCTCTGTCTTTCCCGCTCACTCGTGTCTGTGGAAATTCAATGGTTTTATCGGTATAATGCCTGCACTCACTATCCTGGTGTTTTAAACGGATTGCTCGCTCCTGTACATTACGTTTGGTTGCACATCGAGTCGTGTTATCAGTAAACAGAAACCAGAAACTCGGTTGCCCAGGAGATTATTCATTCCGTAGGTATGTTTGAAGTAATGCTTTTAGAAATACTCTCAAGATGCCAAGCTACCACCAGAGGGCATCCCATCATTACTGTCATGAGCTTCATCAGTGTCAAATGAATTTCAGGCTTACGAGTGGATGCCTTTCTTTGGAGAAAAAAACGTTGCCTTAATGACAAAGAGGTCTTTTGTATGCAATTATTATATAGTGTTGTAATTTAACACGCATTTAGAACAAAACAAATCATACTTTGATGAAATTCAAGCTTTTTCCATGTGTTTTTGGATATTAGCAATCATCCTCTGAAGTATGCTTTATATGACCACCTGAGAGCATCACTGCACCACAGTATTGTCATACTACCTTTTTTTCAAAGTTATTATATAGACTATTGAAATATTGAAGGAGGGTGTGATTTATTTCTTTCTTTCTTTTTTATACATGATAGCATGGCAATACCATGTTATTCTTTCGAAATATTTTCAAGTATCATATGAATATCATTTATTAGATAATCATTCAGAACCACATTATGTAGAGTGTATGTGAGAGATCCTGCAGGTGTATTTTGATCAGTGGGATGTTGTTTTGAGACCTGTTGGATGTAAAGTATAGATGTACAGAATTATCGATAGTAACTGATCGCCTGTTCTCGCTGTTCCTCAGTGCTGTCTAACCCTCTTGGGCTCATGCTCAGTTTCCTCTGACTTCCTGGAAAAATGTAAAGGTCAAAATTGCTGTAGTCATGAATGATTATGTGAGTGAATGGTTTTGTGTTTTATTTATAGGTGATTCTTCTCCAACAGGCATTTTGGTTGATCTTTATAAAAAATAACAGGTTTCATCTGTGTTTAACTTTTTTGTTACTTTTCTCCATTTCTTATTCATTATTTTATATTTTATTTCTTCATTTTTTTCTTTTCTGAGAAGACTGGAATGCACTACTTGGCTTTTTCAGTTTGCAGTCTGGAGGAGTTGATGTTAGTTGTCAAACGTCAGAGCCAGTCTACTGATCGTAGTTGACAGATTTGATGAGTACTCTTATTTATTTAGCTTCAGAGTCAGAATGTTGCCAAATTTACACTGCAAAGGTGGCACAGAAGCGCTTCTGAAGTGGCATTTAGGTGTAAACTTGTCTTTACCATATTGTTTAATGCTTCTCAGAGGTGGCATGAATGCATTTACACAGCAATTACAACTCTATAGAGACTGAGGTGAGTATGAACAAGGCATAATTTAGTCTGACTTTTTGGGCATTCTGTCTTTACACTGATTTTTAAGTAGGCACAAAGCAGCCTTAACTTGTTTGTATAAAGACACCTTTTCATTCCATCCAGCTGGAAAATATTGAATATGTTTGATATCGTGATCTGATTTTAGAACATCTTATTTTCATTTGTTATATGTCTCCTAGCAACAAGGCGCATGTTTCTGTGTCAGGTGTGTTCAGAAACAACTTCAAAATCTGATATTGTGTGATTTTTAGTTATATGATGGCCAGTTTTTCTCTGTAACTATAAGTCACCAAGTATGATGATTAAAATCTGTTTAAATTTTAAAAGTGGTGTAGTGTAGTGTAAAGAGTTTTTCTACACATCCACAGACCCTGTAGTTAAAGAAGCATCCATTCAACCTATTTTTGTCATAATCAGATGGTGTGTGGCAGTTTAAGTTGAACGAAGGCCCCTACTCTATAACCGCTGAGCCTCTCTGAGTTCCTTTACATGACATTTCTACCAGTTGTGGTTATTTACTATCACTGCCATTTCCATTCACCTCATGCAAAGCCAGCTCGGAAAGACGACAGAAGTTTAGCTGTGATACATGAAGGACACCATGTTAAACATATGACCTTCCAGGCAGATTATTGATAGAAAGGAAAGTGTAAGGATTGGGATCTGAGCTAGAGAAGGCTCCACTCAGCTTTTGCTAAATGGTTTTGGCATTTGAAAGGATTTGCTTGAGCAAGTTGAAAGTAAAAAGGAATACATGCCTTTGAAGCTCCCAAAAGGTCTACGAATAAGCAATTAGACAGTGGTGTTTTAAAGGACCATTCTCTCTGAGTAGAGGTAGTTTTTCATTAAATTTTTCATTTCATTTTCTTTTTTTCTTTAACATTTTAAAGGATATTTCTACCAAAAATGAAAATTCTGTCATCATTTACTTACCTTCATGCCCTTACAAAACTGTATGACTTTATTTCTTTCATGGAACAACAAATAGGAAGTTTAGCTGAATGTTTGAGCTGCTCTTTCTATACAATGAAAGTAAATAGTGACCACAGCTGTCAAGTTTCAAAAGGACTTAAAAGTAATCTATATATAAACCTGTGTGTAATATTCAAAGTCCCCTGAATTCATTTGATGACCTTTGTGTATTTAAGTCATTTTTTCATTAAAAACCTTGCTGGACGGCCATGATCAACATTTACTTTCATTATATGGAAGCAGCTGCTTCTTCCACTGAAGAAAAACCAAGGGTGAGTAAAATGGATTTTAAAAAGGCTTGAGTATAATCCACATTTGTAATATCTTGTAATTTGTTATCTCTTAAAATGACAGAGACAGACAATGGTAGAAAGAAAAACATGGCAAACTTATTTATAACTGACTATGTAACCAAAAGGTTAGAGGTTCATAGGTGCTTGTGTTGTTGAAAGTACTGCGACAACTTAGTTGTGCAGGAGTAAAAGGTCACAGCCGTATGCACACAGAGACTTTATTTATCCTAATAAGCGTTCAAGTGCTGCAGCCCTGCACAGCACAAGCATTAATGCTGCTAAAGAAAGAACAAAGCCAAAGAGTAATTGTCAAGGAGCCTACACACACACACACACACACGCACACACACACACAGAGAGAGAGAGACTTAAAGCAGTGTTGGCAGAACTGTTGATAAATCATTGTGAAATATAAGAAATGAATGCGCAAAAATGAAATATTGTGTTGGAGAGGAAAGCAAGTTCGTTACCTTCTTTCAGAATAATTTTGGCAAACACTGTTTTTTATTCGTCATCAATCTTCAAGATTCACACAAACTTCAGAGTGTTATTTATCTTCAAATATGACAATGGAAATATTATAATATAAGCCTGAAACGATCCTTACCTTTTAAATATACTGTGCATTTTTATTAAACTGTAATGTTATGTATTTAGTTAGTTTTAATTTAAACAACAGTTTAAATACAGTTTCTGTATTTATTGTCTTGTCTTGTTAAGTGACATTTCGTTGTGCATTCATTTTGAATGCAGTAGTAATTTTGAACATAAACACATGCCAGTAATAGTTCTTTTTGTTTTCAAAGGCCAGTCACTGTAGTTTTGTAATGACTTTAGTAATTTGCCTGATTGCCTTTTTTCCAAAGATGAGTCAAGAGTCTGTTTATGAGTGAAAGTGGTTTGTCAAGATAAGAGTACAGTGAAGTGAGTATTTGATAGTCATATCTCACCTGACTGATGGCAATGACACCCACACAGTACTGGAAGTTTACAGGTGCTATCGCATTTTCAAACCCCAGGAGAGTTTCTTCACGGCCCACCTTACATTCCCATACATGAGCTTAACACATGTTCTCGAATGGGAGGTGGTGAGATGATAGATTCTGCCGTGGGGGCTGGGAACGAACATTGTGGTCTGGGGTGTTCATGGTGAGAACCCATGCAGGCACAAGGAGCACAGCGTCACTTTCAAGAATGTAAATTTGTCATAGATCTTGAAAGATTGTCTTTAGCGGTGCTAAAGTCTCCTAGCTGTCTTAAGAACTGATATTGATATGACGATGCCTGTCTTCGCTGTTGTTTTGACCTCAGACGAACTTTCATCCAGTGTAGGAAATCTTCAAAGCTAACACGGCTCTGCAGGGTTAACAGAGGTACCGCATGCAGCACTTACTCACAAAGCTGTACTTACAGATGTCAACACTTCAGATGAGTTGTTAATGTGACTCTCACAATAGTTTCACTGAAAATTGAAAGTAACACATTTTAGGGTTCACAACAGAGATCATTAGCGATGACGATGCTAGCATAACACAGGAATGTTTTCATCTTCTTCCCAGAGGTTGCTCTTTTGCAGCTCAGGGCAATCATTTATGTTTCATCTAAGTGTAAACTTGACGAATCTCATAGAATTCTTTTGGAGAAATAAATTAGGACGTTGATGATGTACGATAAAGTATATAATATGAAATGAATGTTGTTAGCACAGCTAAGAAGATGATTTGGACTTTATTTTGAATGAGAAATTAGCGAGTTCATATTGAAATTCTGGCAAATCTGAGCACAGTTTGAAATATTTGCAGCGTATCACTTTTGAATCTCTAAAGAGATATGTGTGAGATTACTGTGACGGTGTCTTTTTTTCAGGAGCAAAATCTGCACTCCACTGAGAAATTTGCGAGAAACAGTTGAAATGTATAATAAATGGGTTAAAGTAAGAAATTTGTCAGGTTTTAAAAGAGTTTCTATATCTTATCCTTGATTTAATGATCAATTTTCAACATTGAAGATATTTAGGCCACTTTGTAAATGTTCATCACAGTTATTTGAATCTTATTATGATTTGGAATAGGAAATTATTGAGTTCATATGAAAATCTCGCAGACTTTGGCATTTTGGCAAATCTGAGCACAACTTGTAACATTAGATATTTTCTGAAACTCTATGAAGATTCATGTGAGATTACTGGCATCTTTTGGTCAGGAGAAAAATCTGCTTTTGCTCTCCTGTGCAGTCTACAAGAAACCGTTGCGATATATTGAGATCTCTTGTTTGATTTAAAGTGAAAAGTTTCTGGCAGGTTTTAAAGCATTTGCTATATGTCAATGATTTAATAATCCATTTTCAACAATGATATTTAAACTACTTTGTAAATGTTTATCACGGATATTTGAATCCAAATTAGGATTTGGAATGAGAAATGAATAAATTCATACTAAAATCTTGCCGAGCACATGCCGCTTGAGATGTTACTGAAATGTTTTCATAAACTCTACAGCGATACATTTGAGATTATGATATCATTTCATCAACAGAAAAATCGGCTTTTGCTCTCCATTCAATCTCATTGCTGTCTACGGGAAACAGTTGAAATAGCGAAAAAGAGATCTCTTGTGTGATTGAAAGTAAAAAGTTTGTCAGGTTTTAAAACATTTGCTATTTTGTTAGTGATTTAATAATCCATTTTCAACATTTTTTAGACCACTTTGCACAGTAAATACTTTTGCACTGCAGTTATTAACTTTCCAAATTTTTTTATTTTTGCAAACAAGAAACAAAGATAAGCGCTTCTGAGAATTTCAATGCACAAAACGACATGTCAGTTTACAGATAAAAACCAAAGCACTTTGCTTCTTGCTTATAGTGATAGTGTAACCTTTATTTTCTCTAGCAGTCTGTCCAAACTCTTTTCTATATCTAGACTAATTGCCTTTAACACAAAGAAACCCACCTCTATGAACCAAGCAGAATTTCTGTGAATATTCTTACAATGAATACTATGAGCTGTCGGGGATTTCTGTAAACACTTACCACTCATTAGTGATCAAATTTAATGTTGGAAAGTCCATCTGTAGTATAATATATGTATGTACAGTATGTAAGTATGTATGTAAGTGTGTTTTATTTTTTCCACGACTAAGATGGTAAAAAAAATAAAAAAATGTGTTTGAAGTCTAACAGCATGAAATATATTCGCAATTCGCAGAAATATAGACTGTGACCGCTATGATTCATAATGTTTTACTTCACTCAAATGATCTGTAATATGTGCAATTTCAGTCTTTTTCCATCCTTTAGGGGAAAAAATCACAGTGAACCGTGGGAGACAAAAATTCACAGATAAATAATAAAAAATCTGTATGCTCACTTCATTGTGATTAGTGATTCAACCAATGAGTCAGGATGGCAGTTGGCAAAGACCATACTAAAAAAAACAACAACAACAAAAAACCTTTTAGTGTATTTTTATCTTATCAGCAACAAAAGTTTGTCCAGTATTCTTACAGGTTCTGGTAAATGAAGCATTATATAGTCTACTGTTTTCCTGAATTTCATATGGCACAGCTGGACCTATTTCATTGCAGCCTCTAATATCACCAAAGATTTGAGTGTCAGGGCTTTCCTTTGGGGTATAAGACCTTTAGCCTCAATAAATGTACTGACATGCTGCAGAAAGCTTATAATGCTGTTAGTAGGATTAAAATATCATAGCCTCTGTACCACCGCTGCTGTACAATGCATTTAAGTAACTTAACATGCTCTCTTGAACTTACTTAAGGAGATCTTTCAAAGAAAGGAAGCACTCACCTGGGAGTAATTCTTCCTTTTGCCAGTATACAAAAAGAAAGACTGTTGACTTTGAGAAAAACTGCCCTTGTTATAAAGATTGTGTCGGCTTGCTGCCTACTGAGCATATGTATTTCCCAATAACCCTGAGAGGAGATAATGCTGTCGTGATTACAATAACTTTTTGTTGCTTTTAATGTTTGCATCATTACCACACCTTTAAAGAAACAGTTCAACCAGTAAATAAAAGTGGTACTCGTGTGCTGAATTCTAAGTATTGTGAAACCCTACAATAGTTACTGAAAGTTATTATTCACTTGGTGCCTCCAGTGAGCTGTTAACCACTGTGAGTCAGTGAGTTGAACTTACTAAGAGAACCAGATCTGTCTTGTGAACAAATCATTTAGATCAGATTTGTGACTAACTTTGTAACTAGATAAACTGATTAATTGAAAAATCCAAATGTTTATTCATGAATTGGACATAATGATTTATGAATAACGACTTCTTCAGTCGAAAAACTATTTCAGTCAGTTTCTCACAAAACTATCAAACTTTGATGGGCTTGTTTTTATAAATTTCTGATTTTTATCACAAGTGCATTTAAAAAATAATTTTATAGAGCTGTAGGCGTATATACAAAATTGTTTAGTGTTTTATGAAAGTTTTTTTTTTTTTTTTTTTTTTCTTATCGTCTGTATCTGCTATGTAATAGCCTTTGAGGCTGATACAGCAAAAAACACAAAAATAATCCTCTTTGTTTATTAATTTATAAACTAACTAATAAATTAATTTATTAATCCCCAAATGCTGGGTTTAGTCTGTTAGTATTACTGAGCTCCAAGGAGGAACATGAGATCAGGCAAAGATAATCCAAAATAACAGTCTTTAATAACAGTCTACTCAAAAACGTGTAACAGACAATAACTGGCAACTGAAATGGGGAAAACTCAGGGCTTATAAACCCAGGCGCTAATGGGATAATTAAATGAAACAACAGGTGGTGATGATGAATGAGACACGTCATGTGACATATCGCCCCCTCCCGGGAAGGCGTGTCCTCACACCGTAAAGAGTTCAAACTGAGGAGGGAGGGTGGGGGCTCTGGAGGAGGGAGTGGAGCAGGAGAGAGGGCAGACCAAACACAGAACAAAATAAAAGTCCATGGGGTAGTGGAAGGTGGAAGGAGCCAAGGGGAAGCCAGGAGCAGGAGGAGCCATGTGTTGAGCCAGAGACCAACCAGGACGAGGCCCCAGGGCGGAGTCGAAGGCAGGAGGAGCCAAGGTGGGAATGACACCTAGACAGTCGTGGACACCCTGGGGACGACCGACGAAGATGCAGCCCTCGCAGATGGAGACCCAGATGGAGCCGAAGAGCCGATGAGTCCACGCTCAGCCGATGGTCCTGAAGACCGAGGAGGAGCCGCAGCGATGAGTGTCCGAGGAGGAACCGGAAATCCAGAGGTCAGAGGCTGAGCCTGTGGGACTGAGGACAAAGGCGGAGTTGGAGCAGCCAGCCGAAGCCATAGGTGCAGGCAGGTCGACAACTGACCAAGGCGGAGCCGGATGGACTAGGGAGCCCAGAGAAGCCGTATGGCCGATGGTTTCCAGAGCCGAGGGAGGGAGGAGCCAAGGTGGAGCCGAAGTGTCGACGGACCGAGGTGGAGCAGAGGTCTGAGGTGGAATCAGGGGATCCTCTGTGTAGGATTTAGCTGATGGTCCGAAGACACTCGGCATATCCATTTGACCAGCGGGAGGTGCAGAGGGGCTGAAGGACATCAGCGATGGTGGGGCTGAAGGACTGGTTGAGTGAGGAGGCGGGAGAGGGAGGCTGGGCAGGGATTCAGGAAACACAGGAGATTCAGGGCTGGACGGGACCAGCGGAGACACAGGAGATTCAGGGCTGGACGGGACCAGCGGAGACACGGGAGTATTGGGAAGAACAGGGAGCTTAGGGTTCACCTCTCCAAAAAAGTCAATCAGGTCCTCCGAAAAAATGTCCTTTAGTTCCTCATAATAACCACCAGAGGCCAGTTCGTACTCACTCATAACGGTAGGAGTGTGGGCGGGACAATCCTCCATATCCCCAGACTCCACTAAAACTCCCTCAGTGCTCAGCGGTGTAGCCGGCTCACACACCTGGTCAGACCATTGCGGGGTAATAGGCTTCGGGGTGATGGTAACTTCCGACCTTGTCCTCGGTCCAAGTTCCTCCATCGCGGCATGCCGGACTCCTCGGTCTGCGGTGGGCTCGTGTGACACCTCCGTCGCATCTTTCGCTGGTGGTGGGCTGGTCTCTGGCAGTAGTGGAGTGGGGCTGGTGGCGAAATCATCATCCACAGGGCCGACGGTGAACATCGAGTCGTTGTGTACCAGCACCCACTCCAGAAAGGCGGCAAAATCCTCTTTAGGACCGCCCGCTGAAGTCCAGGGTGTGAGCTTCCAGCGGGCGATCTCCCTGCTCCAGGCAGAGAAGTTATATGGGGGGAAGGTCCATGGAAAAGTTTGAACAAAACAAAAAGGGGAAAAACGCCGCTCAAACAGTTTAGGCCAGTTATTCTGTTACGGAGCTCCAAGGAGGAAGATGAGATCAGGCAAAAACAATCCAAAATTACAGTCTTTAATAATAATGTCAGTTTAATAACAGTCTACTCAAAAACGTGTAACATAGACAATAACTGGCAACTGAAATGGGGAAAACTCAGGACTTATAAACCCAGGGGCTAATGGGATAATTAATGAAACAACAGGTGGTGACGATGAACTTAACAAGACACAGGCAAAAACTAGGTCAAAAACAGAAACTCACATACATGTGACAGTTGGGTCATTTATTTGGTTGTTGTAATATTTTTACCCAGGTGCTGGGTAGTTTTTCTGTAACTAAGCTGTTGCATCATTTTTAATGCTGAGTTATTTTTTTCTACCCAACCGATGGGTTGAGCTTGTCTCTGACGAAACAACCCGGCAACTGAGTTACAGTCAGATCGTGGGCTTTTTGCATCCTAAATAAAGGTGCTTGCACAATGCCATAGAAGAACCCTTTTTATGGTTCCATAAAGTTCTGAAGAACCTGTTTCATAAAAGGTTCTTTGTGGCGAAAGAGGGTTCTTCAGATTATAAAAAGGTAAGAAAGAGATCGTTTGGTAACACTTTATTTCAATAATCCACTTTAGACATTCTACTAACTATAAGTAACTTTGTAACTACATGTCAACTAATTCTCATTAATTTGCAACTACATGTCTACTAACTCCTAGGGTAGGTTTAGTAGAACAAGTTGACATATACTTGCAAAGTTTCTCATACTCAGTATGTTGTTTGTTGTGGACCCATCAAAATAAATGTTAGAAGATATTAAGCAGACAGTCTTCTAATACTCTAATGACTGCTAGTTGACATGTAGTTGCAAAGTTACTTACTGTTATTAGAATGTCTAAAGTGAACTATCGAAATAAAGTGTTACCGTACATTGACTGAATGGTTCTTTGAGGAACCAAAAATGGTTATTCTATGGCATCGCTGTGAAGAACCTTCTAAGCACCTTTATTTTTTAGAGTGTACAGGAGAGAGTGGTTCTCAGCGCCACTGCTGCCATTTTGCTGCATTATTATTCAGTGAAATAAAGGTTTGTATATATTTTATTTAATTTATAAAGTGTTTACTGGGCTGTAAATTATATTATTTTACACAACTCAACATACAAAGACAAGATGTCTTTCACATGATTGAAACGCCTTTTGCCTTGCTTAATATAAACTGATTTTATTTGTTATAATACTGAATGTAATTTAATTTGTGCTTAAATGTTCTCTAAATATGTTCTCAGATTTCGGCGACACACCGGCATGCATGAGAATTAGCACTATTTCAGTGAAAAGTGATTACAGAGAACTGCTGAATGCACTTAAATTAAAATGCTACTTTTAAATGTTACATTTTTATTTATAAAATGCGTGTTAGTTTAAATGTATGTAATATTGTATGTAAACTATGCTGTATTCACCCAAATAAATTCAACTTATATCTGAAAATATAAATGAGTATTTATTTTGTCTGTTGATCATCGTTTATTGGCATGAAATGGGTGATTTCGTGTCCTCCATGTGTTGTTTTAGTACACTGAAAATGAGGTTTAGGTCTCAAGGGCTGTTTACTACAACTCTAAATGTGGTGTTGATAAAGTCAGAAGGTGATGGTAATCATTTGTGTGGTCCCAGTGACTCAGTGCAGTGCCTGTGGGTCAACTCATGACTTCTATATATGGTCTAATAGAAGTGTAGGTAACCTACTTCAGACTCATGCTGTAACAAAAGGTTGGCCTCATTTTCACAATAGCATACTTTAAAGAATGACTTTGAGATTTAAATTTTTAAGTCAACTGTCATGTAACAGCACTCTCCCCCACTCTCAGAACTGGTCACATTATTTGCAGCTGTGGGAAGACGTTAACTACAAGCAAAGTTGCCACAGTACTGATGCAATTTGTCAATAGACAAAATGTCAACATTTTTTAAATGTTTTAAAAAAAACATTGCTTTTCCCATGACAAACTACTTTATCCAATGTGTAGTGACAATACGCTGCTACAGCAGCGATTTTGCTCTTTTAAATTGTCCTTCTCACTAGTATACAATGTTGGATACAGAAATATATATTCAGTAATTATCTGTGTTTTTTTTTTTATCAATATTTATCTGCTAGCATGACGGAACGAAAAATGGTAGGAGTTATCTGATCAAAAATACAGTAAAAAGAGTAATATTGTGAAATTATTACAGTTTAAAATAACTGTTTTGTATTACAGTTAGATTTTTTTATTTATTCCTGCAGTAGCAAAGCTGAATTTTAAGCAATCATTACTTGTGTCATTACTGTCACTTTTGGTTAGTTTGATGCATCATTGCTGACTAAAAGTATAAATTTATTTGAACAAAATTTTACAGACTAACTTAGACTTTTTCTGACTTACACTAGTGTAATTTGTAATGGCTTGCACAGAGTATCCCCCCCCCCCATATGCCACATGATCTGGGCACACCAATAACCTTGTTATGACCCTGGTCCTCCTGAACAAAATTATCAATGAAGTTACATTTGCATAAGTTAAAAGTAAAAAAAAAATGGCAGCTTGTACTTACTGCATATGTTTGATATTCCGTATGTGTCCTGTAAATGCATTTTGAGCTTCCTTTTGCACACATTATGTTCTTCCTGTTATCTGTGTCTACAAGTTGTTGACTTTAGAATCCATCCAGATTGCTGAGTCTCTTACATGCCTTCGGCGATTATGCCAGCGCCGATATGAGATATGATTGGGGTTTTTTCAACCAACTATTACTTCTTCTTCCCACACTCTTAAAAGGCCAGACGTATGAGGGGTGCAAGCTGTTGTGGCACAGGTTCCAATGTGCAATTCACTGCTCTATACACCATTGTTCCTTGCTGTAACAAGGTTCTAAGCGGTGACTTATTGTAGGTACTTTTTTTCCCTTTGATGTCTCATTTTATTATATGATTTTCAGACACATTTAGCCCTACCTCTACTCACAGACATTAGGGAACCTGGGATGAAGGAGGCTGCTGTGAAATACATATAGATCAATAAGGCAGACAGAGAATGTGTATGTCAGGATGCATAACAGTCATGAACAAATCTCAATGAAATAAGTTTCGTCTTTCTGTGCTTTGATACCTGGTTTCTGTTATGAATTTGTGAACCGATGAGGGCAAAAGTGTTTTGCATCAGCATATGTTGAATCTATATTTCGCTGCCTTAGGCAAAATGACAGAATGACAGAAAACATTCATTCACAAAACATAAAATTAAGCAGGGTTTATGTTATATTTTAAAAACTGACTGTGCAAGGATGAGTTTAATGGCAATGTTTTGTCTCTTTCTCTCATCATGTCTATGGTTCAGTCATCTTTTAAGAGCAGAAAGAGGGTTGAATAATTAAGTAATTTATCTGATGAAATCTTTTGAATGTGAGGAGATGGAGTCAGGAAAATGGGCTTATTACTTAACATGCTGTGTGAATATTGAATTTTGTACAGCTGGAGGATCTGAAAGACCAATAGTGCCATCTACCAGCTACCAAAGGCTACATATCCTTGTCCTAATGGAACTGTATAAGCATCCACTCTCCTTGAACATGGTGTTACAGCATAGAAGCATGATGGATTAAACTGCCGTGTTTAAATGCCATGATTTTGTTGAAAAACCTTGCATCTTCTCTCATGTTTTGGTAAAAGGCACATTGAAGGAATATTCTCCAATCCTTAGGTTTTCAAACTGGGATAGGGGTCTGGAAGGGAGTGTTGGGGGGGGGGGGGGGGGGGGGGGGGTGTCAATTATTGTGATGTCATGCTAAATAAAATTAATAAATAAAAAGGTATTAAACTTTTCTGCAACAGGAGCTGTACGACCTATAAAACCCAAGAGAAGCATCAACGGATGAAGTAAAGAAACCTCCTCTAGAAAAGCATGTTTTGAATCCACAAGAGCTCTATAACTCCTTGAGAGCAATTTATGTACTGACAGGGAACATAATGACATGACACATGATGCAAAAACCACGTATGTTCTGGAGTGGCTCAATCAAAAGCCTGGTCCACAATTCAATTTGAGTGTATTTGTCTGAATTTTTAAATTTTTAACATCCTTCAATCTGCTTGCATGAGAACTGTTAAAAGCACTTCCAGACTAAATTTATTCCACAGATGCTAAATTGGATTGAGGTCTGTGCTTTGACTGGGCCACTCCAGCACACACATATATTGTAGGTCATTGTCCCATTGGATGGTGACTCATCCTCTAAATCCCAGTGATTTTGTGGATTTCAGTTGTCTTTCAGGATTTTGCTGCGCTCCATTCATTCTTTCTATCATTTTGAGGAGTTTTCCAGGCCCTGCTGCAGAGAAACACTACTAAAGAATAATGATGCTATCACAAAACTGCACGGTTAATTGCACTTTATTTTGTTGTTGTCAAACATAACACTCGAAAGCTGAAAGTTTATATACTGTGCACACTGTATTTATATTTATTTCTTAAAGAAATTATTACTTTTATTTAACATATTAAATTGATCAAAAGTGACAGGAAAGACATGTTACAAAATAGTTCTTATTCAAATAAACAATGTTCTTTTAAACTTTTTATTAATCAAAGAACTTGTAAAACAAAAGTGTCAGAGTTTCCACAAAAATATTAGTCATATCAGTGGTACTTAACAGTTGTCATACTATTTATATGCTGTCACTAGGCAGTGAAATGCTTCCTATGTGCAACATTAATATGCTTGAGGTGCCTCATTTAGTCAAAAGCAGGAAATGGCTTTCTCCTGTGAAAGACCTTGGGTTGTGTTCCAGTCTTGGGTATGTTTCCTGTTTAAAAGTGCGTCAGTGACTGTGAGAGAAGCCGATATGCACGCTGCACGCACTCACATGCTTTCAAACATTTTCACATCTATGGCCATCCATCCTCGGTGCAGGGCTGTGCAGATATCCAACCTCACTACATGTGATCTCAGTGTGGGTGTCTGAAACTTAAACCTATCTGAGGTTTTGCTTTGGTTCTCTTTCTGTGTGCAAAGAGCACAAGTCTGGTGGCACAAGTATCTGTGGTGAATTAATACAGGTTGCTTATGTGTGTGTGCATGCTAAATGTGGCATAAACCCCACTTTTGGATATCGTCAGTTATATAAAACTTGTATTTTGTTTTTGTATTTTTTATTTTTTATTATAAAAATGCAAAAAAGTTTTCTTTAGGGTGGTTTGTGAGTATGCAGTATGCATGCTTGTGTATACATAAATGTGATTTGAGTCCGTCAGAACAAGATACTGGAGCAAAACAGTAGCTACATGAAATGTAAAGAGCATAAGTGCAAAACATTAGAAAGAGTGCAGTGACAGTTGTTGTTCATACATTTTTTTTTTTTTTTTTTTATGTGTGTGTGTGTGCTTTGGGGTACAACTGGGGGAGGTGAGTGAAAAAAAAAATTAAAAAGAAGAAAAAACATTCTCAATTAGAATATGAGGAAAACGAGGCCTGTGGTTTAGGCTGTTTTTCTAATCAGTGGTTTTGTGACACATTTTTTAAGCTTGAATTTGTGTTGCATGTTGTTAAACGTGCACGAGCATATGCCAGATGAAGATGAAACAAATTCCTTCGTTTCGGTTTAGAGGTAAAGAGACATGCTTCGCTTCTTGTCTGAAACCAAGTTTAAAAAGTTTTTGCAACCCTGATAGTCAAGCTCAATCATATAATCCACACTTTTGTCAGATTTCCTTGGGTGTTTCTTATTTTGAGACCTCTTATTCCCGATATATCCTCCTCAGCTTTGTATTTTAAATGGAGAATAATTAAATGCTTTTAGAAACATAAGGACTCATACCACAAAATTGTTCTGATTATTAAAAACAGAAGGGACCATGCTCATAGGGAATGCTGTAAAATCATCCGAGGGAATCGGGCGCCATAACTCTACCAGTGAACAGAGAAACCATATATATCTGTGACATTATTCTGACTCATAATGAAGTCATAGGAGATGATTGTTCTGGAGAAATAGTTCATCCTAATCCAGGCATCTTTTGGCTTTATATTTCCTTTGTAAAATATAGAAGAAAGAAAGAAGTGAGATAAACTACTGCAGGAATGAACTGGAAAGTTTATAATAGAGCTGAAATGACTGATCGACTGGTAGTGAATTATGATTATTTTTATTTTTTTTGTGCCCAGTAGGAATTATTGTCTATTATTGTACATTGAACATTTTGAGGAAGAGTAATTGACTTAAGCCGTACAAAAGGTTTAAAGGTCTCCTGTGCTAAAAGGCCTATTTGTGTGTGTGTGTGTGTGTGTGTGTGTGTGTGTGTGTGCATGTGTGTTTTTATGACATACGCGGACACAAATTTCTATAGTGACATGGGTATGACATAGATATTACAAGGAGAAGGTGATTTATGAGGAGATTTCCCCATGTCCCCATATTTCAGAAGGTTTATAAAGTTTTTTTGAGTAAGTAAAAATGCACAAAGTTTCCTGTAAGGGGTAGGTTTAGGTGTAGGGTGATAGAAAATACGGTTTGTACAGTATAAAACCATTACTCCTATGTATGGAATGTCGCCACAATTCACAAAAACAAACGTGTGTGTCTGTGTGTGTGTGTATACGTGTATGTGTATGTGCTAAAACACTCACACACAACAGCATTTTCTCAAACACCTGCTGTTGCTATGCACTGCAAAATGTTCTTGCATTAATCTTGGAGTGTAAGAACAAAATATCAATGTTAAGGTCATTTGATTTGCATTTTATGTGGCTAATTGCAATCCCTGAAGTGATCATACATTTGTTACACTTGTTTATGATTTTCACTTTTTTGTAAGGTGATTAAACAGTTTTTCAGTAATTATTGAATATGTGAAAATATTTAAGCACCCACACACTACAATAAAAAAGATTTTTATTCTTAAACTTGTTTCGTATTAATTGTGATTAAATTGTAATTAATCTATATTTATCTGACACAATCAACACAACTCCAGTCCATCAATAATGAAGCTAAAAGCTGCATGATTGTAAGCAACAAATGCATCATTAAGGTATCTTAACTTCAAACCATTGCTTCTGGCCAAAGCACTAGTCCACAATCCATAATAATGCTTCCTCCAGTGAAAAAGTCTATCCTGTTTCTCTCATGTTGAGACAACGTTTTTACTGGAGAAAGGTGATTTGGTTTGAAATGTCTTAATGGTGAATTTGTTTCTTTCAAACGTGCACACATCAGAAGTCTTTAATTAATGAACTGTAGTTGTCTGGAGTACTTGTTTATTGTTATGATGTTTTTATCAGCTGTTTTAACTTTCATTCTGACGGCACCCATTCACTGCAGAGGATTCACTGTTGAGCAAGTGATGTAACGCTAAAGTTTACAGAATCTGTTTCAATAAAGAAACACTCATCTACATCTTAAATGTCCTGAGGGTAAGTAAATTTCCATTTTTGGGTGAACTGTTCTTTTAAGGGGACCTTTTACCTTTAAACTAAGTGCAAGGAAAAATATGCAACCATTTGTCATGTTTTTAGCATCTAACAAATACCGAAAAAAAGAAATTCAACCCATGTAACTTTAATGTAACAGTTTATGTACAACACACTTTACATGCATTGGCTGAACCTCGTTACCCATGATTAAACCAGCACAGGATGTACAATGAACTTCATGCTTCAGTTAGCACATTTGCTTTTCTATTGTCAATATGTACCCTGACAATATGTGCAGTGTATTTCATATCATCAACTACATCTTTAAATCTCCTCCTAATTGAAATTATCTGCTTTATGTACTTATATTCTTTTTATGTTTTAATGTGTGACTGACTTGTTTTCTCAGTTCATAGTCTATTGTTTAACTTTAAAAGTTAAAGTTAACTTGTTTTTGCCAAAAAACAAACAAACAAAAAAACTATTGTTTGATAAAGTCATTTTTAAAAAAAATTATTTAATGTGTCATGTTTAAAGGGATGAGCCTTTAAATCAAATCTGTGCAATTTAATTTTAGTCATCTGCTGAGTCCAGTTACAGCCTAAATTCTTCACTAAACCTAAATGATGCTGACACTCACCTGAGAATCCTTGTTTGTGACTGAGCTTAAGTCTCTGTCTGGGAGACTGCCCGTTTTACTGGCACTGAATTATGATCATGTAGGACTGTGGAAACCATTACAGAATGAATGAGGTAATTCTTGGATGGCTGAAACCTAAAGAAGAGAGACAAGTAGACAGCAATGTAAAGAAAAAAAAGAAAGAAAAATAAATAAAGACATAAAAGAAATGTAGGGGAGATGGTGGCAGAGGAGGGGGGCGTCTAACGGTTTCCCCTCTACTTCAAACAATGCTCTATAAACCATGGAAAGTTAACCAGCAGCTTCTGAACAAAAGCAACTGATTGTTATCTGAGGATACTTCTACAAATCAGAGAGCTGATGGTAGTGTAAACAAACAATGCAGCCTCAAAGAACACAGTTGAACACATGTAAACGGTGACCTTATTAAATTGTTCAAAGCAAATCAACTTTTGTTCATTTTCCACAAGATCACTTTTATAAATATTTGTGGGTGAGAAATGATCTCAGCCTAATTTTATAATTGTTTGCCTAGTTGTTACTTTGGTAAACATGTTTATTTGTTTATGCATGTATGTATTTAATCAAACTATTGATTAAACTGTTTTTTTTTTCTGTATGCAGTAACAAGCGCACAATTTCTTAAACCATCTTAAATTATCTATTTTTAGAATTGTGTTTTTTTTTTATTATTCATTTGTTTCACCTTTTTTATTTAAATTTTGATTGTTTAAAATTATTGATTCAACTATTTTTAACACAATTTTTTTAACCATTTTAAACCTTAGTTATAAACTTTAGATTGATCCAGGTGTTGAACAGGCATGTTTCAGTTCACATCACCAAACAGTCAAGGAAAGAGAACTTAGTGAAATGGAAAAGCAATACAGTTGGTATAAAGAAGTGCAAATTTTTTAAAGCACCTCACTTACGGTAATACATTTTAATATCCACATCTTCAATTTACTGTAAAAGAAACAATGAAAAATGGAAATGCACAACCTTTCATGACTAATATGACCTGCTTCATTTCCTTCTGTTACAAGCTAGTCGTCTCAGTGAAACATTTCAATGCCATTCTTATGCAGATCCTAAAGACCGCACTGATTCACTGTCCAAGGATGATAAAGAAAATGACAAGATCATTAGTGGCAGTGGTTTCACTGACTGTATAGGCTAGTTATACTGATATTACTGCTCAGAGTTGTTTTTTTTATATATATATATATAAAGATCTATCATAGATTTTGATCTGATATGTATTTTATTGACATCAATTTTAATAATGTGTGATTTCCTCAGCATTTGCAAAAAGTACATCACTGACATCACCAGCTCTCCACAGTTCTGACAGGATTCCAACTAGGTCAGTGGTGTATTTCTCTCTCTGGTCAGTAGAGGGGGCCCAAGAGAAGAATTACTGTCATTTAAACTGATGCCCACACTGAATCTTTCTTTTTCTTATTTTCTTTAATTTGTTTATTTACATAAAAATCAATTGACCAGTAATAATTGTGACTCGTTTCTCACCTACTTCTTCCCCATTAGAAAGTATTTTGAAAAAAAAAAACTTTTAAAACTAAAACTATGTGGCCTACAGGCTAAGGAACCAGTGAAGAGGGATATAAGGATGTGTAAGGGACAGCAACCCAGCAGTGGTCATTGCATGATCTAGAATACCTAAAATAGACCAAATAATCGTGATAAAGGCTTAATATGTTAACAATTAAAATACTTTGTTATTACATAAGATGTGAATATATTATAACATGCCACAGGGTTTGGAATAACTGATTTAATTCCAGTTTCTCTTCTTTTTTGCGTTCCTATAGATATCTAAATAGTGGAGATCATGCCAAACGCATTTTAAATGCACTGATAAGGCGTCTAATCGATTACCGAGTGGCACTGATAGATCCGTTTCTCTGAGTCAGCCGGTCGGTGCTGTCCGTTCTGAAGATGGAGGAAGCAGGCGAAGGGAATCACTAATGCTGCGCGTCCATCGCACTGCAGTGGATACACAGCATTTAGATGCTCCATATCAGACGAGATGGCTGCGTGGCACCCCGTCCATTGATAAAGGTAAGCTAAAACGTCCGTTGTGAAAGTCAAGGTTTTCCTTTCTTTGTTTAAAGGGTTTATGCGTCTGTGTATTCTGTGTTTTGACAGGTCCAGGACGCGTCCGGATCAGGGTGCGAATTATGGAGGAGTTTGACCCCACCTATTTAAGAGTTGAACCCCTCAAAACAGATTAAAGAAAAAGGTGTGGGGTCTTAAAGTGTTTGTTCGTTTTATATGTAAGTATACTTGCGTTTCTGTATACTACGTTTCAGTAACCAAAAAAGTTGCATTACAAGTTACAAGTAACGTTATGTAGCTACGTTACAAGTCAGAGTGCGCTAAATGTATTGCTCGCAAACAGAAATGAACCTGACCCACTAATTGAGGTAGCCATAGCAACAGGTGCTTAATTGCTGTTGGTCCTGTAAAACATCAATATTTCGTACATTGCCCAGGGACTGTAAAACAGTATATGAATTGTTTAAAATAAATTAATAGCCCTACAATTTTTTTTTTTTTTGGCGCCTCTGGCGCACATTCCAGATAGTAGCTATAGTAGCCTAAACTTTAAAGCTGATTTTTTTTTCTTTTTTCCCCGTCAAACTTAAAAAATAAATAAATAAATAATATTTTATATATATATATATATATATGTATATGTGTGTGTGTGATAGGTAAATCTGTATTAACATGATTAAATATGATAGTAGGCTACTTTTTTTTTTGTTGGTGATAAACAGCGATCAAGTTGCTATTATCTTTTTGAAGCAGAAGCAATTTGCAAGCATATGCTAGGCTATATATTTAGCGCACTCAAACTAATTTATAATCTAACTTTGTAGTAAACAAAAACGTTTTAAAATGCTTTTGAAACTCATGGGGGAAATTATTTGCATACTTTTCCTCCCCCATTTTTTAAATAATTGACACCCTAATCCCCCCATAATTCGCACTTTTATCAACATTTCTGACTCTTGTTTGTAAATAAAGGAATGATTCATTGCCGCGTTTATTGCGCATTAGGAGAAGTCATGACGTCTCTGCCAAGAGTTTAAACTGATGAGAATTAGCCTACTATCGGTGTATGTGTCACATGAATACTGATACACTGAGATGCACATGAAGCATATAGAAAACACGCAACCAGTCATCCCACAACATTTGACGGTGTGTCAGACAGGTGGAAATATTGGGCTCTAAGCCTGTTGTAGGCAGTTCCCATCATTTCCTTATTTATGGCTTAATTCCCTTGGAACCGGTGGATCCAGTTGAGTATTCGCCCCAGCCTGACATCGATTGAACCAGGTGTTGAACAGGCACAGGTTTCACTTCACTGTCAAAGCAGTTTCAGATCAGAGGAAGAAATCTAATACCGCTTAGACGCGTGTGAAATGGAAAAGCTGACGGGCTTGTTCGGCGCAAAGGAAGTCACCAACATATACAAACCCAAGCTTGCTTCCTAACTTTTTTTCTTTTTTTTTTTTCGTTTTGGTGCAAGATCGTCCCCTGTTTGTGACCAATATGAACTCCAGTTGAACATGACAGTCATCAGAGGACTTCATCATCACAGTAGAGACTGAAAAGCCTCTGTCATTGGAAATTATCGACTGTTTTTACGCAAGGATTTCTTTGGACACTTATTTGCGTTTTCACAGGGGGGAGACCAAACAAAAAGGTAAACGTTTCATTTTTGTAATTTTTTCTTTTTTTATTGTTAATACCTCGTAGAGTCTAGTGGTTCAATTAAAGTCCGGAAAGACATTTTTCTATATTAATGCTTATAGTTTATTACCTTTTTTGCCATTGTGTATTAATTCTGCCACATAGCTAAAGTGACACATGTATATCTTCATTAATATCCGTTTAAGGGTTAATGATGTGACGCTAATTTTTGTCTGATCTAATAACTTCATCAGCCCTTCTCGAGTACACAAACTCTACAATGAACATGTCTTAAAGTCATTTTGATATTTTTTATTTCTATTTTTTATCTTTATTCTTGTGGGGCTTGAAGTAAAAAATGTCTAGATAGTGTAACTGTTCGGAGATTGTGGAAAATAAGTAAATAAATAAAAAAGTGTCATTACCGTTCTTGAAACTGTTAGTGTCTTTAGCTTGGTAGTCTTTTATTAGTATTTATTTATTTATTTATTTATTATTAAAAACAGTCAATTTTGAGATCATTAATAAAAAATGTAATATTAGTATTTCAAAACGTCAGTGTGGCATGACCAACATGCAGGAAGCCATTTTGTTTTCATGTGACAACCATAAACCAGAGACCCCTGGAGACCCTCATGACTGTGTGATGATTTTTTTTTCTTCATATATTTTGGCCTTTTTATGAAGATATTTTATTTTGTTTAGGTCAAATAGACTAACCCTAAAAAAAATAAAAAAAGTCTTGATGTTCCAACATTTGATATTTTTTCTATTTTGACTTTAGTTTTAAATGTTATAACGCGTCAGTGAAAATAATGATAATGTGGTGTAGAAAAGTATTTGAGAAGTTCTTACTTGATGGTTATACCACATGACAATTTTAGAGTCATAAAATTGAATTCTTCATATGATTAATGATATTAATGTGTATAACCAGCATGAATCCAAAGATTACATTTCTAAGAACAAAGTGCATGTGGTTTGCATTCAATTTTGAACAGTTCTCTTTTTTATCATTTCGGACATCCTTATTCGTTATTGACCCATATAGCACATATAACTTGCATTATATCTCAAAGGAGTTCAATTAGGAATTATTTTTTAACTAGGAAAGAGATATTACTTGTATGTTGACTGTTCATATTGAGGAATTAATAGGGGTCGGCAGTGTTATACTGTAGTGCTGGATGAAGGCTGTGCGCCGTGATCAGTGTGTATGCTGGGGGCCCCTGGAGAAGCGCGGCACCATACATTAAGGCCAACTTCACTCCTAATGCTTTGCATGACTTGTTGTTTAGTGCATTTAATTTGAGGCCTACTTTCTTCTTCTAATCTGGTTGAATTTCCATATCAAGGAGCTGTAATTTGTGTCTTGTTTATTCCAGAAACTTTGATCTGGGTCAGAGTATCCAGGTGCACTTTTGTGTAATGTCAGATTATTCGTCGTGATTTATGGAATTTCAGGGAGGATGGTTCTTGATATTGTGTGATTCCTTACTTTATGAGGGATGATTGTGTAGCAAAAAGCTAAATTTATAGTTTACTGATTTATCAGTTTTTAATATTATATGTGCACATTATAGTTAATAATGCTTTTAAGTCCGTGCATTTCCACAGATCATTATGTAAGAGTGCAGGGCAGAGAAATTATTTTATTATTCTATTAATCAAACAGTTATTTTCTGTCTTGTGCATTTGCTTAGATTTTTTAATCATCTGCGATTTAATGAAGCACACCAGTGAATGTGTTTACTCAGTATTAAACTACTTAAGTGGGTTACTTGATATTAACTTAATAGATTTAGAAATACTATGTTTCAGCGAACTTTTGTTTGTACAAATACTAATGTCAGTGCTTTAAATCATAATTCGTTGTTAAACATTTTAAAGTTGTTAAAAAACAAAAAAATCACATTTCTTTCCAAACCTGACCCAGTGCTTATAAATGTCCTACTCTCTGGTATAGAGGTTCTGTAAGGATTATTTGGGTCTAGGTCAAGACATTATATTTTTGCAGATGTGCATGGAGCCATTTTTGCACTTTCTATTTATGTACAAAACACAAGCAGCGTGCAGCAGCTCTTATTTATGATACTTATTTATGATATTTCTCATTTTATGTGTCATCACTAATGAAAATTGCATTCCTCCCAGTCCATTCTAGAATATTAAACAGTAAACGCTTGTTAATGCTGTGATCTGCTGTCTTTGTAATATTTAGATTTTTTTTTTTTTTTTTGTAAATGATTATTTCTTATGACTGCTCTAATATAAGCCTTAGATTATTTTTTTTAGTTTACTTAAATTAAAGCTGTATAAGTTATAGAATATGTTATATCGTGGTGAAACGTGTTTTTGTCCAGCAGTGAGGTTGGTTTAAAATGATCTGATGGACGATATACATCAGATGAGGCAATACTGATTTCCGCAGCTTACTTGCTCTGTCCAAGCATTTACTTTTAGACTTATATTTCAATAGAAGGACCTGAAACTCAGTGAAAACATGTCAATTTTCACACTTTGCATGCATCTTTTTTTTGCCTAACCAGGAAGTTGTCACTTCCCTAATACTTCACAAGACAATACAGAAATGCTTTATATAAAATGCATTTAACTTTTTAGAGTATGCATGGCAGTAATAGAGTAATAGACAGTTGCATTCAGTTCAGAAAAGCTCAAATTTGTGACAGAAAAGTGCAATTCGTACATTCGTGTATTTCTGCACAGCAGCTTGTTTATGTTCCAGACATACTGGTTTGCAGATTTGGAAATGAAAAAAATATTACAAAAACTGTCGATATTGAACGCCTAGTGTTTGTAGCTTGGTGTTATATAATTTAAGAGGCAAAACTGAACTAAGCAGTTTATATTATTAAAATCAAATTATTATATAATTTCTTGGTCACTCATTTGTTTTTAAAATATCCTCTTGTTCTACATTAAATTTCACTAGATGTTCACTGTAATCATTAAAAGAAACCTGTGCCAGTAAAGTTTGTCAAATGTCCATTTACAGAATCATTCATCTAATTAATAACTCATCTTGATTTTACAGTTCTGCCCCCAGAATATGGACATGGAGGCGTCAAATGGCTATATTGCAAGTAAGTACGATTTTTTTGCATATGGCCATATTCAAGAAATATATTTTTAACACATAAATGCATGTATTTTTGAGGGATTTTATGCTTGTCAGGTTCATTCAAAAGTGTTTTTTAAACATTTTCTAGTAAAAAAAAAGGTGTCTTCAGAGAGTGTTCTTTATGAATTATGTCTATTGCATTGATTTATTTATTTTTTTTGTTAAAATTTTTCCTTAGTGTTGCTTACTGTAGAATTATTTTTTATAGGAGAGTTAATTGGAGACATTGAAATATAAATAATAGCACAGTAGTAGTTTTACTGTAATCAATCAGAGCACACACAGACCTAAAATAGTCAAGCAGTTCCGCCATCACAGTGATTTTATCATGTCACCTGCTTCTCTCATGCTGGGTTTGTGTATAGCACACACTTCATTAGGTTTAGACTTGAGCGTATAGGTAATTGTCATTTTGCTCTGGCTTCTGAAAATGAGCTTCACATATTTGGATCAGGGTTTATCGAGGAATGCTTTCGGTTTGGATAGCCTGGTCATCTAAAAGCTTAACTTTTTTACATTGTAGATATAATTTGTTGCTTTATTTTGCATGTATATTGATTTATTTTAGACATGCTATCTAAATCCAGCAGCACTGTGGGAGTTTTTCTGCAGCTGTAAAGCCAGTTCTGCTTTATGAATATGTGCAGTAGTCAAGCACACTAGCTGCCCCCAAGATCCCGTTCAAAAGCTAACTCTTGGCTCCTCTTGAGATTTGTTATCTGGACGGAGCTTCAGTACCAGGTGCACAGTGGTACCTTCAAGCCCGTTAACTCCCCCGGCAGATTCCCTCAGATGGAACATGCAGATAAAACGTCCCTCACCTAAAAGTTCTTGCAGGTGTCTTGGAAAATGAATGGTTTACAGTTTAACTTGGTTCCATGCACTTTTAAAGGCTTCTTCCTTTCTTAAAGGGCTTATTATATTTAAAAGCATGATTGAATGCCGATCCACACCTTGTTTTTGAATAGCATTATTAACTCTTTAGAGTAAAAGATAACAATATTTACATAATTTACACAGTTCCTTACTTTCTTACTAAAACCACTTAGTGATAGTTTTCCAAATTTGGGAATACTTGAACAGCAGCTTGGTTTCCGTTTGCTAAAAAAGAGAGCCTTAAGTTTGTCCATCTCAGATCACAGGCTAATACTTCAGCTTTTTGTACAGTAAACTGCTATTGATATGCTAATAAGACCTTGTCCCCTTCAACTTGTCCTTTTATACAAGAGCAATTCAGTGGTGGCAGGTGGTGAGGAGCGTGAGTGGGAATGTGTTTTGTGTTTGATGTGAAAGGATGGTTTGGAGGTGTGTGGACGGACAGGATAAACCTGATCCACTCTCGAACTTTAGCATCTACAACATGCCACAACCAATCACTCTCTTTCCTGGGAGAAGCGATCCTGTTAAAGACTCTAGTATCGGCACTCTGGCACAGAACCTGCCTCCAAACTCCACCCCCAGTACTGGAATAGAGCCGGCGGCAACCATGATGCACAAATCACTTCAATGTTATATCAGCCATTGAGTTTAATGATACAATTTGCATAGTAACCCAATCCTATGCATAACCAGCTCGATTTCAAACAGTTTGTGGATAACTATGCAAAGAAATTGTGCTTGTTTGTCTTCCTCCTGAACTTAAAGTCAACATGAAATCCAAACTGACCATATTCATATGTATTATTTGTCTTATGATTCATAGGTGCATGAAAAAACTTTTCATAATTTTAAATTATTTTCAGTATTCAACATCCACGTTTTGTGCTTCTACCAATACCTGATGAATACAAATCTTTTTTTGTTTTGTTTTTGTTTTTTTCTCACTGAATATCCAGTTTCACTGTAAAATCATTATAGAAGTCACACATGTTGCGTTTCACATTGACTTGAAGCCGTGGGCCACTATTAAAAACACCCCCAATTATTTTCCTCATCGATCCACTAAAAAAAGCGCATGGAACAGTCCATTCTGTAGGTTGCTGTTTGATTGATATACACACAGCCTTAGCGAATGAGTGAATCGGGATCTGATTCTGACTCAGCAGTGGCACAGGCCAGACCTGTAGTCACTCCAGTAGTCTCCAAAGGGCCTACGGATTTTCAGCATGCATCACTACACGGGGGAAGATGGTAGCCTTATTAATATAAACTGTATGCTGTAGGCCGTCATTACAAGAGAGCTCTCGGCCCATCAACAATCATATGTGTGGGAATGTCAGTGTGATTTGTAGAACAAATTAAACAAAGTGGAATCATTGCAAAACTGTGAAAGCCATATATTAATGTGCGTCAGAGATTGTTCATATGATAGCAGAGCCTAGAACAGACTGCAAGACTGCATAATTGGGAAGCTGGACCCAGAAAGGGAACCAAATATAACATTTTTTGCATAATTTATAATATACTATCAATCAGAAGTCAGTAAGATATTTTTTAAAGAAATTAATACTTTTATTCAGCAAGGATGCTATAAATTGATCAAAAGTTGCAAATGATTTCTCTTTCATATAAATTCTGTTATTTTAAGCATTCTTTTTATCAGGGTTTCCGCAAAAACATTAGGCAAGACAACTGTTTTCAACATTGATAATACTGATAAATGTTTCTTGAGCAGCAAATCAGCATATTAGAATGATTTCTGAAGGATTATGTGACACTGAAGATAGGAGTAATGATGTTGAAAATTAATTAAATTTTTAAAAAATATTGCAATTAAATGATGTTATTTTAAATTGTAATAATATTTAGTAATATAACTGTTTTACTATATTTTTGACAGAAGAAACTACGTATACTAGGTACTATGAATTCATCTAAAGGCAAGTTTTAAAGACAAACTTTAAGTCTTTAAACACGTACAGGGCAATAAGTTTCAGTCTTGTAGTGTGCGCTTGGCACTGGAAATGATATTTATCATGGTTCAGTTTAGATGTGGGATAAGAGAGCGGTTTCAGTCACTACTGTACAAGAGTTTAATTTACTATCACAGATCTCTTTTCCTGAGAACCTTTCTCAGGGCAGGAGGCCATCAGACACAGCGCTTTGTTATGGAAAATCCTCCCCTCGGCCGTCACTCAAATCGGAGTGGCTGCTTGTTTCCTGTTGCCAAGGGACTGCCGGTTACCTGAGATTTCCCTCAACCCCGGCACCGTAACCGGAGACGGGCTTTGGGATTGTGTCATTGGCTGCGTCTCCCTGAGTTGCTCTCCCTGTCAGAATGACAGTGTCTGTCTGCCAGCATGACAGCACAGATATCTGTCGCCTGATATACCTCAAAGGCCCTCATTTACTGATTCATTTACTTTAGTCACAAAATGTAAAACTTTTATAGGGCATGAAAGTTAAAATAGTTTGGGGATTGAAAAAGGACCTGTTGATTCACAAGAACAACACAGGCAAATTAATCATTAAAAATATCTTGAATACTGTTTTAAATCCCTATGGCAGACTGACTCTGCAACCCAACAAACCTGTTTGAAGGAGGGACTTAGTACACTGGTTAGAGATATAACAGCCAGCTTAACTATGACATCCAAGGTACTTTCCAGTCATAAACACGGAGTTCAAGGAACGATCTAAGCCGCAATACCGCCCTTGGTGGCTGTGTGTATGCATAATGCAAGCATTAAGAGCCATCTAATGTCGGTTGCCGTTGTATTGAGTGTTTGTCTCTGAAGGGGTCAGTGGGTAACGGGATCAGGGAGCAGGAATCGCTCCCCCTGAGTGGACGCACTGAAGCCATATTATTTCCCGAAGCCGGTGCGCGGCGGGTGCAGAGAGATGAGGAAATCCAATCTGAATCTTAAGGATGTGGTTGAAAGCTTAACAAGCTCTCCCCACATGAGATGATGGCACACCGTCTCTGTAAACTGAAGTGTTGAGCTGGTCACTGACCCTAGAGAAATTTCAGCTCCGGTAACAGAGACGGGTGCTATTAAAAGCAGTTAGTGTATACAGTACCTGAAAACTGGATACTGTATGTTGCTTTCCTTGACCAATTTATCAACTAGTATTATGGAGGCTCAAGGAACATTTTAGATGGATATCTATTTAGAGGATTCATATGTACAGAAAGTGAATATGAGCAGTTGTTGTGTTAATTAATCAGTCGAGTTGATTCAGTCATTTTATTAAATAAATAATATTTTAAATTTTAACTTATATTTTGAGTCAAATAAACATATTTATCTATGATAGACATAATGATATAAATAAATATGTATAATTTATTTAATTCATTTAAATGGACCACAGCATATTTGAAAATCATTTTTAATTAACTGTGAAATTATATAAATTACATAAATATATGTATATGCATTATTACATGTCAGGTCTATATAATAATATAATTAAAAATATTCAGTTCAATAAATCAGTTAATTTTTTTTTTTTTACATTTTAGGTGGTATATTTGAGTTGTATGATAGAGTAAACAAAGAGTGTTAAGAAGCAGACTGCAGTAGGAAGTAGATTTGAGTTTTAAACAGAAGGCTATATTATTTTTACTTAATCTTTCTTTTAGATGATATAGTCCCAGATGTGTAAAAAATAAAATTCTTTCATGAGTGATATACAATATACAGTGACTAGTTGAACATGTGAACTACTTCATTTCAGTTGCTATATTGTGTAGAACACTGTATTAACCAATCAGCATCTTAGACCAGAACTATAATAGAGTTTTGATCTGTAAATAAATTGCTGTAAAAAAGTATAATAACCAGTATTCAGCAGAAAGTTTTACAGATGAAAGTGTTTTTGAGTAATAAATGACAGTAAGAAATAAATCTAGAAGAGTTTTTGTTGCAGTTATCCTTTATTCAGTTTCTTCTTTTACTGATAATCTCCAAGTGCAGCGGTTATGAAAGATGTTCCTTGAACTGTCTGCTTGTATAGAACTGAGTTCAGAGCTGTATTTAGCTACAATAGCTGTGCTGCCTGGAGCAAAGCGATGTCCTCAGTGCACTTGTTTCTGTCTGTCTCCTAGGTAACGGCGACTGCTCTCCCAGGAAGGAGGACTCGAGAATGCTGGTGGACCTGTCGACCAGCACACCCAATGGCCAACGTTCCCAAAGTCCTGATTCCCCAGCTGGTGAGTCTTCTAACGAGTCCACTCCCAGCAATACCTGTTCTCATTTGACTTTCTTAGATGTGGTGCATTGATTAGATTATCTTAAAGGGATAGTTCACCCAAAATGACATTTCTATTATCATGTAACCCACTTGCCCTCATGCACTCTCAGACAAAAGCATTACCTTACAAAAGCTACAAGGTACAAAAGCTAAAAGTTTCTCTTTAAAAGTACCATTTAAGGTACCAATATGTACCATTTAGACCTTTGTGACAGCTTTGTACCTTTTTTTTCCCGGGGAATGTGTTATTCTGATACTGTATGACATTCTTTCTTTTCGTGTAACACAAAAGAGCATGAAAAAAGAGAAAAGGAGCATTTATGAAATGTCTTAAATGTAGTCCATATGGCTAAATCTAATGTCTTCTAAATCATATAATATCATAATGTGAGGAAAAGCACAAAATGTCAGCTATTATTCGATGAAAACCTCTCTCACAAACGCACCAAGGAGAGCTAAAGCAGAAGTAAAGATCTGTTTTACAAGTGCATTGTTCTTTTGACTCAGATTTGTAAAGGAATCACTGATTCAGTTCATAAAAGGAAGGATTTGTTAATTTGAATCAACTCATTGACTCATTGTGATTCAATTGAAGCAGTTGTCATGTCAACAACTTACTAAGAGAGGAAGATTATCAGTAAATGCTGAATTTCTATATGAATTTTAATATGGCTTCAGAACATTTGAGATATAGCACACAAGTTATATTTACAATAGTTTAGTGCTTTTACATCCTTTTTTAAAACTTGAAATAAGAGAGCAAATGTTGACAGAATTGTCATTTTTGGTTAACTATCCCTTTAGCCTTAGAATAAGAAGTACAGTATCTCACTTTCTATTGCAAAATATCTGAAAAAGGAGAAATTAGTGAGCATCAGCTCGCAAGGGACAGAGGAAGGACCTTTATCTTGAAGTATAAAAAATAGAAGTTGAAGCTTGATCTACGATACGACGGGATAGGCCCAGTCTGTGACATGTCCCTTCCTCAAAATCAACTGCTGGTATGATGGAGGGCTTGTCAGCATGAGCTTGCAAACTGAGAAAAGGGAAGCGCTCGCCGATGAAGGATGGAGGTGCAGACCATGATCCCAGATGGAGATGGAGATAATTTATTGGTCATGTTGCAGAGGACGTTGAGAAACATGTTATTGGGTAAAGTCTAATCTACACATTTGGTTTAGTTCATCCAGTGCTTGCACTCGGAGGCGGAGGGATGCGCAGATTCGATTATATCATTCTGTGGAGAAATTATTTAAAGCCTTTTGCCAGAAGAACTTTCTGCAAAGGTGAAATTTTAATAGAAAGAGACCTGACGCATTATTTATGCATCTGACTATGTCGGTTTACTCTGCTTTTGTCATGTGAGCCTGTTAGCCGCTGGCTCGGGTGTATGTATCCTCAGCACTGAGTGCGTTTTGTTCTCATTCACCTCCTTTGATCAGTTGATGATGAGAATGCTAAAGGATTCTGTATGTTGTCCCGGCAACCATTTCAAGTTCACTCAGCTGCAGCCATCATAGACACTCCATAACTTGTATGCTAGAGCTGTTTTCTGAGGTCAGTGATTGACAGCATGCACGTAGAAATTGGAAAAAACATACGTCTCGTCACATTAAGGTAACGGCATGCGATTGTGATGTGTTGACAAGATTGCACCACATTTGCTGTGGGTATAGAGCAAGTGCACCGAGGCTTGGCACTCTTATTGCAAGTCATACATGTTTCTTTGAAAGTGAAGATCTCTTGTGCAATATTTAGCAAGTACACTTGTAATACTTCGTTGGAAGTGCCACCGGGTGAAGTGAGGGTTATCGTAGTGGCACTGCCACACAGCACTTATCTTTCAAAAGCTCTGTGAACCTGCATGTTATAAACAGTGTGTAAACAGTTCCTAAACTTAGATATTCAAACAGATGCTTGATATATTTGACAGTAATTTTAGTCTGTGTATAGCTTTACTCATAAGGGATTTTCTAAACTGATTCAAATGGGATGGGGGTCTTATTAGTTGACACCAGGGTGAGAATGTGTATTGGATAAGGGCTTTTCAGTAGGTCATGTGCTGTAAGATTTGTCATTTTTAAAAATGTTTTAATTTCCATTTTTATATACCAATTATACCTAAATATTTTTGGAATAATTAAGATTTCTATATTATAATTAGCATATATAGTTTGGAATAATTAAGCTTTTTGAAAGAAGTCTTTTATGCTCACCAAGGCTGCATTTATTTGATCAAAAGTAGAGTAAAAACTGTAATGTGAAATATAATTAGAATTTAAATAAGATGTTTTCTTTTTTAATATATTAAAAGATGTAATTTATTCCTGTGATGGTAAAGATGAAGAATAGAATAGAATAGAATAGAATATGATTACGGGATGAATTAATTGAGTTTACCTCACACTCAGACTGATCAGACTTTCCATATTGAATAGATTTTTTTTCTACATTCAATAAGATGAGTACTTGAGTCACCAGCTGTTAGAGCTACAAGTTGGCAAAAAGGAGAAAATCCATAATAAGGTTGCACTAGGGAGCACAACGACAAATTTAGCCTTACTTAAAGTATTCAAAGGTCAATATAATCAGAAGAAGTCTAAAACAATGGGTAATTTGCTTTGTATTTTTGTAACCAAGATTGCTTGAGGAAAAAATGCTGTTCTGACAGATCACAAAGCATGTTTGTGAAACACATTTTCCTCCTCAAGGCAAACGAGTCCCATCCGAATAGTGTTTATGAGTGATATTGCTCTGTTGTGAGTGTTTGTGAAGACTGGGAGCTGCTGACCTTTTTTTAGGGGGATCAGAGAGATTTCAGTCATACTCGCAGACTGTGACTCAAATCTAGTGAAGCAGCAGAGCTGTTTGCCTGAGGGACTACACTCACACGGACGGGAAAGACGGAGGTGACTCAAAGCTTATTCTCAAACTCTCGCCCAGAGATTAAACTCATGGTGAAATTACAAACAGGTTTGTCAGGATGGCGTAGAAAGCTGCCTGCTCTTTTTCCACCTGTCGTGAAACCTGGAGCGTGTGCGTGGTTGAGACGGAAAACTTGAGGGCCGGGCTGTCGCGTGTTTACGTGTCGCTATGTGTTTATACGTCCCTTTGCATGTCTATTTTTGTCACGCTCTGTGTGTCTGCTCGTGTGGGTGGCCTCCCTGGAGGTGCTCGACAGCCTGCGTGCTGCGATAAATGGAGAGGCCCTCTCAGTCCAGACCAAAGCGCTGGCCTACCTCCTTTACACTGTCTCCCACTGTCAGTCATGTAGAACTCCACCTGCCCACCGTTTGCCTCGCTACCCTAGAGACTACAGCTGCGTCTGCCTTTTTTTTCCTGTTTGCTGTCATCCCGATGCTGTTATTGTGTTGGAGGACAGATTTCTTGGTCACTGTGCTGTCATAGTAACCAGTGATTTCAAAAGAGTTGCAATTCACACTTCAGTTCTTGATCATGTGTATGGAAACTACTGTAGCGCATCCAGTGGGCGATGAAGTCTGACTTTTGTGTTTTGTAGTGTGTAAAAAAACTTGTTTAAAAGCTTGAATGTTTTCTTACAGCACACACAATCAAACAAGAGGAATGTACTGAGGAGGAGACAGAGAGAAGGCCGGATGAGGTGGGACACAGCGGTGAAGAAGGCTCTGGATTAGAGGAGCCCATGATTGACAGCCCAAATAACTTACAAGATGCTGGGCCAGGAACAGAAGTGCAGAGTGAGACGGGGATAAGACTGCCAAATGGTAAATATAATGGTAAATATATTTATAAATTATATATAAAATACTTTTTTTCCAAATGTGTTTGTGTGTTACACACACACACACACACACACACACATATATATAAAGCCTGGACATGGGAACGTTCTAAAGTGGATATATTTCTTCTAGGATTGATCTCATCTAAAAAATTCTTCAGCTAAGTATTGGTCTTTGTGAGGACTTGAGCAACTCAACATATATTATCATAATCATAAAATGACAGAAAAGTTATGGAAAAGTCAGAGAATTAATAAAAGGTGTGGTTACCCTAAATAACATGAACGTTTAAAAGAAAGTAGATATTTGTATCGATTTATAAAAGATAAATATATTTATATTTTATAAAAGAAAAAACAATTATATAAGGCACTATAATCCAATGATGATTTGCCTAAATTCATTGTGACACTTCTCAAGTAAGTTTCGACAGAACACATTTCACTGACTTCCCATTAAAATAGCAAAACTCTTTCATGACCAAGGCTTGTCAATCATGCGTTCTTACTTTTTTCAGTGTTAAAAGGGTGTGGAGCGGGTAGCTGTTCTGTAAGAAGACAATAGTTAAGACTAGGAATTATTGTCAGGGAGAACATCCCAAGAATCCTCCACAACCTGTTCCCAAGCCCAGGGCTGACGTTGATACTACCAGACAACACGCTAACATGACAGGGTCATGTTTCACTTTTCCAGGTTTTCATCTCCGCTCACAATGAGAAAACGTTTAACTAAATAAGCCACGGCAACATCCCAACCCTCACCGTGGGGTTAGAGAAACTGATGGCTGAAATTTGCGTGTCCATCAGATGTGTGTTTAATAGTCAACGACTATATTTAGAGCAGGTGCTCACACAGCAGGTCTAATACATGAGTAATCCAATTAATTCAACATAATTGGGTTTCACAATCAGTAAAACCTGAAAATTGTGTACAATAGATTTTGCATACTTATCATAGCTGTGAAAGATATTTTTTAGATCCGTAGGAGTGCTCATTTGGTGGCAATGGCAATGATGGCGGTCACATGGTCTCATTTACGTAATACTATTTTTAACGGACAGCAAATGCATGGTATTCTGTGGTGCTAGTAGAGCTGGGTGATACATTTAAAAATAATATAGAATTTTTTTTTTTTAATTTCTGCTGATATTATTATGTATTTGTGTAAATGTGTTTATATTTGCTTAAGAATGGTTTAATACGGGTAACGTTCAAGACATGCCTTCATCATAATTTTTATTTATTATTAAATGAACATGCACTACCATTCAAAATTGTGGTCCAGTAAGATTTTTTTTTAAATATTTTTGAGAGAATCTTATGTTCACAAAGACTACATTTATTTTAGCAAAAATACAGTGAAAACAATCATTTTGGGAAATATTATTACGCCTTAACATACATGTTTTCTGTGTTAATATATTTAACATTTATTCCTGTGAGGACAAAGCTGAATTTTCAGCAGTCATTTCTCAAGTATTTAGCGTCGCATAATCCTTCAGACATCAAAATATGCTTATTTGATGCTCAAAAAACATTTCTTATTATTTCAAAAGAGCAGCTTTTATTTAAAATAGAAATCTTGTAATATTGTAGCTGTCTTTACAGTCATGTTTGATCAATGTAATGTACATCATTGCTATAAAATATTATTTCTTTTAAAAAAACTTTTGAATGGTACTGTATGTCATCAAATTTAAATTAATTTATATATATCAATATAAACAGCAGTATGTACATACGCAAATGTTTTGAGATTTTTTGTCAGTTTTTATTGTGTGATGATAAATGACTGTGATGATAAATGTGTTTTGAATCGATTCATTGAATCGGACAGTTTGAACAAATTTGTGAAAATGAATCAAACTCCATATTTAAGATATGCATACATTTTAGTTTCAGAAATGAGTTTATGGTTGTATGCATTTAAACTAAGAGTGAGTGATGGTGCAAATGAGTCATTTAAAGAGACTGATTCATATAAATACACTTTACAAATCTTACACCATTTTTTCCACCGAAGTTTATATCAAAGCCACTATTGAAAAGTTGCTTCATTTTATATTTTTATATTCAATATATCGTCCAACCTCTAGTGGAAACAGCGGTCCCTGCATGTGCTGTGTGGTGAACAGTCTATATAAAGACAGCTACGCTGAAAACACTCTCTTGTTCATGACTCTGTTCATCCTCTGTCCATCAGGTGACCGGCCGTTCCAGTGTAACCAGTGTGGGGTTTCATTCACTCAAAAGGGCAACCTACTGAGGCACGTCAAACTCCACACGGGAGAGAAGCCCTTCAAATGCCCGTTCTGCAGCTACGCTTGCCGGCGCCGCGACGCCCTGACTGGACATCTGCGCACACACTCAGGTCAGGCTCCCACAACTCTATGCAATTGCTACAAGAAGACACACGTATGGGTTGGTAGTGCGGTATTAATGTGTGTCGTAGCCTACAAAACGATTGCGGTTCTGTGACCACAGCTGACATGCTCTGGAAAAACCGAGCAGAGCTGTCCTGTCCTGTCCTGAGGGACGTGTATAGAGAAGCCTAGCAAACACTGCGGTTAGGCCACCTAGGACATACTGCTGTGTTGCCTGCAAGTCTTGCACTTCACCAAAGGAAATGCTCTCTGTCAACCAAAGGGAAGTGTCGCTTTGGTGAAGCATCACTCTCTAACCCACTTTCATATCAACCCACCATCAGTTGTCTAGTCCTCATCGTTGAAGATCCGGGTCATATGATACGATCAGCCCTCGGCTCGGGACTTCACTCAGGGACGGCTTGGTTCAAATGCACAGGGAGAGCAGGAGCAACCTATCACTCTCATCGTGCTTTGCTGCCTTTCTTCGTCTTTTGTCATTTCCTGTTTTGCAGCTCTAATCACAGCGCAGGGATAGCGCAGTTTTTAGGCCAGGCAGTTGACGTCTGTGGTGTCCTGTTTTTGTGGGCAGAATTGATGAAATAATTCTTAAAGACATAGCTACATTTCGGTTTCACATATGCGCTGATGGGCACAGGTTTTCTAGGGCTGATGACCACCATGTGTTTTTGTTCACACAACTGAATCTCTATTCCTCATGATACTGTGTTAAAAACCATCTGATCTAAATATTTGAAAGTAGTCCTTTGATCTTCAAATTGATACAACTGCATATTACATACACTCCCGTTTTCGTTTCATTTTTTGATTAAAATACTGTTAAAACAGTAATATTGTGAGATATTTTTACAGTTCACTATTTTAATATAATAAAGCTGAGTTTTCAGCAGCCATTACTCCAGGCTTCAGTGTCACATGATCCTTCAGAAATCATTACCATATGCTGATTTTGGTAGTTTAAAAAACGTCATTTATTTCAGATATAATATTTTGTAACACACTATAAATGTCACTTTTGATCAGTTTAATTCGTCATTACTGAAAAACATGTAAAGAAATGTAAGAATACAGTCTTGCTGACCACAAACTTTTTAATGGTAAATTGTGCCAAAGCATGAATTTCTTTACAAAACATCCAAACAAAAACTTCCATTTGTCTTATTTCATAGCTGTGATGACTTTACTATTATTCAATCATTGTCATGATATAGAACGAGTAGGTGTATCCAGCCCGGTAGTATAGATTCTCGATCATTTAATAACTATGCAAAATTTGTGGTGTGTGTGTGTGTTGTGGTCTATCATATTGATATCAAATGTCAGTGCGAGAACTTTTACCACCAAAGCCTACGCACCAAACTACCTCTGCATATAAACATTTGTGGCTGATGAGAGTCATTAACTCATTTGCACATCCTTTTCTAAAGGCATTGTAAGGAGATGCCACAAGAAAGCTTTGTTGTACCACAGTGTGAGATGTGTAGTTGTTGCTGGAGTCATTGTAAGGAGTAACCCAAACAGCAACGTCGTCAGGGGCAGTCTCGCCCTTTTTGCCATAAGTCCATCCCTGGTCCTCGGTGACCGTCCGTCTTCCTGCCAGCAACCTCAGTTGGAGCGGATTGTAGTGACTTAGCAGGTCTGATGGCTTCTTGTGCAACGGGCGCCACATGAAAGGCCCTTTCTTCTCTGGCCTTTGGCAACAGGAGGATCGGTGGCAAACAGCCCAGGAAATTTAAGTTAAGAGGGAGTAAAAACGTGCAAAACATTGGCAATCTGATCGTTGACAAACGGCTGTCGCTGGAATCCATATGCATGCACGCAGACCACAAACATGATCTAAAAGATGAAACTGAAACAGCATATGTTGCACCACAGTTTTAGGCGTGTCATAATGCTATTGACTTTGCCTTGGGTTGCTTTGGCTGTTTTTGGCAGTTTAGTAAAATAAGAAACGTGAGGTGAGTGGCCAACGTTTGATTGGATGCTTTAAGCTGGGTGCGTGTTTAACTACCAGTTGAGTAAGTCGAGCACTTTTGCTGATGCTCTACAATTGATAGGCATTTACTTGAAATGAAATGTCATCCTCATCTCACTGTTTCCTGTTTTCAACCCGAATGGATGCGGTTTAGAGGGCTTTAATGCAGCACTATGTGCATGAATTTGCATTTGAATAATGCTTAGACAGGGATTTTTTTTTTCTGATTCATCCAAACTTTGCTACAGGAACTCATAAGGTTTTGAACAGCTGCTATTAATCGATGAAGCAGCTTGTTGCGTTTCTTTCGGACCGTATGAGTTTGCATCTTTCTCTTCGTCGCGTATTAGCGTGAATGCCTGTCCCAGACTTTTGCAGTTTGCAGGTGTTTTTGACAGTTCATTGAACCAAACAATTCAGTTCTCTTTTTTTTCCATTTATAGTGTAGATTTGTCAGTGTGGATGCACTATATCCTCTGTATGTCTGCTCCAAACCATTTCTCATGTGCTGTTATGCACACACCTAAATTTTTAAAGCCTCGGGTTTATTAGAAATATTGAAAGTGTGACAAAAAATGTCACTTTCAGAGCTGTCTCATCAGGTGAAACTGTTTCCAATACAGTCCCCCACTGACATATAAAGACCCAAAAATGATTGACGTGTAGATGTCTGCCCTAGATCCCTTGATTACCTGACATTTACACAATGGCATAAAGACCATGTTTATGAAAGACTATTTATAATAATAATAAGCAAATTTAGTCATTTTTCACAGTTCATGTGAATGCCATATAAGCATATATATTAATATTTTTATTTTATTTTATATATTTTAATTTTATTCCAATATTATATATTCTAATATTATAAATTGTTAATCGTGTGTATGAAGAAAATGTATTATATGAATCTTGGTAAATAATATTAAATACTGTTATTGTAAAACAATATTTTATTTTATTTATAAAAAAAATGTCTATGAATAACAAAGACAATTTTATTTTATATTATTTATTTAAATATAACTAAATATTAAATATATTTATTTAATATTTAGTTATATAATAATATTTAATATTTATGCAATATAATATTTAATATTTAAAATTTGTAATATTTTTGTTTATGAATAAAATACAGTTGATATATTATTTTTATATTGTTAATGTTTATATATATATATATATATATATATATATATATATATATATAATTTGTTTTATTTTATTTTAGCTTAGTTACACTATAAACAATTTCAACCCACTCAATCTGAAATGTCAGTGATCTAATGTGTATAATACATTGTCATCCAGGCAAACCAAAGCTATGTTTTCTGTTGCTGTAATCCATCCTTTTCCACAGAAGTGACAGGGCCTCCATTGTTTTACATGCTTTCTACATGTGAAAGGTCACTTCACAGCATCTCAGTCAGTAGCTCTCACTTTCACTGTTTGCTTCAGGCTGAAAGCACTATGGCGCTTACCGAAAAGTGTAGGTTTTCTTTTTTACAATTGGCACACTTTACAGGTAATCCCACAGGCTTGCTAGTAACAGGTGTGAATTTTCATTATGTTCTCACGTGCAGTAAGAGACTGGTTAACTGCATTCATACAGCGTGACTCAATTCACTAGGCTGTTATGTTTCACTGCCACGCTCTTAATGAATAATTCTGAAAGTCCCTTTTACCAGAGGATTGACCACAGAGCTGAAAGCAGCCCCTGTCTCAAATTCAATTAGGTTTTTAGCTGACATAACAGAACAGAGCAGACGTAATGGTGGGCTATGTTCCGATTTGATACCGATGAGTGAATGAGAAAAATATGACAGATAAATGAATGACTCAACCAATTGATGAATGAAGCTCGGAATGAATCAATGAACAAATCATTCCATTAGCTATTGGAAAACTCACATCTGTTTCTGGAGGCTAAGCATCGTCCTCCTCCTACTCTCCTCTGCCCACGACGGAAGGACAAGGTTCTTGTTCCTTTTGCTTCTTTCTTTGGGAGGATCTGTCCCGCATTATCGCCCTTGCACTGACCTAATCTTAGTGGAACTGACTGTGAATCACTTCACACCTTATCCGGCTGAGAAGAAACACTCACTTCATTTCTGTTTATTGTTCAAAGAGACTTTCCAAGTCATTGCTCGTGGTGCCAATCACAGTTCGATGACAATAAAACAACATCAACTACTACTACTATAGTTCGTAATTCTATGGAGTAAACCCCCTCACCGTGTTGTAGTGGTTGCATCATCACAAAAATCTGGCTGTGCCCACTTTCTCGCTTACTCAGTTGGAGACCGAAACTCATTTGTGTGAGCGGTCTGAATGAGTTATTTTACATCTTAATACTTATTTTTCTGCTCTTTGATGTCTTTTTAGTGGGCAAACCACACAAGTGTAACTACTGTGGGCGGAGCTACAAGCAGCGCACGTCATTGGAGGAGCACAAAGAACGGTGTCATAATTACTTGCAGAGTGTCGGCATGGACTCCGCCTCCAATCCTGGCCCATATCCAGGTGAGTGGCTCATGACTTCATTGAGAATCTAAGATGATGTTTTTCCGCCTCATTGATCTAATGTTATGCTGACTTCCACAATGGTGTTCCACAAGCTGGTCTATTTCTTGGAAACAGAATAATATTAATTACTAACATAGAATTGCTATCAATTTGTGGGGTACATTTTGTTTACACCAAGTGGTCAAGGTTTTGTTGGTTAGCATGGTTAGTCCCTGTGTTATCTAGTGTTATTGTGAAATTGTTACGGTGTTGGATGACACAATGGTGTTCCACAAGCTAGTATGTTTCTTAGAAACAAAATAAATATGAATTACCTACATCTAATGGCTACTTTAATCCTTTATGGGGTACATTTTGTTGACACCAAGGGGGTTTTCTGGTTAGCATGGTTAGCCTCTACTGGTAGTTTGGTCCGAACCACACCATCTGACAGCAAGAAGCTTTTTTCTCCATTTAAACTCACTCAAACTAATCATTCTAGATAAAATCAGCATAGTCTTGACAGTTCCAGAGAATTTGTGGCTCAAAACAACCTGGCTGCAAAACTTTGCAATTTGTGGGAATGATAACGAATAGTTTTCTCCAGGTATTATGGACCAGCTTTGTTGATATGCTGAATCATTTTTTAATTTTCCCAGGGGAGTTACCAAAGGATCAGAGGCAGCTGGAGGCCGCTGGGATGGCGGCTTTCGACCGGCCTCCTGTAATTGAAAGACTGCAGGGGAATGTGGGTAAACGGAAGAGCACCACGCCACAGAAGTTTGTGGGTAAGTGTCACCTCAGCAGTAAATGTGGTTGAATCTACTGTATGCAACACACTGATCTTCAAAGTTCTAGCGGTGCTAACGAACGCAGGCAGGTCACATGGCGCAAGAAACATGTTCAATCTCACAAATAAAATCCTTGTATGTGCATAGTGCAAAATGGATGTGCTGTCTACGTTGTTTAAAATCAGGTAACGATTCACGGCCAAAATGGGCCTCTGAGTTGGGTCCAAAAATGCTAAAAAGAAAGCTTATCTCAAGTGCATCTATCTGATTATTTGATATATTACTTTTCCATTGCTTAATCAATATTTCATAAATTACTTCCACAATAATACACAAAAAAGAGTACCTTCTACTTTTTGTAGGAGCAACAGTAATTGTGTCAGGCAAATAGGGCTGGGTTTTGAAAATTAGGCACAAGCTATAATATGTTTAATTCAGAAAGTCTTACAAATAAAGACAATGGCTTATTTAAATACAGCACATTACTATTTCAGAGCATTTAGCGCCTGGTTAAACTGGATTGCTGGTGGTTTGTGAGTAACATGCAGGTTTTGGAGCTGAAATACCACATGCAACCGTTTAGTCAACACTGAGTTTCCACATGAAGGAAGAGAGAGCAGAACTACATTTCAAAAACTATAGAGATAGTTCATTTGTCATGGAAGATCTCTTAAAAGAGATAAAATATATGCAAAGTAGCACAACTTTATCAGAGACATTAAACATTATTTGAAATTAAACTCATTACATGCGTTGTAATGACAATATCTGCAGAAATCAAACTAAGTATTAAAGTGAAAGAGAGAGAGAAAAAAGTTTGAGTAGGAGTTGTTGTTTTTTTCATTCTGTGGTTTTTGCACACCTGTAACTTTGCCATTGCTTTTACTGACTACACCAGAGCAGTTTACCGCATCCATATTATGCAGGGGTTAAATTTTCTCACTTCAGTCTCCAAACGGGGCTTTCCATCATTAATGCAACAAAACCCTAGTAACAGTGCTTTAAATGCACTTTTTACAGTTAATTGCAAGGTTAGTCTATTTTTTTTATCATAATGGAAAGTACTTTGGGGCTGTTCCTAATGTATCTTTTATTTCATTGTCTGTTAAGGTGAGAAAATGGTTCGCTATTCGTACCCCGAGCTGAGCTATGAAATGGGCCCTAAGTATGAGAAGGAAACTGAGGTGATGCATGCCCAATTGATGGACCACTCCATTACCAATGCCATCAACTACTTGGGCGCCGACTCCATGAGGCCTGTGATCCATCACCCATCCCTCTCCATGGCCGAAGTGCTGCCTATGGTGAACCCGCTCTTCCATCCGATGTACCCGCTTGGGCCCCGCATGGACCGTCCCAGCAGTCGCGAGCCTACGTCTCTGCCCCACCCGAACCCAGAGTTTCCGCACCCAACCAATGGTGCGATCTCCTTGGTCAGGCCCAAGAATCCTCAATCGGCCCGAGACGAGTCCCCGTGCAACAGCGGACAGGATTCGGCCGATTCGGCTCGGAGCAGTCCCCGAGACAAGCTCGGTGGGGCCGGGCCCAGGACGAGATCCAGCCCGGGGTTTGGCCGGGCAGAGGAAGGCAGGGCGATCGATGCCGTCCGCGTCGCCGCCAGGGACAGCGTCCGCGTCTTCAGCCGCGAAGGCCAGGAGCTGAGGGTGTTCCAGTGCGAACACTGCCGCGTCCTGTTCCTGGACCACGTCATGTACACCATCCACATGGGCTGCCACGGTTACAGAGACCCGCTCGAGTGCAACATCTGCGGCCACTGCAGCAAAGACCGGTACGAGTTCTCCTCGCACATCGTCCGCGGAGAACACACCTTTCGTTAAGAATCCCACGCACTCGCGCAGTCAGTTTACTGCCGAAGCATTATGTGAGCACCGATCGGCAGATATATGAAGGTTTGGGTCCAATAGAAAGTTTTCATGTTGGAGCTGTTTGAAGATTTTTGTTCTGGGTGAGGGGATGAGTATGTTTATGTTATGAATGTTTTTAGTTTTAAAGTTATTTTTAATTTTTTCACCCCACACAGTTTATTGTTGCATATGTACTGAACCTTCCTACAGAGCAGCTATGTGTTATCTAAAGTTGTGAAGTTCTTTCTCTTTTTTTGTCATCTGTATTACCTCGATGCATGCTGTCATTCTGTTTATGGACCTTGATCAATATTACAGGTAAACCGAGCAACCAGAGGACCACTGGAGAACTAAACCGCTTAATTTTGCAAACAAAAAAGACTTTAATTCATAGCTTCTTGCTGCTGTGGCTTCTTAGTGCCTTGCTAATGTTTCGAACGGCACAATTTTGCCTTTTATGGAGTGTTTTGTAACTTTTTAGCGTCTATTCTTATCGCTCGCTCCCTTTCGATGAAGTTCCGGGGCGTATGAGCTGAAGCTTCAGTAATCGTGCTAAAGTCCTCATGTCGGTGCTATTCTAGTTTCACAAAAGCAGTCCTGTAGGGTGGCACAAATCTTTTAGACACATTTTAATGAAGTGTTGATGACAATCCAGCTCGTGTCTCGTAGATTTTAATGGGAGACTTAAGGACAGATGAGTTTTTATGCTGTGTTTAGCTGCTGTTGCACACTTACTTCCATCTCTTGCGTTCTTATGCACTTCGCTGAAAACAGCACTGCGACATGCCTTGATAAACCTGTTTTTGCACTATTAGCTTGAGGCCTTGGGTGAAAATATGCTAGTTCCATGCTATTGATAAAGCAAACAAAGGTCAGTGTGTAGTTTAGCTAGTATATTGTCATCTGTGATTCAACAGGGAACAAGTCTGCACCTATATTAACATGCTTTAACAACAGGGTTGCCATACTTTGGATTGAAATCTGTGGATTTCATTCAGCCTTCAGACCAAATGCCTCATTATTAATGCCTCGTTAAATACAACTCCTCTGACTGTCTTCAGTGTTAACTCAATTTTTATTTTATTTTTTGGCCCACACATGGACCTACACTATGTGTTTTATATTGAGCTTTCTAAGAGCTAAGATCTGAAATATGCACTTACATACACTGCATAGACTCTGGTTAGCTAATACATTTTATCATTTAAGTAACCTTTGCACAATGACAATTGACAAAAAACAATCTGCCGGGTAACAGAACAAGGCAGGTCTTTAGAATGAAACAACAACTTTTATAGATTAGACGATTGCCATGGAGATTTCATCAACCCGACTGCACAAGAGCTTTAGTAGATAAAACGTGGTTTATTAATCAGACAATGTTTCGCCCCCAGAACTATTTTCCCATACTTGATGCAGAAACTTTTTTCACATTCTTTTCAGGGCATTGAAATCAGTCATATGTAGACTGTTTTGAATGTTCACGTAGCCGTTCATTCTCCTTTCCTGTTTCTCTTCCCTTCTTTCTTTTTTCTTTACTCAATGTTGATGAATATTTACATCGAGCATTCTGTAGCACAACCATAAATCCAGCTTTAATCAATGCATACGGCTTAAAGTGTACAACCGCAGCCTTCACGACGTTCAGAACCTCCCTTGCACATTTGTTGGGCTTTTATGTCAGCGCTAAAAGAGCCTTACATCACTATCAGACTTTGTTGTACCTATTGTTTTTTAAAGCTTTGCTTTTGTCTTTCCTGCTTTGAGAAAAACTCCAAAAAAACTGTGAATATGCCCTTTAAACTTTATGAGGAAAAAAGACTTAAAAGGCACAACAGCACTCATAGAAATGCATTCATAATGTTTGAACACATCATTTTATTGTTCTTTAAAATATAGCTTTGCCTTTTTACACTTCCAAAAGATGTCACAAATCTCACACACATACCGCCTGAAACATTTTGAAGAATTGTATTTGTTCTTGTGAAGCATGAATATCTTTATGCATTTTAGATAGTTTTTTTGTTTGGATTGGATTAGTGTCACATGCAGGCATGCTATTGAATGTGCTCCACAATTCCAGGGCATTTTATAGAATTATTATCAAAGCTTATTGTATATTAGACATTGTTGTTTTTTTTCTTTCCAAAAAAGGAACAAGGTGAAGGAAATATTGATGTGAGATTATGTTTACAACCCGAATGAACAAGAGCACAAGAACAAAATGTGTTCTTACGATGAGTCCACACTTTTGGGAGTGGAGGGTACTTGAAATTACAAGAGAGGCACTCTAGTCAGGTTTCACTTTTTACCTTAAAGTGTATGGGACTGCTATTTTCTCATCTGTGTAAATATATATTTTTTGTGAGAGAAAGGTGTTTTTTAACTGTTCTTATTCACTGTGGATCTTGCAAACAGTAAGACAAGGGTTTGCAGTGTATTTTTATATAAGTGAATAAATGTATGAATTATATAACAGTATATTTTGGTAAAAATGTTGAAAGGGGGTTATCTTTTGCTGTGTGTCAGTTCGCTTTTTTGGATTTTCTCAGGTACAGTGTTGTCAAAAATCTTCTTATAAGGCATTTGTATGGAACTGTTGGAGAGAATTTAATAAATATTGAATTGTTTAGAAGTATTTGACTTGAAATCCAAAGTCAAATATCCAAATAAATATATATAAATATATATTTTTATTTTTAAATATAGAAATCTTATACAGTAAGTAAGACCCAGGTTTACTGTTGTAAAACTGTTTCTGAGGTTGACTTTTGTAACCTTGGCATCTTTAAGGAAAGTGTGTGTCGTTCTATGTTGGTTTTTAAAGCATGGGCTTTTCTGCATTAAATACTGTCATCATCTGAACCTTTTGCTGTCTGTTCCGCTCTTTTCCTTCTTATTTTCACACAGAACTGTTTTCACATTGTTGTGTGGTGTTTATATTGTTGCTTGTGTGAATCTCTCGATCTTGTACTGAGAATAGATATGTGGTATTATATAGAATGAGGCCCCTTTTTTTGAAGGACTTGTGGTTTTAGTCAAAGGCCATCTCTTTTCTTTCCACTGCCCCTCTCCAGTTTGCAAATACGCTCAGCAGACTGAGCTGACTATGTCAAAGTAAAACCAAGAAACACATGCAGTGTTACAGAAAAAAACAGAAAGAGATTGATAATACTGTTACTGATAAAGCAGTAATTACCTTAATTCATATTAATAATTTTAAAATAATATACACTACCATTAAAATGTTTGGGGTCAGCAGGAAAAAAAAAAGTCTTTATTTCAGCAAGGATGCCTAAAACTGATCGAAAATGATACAAAAGATTTCTATTTTAAATAAATGCTTATAAAATAATGCTAAATAATGATGTTTCTTCAGCACCAAATCAGCATATTAGAATGATTTCTGAAGGATCATGTGACTGAAGACTGGAATAATGATGCAGAAAAATTCAGTATTGCATCACAGAAATAAATTACATTTTAAGATATAGTGAAATATGAACAGTTGTTTTAAATTGTATTAATATTTTACAATATTGTTGTTTTTACTGTATGTTTAATCAGATACATGAACCTTGGTGAGCATAAAAGACTTCTTTCAAAACATAAAAAAGTTAGCAACCCCAAACTTAAAAATGTGGGTACAATAAATAATGTATAATAATATTAGATAATGCAAGTAATAGAAGTCAGTAAGTTATTATTTATTACTGCAAAATAAATTAAATCTATATTTTAAGTGCAAACAAAATGGATACATTATACATTTGTTTGATTCAAGGTAGATACAGAAGTTGATTTAGATTGATTCCTTTTATATATGGCTCATTAGTTTGGTCATTTTTTACTGATTTATTTATAAATGAATACTTCAAAGTTATTATAAACCAGATTGTTTGGATCCTGGTTGCTGACTGGCCTCTTTCAGTTATGCTAAAATGCACAATAACATAAGGATGCCAAATTTATATTACATATTTATAATAAAAATAGGTATAAAGAAAATGTGTCCCTGATATTTCTATTGCATTAAACTTTTTATAAAAGCAATGAGGCCCCCGAGGCTGTTTATTATGCTTATCTGTGTTCTTTAAAACTTAATCTATACATTTGTACCTTATTGCTTCATTTAAATTGCCTTTGATTACCATCTTTCAAAGCTTTCTGACTGACGCAAGTTTGACTGACAGGTAAAGGCAGGTATTGTCTGCCTGTAAGCGTCTGCTGGAGCAGGAGGTTTAAATGTTTTATTTGGACACAGACATGCGATCCTGTTTATTTTACACTGGATGTGTTCTGAGAAGCCTTTGAGGGACCTCTAACAGCACTGAACCCGCTGGGGCTCCTCTAGCATTGCAAAAAAAAAAAAAAGCTGCTTCTTGTCAGAGTCCGTGACCTTTGCTTTGGCTCGTATGTTTCTTGAGTGATGCTCCAAATGCCAGGTGGTGGCGGGTACCTCCTTGTCTGTGGCTTTTTATGCAGCAATGCTGGCATCCCCTCTACCTCTCAAAGTCCACATGCATCAAAGTCCTGCTCGATTCTGCGCACCCACAATGTCAAAGCCCCCCTGAGATGCGTGCACTTGCAGAGAGATGATAAAGATATGTTTGCATTGAAGGGGCTGTGTTGGTTAAGAAATGATTGCAACAGAATATCTCTAAACCTCCACTCAGCCCTCCTTATTGTTTGGGGTTTTGACAGTTTGCTACTGTCTTTCTTTCTCTCTCTCTTTTTTTTTTTTTTTTTTTTTTTGTAAAAGGTTGCTGGCCTGATCTTGTCTCAACATGACTCATATCCTTAACGGTGAACGTGAGCTTTATCTCTTCTACAGTTTTTTTTTTTTTTTTTTTTTCTTAGCTTTGATTTTAGGAGCCCTGCCAATGCACTGGCTCATACAGGCAAACAATCTTTTAAAGACAATGTTTTAATATACTAGAAAAATGCAAACTTCACTTCTGAGGACTGTTAATGCCAATGTTAGGGAAGCTCCTGCTTCACACGCTAATCTTTTAGCTTGTTAGCTGAAAGTCAAGTCAAGTCAAGTGGAGTTTTTTGTACATAGTGAAATGAAACAATGTTTCTCCAAGACCAAGGTGCTACATAAGACAAACACAGAACTACAAGAGACTACAAAAAAATATACATAAAGTGTACGAGTGCAAACATGTGCAGACAGCACAAGACAATGAGCACAGTAAGTCCTAGTGCAGTGCCGACCAGTATACAGTTCTGTTTAAAAGTGAACCTAGTGGCAATAGTGCAAAGAGTACAATATAAGCTGATGTAGTGTAAACATAAGAGTAGTAGCCCATATACAGTATAATAAGTATTGTAGCCATAAAAGACGTGTCTGTAAAATCACCAACAACTTCCAGAAAGCTGGGGTGATGTTTTGACAATCTACGGTCCTCAGGAGACTTTGACACAGAATTACAGATGCTACACAGCAAGATGCAAACCTCTGACCAGCACCAAAAATAGAAAGGCAAGATTAGAGTTTGCAAAAAAGCACAAAGGTAAGTCAGAAGAGTTTTGGAACTGTGTTTATGGACCGATGAGACAAAGATGAACCTTTATCTAAGTGATGGGAAAGCAAAAATGTGGAGAAAAAAGGGAACTGCTAATGATCCCAAGCATACAGCCTCATCTGTAAAGCATGGTGGTGGTGGTGTCATGGCATGGGCATGCATGGCTGCTTCTGGAACAGGCCCTCTCAACTTTACTGATGACTAAGGGTGTATTCACACCTGTCTTGTTTGGTTCGATTAAAACGAACTCTGGTTCGTTTCCCCCTTTGGTGCGGATCTTTTGGGCAGGTGTGAATACAGCAATCACGCTCTGTTGCGCACCAAACAACCGAGACCCAGCTGAAGAGATGGTCTCGGTTCGGTTCCAAACGAACTCTGGTACGGTTCGTTTAAGGTGTGAATATGAACCGGCCTCGATCCGACCCAATTGCAGAGAGCACCGCACCTTTTGGGTTAACAGGCTCCCGTAGTTGGAGTTGCCTTATGGGAAAGTGTTGTTTTCGCTACATTTGCTAGCCATTGAAAAATGAGTCGTGGTTCCACCTGGAGCTCCAAGGAGACACGCTGCCTCATTGACATTTGGGCAGATGCCTATATATCACAGTTACTGGAGAAGACGCATAAAAATGCGGATATGTTCTGCAAGTTCAGCGAAAGGATGAAGGAGAGGGGATTTGAGCGGTCTCCTGCTACAGTGTCGCGTTAAAGTAAAAAAACTTTGGCAACTGTATATGAAGGTGCGTGATGCTCTAAGCAAGAGTGGCAGTTCCGGAGACAAAAAAGACAAATGTCCATGGTATAAAAGAAAATCAGTAAAATAATAACAATTGCACTATGAAAAATCTCCATGATTAGCCTGTTTTCGAACTTCCTGCTTTTCCCTGCTTGAGAATTTCTGTCCAATTAATTGATGACCTTAGCACACGTGTGGTTTTGTTTACAATTACTGGTTCACTTGAAAAAAGGGCAGTGTGAAAGCAAACCGCACCAAACAAAAAAAAAAATTCTATTTGGTCCGGACCAAAGCAAGTGAACTAACGGACTTTCCTGGTGTGAATACACCCTTAATGTATGTCTGACAGTAGCAGAATGAATTTGGAAGGGTACAAAACCATCTTGCCTACCAATATTCAAGAAAATGTCACCAGATTCATTGGGAAGTGCTTCATATTGTATCAGGACAATGACCCAAAACACCCTGCCGGTTCAGTCAAAGAATTTATAAGGGCAAAGAAATGGAAAGTCTTAGATTGCCCAGGTCAATCTCCAGATTTAAATCTGATTGAACATGAATTTCACCAGCTGGAGAGGAGAGTAAAGGCAGAAACTCCCCAAAACAAGCAACAATTGGGATTGGCTGCATTAAAGGCTGGGAAAAGTATTTCAAAGGATGCGAGCAAGAGTCTGGTGATGTCTATGGGTCACAGACTCACTGCTGTGATTGTGTGCAAGGGATCTGCAACTAAATAATAGCTTTTAATCTTTTATATCTGCCTTATGTTCAACTGTCCCAATACTTATGCTCACATCAATGAGTGGGATGAACTCTAAAAGTGCTGTTCTTTTTATTTGGTAAAACACGTATGTGTTGAAACGGCTAATAATAAAATGTGACATTCTGTAGTTTTGTCTCATATTCATCTTTTAATCATATTTGCAAATGTCTTGACTCCACAGGAAAGATCAATTTTGTCTTTACTGTTCCAATACTTATGGAGGGCACTGTATATGCATGTGTGTATGTGTGTGTTCCTTCGGTCCAGTTTCTGAGTGTTGAGAAGTCTGATGGAATGGGGGAAGAAATTATTGCACAGTCTGGTCTACAAACAGCAAGTAGCTAACAACTTTAAAGCTGCTTATCTTTTTACAATGCAACTAAACACAAATCAGGTTATATAACTTATCAGGTTATATAACTTATCATGGATTTTGAATTAACTTAAAACGCTATAATACACCTTAATGTATACACTGAGGGGAATGACAGTGATTAACAAACAGCATTTAACAAAATATTTCAATATAAAAAGAAGATGTCAAGTAAATTGGTTCATATACAGAAAACATTCCAATGAATTGATTCACTTGAATTAATCAGATTTTACAATGCTATAAAAGTCAAGCTAACCGTGCTATAAAGCTACAAGTGTAAACACAGTAAACCTACAAGTTAAAATATAAATATAGTATTTGTTAATGGTTAATGGCTAATGGTTGTCAGATGTACATGTTTACTGAAAAAGCTATGCTTTTTTGAAAATAGCTTCAGCTATACTGCTTATAGAAAATGTAGGTAAAGGTTTACTCGAAAATGAACTCTCACTTCATTTTCTCACAATCATGTTGTTCCAAACATCTATGACTTACTTTTATCTGTGAAACACAAATGAAGGTGTTTTGAAAAATGTTGGTAACCAAACTGTTTTGGTGAATTCCATTGTAAGGACAAAAAAAATCTCAAAAATTTCTCAAAATATATTTGTATGCTTCACAGTAGAAAGAAAGTCACATGAGGGTGAGTAAATGATAACAGATCATTGAATTATGCCAATAAATTAGCAGCATTGCTTCTGTTTGTTAGTTACTTGCCAACATCGGTTATTGCTGAAGTCTGGCAGTGCATTAACAAGTGGGGATGCTCATGTCTCACATTTTATCTGTGTAAAATCTTAGGGAAGCTGCAGAGCAGATTATACCACAGTGTGAAGGAGAGCTAAAACTGATGTGTGTCGTTTGCTATAAAATGCTCTTGGCCTTTAGCCTGCATGCTGCGGCAAATGTCCAATGAGCCCTCAGCTAGGTGTGAACTTACTCTGTGGCATTTTGTTGCTTCCTTATTTCAATATTCACACACAACTTGAGAGTCAGAATGGAAAGAACCGTATCTTTCTTTTTTGCATTAAACTGATGAAAAGTAACAGTAAAGGCAGATTTATGTTAGAAAATATTTTTTTTTTCAAATAAATTATGTTCTGTTGAACTTCTTCCTACTGTCTTTTCATCATAGAATCTTAAAAAAGTATTACACAAAAATATTTAGCAGCACAATCTGTCACAGGGATTGTATCTGTAATGGCTGCAAACAAATCTGAAAACTGAATACTGTATGCAACAAGATCTTTCTTTTACATTTAGTGTTTTTTAACAAAGATTGCTTCTCATTTTTCAGTTTATGAATGGCCGTCACTCATCTCTTGAAACCTCCAGCTGAATTCAATGGAACAGAGTTTATATTTTGGAACATTCAACCCTTCTTTCACGCTTCCCTCTTCTCTCTAATGATCAGAACCAATCAGATGAGTCAGCTTTATGAGGGCTCCAGTGAAGCATGCCAGCTTTTGGATGGTTATTGTTGTGTTGGTAGGTAAAAACTGATCACTGTGACCCAGAAATATCTTCAGGATTGTTGTGCAATCATCACAGGTGACTCCTATTCCAGTTTTTCCAGCCCGGCAGTGTGGGGGTTGTCTTAGCTGGCCTTTGTGCCATCCATTGCACTGGAGAACACACCCTATTAAAATGCATGCCTTCATAAGACCAACGCTCCACACACCTCAACAGTCAGAGGCCAGGATTTAGCGTGTGCTATGACAGAACATCTGAAAAATGTACGGAGCTCAAATCTTAAGTGTCATGACTGTCATGGTGTCTATTTACTAGAGTTATAAACATGATGTGGGAAAAACTGAGCAATTGTCATTCAGTGTTTAGCACTGGGAGTGTCAGGAGAATCCAGCTCCACTGGTGTGGGCAGTTTACTGCCACTGTTATGGAGTCCCAACAGCCAGTATCCTTTCTTACAAAGCCTCAGGAAAGCAAGGCCAGTATCTTAAGTGCCTGAAGCTAGTGTTGTAATCCTACACAGTCTCAGGAGAGGTGAATATCTGTGCGAAAGGAAAAATATGTGCTGTCAACATTGTGCCTGAAGCCACTTTCGTGAAAACTAAAAAGAAAGCTTGGGTGTGATCTACCGAGTCTTGATTTAAAAAAATAGTTTACCCAGAAAATAAGCATTTTATCATTACTTTCATGTTCAATATTACTTTCTTTTTTTTCATGAAACAGAAAATTTAAATTGTTAATATTCGTAAGTTAGTAAATGTGGATGGCCATGTGACCCTGCTGGTTACCCAACATGCTTTGTGGTCAGGATCAAATTAGACCGCGTTACTTGCTAGGACTACAAAAGTGTGTGAAATGGTTTTTGGTGAGTGTTCATAACATATTGTAGGTTTACATTTTACTATAATACTGCATGTTGTGTATGTGTTACTGGTGTTGAGCTGTAGTCCCAGAAGTAAAGGGCCGGCTGTTGTCCACATTTGTTAGGGCTAGTTCCCCTAAAATTTCAAGTACTTCTTCTTGTATGTGTTCCTGTGTAGTTCTAAATGTGAGTGACTTTTTCTGTGGAGGACAGTGGCATGGTTGCCAAACTACTTTCAATAGAAAGCCTGCTCGCTAAATGTGGCAAGATGATCATACTGGCGAGTCTTGGAATCTAGATAAGGTTTATCCAAGAAGTTACTGGATTTGTCACTAGGTGATTTTTTTGGAAAAATGTTGCTAAAGGCATCTGAAAAGTTGCTAAACTGGCAACTTTATAAGTTTGATTGATGTGGATGCTTTAAAGAACATTTAGCTCTATTGATTTTCTTTGTATATACGTTAAAAAAAATACCCCAACTTAGACTGTTTTTTATATCCCTTTTCCCTCTGTAGTCCTCTTCCTTAACACATTGATATGGTTAACATCAAACAGCTCAAGTCCTCGCTTATCATGTGACCACTCAAAAAGGTCTGGTAAAACATATTTGCTTATTGAGTAGGTCTACCCCATTAAAAAAAAAAAAAAAAAACAGCATTTGCTGGTTTGGTGTGTTTTGTAGCATGACTGCTGGTTTGAGCTGGTTTAAGCCAGTCCATAGCTGGTCATGAGCTGGTTTAAGCTGATTATGTGCTGGTCCTAAGCAACTAGCTCCTGCTCAGGACCATCTTAGGATGAGCACATGACCAGCTAAGAACCAGCTTGAACCAGCAGTCATGCTTCAAAACATAGCTAAGCAGCATATGCTGGTGTTTTCAACAGTGACTATAGAGTTAACAAAATGTATTATGTGCATTGTAATGTTTGAAGTGGATGTCATAACAAATGTGACCTTGTCACCAGTCATAAGGGTAATTTTTTGAAATTGAGAGATTTATACATCATCTGAAAGATAGCACTGCTATATATTTATTTATTTTAGTAGTTTATTTGTCAGGGACAATGTACAAAATATATTAATCTTACGAAAAGATGCTTTGTACCAGAGTTAGCAAATGCTAATTTCCATCTGCAGTCCCCGGGCAGGTGCACACAATATTAAAACATTACATTACAAATAACTGTCAATAGCACTAGCAAATACATGCAATATTAGTTGAACAGTGATCATCTAAAACTAATCAAATATTTAAATGAAAAACTAATCAAAAAACCATCACAGCCTAAAATATGTATAACATAGTCAAAAACATTTACTTCAATATTACATTTGTAAACTTTAAGTGCACTGATGCTGACACAACTGTTTATTAAGGATGCATTTCTTTAAGTTATATATAGCACCACTAAGTGGTTCTTTGGCTCGTAATCATAGGGGAACCAATTTAAGTGCTATATAGCAGCTATAAAGAACCTGTAATGGTTCTTCAGCGGTTCTTTGGGGTGGTTAAGGTGCTATACAGCACCATCTTTAAAGAAATAGGTAATATATAGCACTTAAAGTGGTTCCCCTATGATTACAAGCCAAAGAACCACTTTTAGTGCTATTTAGCACCATTTATTTTAGAGTGTACGATAGAAAATTCACAAAATATCTTCAAGGAACATGATCTTTATTTAATATCCTAATGATTTTTGGTATAAAAAAAAAATCGATAATTTTGACCCACACAATGTATTTTTGGTTATTGCTACAAATATACCCATGCTACTTAAGACTGGTTTTGTGCTCCAGGATCACAAATGTTAGTAGGCTGGGAAGATTTTAAAACAAGTGGTTTATGCACAAATCCATAATATCTTATTGTCATGCTGTGGAAATAGAGCGCAGCGCTGAAAAGGGGCGGAGCTACACAAGGTCTATCCACCTTTTTCTTCAACATGGAAGTAAGCCTATGGGCGAGACTTCCGGTTCATTAGCCGCTAAGAAGAATAACAACGTGCAGTAAACGGTAAAACTGTTTGCACTACAAACCAGTGTGTTCATAATTAAGATTATGCATTAAAATAATATGGTAAGACACACCAATTTTCTATATCACGCTGCAAAAGACACTGTTTTCTACAGCTAAAAAGAGCTGGAGGAGGATGAGACCGGAAGCTAGACCCATAGAAATTACAAATGGCTACACCCATTTTTATGGCAAAGAAAAAGGTGGATACCATAAGAATGTGAGTAGTATTAATGTAGTCTGGACATACTACATCTGTCATGTTGTCATTGTCATGTGACCCACCAGCATCATTTGCGTTGCTTCACTGTTGTTCACAAAGCGTTTCCAGTGGCCTCATGGGATAGTAAAGTGTCCATGTGCACGTCAGAATCTGGCTAGAAATAGTAATGCAATAGTAATGCAACTTTTGCGTGAGAATGCAAAAACTTTGAAATATACATTTTCTTCCATGCCATTTTTGAACCATCCATGAACCACTTTTATAATATTTTATGGTGCTCTTTGGATGCATCCGAAAAAGCGTATTCTCTGAGTAGGTACTTCTTTTGAATAAGTAATAACTTTGCGGTTGATCTAAAGTATGTTCTATACGAATATGTACAGTATGAATTTAATCTAAATGTATTACGTTGGTAATGCTGTCAATGTCATGTGACTTTCAGATGCAGTCGATGTCTTTTTTTACTTTTGGCAGTTTTAATCTACTTGCATAAGAGCTCCTGTTGTTTTTCAACATCAGTGTTGTGTGCAACATCATAAGGGCAAGTAAATGCTTTACGGAGTCCAAAAGTGCTTTGGAGGCTACATGAGCACCTCAGAGTACCGTTGCCTCCCAACTCTTCATTGCTTGACCCTCTCTGCCCAGTAATATCACACCTTTGCCTAGCTACGGGGATGCTTCACCTCCATCTTGGTTTGTCTGAAGGGGCTGAGGAGTGCTATTTCCTGTGCTGAGCGTGAAAAAAAGAAAACGAAGAAGAAAAAAGAACAGAGAAAGAGGGAGAGAGAGAGAAAGAGACTGCTGCAAAGACCTCTGGGTATTGGCTGGTTTGTGGTTAGGCTAGGTCGCAAGCGAGAGGAGGAAGGAGGAGCGGGAGGGGGGCTTCCACTTTCCTTCCTACCGCTCACCAAATTGACACAGCCACTGCCAAGGGGAAACTCCCAAAGCGGAACCCATTTAGGGCTAAACAGGCCAAAAAAGCACAAAAATATGATGACAGAACCCTAAAGCTCACAGAGCACTTTGCTCTCACTGAATGAGGGAATGCATTTCAACGACAAAGGCAGAAAAGCGAGGGTTGTGTGTTTGCACCTGTGTGGAGCCCGGCTGAAAGGAGATGTGTGGAAAGAGACATCTGTGGAGAGGTGGAGGAAAGTGAGAGAAGGCTGGAGGGAGTTGTATGTGTGGGGAGAGAGAGACAGATAACTGGAGGAAAACTGTGAAACAGTGGTTTGATAAAAATGGGTGCACAGCTGTCAATAGCTGAAGTGAAAACAGGAAACAAATGAAGATGACATCTCCCGACACATCCGATGACATTCAGATGGTATTTTAGGATGTAAATAGGAGTGAGAATTCACGGGCAGCTGTCACGAAGTGTGAGTTTTGACCTCTGTCCGATCACACAGACCCCTGGCTCAGTATCACACCATACCCTCCTTGTGGGTACGAAGCAGACATTAGGCCTCAGAATCTGAATGTTAGTGACTTGCTCGCTCTGTTCACACTCTCACATCCTGAGCAGGCGTTTGAGCGTTGCGGACTGAAAAGGTCAGTGGAACGTAACCACAGAGGAGCTGAAGGAGCCGGTTAGCTGTGACAACCAAAGGCCTAACACTGGTCTCACATCTCTGTATGGAGTGTGGTGTCACTTACTCAGCAAACCCTTATCGCAAAGATGTCCCTGACACTGTGGAAGTGTTTCCAGAGACTTGACAAAATACAAATAACAACAAAAGTATAATTAATATTTTAATTTAATAATTGAGTTTATTTTTATTAAATGTTTCATTTCATGTTAAGTTTAAAATATAATATTCCATTGAATAAAATATTAAAATATTAAATTGTGAAAAATAAGCAATGGACAATAACAGTGTAGGAACATTTCAAGAAGCATGTCAACGTAACATAAAATGAAATGTTACATTTAATTTGATTGCTATATTTTTTTTTGTTGTTAGTTTAAAAATAATTAAATACAATTTATATTAAACTAGTATAAAATACTAAACTAATGACAAATAAAACCTTGTATTTTGTATTTTAACTTTTTTGATAGCCCTTTCCACCTAGATAAAACATCCTAGACTTCTCTAAGATCTGTTCATGAAATCCATCTAGTGTTATTTTAGTATGATTAAGATAGGGCCTACTATTATATATTTTTTTATTAATATTTGAAATTAATACTTTTTTAAAACTATTTTCATTTTAGTAAAAGTTTTAGTTTTGCATGCTTTTTTAGATTTTTTTTTTAATTATTTGTATATAGTTTTTATTATTATTTTGTTTTCAGTTTCAGTTTTAATTATTAGTACATCAAGTTTAACTACAGTAAAATAATAAATGTTTTGGCAACTAGCGGAATTTTTGTTTTTATATTTTATTTATTTTAATATTTTATTTCAAGTAAAAAAAAATTAATCTTATTACTGTTTTAGTTTTTGCTAACTATAAAACCCTGGGTCCATCGGGGGCTGTGCTTTATCAACAACAAGTTCAAGCTGAAACTTATTGACTGCTTTTGTTTCACTACCTGCATCAATTTCAGTGTTTGTTAATTTCAGTTAAAAAATTTTTTTTTAAAGAAATTCATATGTAGGTACAATTTTTATTTTCAAACAATACAGCCTTGAAAGCCTTTAGATCAAAACTTTTTAAAGATCACAAGAAATGTAAATTCGGTCAAATTCCAACCTTTTGGTCATACAGCTCTTTGATTACATCACTTGTACTGTCTAGCCCACATAAACGTATGTGACAAACTACATTTGGCATTGTGCCTTCTCCAAATGTCACAGAGACCGCTGTGTCTCCACTGTACTGTAATGAGTGGGAAGACTTTTGGTAGCAGGTAACTGTGGATGAAGTCGTGTGTGTGGGCTGGTATTGGCTGTCTGTGTATGGCGCGATCAGTGAGAGGTTATGGCAGGTTAGATGTGAAACACTTGAACAAATGACACAGACACACAGGTAGGGTGGAGAATTATTTAAAAGCAATTTTTTCTGCCCTGACTGGAGGATCCAGATGTCGTACTGTAAGCAGCGCATTGTGGTTTCAAAAATTTGAGGAGGGATTTTCCCTAAAGCATGGCAAGAGATGGATATATATGTTAATCTGAGTCCAAGTAAAAATAAAAAAAGTAAAGCAATTAATTGTCTAAACACTGTTTAAAGGAGTTCCCATATTTATTTATGATTCTTTTAAGACAGTAATAAAGAAAGTATGACTATGATACTTGACAGATGAATAGAGTAACACACACACACACACACACACACACTATAGGCACATACACACAACCACCTACCAGCGTAGGCGTCCCATTCACACGTGATTCAATGTTGAATATTATGGCTCATTTGCCAAGTTAATAAATAATGACAATATTAAATATAAAAGTACAGTTGATTTGTGGTGAGCATACAGTATAAAGACTGTGGTTTGTATGTGCTGTTAGTTGGTAACTCAGACCGTTTCTTCAACCATGGCCTCCACTTCAAGGAACTGACTGTATGAGCATGACTGTAAGTTTCTGTCTGTGGCCGTGGGCCTTTCATCACAAAAGTAGGTGGAATAATTAGGAAATTGTGTAGAGTCTGGATGCTGCTGGAGGTTAAGTGGTGGGAGTGACTTAATTGTGTGATAGTGGAAAGTCTTAGTGTGGGCCTACAGAAACAAACTGACACTTGTGCTTGAACGAAATCACTCACGCACACGTGCAAACTTCTGCACGCTTACAAATACATACCCATACATACAAAGTCAAGCTTGTGATCCAGTTTGTACATACAGACACATGAAAGTGTTCACACTTGATGAGCTGGTGTTAACCTTCTTCTCTATCAGTACAGAAATAGTGATAGCTGTGAATGTGAACCATCGGGTCCATATACCCCGAGCCACTCGAGACCGCAGGACTGCACTCTTGTCTTTATATAGAGACTCAGAGCGGGTTTTCACCCCTTTTATCTGTGAGAAAAACATATGTGGCTTCTCAGTGGCCCACTTTATCTTAACGACAAAGATAACTGGTGTAATTATGTAACAAGATGGAACTGAACTTTCGTTGTTTATTTGTCTCTGTCTTGCATTATATTGTTTTTTTTTTTCATGTCTGACTTCAAAATGTGAGTGGCATGGCTACAAATGCAGTTTTCATACCAGTGGGAGGAGTGTACAAAACACTCAGTTTACCCAAGTCTGATGCTGCCTCCAAGTGGTAGAGACTTTTTTTTATTCTTCTGTTAATTTTTAGTCTCTGGTTTTAGGTTTTTTTTTTATTACCTAACTAGTGGAGTGTTTTCCCCAAGTGTCCAGCAGATGGCATCATTTTACAAACAATTTAGAAGTACTTTTATGTTTTGAAGGAATAGTTCATCCATAAATTACAGTTCTTTCATTATTTACTCACGCTCACACACTCTAAAAAAAAAAAAAAAGCTCCAAAAGGGGGTTTTCGCCGCAACGGCATAGAAGAACCATTTTGGGTGAATGTGGTCTGTGGAAGTTCTTTATTAAATCATCAAAGGCAATAAAGAATCTTTGATTTTAAGAGTGTTTGCTGCTAGATGTTTTGCATGGAAGACAAAATGAGAAAATGTTCATATGATTGCACTGTTAACTTCTGAGTTTTCTGAGGCCATACAGTAGATTTGTGTGAGAAACAGTGAAATCTGATGTCCAAGTTAAAGCATTGTTATTTAATTACTGATTTAAAAAGATAAATTAATCTAATTTAAATACGTTTCCATTCTTCATATTCAAACCGGCACTTTATGAAAAATATGAGAACTAATGCTGTTTTAGTATTGGCGATGTCAAACATGCCACAACATCTTAATTTAGCTCTGAATTAATGAATTGCTAAAAATGAAATGTCAAAGATCTTCAGGCTTAATACTTAATACTATTTATTAAGTTTTTGTCTTTTTGGCAAGTGAATAATGATAGAATGGCATACTTTAGTGTGAATTTTCTTTTATTTATTTGTTGTACATAAAGACATGTTTCTGTTGTTAATATGTGAATTTTAACCTTTTAAATTTGTATTTAATTTCCTTTAAAAAAGTATATGTTGGCTTAGTGTGGTGGTACCCCGAACCCATCCTGTAATATACCAGCAATTGTCAAACTCTCTTAAAGGGGTCCTATTATGCTTTTTCACTTTTTGAAATTTAGTCAGTGTGTAGTGTGTATTTTTGGGCATAAAAAGATCTACAAAGTTACAAATCTCAAAGTCCACTCGTAAAGGAGATATTTTGTCTTTAAAAAATCCCTTTTCAAGAACTACAACGAACTGCTCGTTTGGACTACAGCGTTGTTTTCCACTGTTTGTGATATCACAAAGCTCACCATTAGAATATCATTAACATAAATCCCGCCTACGGAAATTCAAATGGGGTCTGAATTGATATGGCAATATTGATGAACTTTCTGCTTTAGCAAGGGGCGGGGCAGTACTGAACAACGCACTGGGACACAATCACAACACAATTGTTTTTCAGAAGGCGGGCCTTCATCAAACCCGGAACTAATCGAACCATTTGTGCCAGGCTGGGGAGTGAGGTATTGTAATAATGTAAATTATGTGAAAAATAATGCGTTTTTTCGAACCACCAAGCATGAGAGCATGTTCTAGTACACCCCCAAAACAAAATCAAGACTTTGTAAAAGAGCATAATAGGACCCTTTTAAAGGAATATCACAGAGGATCTCACCTGGACCACCGACACCATGTCACTCTCCAAAAAAGCACAACAGCGCCTACACTTTCTCCGCCGGCTGAAAAGAGCAAGTCTCCCTCCACCCATCCTCACCACATTCTACAGAGACACCATTGAGAGTGTGCTGACCAGCTGCATCACTGTCTGGTACGGGAACTGCAGTGCTGCTGACCGCAAGACCCTCCAGCGGACAGTGAACACAGCTGCAAAGATCATCGGTGCCCCTCTCCCCTCCATCCTGGACATTTTCCTTACACGATGCTCCAGCAAAACCAACAGCATCGTGAAGGACTCCACCCATCCCTCCCACAGTCTCTTCCAGCTCCTACCATCAGGAAGACGGTACCGGAGCATCAGAGCCTGCTCCGCCAGACTGCTCAACAGCTTTTTCCCCCAGGTTGTGAGAGCCCTGAACTTCCCCCCCCTGAAACCCCATGCAAACCCCTACCTCCTGAAACATGGACCACCCCAAACACCCCCCCAACCTTACCACACCAAAGAAAAAACTGTATTAAACGTTTTTTTTTGTGCAATTCGAAGTGACACACAGGTGAGTGGGCCTACAAACCACCTGTAGTAACACACTCTCCTCTATGTGCACTAGACACTTTTCACACACTACTGTGTACACAATCCCACAAAAGACTCAGCAAAATATGTATGTTTACATGCACTACAAATCATCCTGCACTGTTCCCCAACCACAGCATTGCTTGACTCACAACGTTTCTCTTTGCACATGTACAGTATTTGTGAAGCATTCGTATAGTTAGTATTTTATATATTTAATTTTTTATTTTTAGTTTGTACTGGGTAAATATTTATATACAGTATACTTATAGTTAAAATCTGTCAGTAGGTTAGTTGTGTAACAGTTGTGTAATTGTAACAGTTTTACAATGAATAAAACTTTATTCATTGTTGCTTCTGGACAAAATTTCAGCTAATTTTAATTTGTGGGTGAAATATTCCTTTAAAGGTGCACAATTTCTTTTCTTGGTCATTGCTTGATGTGGAGTCTTCATATTATTTTTATTTATTTATTTTTTTTTACATATTTTTGAAAGAACTATTTATGTCTTTGGCAGAAAAACTTTTTAAACAGTTGAAAAAGTAAATTGGTGTATACTAAAGTATTTATTATCTGTTGACTGTTTCATCTGCTACTGACTTTGAGCCACATTTATCACACTTTCTATAGTGTCTCTGTGGTCCTGAAGATGGCAGCATCCTATAGCAAATCCTACTGTCATCTTAATAGTCTGGAGTCACAAGATCGCTGTTAAACTAAAGCACACTTAAATGAACAAGCTGAAGCGCTTTTGTAGAAGGCGTATGAATCATTACAATTACATTTAATCAGTCTGTTAGCCAATGATTCCATTCTCTGTTCAAATCTAACTCCACTTGAGTCATCTGAGGGTCCCAGTGAAAATGATGAGTAATTTAAAACCCAATTGACATCTTCACACAGGCTGCTATTATTAATCAGCTCTTAGCTAAACCATAGACTCCCTCACTCTTATTCACACAGCTATACATTCCCTCTCTGCATGTGTTTTAGTGGGTAAATGTTTGTCATGAAAGGTCTGAGCAGATGAAAACAGCGAGAACCTGAGTCAGAAAACTCTCACAATGAGACGGTAGCAGATATTCCACCGAATGGAAAACAATTACACAGTCACTGAATCCTCTTCTAAGTTCTGATGAGGGCGGTTAGTGATGGCAGTGGCCACGTAATGGTGTGTGTGTAATTTGGTAATGCTTCTCATTGCTCAGCGACTCCAGATCTAAGCTGCCTAAAGACGACACAATTTGTCAATTGACTCTGGGCCATTAAAAAAGGAACAGATCATCAAACTTTAAGGCAGATTTAGATTACTGAATGCTGACACATTCAAAAGAGCATAATTATGTCATAAATTGGAAATTTGTACATTGTGATGTATTGATCTCGATTATGGTCTGAGATAGTAAAATTAATTCTGTGTCATTCAGCTGAGTTATTTTCTCAGAAATTGATCATTTGTTCTCTGCAGTTCGTCTTAGACTGAAACAGTTAAGTTTAAGAGTCAAATGTTTGTTCAGACAGGAAATGAAACACAGCTATATTACTCTATGGAGTTTACTAGATGAGGTAACACAGCTTAATTTGCAGACTATATTTAAAGGAATAGATCATCCAAAAATAAAAATGTACTCACCTGCAGTGAATGGGTGCCGTCAGAATGAGAGTTCAAACTGCTAATAAAAACATCACAATAATCCACGTGACTCCACTACATTAACATTGTGTGAAGTGAAAAGCTGCATGTTTATAAGAAATAAATCCATCATTAAGACTTTTTAACATTAAACAGTCATTTCATGCCAAAATACCATATTAACGTATCCTTCCAGTGAAAAATCCATCCCCTATTGTCCTTTCCCATCCAAATCCACTTGTGTATTTGTTTAGAACTGATGTAAATTGTGCTTGATTTGTGCATATTTCTCTCCTGATTCAGGTGAGACAACTTTTGAAAGCAATATTACGTATAGAGTACTCAACTTTTGCTTCAGAAAACATTGATTGACTGGAGTTGTGTGGATTACTTGTAGATTAATGTGATGTTTTATCAACTGTTTGAACTGTCATTCTGACGGCACCCATTCACTGCAGATGATCTATTGGTGAGCAAGTGATGAAATGCTAAATTTCTCCAAATCTGTTTCGATAAAGAAACAAACTCAGCGACGTCTTGAGTTAAATTTCAGCAAATTTTCATCTTTGGGTGAACTATTCCTTTAGAGAGACAAATGTTTGTTCAGACAGGAAATTAAATGCAAACATATTACTATATGGAGTTTACTAGATAAGATAACACAGCTTCATGTACAGCCTGTATTTAAATCAAAGTTTTTACATTGATTGACACTTTAATAGGACTGCTTTGTTGCTTTGATGACTAACACCTGAGCTATTTTTTCAGTTCAGTTTGTACCCTGAACCATTTCTGCTCACTTCTGTAGCCATAATACATTCAGTCTGATATAATCGCTAGTGATTCTGATGGTCTGTCGGTAAATAGCATTTCCTGAATGTAAATAATTTCAGTTTTTTTCTGAAACTAACTAATTCTCTGGCACACGCTTGCTGATGGTCTTTTGTGGCAGGCTGTTGAGCGTCGATGCCGTTTGAATGCAGGAAGTGTAATGGGAGATAACAGGGGAGAGAAGGACACTGGTGGAAATAAGCTCTGCCTAGTTTGATAAAGCCGCTTCATTACTTAGATATTGTGTGTCTGGAATCATTATGCACGGAAGGGCCTCTGGAGGCTCAGGTTTTATTGGCGGTCCTTGCACAGCTAACTCTCATCCATTAAACAAATCATGGAGTCATGTATTAGATTAGCTCTACACCCGGCATCAAGGGTGTTTTTGCCAACCGGCGGAACCTCTGCTATTCACTCTCCTAATCCAGAGAATGAATTATGCGATTGAGAGCATCTGGAAGATATTGTCATACATACCATCCTGAGAGATTTATTGAAGGAACAAAAAAAGCCCATTCGAATATTTTGTCGCATAATTGTGTTGTTTGCTCTTGAACTGACAAATGAGAACAGGAACGTGTCTTGTTAAGTGACAGCCGATGCTTTATAATATTTAATCAAATCGCAAAATTTAGTTGCTTCTTTAAAAGAGCTTCTTGTCTACATATAATAAGAAGGAGAAGAAGCCAATGTCATTTGCAGGGCTGTATGCTTGGGTGGAAACAGCTTGATCTCCTGCTGGCTCTGACCCTCGGTAACCCCAGAGGTGTGGTTATGACTCCCTCCTGTGGTGAAAGGTCAGTACTACAGTAACTATGTAGTTATGACACCAGCAGAACGGGCTGTCAAACCCTTCTTTGACTCCATCATAAATATAATGTAAAAAGCAGTTTACAGGAATAAGGATGCAGTGAAAATGAAAGTGCATAGGATTTTTTGGGTCAAACCAGTTTCATTTAATTACCACATAGCGTGTGTGAATAGTTTTTTTATATATATATATTCATATATTCATAATATTACAAAATATATGTAATATTACAAGATTTATTTTTATTATATTCATATTACAAGATATTTGTAACTGAAACACATACATATATTCTATACACTTTATACAAATAAAATTAATATATTATAAAGTGTGTGTGTGTATATATATATATATCGTGTGTATATATATATCCAAACTTCGCATTGCATATTTCTTTTTGTTCTTGAGTAATGTGACCTATTTATATGAGGGTGTGTGTGAAGCATACCAGATGCTTGTATTATTGCGTCTGACTGTCCTCGTCTTTGATAGCAGGTGTGAACGACGTGCAGTGTGTCACTGAAGTGACTTGGCTAAGTGTCAGATTGTAGCTTGTTGGTCCGAACCAGGAGTTTTTCTACTTTAGAGACCCAGGGATGCTCAGCGAAGTCAAGTGCTACTAATATAGAAAGCTAGATTTTCTCTGTAACACTTATAGTGTTGCTAAGACTCACACAGTAATAGATGCCTTTAAAAAAAAAATATCCGGAAATTTTAAGATTGTGATTGGAGAAGTCATAGAAATTCTTTAAATAATCAATATACATGGTTATAGTTATATAAAATGCTTTATTGTGATTTTTAAAAAATCATTACAATAATCTAAGTGATCGAAAAGGTCATAAAAAGATGTAAATTCACTGAAATCTGACATTAAAAGATTGACAAACATGAAGCTTGTACTGTCTATATTATACATTTTATAAACCATTTTTAGAGCTATATTAAGAAAATCTGTGTTTTATATGCACATAGCCTTCTATAGCCAGCCTTCACAAAAAAGGCTGGGGTGGTTCTGTGGTGCTACATAGGTACTTTTTGATACTTTTGTAAGTGTCCTACACATAACTTCTGTAGAGCTTTATTCGAAATAACGACGTCAACATGCGTTCTCCGGAAATTCATGATGGGAGAACCTTTGAAAACCTCTTGAAATGTGAACAAACGCCCAGTTGAAGAAGACGCCGTATGCAGAACAAGACAGGTGTATTTAGAAGCGAGCGCTTCTTGAGCCAATCAAAAACTTACGCTGAGCGTGGGAGGGCGGGTTCTAGTCTAATTATACAGACTTTGGACCAATTAGATCAGCGGAGGGCGGTGCGGAGTTTGATGGAGGCGTGCCTTAGGCTTTGTGCCGTCGCAGCGCTGGAGAGCGTCTGAAGAGAGTAATGGCATGAGCCTTGCGTCGAGATCCCGTCAAAGCACTATACAGCGACTTTCTCGCACCTGAACTTTTACACTCTTTCCTGAGGACTATTTTACCATTTAAACGGGACGTTTTATCACGTTATTTACTCTGACACGCAACAGCAGCACTTGAGAAGTCACTCCACCGCAGTTGCGTTCCTGTCAAGACATTTAAAATAAAAGGATATGGTGTTGGACATGTGAAATATACGGGCAACTCCAAACATGAAGCTGGCATCTTCTCTGTGTTGCCTGGGGTTTCTTCTCACTTCTGTGGCGGTCCGTCTCAGCGACTTGCAGCAAGGTGAGTAAACGACTGACGGTCGTCTCGTGCGCAAAGGTGTTTATGCGTCTCGTGCACGCACCTATGAGCTCTGCATACTTTTCGTGGATGCGAGGAACCATTATTGTGTTTGTTCATTTCTCCTAACAATAAAACCCTGAAGTATATATGCGTTATTGTGATGGTAAATGAGTACCATTCATTCAGCATCACAATGATGCATAGATTTCACGCATAGAGTCTCTTATGTGTGTTGGTGTGAAATAAGCTGGCATACAGTTGGAGCAGTGGCACTGATAGCGCAGAATGGCACTGTTGAAGTGGCACTGAAAGGGGCATTCAGTCTCACTAGACGTTTGTTTTGTTATTCTCAGTCCGTACACTGTCTGAGAAAGAGTTGGAGTGGTCATTGCTTTCCATGCATGTGAAAAGTCACTTCTGTTGCCTTGAGTCGAACCTCTGGTTCGTATGACTGGCTTATGGTTGACTTTTCGGGGGCTGAAAACTTAAAATGTCAGCGTGCAATCAAATGCACAATGTTTGATTTCCCCATCCGTTTAATTTTTTTTTTTTATGTAGAAATGCAAAAATACTGTTAAATGTAAGCTGACTTATTTGGTAATTTTAGTAGGAATTCATGGTCTATTCCGAATGTGTTTTATGGAAAAGTTTGCTCAGCTAAACAGACTCCTTGTGTTTGGAATGCAAATAGCTTTTCGGAAAATATAACACACAACAAGATTGGCAGATTTGCTGTTTTGTGACTTAAGAATAACCTGAATACGCATCAATGTGGCGTTCAGATCTCCACACGGTGGTAGTATATGAACCGAGATGGTCTGAATAAGAAATCTCCCTCCATCTTTCTCTGTAGGCTACTTTATTGGCATGTACATATATGCATGCAAATAATGCATAATCCAAGTATTTATAATGTTTAAAAACAATGTTAATGAAACTATAATTGCATTATGTAATATAAAATAAAACGCAAAGCAATAATTTAAGCAAAGCATACTCGTTCTCTCTCTCGCACACACGCAAACACATTGCATTGATGAATAGTCACCATGACTAATTTTCAAACGTAGATCCATCTAGAATAGGCAAATTCATCAATATGAAACCTCAATATCGATTATAGTAGGATGAATGATGCTGTTGCCACCGATCCTCCATCACAGTCGAGCTGAATTGACCTCATTAAAAGCATCCAAGAAAACTTTATAGAGAAGCATTACGCCATTCGATGGATTTGAAAACACCTCGAAACTATTTCAAATGTTTGTTCTCTGTCTTTATGCGCGGCTTGCGTTGTTCGTTTTTACCCCTAATCAGTTATTATAGTGAAGATTAGACACACTGACTATTAACTAACGGGTAAAATCGAGCCATTTCTGATGACTAATCGAAAGCAGGTAAAGAGCATGAACTAATCAGGTCTTATGGTTCGTTACTGATCTCAGTGTCATTGGCAAAGGCACGCGCTCCTGACGCACTTCTGCGCTCGGCTGCCCTGCCGGAGGAGACGCGATGCTGATCCAATTGTTATTTTAGATTAAATAAATAAAAAAGCTGAAGGGAGAGCGATTTTAATGAGTTTACAGGTAAAAACAACAACATCAACACCACTGATATTCAGCAAAGTTGCAGTTGTTAAAAGTAAATAAAAAAAAAATTTTTTTTTTTTAAATAATTGGTATACTGTAGCTCCTGACTGTTTTCTTTTGCTTGCAACAGTAGCAGAACCACTTTTGTGTTGAACAGACTTTTTAAAGTTTCACGAAGGACCGTTTTGAAAGGGCAGGTGTGGAGAACATTATCCTTCACAAAAACATCCATTTAAACAGTAATTGATTTACACTGAACTATTGTTGGGTGGTTCAAGATGTTGTGTAGTGGTCTAAAACTGTTGTAGGCTAAATGTTTCGAGTTCATCTATAATTAAAGTGCATGCAGGTTTTGTAAGCTAATATTCATATGGAGACATTTGACATTTTAATACTTGTAAAAATTGATTTGTCACATCACAGGTGCATTTTAATAGAACATGGTAAATATGTGATTTAAAAAAGTCTAGCATATGACATATACTTTTCCATATGCAGGACAGTTTAAATTGAAGGACATAAACTGCCCAAATATAATGAAGTATAAGTAAGTCTAAACACAGAAGTCTATAATTGCTTTAGCTGGAAAAGTATGAATAAATAAAATATTAAATATTAAAAATATTTAAAATGATCTTGTTTTGGTCAGTTATTGTTGTGTATAAATTGTCTCATCAGTTCCAGGTTTTAATATGGGCAATTCATGAAGTGCATCCTTCTGTTGATTGCAAAGTTAATGAAAGGGTTAATGATTATGATGATGAGAGATCTGACCACTGCAGTGTGCTGTTGTTTAGTTGGCTGTATTACTCATTATTGTGATCTGTATCGGTTTTTGCTTCAGTCTGTCTGAAGACGGCTGTGAATTTAAATCAGTCTCTTCCGTGACATTTAGGAGCCGTGCCAGTAGCAAGACTTGTGGGGAATAGTAGAAACACAAATATCAGTTTGTTAATCGGCTTAGCTTTGGATTAAGTCCCGTCAGTGAGACTGACTGCTGATGAAAATGAATCGTTCAGCAATTTAGCTCTCTTTTTCTCTATCTGATCTTTTTCTTGGATAGATTCCCTGTTACAATGGAGCTGTGTAACAAGCCTGGGAAGTGAATAACACAGTTCATCTGTATATCACACTCTTAATATTGAGAAAAAAAATTCTTAAAATTGTGCCAAACTTAACTAGAGTAGTGTTATTTGACTTGTGACAGCAGCATAATCATTTTAGGTGTTAAATTTGCTTTTTTTATGGTTGCATAAAGAAACTTGCTTTGGGTGAAAGTATGTGTTTAAATCAAGGAAAAGCATTCTTTAGTTAAAAATGATTCTAAATGGAACTATTAAAATAAGTCAAATTTATTTATTTATGCATATTTAATTTTTGATAACTGTGGGAAAGTAAGCTTTAGATGTCCATTCTGATCTAGTCTCTCGAGGTTTCACACAAGCTTTTGATTGACAGGTCCCATATAAGGCCAGAGTATCCCACAGGAATATTCTCTTATTTTTTTCCCCCTCGCTTTTTTGGAAAAGTTTCACTGCTCTATCAAATGCATTTTAAGCTTGCGGTCTTCCCTAATGGAGTGTTTTTTTTTTTTTTTTTTTTACACTGTTGTTTACTCAGATATTTTTGTTTTTGTGCTTTATAACATGTAACTCCATCTGGGGCTTATGATATAGCACAGACTTGTTTGCAAGGCATTGTAAATTTATTTCCAGACTCGCACCTCTCAAGTTCACAGTACATCTAAATGTTTACACAGTGTGGCACAGACAGGAAGCCCTATGAACAAAGAAAGGTAAAGTATTTACTTTTATCATGGCAGTCGAAGCACAGCATCTCTCGATCCCTTTTTATTTTGTCAAAGCGAGAGGCCACAGTGCTACAAACGCCTGCCCACACAGCAATAACCCATTGTCTCACAAAGCCCATTTATTCAGTTTTTCTCCATCTTGGTCCAAGAAAGGCAGGCTGACCTCTGAGCCCATGTGTCTCAATAGGAAGAAAAGCAGCCTTTGATTCTGTTAGGAGCGCCAGCTCCTGCCAAGCGAAGGCGGGTTCCTGCGCAGCGTGTTGCTCTCTGCTCCGGCTCTGAGTGTCTCTCTCTCCCACTGGAACTGCACTGACTGACTGCTGCCGCTGCTGTACATGCGCTGCCTCATCCTTCCAGAGGCTAATGGGAATTTGATGAGTTGTTTGAGGATTTGATCACAGTAGACCCGCTACTGGCTCAAAACGCTTTGCTTATTCGTTCTGTCACTCTCTCTCTATCTCTTAGACTTGTCATAGATTTCTACACTGATTTAACCAACAAAAGCTGCCCCCTGGCGCCTTTGACAGATTTTGTGAGGCACAAGGTTCATACCTAGATGGTAACGTCGTCTTAAAGGAATTGTTCACCCAAAAATTAACATTTTGTCACATTGATTTTCATTGTATCTACATATTTCTTCTGTGCTGCATGCACAATGAGAAAAATGACACGAAGGTGAGTAAATGATGACAAAATTTTGATTTTTGGTAGAATGTCTTTTTAAAAATTCTCTAGCAAGATTCTTTTTTTATGGTGTTCATCTAGTTTACACATGATTTGTTGCATTATAAACATCTAGATTAGCTGGAACTGGCATATGGAGGCATGTTTTTAGATGTATTATTACACTGTTGGCCAACATAAACACTAAATTAGCACTTCCATATGTAATAATGTAAGCATAGAACATATGCAACACATATTTACATGAGTGCTTGTCTACATATAAATATACAAACAAAAAACTGACTTTACATAGTTTTCAGTTCACCTTTTTTTTTTTTCTTTTTTTTTTGAGAATTTGTGGGATTTTGCATAAAACCTACTGGATGGAAACACCAGAATGTGCATAAAACAACGCATATGCTTGTTCAGACGGATAAAATTTGTATTCAGTAAGAATAAACTGCATTTTTAGCTTGAAACAACGTGAGATTTGATGAAATGTCCAATGATGTCCATCTGACAGATGCACATAGACAAACAATTACAAAATACCAAAAAAAAAGCATACTAGAACACATTCATGTGCACTTTCACCAAACTACTTTTTTCTTCTCTGCATCTAGAATAATTAAATTAAATGACATGTCCTTTTAGCAGTTGCTAAGCAGAATTGTGCTACAATTAGCCTAGCGCCAACAACAATTGTGAAACAAGTGTGAAATGCCTTTATAGAGCATAAAGTTTAACACTTACATATACCGCACAGTGTCCGTAAGGGAGAGACACTGAAAGAGAGAGAGAATGTGTTTATAATGTGGCCTTTCTTGTGAATTTATGTTCACGTGCTGTGTTTACAATCTTCTATTGCTTCGACACATTACTGAACTGCTATCAGTATTCATGCATGCAGTGTTTGACCATGGGTAAAAGGACATGGCAACTCATGTGTAATTCATAACGCAAAATTGTTTGCAGACAAAACGTTTATTCTGACAATAGCTTTTCCCAAGCATATGCTGAGTATCTAAGAGAATCGCATCAGACAGTATCTGGCTATTTTCTTTTCTAGGCCAGTTACACGGCAAGTCAGAAGTTCAAATCATTTAACCTCGGACTGCACAGCTCTGTTGGCTAGGGATGCTTTCTCTTTATCTAGAACAGCAGTGATCGCCAGATCGACCCCATGTAGCTGTTTTCTTGATTCCCATCTTTACAAGTTCAGGAGTGATGTATTGAAACAAGAGCAATCTCAGCTTGAAGAGAATGTGATGGAATCGAACTGTTAGGCAGTAGAATGATTACAGCATGACAACACCTTTCTGTCCGTGCTCAGGCATCTCTTTGTAACTTTGATTTCCTCGGTGCCTGAAAATGCAATGTTTGGAGTTCAGTGCAAGTAAAGCTCAATCAAAAGCACTTGTGGTATAATTTTGATTACCACAAAGAATCATTTTGACTCATCTCTTCTTTTCTTTAAAAATAATAGAGAATGGTGAGGCACACGTAAATGGGTCCAGTTTTTTGAGGACATAAAAGCAGAAATGTGAAGCTCATAATTTAAGCACTTACATTAATTCCTCTGTTAAAACGTATTATTTGAGGTGTAAAGCAGTATAAAATCATTATTTTTAGAGTCATTTTGTGGTGTTGTAAAATTGGATATAACTACACAGTGCTGTCGATTGAGATTACTTGTACTGAATCAAACCACACAATTTAAGTCTCATTCATGTCTGTGGTGGTGAAAATTGTCATTTGGGTTTGTTCAAACCTCTAACCCTAAGTATGAGTCTTAAGCCATCACTGCTATTGATATAATTCAAACATTCCACCTAATCATTAGCTCCAATTTTCAGATTTGCAGATTGTAGATTTTGTCCGTTTCACCCAAGTCAGAGTTCAGACGAACAGTCAGGTTTAATAATAGTTCTGTTCACATTTAAGTGACAAGGGTGAAACAGTGACAGCCAAGCAGGCAATAAACAGCACAGCACCAATCAGTGGCAAACAGCCACTCGCTATTGTTTCACGCAAACTCAAGTTCCACCTCTCGGCACTGACAAAATTCATAACGTTCAGTGCTCTGACTCATTATACAAAGTGCTATTCAGATGTACATGAGCTGTTCAGACGTCCGTGACTATGATGTTTGAGAGCTGCTTTTGTCCCTCTCTCCCAAAGCCAAAGACAGGCTTTGTCAGCCTACAATTAAGAACAGCAGAGGGGCTGTTAATAAGTGCCATTCCGAGGATTTTCTTCTGCTTGAGGACAGAGATGGAGAAAACGAAACATTGGCTCTGATTGACACTGCCAATCGTTTAATACAGAGTCATCCTGCTCTCCAGGCTTCTCCCTCAGTCTGCTTCAATTCTTCCTTTCAAGTTCTTTCATTCCTTTTCTTGTGCATGCTACAAAAGGAAGAAATTAGTATGACAATGGATATAGGCCTAATCTTTGCTAAAACGCACTCATTACTGCAGCGCGTGGAATTAAAAGCGATTGCACGGAATTAAAGTTAATTTTGCATCCCCGATTTCTTGTCTTTTTTCCCTTGTTGTTCACTCTGAGGTCGCTGACAACTAAGTGAGCTGTTTGTCCTTATTTAAACCCCGCCCTCCTCCCCTTTTCGCTTTTTCCGAACTCCTGAATAATGAACTTAACAAATAAAAGAATAATTACAGACTCATGTTCTTGGCTATAAACGAAATGCACCTCCCTCTAATGAGCGTTTCATGTTTTTCTTTCTTGTGAGGGACTGCTGAAGGGGCAGTTTCTCTGTATGCCTCGCACTCCTTCCCTGTAATCCTTTTTTAAAATATTCAGTGCTAATCTGCATTTACAATGTAATTACAGGAAGGCTTTGAGTGATACTAACTGTTTCAAAATGACTGTGGTGCAAGAATGGACTTAATCTTGATTTGCTAATATGTGTATGAGTAAATATCAGAAGAGCAGTCAAATATGTGGATGAACGGATTAGCGCTGAATATTTTACTGGCGTTTGTCTTTTAATATATTTTATATACTCTTTTTACAGACTGTGTTTCCATAGTTATACATATAGTAATATATATATATATTTTTGCTCTGAATATTTTACAGGTACATATTTTATAAATGAAAGTGATGGAAATATTTTTTTCTGTTCAGACCAATGTAATCTTTTTTTTAGTTTTTTTTAAAGAAATTAGGGAAATAGGAATGCAAAAATATATTTTGTTGTACTTAACTTTCTGTTAACCACTAGAAATTTATGACAACAACTGCTTTTAAAAAAGGTCTATTGATTTTTTTCAATAATATGATTTTTTGATGATATACTTGGACAAACATGTATATACTTGTATACACACATATACACACACACACACACTGTCACAGATCGGCCAGGCTCAATCACCAGTCAATCACAGCGCACTCCCTCACCTGAATTAATCACCTGCACCTGCACATCATCAATGGCAATCATCCCGCACTCCTCAAATACTCACACCTCACAACACTCCAGTGTCCAGTCTCGTTCCTACGAAGAGGACTACTATAGCTATCATATCTCTATGCTTGATACTTACCGTCTTGTTTGCGTACCTGCTGTGTTCCTTCCCAAGTGTGCCTTCCAGCGATCCCAAGTCTGTCAGCTCCCGAGTCTCGTCCTGATCCACTGTGTTGGTGAGGTGTGCAGTTACTCCTGTTCCGTGTCTCCTGTTTGGAAAAAGATATTCAAGTTACCATCCCTCCTGAACACCGAAGAATCCTTGTATCATCACTTACCTGATTCATTCCACCACCTCAAGTCTGTCAATAAAACCCGTTCACATTACGTCACTCAGTCTGTGTCCTACTTCTGTAACACACACACACACACATATATATATATATATATATATATATATATATATATATATATTCATTAATGACTTATCCATCACCAATAGCTAACAATTTAAGTTTATTTATTCAAGTCAATGGAGTACTTGATGGGTATGTAATTTTAGCAACATTAATAGAACCAAATTGCAGTTTTCAAACGCATTTCAAACACTCCCCCATCCCACCCTAAACTCATACCCTTTGCTTTAAAATCAGTGTGTTTATCAGTTTTAATATTCACAGATTGCAGTTTAATTTGTTGCCACTCATGGTGCAGAGATTGCACACTTCGCCTTTTAAGTCATTTCTCTTTCTTTCAGTGTTCCTCTCTCTGTTTTTTATGTCATTGCTGTATAATTAAATGTTTGCATTCCCTCTCAGGGCCGGATTTTCATTGTGCTGCATGCAACAGACACATTTTGTCTCCACTAATGAAGCTCTTATGGATATGAGCAGTTATAGGTGATTTTGCAGCTTGTAAGGAGACATCAGGGAGAGGGAAAATAGAAGAGATGGAAAATGTGAGCGCAAATGAAAGATTCAGAGGGGAGGAAAAAGACACTGAAGTATAAAAGAAAGTACTTAAGAGAAAAGTGAATGCTTATGCTACTTATGAGAGCAAAAATGGAGAAATGTGAAATAAAAGTTAAAGGCAAAGTGTAGAAAGACGCAATAATGTGATTTAAAGATTGCAGAAATATAAAAAGGTCAAAAGGGAAAACAATGAGACCGAATTACAGGGTCAAGCCAACGCTGAGTCTGCTGATCTCTAACGTTGGCCAGCAGTCTGTGCCAGTCTCTTGTGGGCCAGCAGTCACCTTGGTGCAGAGGAGAAATAACGTTGGCCGTAAAGGGACATAAAGCACTGAATGAAAGGAAAGGTGGAAAGGCAATTGACCTTGGCTGGCTGACTGACTGCAGGAGAGATGAGCCATGTGCTGAGCAAGGACTATCGTTCAACCTGAGGAACGGAGAGATGCTGTCTTTGTGTCTGTCTGCTGAGTTATTTTTCTCTGTGAAAGTCTGTTTTTAGCTTCATTTTACCTGGAAGTGATACTGAGCGATTTCCCCACTGACTTTGAAGCGAGCTCATTCTTCTGTAGATGGCAGAGTTGGAAGAACTTTTTTTTTCTTCTTCTTGCTTTTTTAATACCAGGAACTGAATGATGTTTGGATGGCTCTTATGAGCTGATTCTTTTTAGATCAGAACCATACAGTGCAGCCATTGTAGGCCAGTCAATTTCTGAGCGAATGCCTCTTTTATGACCCGGTTCTTTTTTATTAAATTGATGCTCACACTGGTTTATTAAAGGAATAGTTCACCCAAAAAATTTACATTCTGTCATTAATTACTCACCCTTATGTTGTTCCAAACCTGTAAGACCATCGTTCATCTTCAGAACACAAATTAAGATATTTTTTATGAAATCTGAGAGCTTTCAGACCCTGCATAGACAGCAACACAACTGACATGTTCAAGACCCAGAAAGGTGGTAAGGACATTGTTAAAACAGTCCATGTGACCAGTGGCGGCTGCTGGTCTTTCAAAGAGGGGAAGCTCATTTTCGGCCTACATCATACAAATTGTCTATTTATTTATACGTAAATTCTGCCCTACGTGTGCAGTTTGCTAGCTGGCTAGTTCACCCCTACAACGCTAGCCTGGCCTACTGTATGAATGAATGAACAAACGATCTAAAAAAAGATATTCAACTCGACAGAGGAAATGTGGGAATTAGGTTAATCTGAAACAAGGAATGTGGTGTATAATTGTGTGAAATGTATAATGAAAATTGGCCAGCAATTTCGCCAAGCAAATATCAAGAAATAGGTTGCAGCAGTTTGTCAATCCGCTATGGGACTGAGCTCGAATAGCTTCAGCATCAGCGACTTCTTATAGGACACAATCGCTGTCAATCAAAAGGAGATGCAGTCTTTCGACAGACCCTCCAATCATCACGCAGAAGCCCGGAGTCCAGCCCTGGGACATAATCGCAGCATTTATCCAATGAGCGTCTAGTTTCGAAGCACTGAAAAAAACTGTTCAAAGCAGCCCCATTGAAGTCAATAGACGCTAGGCTTCAACAGGGAAATACACTGTGACGCTACGGGAATATATGAGAAGGAAATCGAGTCACCTGCTATATGTAGCTGATTCTGAATGAACTCGTCTCTGAGATGAACGTGTTCTAACGCATTTTTAATCAATAAAATGTTAACACAATAGTACATATTTGACCATTAATTTTTTGACATTATAGGGGAAGCCGAGCTTCCCTTGCAGTCTTAAAGAAATCCCCACTGCATGTACATCAGTGGTACAACCTTAATTTTATGAAGCTACGAGAATATTTTTTGTGTGTAAAGAAAACAAAAAACTTTATTCAACAACTTCTCTTCTGTGTCAGTGTTCAACATGCATTCATGAGAGTAGCATGGATGCATGTGGTGCTTCTGATGCAGGAGCCAGCGTTCTGATGTAGAATCCGGAGGTGCTGTGACTTGTTTACAAGCAGAGGAAGATGCATGCTGTACATGAAACTGTCTTTGTAAACATGTCTGATGATTGACAGAGAGGTTGACTTGCAAGTCGAAAACTTGCGCACAAAAAGTTTCATAAAATTAAGGTTGAACCACTGATGTCACATGGACTATTTTAAGGATGTCCACCTTTCTGGGCCTTGAACATTTCAGTTGTGTTGCTGTCTATGCAGGGTCTGAAGGCTCTCGGATTTCATCAAAAATATCTAAGTGTTTCAAAGATGAACAAAGGTCTAAGGGTTTGGAATAACAAGGAGGGTGAGTAATTATGACATAATTGTTTTTTTTTGGGTGAGCTGTCCCTTTAAGTCTGTGTAGTTACTAGTGCAGTGCAACCTGCAATTCAATGAAAATAACATATACAGTATAAATGAGTAAAATGAGTTAACAGTTTTATTATTATTGCTATTTAGTTTAGAAAAAAATTGTCAGTGGCCTGGACTGAATTTTTGCCACCTCTAAAATGACTGAGAAATCATCCAAATATTTGCGTGAACAGACCTTTTTGCATGTCTGATTTCCTAAATAGTTTTCCCTCAAAACTACTGAAAAAAACTGTCAGTGGAACCACATTCAGAAACAGAACGTTATGTTAGATTCCTTAAAATTCCTTAGAATTCCTATCTCTTGTATAAGGTGATTCAGTGGAGTAGAAAATGAAGGGCAGCACTGCAGGGTTTAGTAGAACTTTGGGCTTTGCATAGCAATTTTGTTGCAATGTCATCTCTGTTGAGTTTTGCCTTCTGTGACTATTTACTCTGGACAGCGGTGCTTAATCTAGGAGGACTGCTGGTGACCTGGCTCTAGATTTTAATGGTTTGTTACACACTTGTACACACACACATGACCGAGACTGAAACTTGCTCTGTAAATGCTTCATGCTGAGGTGTCTGCTGATTGAATGTCCCCTGCTTCCCAATACACATGCATAAAGCCACATTAAACCCCCCAGCAAGGTGAATGGAATGCTGATGCAGGAACATTTTGGAATATGGAGAGAGACAGCAAACATGAGAGGCGAGGGAAGAGGGTCTCTAATTTTAGCCGCAAAGACTCGAAGGCCAGATATTCGCTTCTTTCCTGTTTCGTTCCCTTTTTTGGCATGGGGTTGAGTGAAAGGGGCATGGGTACGGTTCCCAGGGGTGCTGGGTAAAGCAGCCGCTATCAGAGAGGCTGGACAGCCCAATTAATCAGAACTCACTCTGGGGAGCCACAAGCCTCTGACAGGGACGTTTTATTCTGGCCTGCCACAGGACACCCAGAGTCTGTCATCTACACAACCGCTGCATGTTGCTTGCTTTTTCGGTCTCTATCTCACACCGCTGCTCCATCTTTTCTCCTTCCAAACTCACCCCTGGCACACCCCAGGGATGCCCGAAGGATTATGATCTGTGATACGCAGAAGAAAAATATACCATACAAAAGTTATGAGTCATGCCACCAACTGTATTGCGTTCACTTCCTATGCAAAACACTTCAGATGAATTATTTATTATTATTGTATTTAGCCTACTCGTATCATATTTACTCATAGACTCGATCAGCAAAATCCTATGTTTCAACCTCGAAAGCCATCACACCAGACCTCATCAATAACGCCAATGTGAACATGGATCAAATCTATTGGACAGTACACCTTCTACATAAGTTTATAATGGATTTTTCTGGTGACTTTTATATTTCTTAACACACTACCATTTTAAAAGTTTTGGGTCAGGTTTTTAAAAAAAAAAAAAAATTAAAATGATGCATTAAATTGGTTAAAAGTTACAGAAGTCTTGAGAAAAAAAAAAACTGTGCCAGTTTCCACAAAAATCAGGATCATGTGACATTTAAGACTGAAGCAATGGCTGCTGAAAATTAATCTTTGCCATCTCAGGAATAAATTATAATTTGAAAAATATTAAAATGTATAACAAATACTTTAAATGATAATGATATTTCAAAATATTACAGTTTATACAGTTTCAAAATATTACAGTATAGTTAAACCTGTCAGTAGGTTAGTTGTTTATAGTGTTTTTTTTACTTCATTGTTGTATGCCTGTATTTATGTAGCACCGTGGTCCTGCGAGGCACGCCATTTCGTTCCACTGTATGTCCCCTCATGTAGCGGAATGACAATAAAGCTCAACTTGAACGTGAACTTTTTATTGCATTTTTGATCAAAAAAATACAGCCTTGGTGAGCATAAAATACTTCAAAAATGTGAAAAAAATATATTGACCCCAGACTTTTGAATGGTAGTTTTTATGGATATGAATGTTATTAAAAAGGAGTTCAGTATAGTTGCTATAGTGAAAGGCCGGATACTGTGCATAGATATTGAGGTGATTGGGTAGCTTTCCACAGGTACTGCAGACCTACCTGATTAAGGTTTGGATTTGAGATTTTGAACGTAGACTAGCTGTTATAGTTACGATTTTTTTCCTCCCAGAGCTGTAATCAGAAGCAGCAGTGAATTGAGTGAGATAATTCCAACCCGAATTGCTAGCATTTGCATTTAACTGTGCATATACACACAACATGCCCATGGCCAGAGGAAGCGTTCCGTTCTGCACATCCTAAGCTGCTTATGAATACTATACTGTGTATGTATGTGTATATATGTGTATGTGTATATAATATTTCATGTATATTTAGTGTTTAAATTACTTTTTTAAACACTAAATCTTCATTTTCAAATGCAGGTGTTGCCAAAGTTATGTAGTGTATAAACTCTGTGTACAGATTTAAAGGGGCCGAGAAAGCCTCTTTCACTCATCTGCTCTCCCTCGTTTGACATTTTCCAATTTTCTCCTTGTCGCTTGTTAAGTCATGGCTTGGGATTTGATTTGAGAGTGATTTTATTTGGGATTGCGCATTTCTGTGGAGGGTTGTGTAAATCTTCCGACATCCTCTGGTAAATTCACAGTATTTTTTTTTCTTTTGTCATTTGTCTTTCTATTTTGAGTGAACAAACTCTTGATCTTGTTTTTATAGCCTGACTAAACACTGTTTGGGGGTGACCCACTGCTCTCTTGTTCTCTCTCTGCATCTTTCTCTCTGAACTCTTTCATTAAGGTGTTGAAGCCAAAAGCTAGTGTGCCTGATTTATTTTTGTTGACCGACCATAATTGATTACTGCAAACTATATGGGTAAGCAGAAATGTGGAGAAAATCTGTTTAAGGAAGAAGAGGAAGTTCAAAGGAAGTGCTTGGCACAGGGGACACAAACACAATTACAGGTTAATGCATCAGTTGTTAATGAACTAATGAAAAATGCAATCAGTATGATTTTTTACAAAAGAAGTCTCTTGAGCTCACCAAGGCTGCATTTATTTGACCAAAAAAGTAAATTAAATTGTGAAATATTATTATATTTTACAATAACTTGTATCATATATTTTATATATTTATATAATCATAATATCCAGATTTGGTGCTAAAGAAAAATGTCTTATTATTTTCAGTGTTGAGAAACGTTAATATTTTGCTTAACATTTTATGGGAAGTGTGTTACGTTTTTCAGAATTGTTTAATGAATAAACAGAACAGCATTTATATGAAATAAAAATCTTTTATATACATGTAAAAATCTTTATTGTAACTTTTAATCAGTTTAATGCATCGCTGAACTTTATACAGTTTTTTTATTTTCTCTTGTAGAACTGGATTTTTGCATTATTCAATCTTATTTTTACATTTACATGCATGTATTTGGCAGATTCTTTTATCAAAAGCAACTTACACAGTAAGTGCATCCAAAGTATGCATTTTAACAGTTTTGTGTGTTCTCAGTGAATCGAGCTCATGACCTTGGTGTTTCTAGCACCATGTTCTACTTATTCTGCTACAGGATCTCCAGTGGGTCAATTATTATAATTTGATATGGCCAATTGTGCAGCTAACCAATAGCATTACAGGCATCCAGCTGTAGGAACGCCCACTATAACCAGCATTACAGCCATTCGCTGAACTCTTAAGTGTGAATCCCCAATAACTGTATCCCCTGAGTATCCTGAGCATCTCTTCATGTGATCCTCAGGTACTCCCATCTTATTTTGTGCTTCTCTTAGCATGTGTTTAGGTGTCTGCGCTGTGGCCTGGGGAGTGATAATAGCCAGCTTGGTGCTTCCCAGACTCCTCTCCCATTACCCAAGTCCTGTGTTCCCTCCTGGGGTTGAGCCTGTAAAAGAACACCGTGCTCGGAGACGGGCCAAAGCCCCCAACAACAAACATGCTGTCTCTGAGTTAAACAGCCCCTGTGATGGAGGAGGCATCTCTGAGGAGTTTCTTTGATCACATGATCCAATGTGGAACACATCCAGCATTTATTTCTCCCCTCAGACACTGTCTTCTCAGGTAGCTCAACCTGAAAGCAGTTTTGTGGATTCGGGTTTGCATTTATTCAGTGTAAATACTGGAAGCTGCAAGTGTGAGAGGTAAAAGTCTCTTTCTCTATATTTCCCACTCACCCGCTGACAGGCACAGGATGAGTAAAACATTGTACAAGACATCGTACAGATTTTCTCATTGGGAAAGAGAAAACTTGTCATTAGTTGTAACCCTTCTTTTCAGTTTACCCAGCCAGTGATGGTAATATTATAAATTACTATGCTTTATAAAGCAAATATATAAAAATATATAAATAAAAATATATATATAAAAAAAAAAAGTATATTTTTTTCCCACCCCTCTTGCATTTATTGGTTGTTTTTTCAGCTATTGGTGCCTTTATGGCATGTTTATGGCCCAAGAGCTGGTTGATTGATTGATTGATTTTATTTTTTTTTTTTTGTTTGATTGTTTGTTATATGAAATAAATTATTGGTTAATCTTGGAAATTAGTTAGTTTTCCAGCATTTAATTGAAATGAGACATGAAGCCAAGAAAACACAGAAAAAGTCAAATTAAATATAATTTATTAATACAATATTTTATTAATGTGTCTGTTCCAAATCCAGTCACACATAACTGGTTTTTCATTTATACTTGTTTTACTTTTTTGCTCTTTTTCTTACGCAAACTTGCATTTATTTAAAATAGATTTCAAAATTTTTCTTCTTTTTGTTATATGAATGACAAATCGTCCAGAATGTCATTGTAATAAATGAAATCAAGAAAACATCATAGTTAAATGTTGCTTATGAATATAATATTATATTGTGTCATTTCCAATCACACACAATTAGTCGAATTATGCAGAAAAACATAAAATGCTTGCTAAAAATAACTCTTAGCAGTATATCAATATACACGTGATGTAATTTACACTAAAGGGCATTTAAAGGGACTTTAATTGCTAAAAATATAGGCTGCAGTGCCGAATGTTGTGCCCAACAAGTGCCCAGTTGAAGAGGCACTTATGTATTCTTGTTTCTGTCTCATGTGAAATGACAGCACACATCCAGCTTGGCCTATTTTGTGTGTGTATTCTTGTTGTTCTTTATTTTTGTGCTCTCTTTCTTATACAAACTGGCTTTTGCGTGCATCCAACTGGCTTTTTTCTACTTCGCGCTCTCTTCCCGGAGTTCATGACTCGTTCAAGCTCACATCTAATTAGAGTACTTGTTCGACTCAGTTTATACATGTTTTCAGTGCCCCGTCTCTCCCTGAGCAAACCAAGCTATGGCAGTTATTGCCGTCTCGACCTGTTTGCATGGTTTACACTACATATCTTCAGCAAAATTTAAGTTTTTTTCCCAAATGGTCTCCCATCCAAGAACTAACCAAGCCAAACCTTGCTTAACTTCAAGAGGTCAGATGAGATTGGGAGTGCCCGTGGTTGTTTGTAATACTTTTGGTAAAAACTTTCTTTAACATAGTTTCTAAATCATTTTTCATTGTGCAAACGAGCAAGTATGGAGTACTTTAGGTTTGGGATTTAGAGCATAGTGTTTTAAGGAATATCAGTATTGCGGTGCCTCACAAGCCTTGTAATCACACTGTGACCTCCCCATATGCCCAACCTCATCCCACAATGCCCAGAGTCCATCCCCTCACACCCTGCCCATCCTCAACGAGCTACAATCAGCCAGTGTCATGTGGCATGGGTTCAATTAGCAGGGCATAAGGGCACCCAGCTGCCAGGTCCCATCATTCTAATGGGCACTCATACTCCATGCCCCTGGGGGAGCTGGCAGGTTTAGCTGCTCTCCCCACTAGCACTCCTCCATGAGGCAGGTCAGCAAAGAGAGTCTCATTTTCTCTGCTGTTTTGTATTTGCTTGTACAGTGGGGTCTGAAAGTCCACTAGTGAAAATGGTTGTGTTTTGTGCTTTAATGAGAGTAGAAGACATGAACTTCAGGTTTGTATAAAACCTGATTATCAAGTTCTCCAGCATGATTTGCGGATTATCAAAAGAGCATCTTGTGCTTTAAGGAAAACATGAAAATGTGAACTTTTGTCAAATAAGTGACAGAAATATTGCAGAATCTTGAATATTTTTCCCTGAATCTATTCTTTAATTCCTTTTTTTTATTTAAACCCTAAAACCCCCTTTTTAATTTTATTAGTTTAAATTAGATTTTAACTTTTGGACCCCACTGTACAAGTGAGATTAAATATTACCATATTCTCAATGCCATAATTGAATTTTTATTCTTAATGTGCTTTTTGATATCATAGCAGTTTACACAATGTTATGAATCTCAGCTGTGCAAGTTATTAAATGTCATCTAATATTTTGCTGCCTAAGAATCTTAAGTTAAAATTACATTTTTGGGGACCTTGCAAAGCTCTACGCAGAAGCTTCTGATTCAGCAGATTTAGCACTTTGTGTTATTGATCGCTCTGTTGCTTCTCTGTAGCCATCTGTCATGTTGTGAATGGAGAAGCCCAAAGCAAGGCTGAGGCAACCCAGGATGCTCTGGTCTGAACAGAGCATTGCCAATTTACTGGCCAGTTTCCCCAACAGTGTCTGTGCCATCTTCAGCTGCAGAGCACAGCAACTTTTATTTTCTCTGCTCAGCTGCCAGCAAGGATTTATAATAACTCAACACATGGGACATACTTGTCCCACACACACAAGTAGCATTTATTATTTTTTTAGGAGCTGCAGAAGTTGAGTTGTGCAGGATATGAAGTTGGATTATAATCATTAACTAAAACTAAAACCATTTAAAAAAATCATTACTTGAAATAAAAATTAACTGAAATAAAAAGTATGGAATATAATATTTATAAAAAGTTAACATTTATTAACAGCATTTTTCATTTTTGTTTAGTGTAAGTTGAAGTACTAATATAACTTTAGGCTAAATAATTTAAACTAATAAATACACTAAAAACTAAAATACATAGACATATACAAAAATGGAAAAAAAGGAAACGGACAAAAAAACTGCTAAAAAAATTTACCAAAATTAAAATAATAACAGAAAATAAAAATAAAATGCAAATTTAAATAGTAACAAAAATTATAATAATATATCAGTGATACTAAAATAACAATATAAATAAATGTCATTGGCACAAAAATGGTTTCTCATTGAGCCTGGTTAGGATATTAGTTGATTCAATATCATGAGAATAAGTATAAAAAATATAAATATATGTATGATTTTATCACGTCAGCCCTAGTTTGATGTCAGCAGCATCTAATCAAGCATGATTAGTGTCCAGGCTGCAGCTTGTACTCACCGGTCCTCCAGCCACCACATCTGTACCAGCTCCCTGTGGAAAGTTCTGGGGGCATCAGAGAGGGATGAAGTGGGAACATTTCCCTGCTTTGTAGCCATCTGCCCCTGCATTTCCCTAATTGAATTAATTAGAGCAACAAACCTGACAAAATGCTTATTAGAGCCACACTCCAGATTGTAGCGAGTCACAGTGAAGTATAGGAGGGGCGGAGAGGACAGGTGATGCTCCGCCCCAACTTGAGTGCACAATTAATTGAGTATGGAATGGTGTTTTGTTCCAGTATTGGTACAATGCTCACTGTCTGTATATAGCTTTTTGTTCACAACCAGTGAGTAACTAAGCTGATTTGATTCTATTCATCCATAAGTACACAGGAACACTGCTTGATTTAGTTAATGACTTGCAGTTCAGTATTAAGTCAGATTAATTCAGCAACTTATTAATAAATGGTTTTGATTCACTAAAAATGTTTGGAATGTGCAGAAACACTTGTATAGAGTATTTTAATGCAAAATGTATGATTAATAGAAATGTACAGAGGCTAATAAATGTAATACAATATAAAACTTATATATATATATATATATATATACGTGTGTGTGTGTGTGTGTGTGTATGTATATATTCAGTCAGAAATTGCTGGTAAGTGTAAAAAATTTAATTTGAAACTTTTTGACTTTTGTATAAACTAGTATTTAAATAGTAATCATACTTACATATTCTTTGTTTTATTTAAAACGTTGAAAAATGCAGTATTTTAAGTTCATTTAACACAGTTCATACACACACACACACACACACAGTGGGGAAAAAGTTAGCTGATTTTGTATGTTTGCCCACTGACAAAGAAATTATCAGTCTATAATTTTAATGGTAGGTTTATTTGAATAGTGAGAGACAGAATAACAACAACAACAAAAATACAGAAAAACTCATTTATAAAAAAGTTATGAATTGATTTGCATTTTAATGAGTGAAATAAGTATTTCACCCCTTTGAAAAAACATGACTTATGGCTCGTTTCCACAGAGCAGTACGGGTCAGTACAATACGGTACGATTCGGGACCGAACACCCTGATCCAGCTTGCGTTTCCACCACCAACAGTACCCTTACTTGGTAGGCGTGGCGTATGGCTTCAATGCCCTGGCCCTGACGGTACATGGCCCCGTCCATTGTCCCTTTGATGTGGTGCAGTTGACCTGTCCCCTTAGCAGAAAAACACCCCCAAAGCATAATGTTTCCAGCTCCATGTTTGACGGTGGGGATGGTGTTCTTGGGATCATAGGCAGCATTCCTCCTCCTCCAAACACGCCGAGTTGAGTTGATGCCAAAGAGCTCGATTTGATCTCATCTGACCACAACACTTTCACCCAGTTCTCTGAATTATTGGCAAACTTCAGACGGGCCTGTACATGTGCTTTTTTGAGCAGGGGTCCTTCATGGCGTAGTGTGTTATAGTGTTAATTTTGTTAACAAAGACTATGATGAAAAGTGTTCATTGACAAGCTTTTTTCCCCATGACTAAAGTGAGACGACAATAAGGTCAATAAACGATAACTATATCAACATGCAATTTCATTGACGAAATAAGACGAGACTAAAATGTATTAAAAAAAATCAAAACTGTATCAAAAACCTCTTTATTTTCCATCAAAAAATAGGAGACAAAATGTTATTGCAGACTGCTCTACACACCTTTACTACGCAAGATTTTATGAGTGCGGTTGCCGGAAATCAAGAGTTCAAATCCCCAAATCAGAGTTACACTGATTACAAGTATACATTTCCTGCTCGGTGGTTTGCTTATTTTAAGCAATCTGACAACCATGCGCACACGCTTGCTCCTCATTGTGCGGTCACTGATGATCTGAAAACACAGACAAACAAGCTAGAGTTTAGCGATATAAATGAAAGTTTCACTCAGCCGGTCTGTGTTCTGTCATGAGATCTTGACTATATTGTTTGCAATTTGGAATAATAGTGGATTTACTTGGAATATCACGGTTATAATATTTTTTGTTTGTTTTAGTAGTTTTCATAATGTACACAGAGAGATTGCATAAGTCTTTGGTATTAATTTATATAATAAAAAGCCTATGATAAATTATAGGCTATAATAAATTCAATGATTTGTGCTTACTGGTGAAATACCTGAAATGCAAAAGTAAATTTTTTCAAATGACAACAATTATTATTATAAATTTGAGCAAAATCTTTATTATTTTTTATCAGCGTTTGTATGTATATGTATATGTGTGTGTGTGTGTGTGTGTGTAGTTGACGTACCAATGTGTCCTATGGTGTGACGGAAAAATGTAAAAAAATTAATTAACATTGAAGATAAACCTCTCTCATGCTATTTTTTTTTTTTTTTTTTTTTTTTTTGCTGTCACACCATAGGTCACAGTCCAATTTTTGTTTGTCAACTAATATATGTATTAGTATATATAGGCTATATTAAATGAACTCATATTTCATTAACACAATATTTAATCAGTTATATATAATTTGATTTGGTAAAACATACATACATACATACATATGAAGAGTTCAGATGCAAAAGCTTAAAAGTGCCATATTAATTTTTTTATCAGGCTCTTATGTGTAGGTTCAGTAGTTTCATAAATAACTGAGCATAAACATAAGCTAATTTTAGAAAAAAAATTCAGACTAGATATATAGTTAGACAGATAGATTGATGAATAAATAGATGGATGGATAGGCAGGGTAATTGATATATTGTTACTTTTAAGGCTAGTTTAAGAGTTTTGAAACGTCTAAATGAAAGCCAACACTGCTAAACATGTAGATCATGGGCACAAAATGCATTTGTTAAAACCCAAATCTTTCATTTAACTCTTGCTTTTGCTTTCCTCTTACCAGTCTTGCTTTGCAAGACCACTGGACCCAGAGCATTAGGATTGCAGGACAGCTCGCTCTCTCACTGACAGACGGGATGTCTGCCTGACAGCCTGTGAAGGGTAGAGGATTTAGCACTAATGGTGGGGATGCTAATGAAGGCATGAATGAATAACTAAGAGGAGGGATTGTTTATGAGGGCTGCAGGTGAGGCGTGAAAATATGCAGAAGCTTTAACGACAGGCAGCTGCAAATTGGCAGCGGTGTTCTGCACTGTAGTGCGTTTCGCTGCCTTCCCAGTTGTGCACACACACACACACACAACTGTCACCCGGACTCATATCGTCCATCAAACTGGCATCTCAGGCTGAGCGTGAGGCTAAAAGGCCATGCACCGATTGGCATGGGATGTCTCCTCACTTTAGCGCATCGGCTTCTAACCTCTTTCCTTTCTTTTTTTTTTCCGCCTCTGACCCAGTTCTTATGTGCTGTGTTTGTATGCATGCAGGGTTTTGTTTTTTGGACTTCTAGGAAAATGTATATTTTTTTTTTTAGGTTTAACTACATACTGTACGTTCTGTCAAGGAAACTGACTCATCACTGTTAAGATAAACAGACAACTAGAAAAAGAAAGATATTACACTGAATTTCTTAAAGTATGAGGTACATAACTGTTCAAACTTTTGAGGGCAGTAAGTATTTTTAATGTTTTTGAAATAAGTTGCTAATATGCTCACCAAGGCCACATTTATTTGACACAGAATACAGTAAAAACAATAATATTGTGAAATGTTATTACAGCTTACAGTTTAAAATGTTCTATTTTAATATAATTTAAAATGCAATTTAATTCTGCAATGCTATGCTGAATTTTCAGCAGCTATTTATCCAGTCTTCAGTGTCACATGATTGTTCAAAAGTCACTCTGATTTGGTGCTCAAGAAACATTTCCTATTATTATCAATGTAAACAGTTGTGCTGCTTTGTCAAACATCGTTTACTTAAAATATAAATCATTCTTTACTTGAAATATAAATCTTGAGCCCAAAACTTTGAACTGTAGTGTATTTTCATTAAATCAGAGAAAGTGGATACAGGTATGCAGGAAGGTAGGCTTCCTCAAAACTAAAACTAAATTCTGGATCAGCAGGTGTCCATTGGTAAGGGTCACTAATGCTAGCATGTATGGCAGGAGACAGATGATCCAGCACTTCTTAGAGTCATTGTGAGAACACAGTTGGACATTTTTCTCCTCTCAGTATCTCATCAGGGGAAACAACTGCTGTCAGGAAGCTCTTGTACTATGCTTTAAAGTTGTTTGTTGACATGGGCCTTTGTATGGTGCTTTTGCATATGAACACTGTAGATTATATATTACATAATATATTTGTTTTGACCCTTTGAAAGTAAGAGATTCAACCAAAATTCAGTCCTGTATTTTATAGATGCAATAGATGCAGACTTCTCTTTCACCGCATACACATTGCAGAGCTTTAGCAGGGACTGTGCTGTTAAGTATGGTTATGAATTCCCCTAATTATTTCTGGTATACACTAGATAGATCTAATAAAAGTATTGGTAGTTGCTGGGAGTTTATTTAGTTGTAGAATGTGATTGTTACTCCCATAAATAACCAAACTTAGAAGACTCATCATGAGAAACTTAATAAAAACTGATGGTAATAGCATCAGTAAATATGTCTTATTTCCACGTTGATTGTGTTTAAAGAAATTATTTGGCTAATTTGATGGAATTTCCACTAAAAACTGAAAACTTTTGGCTGTTCAATTGACAATGGTATTTTGGAGGCCTGAAAATGCAAACAGAGTATGCAAAACATTTCAAGAACGCAATAGAAAAACATTTTTATTATTTAGTATTTTTTAGTACACTCGCTGTCGGGAAATTGTAACACATGTATCGTGTGTATATAGTCATTTACGACTGGCATGTTATGATGAGACCAGATCATCATTGCTGGGACAGTCACATGTTTCTAATGCCAGAGTGCACAAGTACCGTGAATGTGGCATCAGGTGCAAATGGCATGGGGGAAGGTCTTAAGAGTATGTGCCCTACCAGATTTGCTCATATTTTCTGCATTTGCGTCTTTGCGTGAAGGCTGCAGTCAGCATCTGTGCTCAACCATGCAGCTTGATTGCATGTGACTGCTCATCTGTCTTTTGTATTTAAGGGTCTGTTCTTGTTGGAGCTGAATGAGCTTGTTTATGTTTGTTTGCTCATCTAGGTATCCAGTTTCCCATCTCCCCTTGGTTTGAGTTTCTGTAGCTGCTGGAAGCAAAGCGAAACTTTCAGAATAGGCTTCTAATTAGTGGAATTAGCTGCAGATCAAAGAAGACAATTAAAGGTGGTACTGGCACAGGGGCGGGCAGGATGCCGACTTCATTTGCATCACAACACTGCAGCCGTGGTCGGCACGCCGGCGAGCTCTTGCTCCTCATTATACTGCCAGCCTAAACAATATGGCTGATGGGTCGGCTAGTCTGCCTCAGTTGTTTTAACTGCTCTCTCTCTCTCTCTGACACACATACTGTTCACACACTTATATATACACTACTTTTCAAACGTTTGGGTTTGGAATTGATATATATTTTTTAATTATATGCTCTCTTAGGCTGCATTGTTTTGATCAACAAATACAGTGAATACTGCAATATTATGAAATACTTTTACAATTTAAAATGACTGTTTTTGTTTTGATTGATTTTTTTTCCCTGTTTTAACAAAGCTGAATTTTCAGCAATCTTTACTCCAGTCTTCAGTGTCATGTGATCCTTCAGAAATCGTTCTAATATGAGCTGTGCTGCTTACAATTTTTGTGAAAATCATGATATTTTCAGGATCCTTTGAATAGAATTTTCAAATGAACAGCATTTATTTGAAATAGAAATATTTTATAACATTATAAATGTCTTTACTGTCACTTTTTATGAATTTGATAAATAACCATCTATATCAAAAGGTATAGTAGTCTATATTTATCATTCATAAAGGGAAGATATAAAACCTAAACAAAGCTCCTATTTTGAATATGAATCATGTTAGTTGCTTTCTTCATTCCAGACGGCCATGTCGTTATGATCATATTCACGTACTGTATTGGAATGCTCAGCTAAAATTAAGTAAAATCGACACTGATTTAGCATGCTCTATCAGCCAAAAAGGATTCGGCTAGTGCCAATGGTGCAGAACAAACCCCAAAAACTGAGCTGACCCGTGCTCAATGACAGGCTGACGCTGGCTGACCGTTGACTTTGTGTGTCAGGGTCTTTAAGTGGAATCTGAAACTGAATTCTGACAACAAAATCATTAAGAGCAGAGCACTGTCATGAAGAATAAACCAATTCGGGAAAGTACTGAATCAATTAGCCCATAAATCATCTTGTTCATAATAAATATTATATAAGGACACACTCAAAAATGGTCTTTCTTAGATTATGTGGTCAAGAGTGCAGCAGAAGAAAGCAGACTTTATATGTTTTATGCATGTCTAAGATGCTTTTATCGTTGTGCACCATAAATAATCAGACAGTTGTTTTTATTGTGTAGCATTCGTGATGGCCAGACATCATTGATCTCATGCCATACAGGAGGGATGTTTCGCATCAGAGAGCATCATGGGATTTATGTCTGCTGGTTTCTCAGTACTGTCATTCAGTTTCAGTGTATAGCCGTGAGCTCCATCTGAAGTGTTTGATAAATGGCAGGTCTGTAACTGAGTTGACCTCTTGTTTCTGCTGAAGTGTCATTCTTTAGTGCTCAGGAGACCTATCCACACTTACGATGGAGTGGCGTGCAAGAGTGTAAATGTTGCTCATTCACCGCTACTCATACTCTGACCGTTTCGGCTTTGGGCAAATACAATATAAACGTGTTATAGTATGAACCACTTTGAATGAAAGGTTAGGGCCAAAGACTCAAAAGGGTTCGGTCATGAGTTCAATGTGCTATATTAACAGATGACTTTCAGAATTTGCAACTCGCAAATCTCTAAAGGTCAGAAACCTAAAACAGTTAGATAAAGTAATGAGGAGGAAGCAGGCTAGATACTATTTTGCTAACGCCAGAATAACTAGTAAGTGCAAAAGGTGTAAAAAAGTATAGGATCTCAAAGTTAGAAATAAGGGCTAAATTTTTTTTAACCTACAAAGTGCTACAAATAACTTTTTTTATATAAAGAGGATATTTACATATGGAAGCTTGTTTCCGCCACTGAATAAAAAATGTTAAAAAACATATTGCGACTCTTGTGAATTCTGAGTTTTTCTCAGAATTGTGATATAATCTCCAATTAGCATAAAAGCTATAATTATATATTATTATAAAATATTATAATTTTACATTATATATAAAAACATTATACTGTGGACCTAAGAATATAAACAGTATGATAAACCTTTAAGTACTTTATTATAGTGTTATAATTACATTCATGAAATTGTGCTGCTTCATATTTTAGTGGAATATTTTTACAGGACTCATTTTACAGGATGAATAGAAAATTAAATACCAAATAAGCCTCTCTCTCTCTTTGAAATTATCTAACTTGTATTTTGCTGTTTTATATATGGCAATGGACTAATGTATTCTCAGGTCGCAGTGTCCAAATGGCATACTAACTGAACAACGCACCGCTTTTTATCTTCTTCAAGGAGGGCAGAAGGTTGAGGTTTTGTCTTTTATAAGGTGTTTTAATGCTCGTCAGCACGTCCCCTTTAGCTTCTGGGACACTCTTTGATTGATGTTGCTCCTAATCACTATAATAGCTGCCGGAGCATAATTCTGCCAACAGCGTCTCTCAAGCGGCTCTGAGAAAAGTCCCTAGAGTATGGCCTTCTTCTGTTCTGATCGGGCGATGAGAGGAAGACAGGGTTAACCTGGATCACAGAAGAGCTGGGAGAGACAAATAAATGCCTTCTCTTCTTAATGTAATCATCAGATGTTCAGCGGCGGTCTGGGAGTGAAAAATGCTGCTGTAGAGAGCATGCAGGTCAAATTTGAGCGTTTAGAGATTACAACGAGCGCATGTTTCTACCTCCTCTCTTTTGTGTGGGATTTATAGGCAGTTTTGTGGCGCTCATGTTCAGCTATTTAACATTTCTAAGTTGGCAGCAACTTTTCAGAAAGCGAATGCTAAACAGAGACAATGTTCTGTGCTTATTCTTTTTAACGCTTCTCCTTCAGCTAGCCTTTGGTGTTATCCTCGTATTTCTGTCCTCGCAATGCTTTAATTTTCCACATTTATTCAACATAATTTCCTCGTTTTCTATCATCTGTTTTTACTCTTCTGTCTTCATCCTCTGTTTTCATTTTCCACGCTATCTCTTCATTACTGTCGGTAAATAGCACTCACGAAATGGGATTGTTAAATATTGTAGTTATCTATAAAAGAGCAGCTGTAGCTGAGCTGATAGTGCTGCGTGAAGAACAGCCAGCAGCTTTGGTACCTGCAAAGGACTTCTGCGGCTAAAAGAGTAAATGAAAACACTCTCTTTCTGAGCTTCCTGATCAACTCGTTTGAGGCAAAATTGCTCTTGAATTGTGTTTATTAGACCAAAATTACGTGAAGACTCGAATTTATGGTGTACACACAAAATGTTTTTTTGTTAACCTGGCTAGTGGGATACATACTGCTTTTAAAGCAATAGTTCACCAGAAAATAAAAAAATCTGCTATCATTTATTCAGCCTTGTGTCATTCTAAACACATGTGACTTCCTTGTTCCTGTGGAATTCAAAAGGAAATAAGAAAAAGGAAAAATATGACTGTTAAAGCCATTTGATAGCTTTATGCTGGAATTACATGAAAGTGAGTAAATTATACATTTTTCATTTTTAACTATTTTTATTTTATTATTAATGTTACATTTTGATGGTGGACATGAACATGAAGTTGTTTTTTTAGGTTAAAATGTATATATTTGTACACTGAACAAATTATAGAACTGTAAGTTGATGCAAAATTGCCGAGTGAAACAGCATATTTAATGAGAATAAAATGTAGGACAAGACTCAATTTAACCCTTCTGGAATTGATTGGAACATGAAAAGATAATAGAGATAAATAGAGTTAGATTGAAAGCAAGTCAGTGACAAAAAAGCTACTGGCTGTTGGTTGGTTATGAAATATATTTAGACAAATAATAGACAATAGACCCATTTCATATAATGGCAGGTGGTTTTTAAATTTGATTTTGACAAAATAATTATTCATTTAATGGAATAACACTAGAGGCATACAATGGAAGGCTGTATATCCATGCAAAGTTACATGATCAAGTTGAGATGAGGGGGGGAAAAAACCCTCCACATAATTCTCTAACATCACCATTATTGTTTCTAACATTCCAGATGTACTTACTTAAATATCTTTTATATCATTGCACAATTTATATATAAAGAGATACAGTTGTGCCTATGAATACACATGATTAAAATGGAAAATTGCATTAGTAAGAGTTGATTAAATTTTGGTGGGGGAATGTGTGAATAATGAATCTTATTTTATTTGTACCTTCCTCCATTTTCAGCCAACGGAGACTTATTTTTTTTAACAGCGTGGGCTTTGATTTCATTGCAGGGAACAAAAGACATTTCCTTCCTTGTTTAGACTGTATTGTTCAAAAACACACTTAAGGAAAAGCCTGTCTCAGCTTTTCAGCCACACTGCTCCGCTGCCTTTTACAGCAATGTTGTCACGGTACAATGGCCCAGGGTTTACTCCCTGGGTCATAATCCATATCTCTTGACTGTCATTTAATTAAATGCCTAACGGCTTTTCCTTTGTGTGCGGCCCACGCCCCAGTTGGTGGAGTGGTACGCTGTGATTTGGCAGGCCATCAATCTGCGGCCGTGTGAAGGGTTCTCCCTCCGTCCGGCCGGCCCTGGAAGATGAATAGATAAATTAAGTTTCATTATGCTCCAGTGTCACCTCCTCCACCTCCTCCTCCTCCTTCCATGAATGCAAATGCAGCAATGCTGAGGTTGTTCTCTCAGTGTCTGATTCAAATCTTGGATAGTTTTGCTGTGGTGAATGTGAAATCACACACCTAGAATTTTGCTGAATAAGGAATAATGTACAGCGAAATTGAGCCGGACAAAAATCTAAGTGTTCTTATACCACCCTGAAGCAGTTTATTAAGCGATACTGAATGCCAGACTTACATTTTCTGACTTATTACACAACTACTTGCTAATAACTAAATAAATGGACTTTCTGTTAGCCCGAACAATGTTTGGAGAATCAGTTTGATTGTAATAATTTTTGCCTTTCCATATCTTGGACAAATTTAGCATTACGTCACTTGCTCACCAATGGATCCTCTGCAGTGAATGGGTGCCATCAGAATGAGAGTCCAAACAACTGATAAAAACATTACAGTAATCCACTGACTCCAGCCCATCAGTTGACACATTGTGAAGTGAAAAATGCAATATTAATTTCAAGCAAAGCTGCTGAGTTAAGAAACTAAGGTTTAGCTAAATGTTCCATTGTTCTTCCCACATTAAAATGTATTAAGATTTAAATTTAATGACTTTTCATATCAATAATGATTGTTTTAATGGCTTTGCATCATAACAAAGAATGTACATAAATTAAAATGCTAATGTATGCATATTTTTATAAACCAGACTTACAATGCAACACTGTTTTATAGTATATGCATCAGGGGGTCCTTTCTCCATCTCTCTCTATCCACCGAGAAGTCATTGGCATAAAAAAAAAAAAAAACTGAACTGAAATATTACATATGCTAGATGATTTTCTAAAGAACTAAAGCATAAAATGGAACATGTTGAAGTTTTCTTCAATGGCCTCAAGCTGTAAAAAGCTTTTTGGATATTGAAGGTTTATTTAGTGCTAGCTGCTAACATATACAATTTATGACTTTTTTGTGCCCGATTACCAAACATATTCTGCTTTTGCTGAATTTAATTTGTCATTTTGGAGTCCAGAGGTTTTGTTGTGAGTAATGTATATGAATGTGAATGAATGCATGTTTTTAATGGCTTTTGGCATGCACTCTACTTTCTTAGCTGTACATTTTACATTGTTTGGAAAACATAAACTATTTATTGGAGAAATATGTAGTTTTTCTGTCAGAAATACTATACCCACTAGGCACAGTATATCTCTCCTCGCTACTGTACTCAAATCATCATTATCGTCAAAGATGTATTTTACAGCAACCTCACTCTCTGATGAATTTTATATCTTCTTTGTCCAATAGTAATTAGTCCAGGCAAATGGCAGGAATTAACAGTTTGTAAAATCTGGTGAGTGTTGTTTGCCAGCTGGAGCAGATGCTCAGAGAAAGCTGAAAGATAAAGTCCAAAGCTCAAAAGACAAGAGGAAAGAGGGTGGGAAAGAGGAGAGGAACCATGCGGTAACAAATTTTTAAAAATAAAGTAAAAAAACTGCTTCCTGTTTAAAAACAAAAATATGAAGGAAATTGAAAACAGAGGGAGAGAGAGCAAGTGTGTAAGTGAGTGAGAAGAACACAGAAGAAAGAAATTCAATAAATCAATAGATTTAGCCAATTAGGGTGGGAAGCTACTGGTAATTATCTCTCAGGGGACCCCGATGAATAGTTCTGCATATCGTTTAAATAACAAGGAGGAAAGGTTTTCTGACGCTTCTCTCCCTGTTTGGTCAGACAGGATGTTCTGGTCTACATGGATCTGTGTTGTAAAGCTCACTTTATGTAATGCACTGTCCTGACAGTCATTCACTACAGGAAGTACAGAGACAACATAGAAAACCACAGAGGGATTTAAATCTGTAATAAACAGTTTTGAGATTCTGTACTATTTCTAGGTCACTAATTTAATAAGCAAATCTGTGACATTGATTTATGTGACAAATTCATCCTCATTTAAATCGTTCTCAAATCATGCTTGAGGACATGATCATCATGTTTTGTCAAGTGCATGCTGTCAGTAAAGAAAAATGAGCATGTCCCAAATTCACTCAAATGTATTTAGCTTATTTCACTGATTTATATGAATTTGCACTAATGGTCAGATTTTTGGACCCACACTCTATAGAAAGCCATCCTGGGTTAGATCAGAAACAGAATTCCAAGTATTTGTTTTTTATAAGTCCAAAAAGTTTATAAATGGAGATTTATGATAATCCTTCTGTCTTCTCTGTCACTGCTTTACAGCAGGAAAACTCTGAGATTTTTCCGTCTGATATGCATGCATTCCAGTTTCACTCGACTCAGCCGGTCCGCCAGCTTTTGAGGGAGCTTTTGGGCCCTAAATCGTTAAAAAATGGTAAATTGAAGTATATTTTTTATGTTCAGTTGTGCAGTACAACGAAGTTGTTTCAAAACCAGTCTTTTGACTATCTAAAACAAGGCCCAAGTCCATTTTTAAGTCTTTTTCTTTTTCTAGCTTGCATTCTGCTCCAAATGAGTGAGTGTGTTTGATGAATAGCACAGAGATTAATAACTGCAGGTTATGTATTTCTTTTTTTCCATGTCTCTGCTGGTGCCTTTGATGGCAAAGAGAGAATTCAAGTGTTAAGTTTGCTTCCTCTTTTATTAAAGGAGGCTTAATTTAATTAGTCACCCATTATCAGGACCCTCTGCTGCTGTGTGAAGGTTTCCGTTGCTCCGAGGGAAAGGGAAGTTAGTGTCTCCTGGTCTCCAAGGAGGAAGTGTCCTTTTAATCAGGCTTCTGTTTGCCTTCCATTAGCATCTGTCTTACTCCGGCTAGAACCGTTGATGTTGTTGTAGACACGCTGCTTGCACATAAAATACGTCTTTTGTTTTCTGAATAGAATTTAACTTGGTGGCAGAAATTCATCTTTAATATTTAATTGCTTCAAATTATACTGTTTTACTTGGTGTTGTCAATTAAATGACAAATATTAATAAAATGTATTGCATGATTTGTTGATTTGATTAATCAGATTATTTGGTAAGTATTGGATTCATCCATATTTGCTATGAAATTGCCCCAAATTAAATGTTTTATTTGTTTTGGACTCCTACCTGGTCCTATATGATGAGGTATTAAGAGTTATATCTGTCTAAACCTGAACAATGCAAGTGCAAAAAGGTGGGTTGTTTTGGCTCAGAGGTAGGTGGGAGAATTAGTGTCCCCTGCAGGATTTCAAGGGCTCAGGACCGAGGAACGTGTGCCTCAGCAGACTCGAGCAGCCTCATTCTGTCAGGATGTGGACGGTCATTATAATGTATGTGCTGACAGCATTCACTCACAGCCTTCAAACTAGGCCAGAGTAGCACTAGTTCCTCTTCCAAAACGTACACAGCAGGATTCATCCTCTTCTGCTTTTCAAAATAAGCCTTTGATTGTGACTACCCATAGGAAAGAAAGTCAAAAAGATCCCTAATATCTCAATTTATGAATCAGAGGTAAAGTTTATACTTAAATAAGACATTGAAATGTATACATTTAGCAGACGCTTTAATCCAAAGTGATTTTAAATGTTTAAGGTATAGTCTATATTTTATCAATTCACGCCTTCACTGAGAAAGGAAAGAGCAACCTCTGAGCAATAAAGCGTTCTTCTTGGTGGTGGTTATGCAGGAAGTCAAGCTGATTGTCACTACAGGAAGTCGATTTTTATTTTGTTGTGTGATTGCAGTTCTATGATATAAGTATGAGTCAGGTGTCACTGGTATGTGATGAGTTATATTTTTCGATATGCAGAACTCAAATCATAGGTTGAGTCAGCTCACAAACAAACAATGTTGAAAGCACCACAGAGGCCTAGTGTCTTCTGAAAGTCAAATGTCTTATATTTTAACATCGAAAAAGTTACATGAGTTTTAAAGTGTCTGCTAAACCCCCAGCTGAGGATACTAACCACTTTACATATAAATACAGCTTAGCCTGCAGGCCCCAATTTTTCTTCAAGTGGAGACATTGTTATTTCATCCTCTTGAGTTCAGCCGAGGGGCCGTGCTTATCCTTTTCCTCCTGCGATGCTTGAGATGCTTGAGACTTCTGGGAAGAGCGTTGGAGGCCTTACCCTCTGACACCATGCACCTCCTCTAATACCACCCCAGATTCTCATGAGGAAAACGGGGGAGTCCAGACAAGAGGCCCATTGATTAGCCCCAGACAGCTCCTAAAAAAGGGGGTAATGGTCCTTGTGATAATCCGTTTAGAGAGGTGACGAGGTGTGAGTGGAGGGACAGAACTCCTTCACGATGTTGTGTCACACACATTCAAGGCTTGCCTTAGATAGACGTGTGTCTGTGTGTTTCGTGTTAGGGTCAATGACATAATGGTATTTTTTTATGAATGCACCTATTTTGAGTGAAAATACATTTATATATAAAATAGGTTGTATACATGTGTTGAGACTGTTTAAAAAATAAAATATTTAGACCTTTTTTTAAATTATAGAATAAATGATATTAATATTTATGATAAAAATTGAAAAATGAGAGAACTTGAAAACTGAAAATATGTATTATTTGTACATTTGTATCCAAAGGGAAATATTTTAAAGTTAAATATTACTTTTTGCCTTGAAGTTACACTTTTTGATATTTTAGACACACAATTTTTTTCTTTGTGTAAATGACTTTTTCAACATGAATACCAACATTACATGCCTTACAAATTAGATCTTACTGTAAATTTTCAATGACTTTACTCTAGTGAGCACAGCAAGTTATGTAGACTGCAGTCTCTGAATAGTGGCTCTACACCAACTTCAATACTCTACTACAACTTTAATACTAGATTAGACACTGTGTCTCCATACACTCTTTCTTAAGAGCAATATGAATACAGTTGTGCCTACATTAGACTTAATGGATTTTAATGAGAGCATCCCTGGACATTGACATCGTTTTCTCTCATAAAGTATAGATTATTCTCTCTCTTATTGCATTTGCAGAGATGTCATGCTGTGCTACTATATTCTAGTTTGCCTCAAGTTGCTCGGCGCAGTGTGAGTTATTTGTTTATTTATTTATTACATCACAGTCTTGGGATGAGTTTTATATATATTAATATGTATATATTAATAGTTTTATTTCTTACATCATGTAATGTTTTTTTTTTACCAAAAATACATAGTTCTGTACATTCCAACTATAGATACACTTTCTTTCTGAATAGCTTCCGTCTGACAATTTATGGCAGTGCTAAGAAATGTTGTTGTGTTTCTGAGGGTATTTACACTCATGAAATGCCATAGCTTCTCAGTTTCTTGGCTGCTTTTGCCATTGTGACTCATGGCCATGAGTAGCGAGGCCTGTCTAAAACTGACCCTCGAATGACCTGGAATAACAACTGCTAACACAGCTCTGTGAATCACTCATGTATGGTTCATTTAACAGTACTGTCCCAAACAACAATCTCATAATTCATGTATGAGAGACAGACTCAAAACTAATTTAAACCACTCCTCCGCACTGAAGAACCCTTATTAATGGCATAGTTCACCCAGAAATGAAACTACAGGTTTGGACCAACATGAGGGCTTGTAAATGATGACACAAATTTACATTTTTGAGTAATCTGGCTATCATCGCCACGTCGTAAAAACTTTGCTTTTATATCAAATCTGACACTAGTGGATTGGTTTCTAGCACATATCCCAAGCGGCTGTTTAGCAGGCAGAGCGTTTGCGTGCCGCTGTTTTAAAACGGCGGGCACCTGTTGTTTTTATAGTAGCGTAACTAATAACATCTTGAGCCCCATGCTGGAGGATGTACCTCTCTGTCTTCAGTTACAGTGTTAGCAGTATTGTTAGCAAGGTGAGGTGAAGAAAAGCAGACTTGTAAAAGAATAAATTGAAGGGTTGCTTTCTAGGCCCTCCGCTCAGGCTCCATTAAAATCCTCTTGAGTCTTTCTAACATGCTTATGCATGTGTTAAATGAACATGGACCCCACAGTTAGCAATCTAAAACCCCTGAGGGAAAGGTAGCTTGCTAATGTGGCTCATTTTCCCGTCACTACATTGGCAGTAATGCGTCTAAATGCCTCCCAAAACGAGCTTGTTCTCTCTCTCTCTCGCAGATACAGTACTTCTTTCCAGCTGCACACTGGATTGCATAGTCTGTATAGTATTTTTGTAACAACTTCTGTATTATTTTGCTTTTAGTAAATGAGCTGTGTACATCTTAAAGCTGTAATTTTAGTACCGGCATATTTCGCAAATTAATCTCTGGTGTGACTGCTGCAGTCAGCATGGAATCATTTTGTGCATCCATCGCAACAAATCCATTTCTCCTTACTTATGCAAAACAATTTAGTGCATTACTACAGGTGTTTTAAAGTTTTTGTGTGTGTGTAGTGGTAGACTATTGCATCCAATTTTGTTCTGGGGAAACTTTAGTCCCATTATACCTTATATTTCAAATCATGTTGGTATACTCTATTATTCAAAAGTTTAGGGTTGTAATTTTATTTTATTTATTTTTTTTAAAGTCTGTTATGTTGCATAATGATTAATATAGTAAAAACAGCAATATTGTGAAATTTTATTACAATTTGAAATAACCATTTTCTGTTTTAAATTTTATTTTAAAATGTGATTTATTCCTGTGATGAATAGCTACGTTTTTGGCAACCATTGCTCCAGGCTTCAGTGTCACGTGATCCTTCAGAAATCATTTTAATATACTGATTTGGTTCTCAAGTAATATAATATAATATAATATAATAAAATAACTTACAATCTGTATTGTATAAAGCAGGGGTTTTCAACCTTTTAGGACATGCGCCCCCCCAAGTTTGTCTAATTTCACTCGCATCCCCCCCGCACGAGCCCAAAGTGCGCGAACATCATTCACATATTGTTTGCTGCATTTCCAGTGCGTAGCATTAAGAAACATACACATATAACCAGCTTACCTGATTCAGTGTGATGGCTGAGCTTGTTTCTGAGATAACAACATGCCAATGGTTGGATTTCTGACATGACTAACCATAAATTATTTTACACCATTCTCACTGTCGCCTAACAGCGGGACTCTGATTGCCCCCTAGCGGATGGCTGAAGATTTGAAAGCTCGTATTCGTAAATCTTCAAGGCAATGTCTCTGAATTAATTGATGCTCGCGCCCCCCTTGACAGGTGCTGGCGCCCCCCTGGGGGGGCGCGCCCCACAGGTTGAAAACCCCTGGTATAAAGCACTATATAAAAAAAGTTGACTTGACTTTATAGATCTAAATATCCATCTCCTGGTCACGTCCCTCTGTACAGGGATTCACATTATATGCCGATTAACAGTCTTTGCTATTATGTTTGGCAAACAAACCAAGCCAGGTTGCTTATTGAATCACAAATTTGAAATTATATATACACCTGTTTTGCTGTCAGAATGCAGTTCTCTGCAGAATGTCGATGTCCATTTATGGCTGTGGTGGATGTGGCTATTATGATTCAATAGGATTTGCCTATGGTATGTACCGGGTTTTGGTGTGGGTTTGTGTTGCTGAGCAATAATAGTGTTACATTTTTGGTGTGTATGTGTGAAAGTTGGGGTGGGTTAATGTTTAGCTCTATTCTGTTTTCACTGTTTGCTGAAGCTGATAAGCAGTGAGGTCAGCGCAGTGAATGTGTCCCAGAGCTGCATGCTGCTGCACATGACTTCAGTCAATATCATAATTGCAGTGAAATCATGCCTGCTATCACATATGGGCAAGTTGAGTCAACAACACACAATAAAAACAACGACACTAAAGCTATTGACAAAGTTACAACACAGATAATTAGATGGACTTTCAATCTCTTTGGGCCGCTTACCCAAACTCCTCACACATACAAATGAAGCTGTGAGCTTCATAGTTCCCAGTATACTTGGGTAATACTTTGATACAAATCCTTACATTGATGCCAGTGAATACCTTTGATCTGTCTGTCTGTCTGTCAGTCAGTCAGCCAGTCAGTTCCCGTGCTCTTGTCCCAATGGCCGTCTGAGATAAAGTCTTCACTGGGGATCTGACCCTGGGGCTCATCCAGTTGCCCTGGTCTCCGCTGTCTGTCTGTCTATCTGTCTGTCTGTCTGTCTGTGTGTCTGTGCCTTCTGTCGATCTGTCTATTAGTCTACCGGTCTGTCAAAGTTTGTCATTTACTTTACTTATTGTCATTATTAATTAATGACGGTAATTTATTTATTTTAATTTAGAGGTTTTTAAAATATTTGGAAAGTTCTTATGAATTTTCTGAATGCATTTCAACTTTATGAAGTTCTTATTTTATTTTATTTTATCTACAGTTTTGTTAGTCTGACCTGTGTTTTCAGTAAATGTGGTGTGTTTAAAGATCATCTCAGCCTGCTATAGTTTCTGTATTTACCATCGTTCCTTAGCCCATACATTCTTATGTTTCCTTTTCCTGTCATAATGGGGCCTATTGATCATCTTTCATACTCTCTTTTTTTCCTTTTTCTCTGCAATGGAGCCACCATCCCTGGACTGCACCCAGGTCAAGGTTCCTTCACCCCAGATCGCTCTCACTGTTTGGTTTCCGAATTGATTTGGCGAGTTCGATACCCACACAAATCTACAGGAAAGGTCAAGTGGTTCGGTGGCGAGAAGGGGAAAAAAAACACTTTACATTCGTCTGCAGTGTTACAAAGACCCCAGGGGCCAGTAAATGTGTCTGGTGCTTAGTGTATAATGTTAAAGACTCAGACTTCAGGAGTTCTTTAGCTCCGATTCAGCTATCACCTCAGGCGGCAGACATTGAGCGCAAAGCAAAGGCATAGAGACAGCAGGGCGGTGGGAGCTAATGAAGTTGGCGGATTGATGAGCAAAACCTGCGATGTAGGGGTCAACCAGAAGTAAAGTGCTCTTTCGAAAGCACGACATGTCCTGAATGAGATGCTCGTCTCAATATGTCAGCGCTTGCGAGTCTCGTGTTGGGTGCATTCGGTTGAGCTAACAGCAGAATTAGCAGCGGCCTCTTGTTCCGGCACGTGGTGATGCATGTTCATTTTCATACAGGGATTTTCCTAATCAATGCACTGGCATTTGAGTGAAAGAGTCTATTATTGTAGGATGAGTGAGTCAATTAAGGAATTGTGTGCTGTGTTTACTGGGTCTTGCACTTCCTCCTCTAATGAATTTAGTTTCTTATGTAGACAATGTCAGCATGGCTAGCACAGAGTAACCTCAAATTCTTGTTTAAAAATGTGACCAAGTTCTAAAATTAAATGCCAAATGGAAAAAAAAAAATGGCTTGGCTGAGTGCATAAAACTTAAAAAGTAGTTTAAGTTTTAGTTGTGGGGGAAGTCGTGGCCTAATGGTTAGAGAGTCGGACTCGTAATCCAAAGGTCTCGGGCCGGCAGGGATTTTAGGTGGGGGGAGTGCATGTCCAATACCACGACTGAGGTGCCCTTGAGCAAGGCACCGAACCCCCAACTGCTCCCCGGGCGCCGCAGCATAAAATGGCTGCCCACTGCTCCGGGTGTGTGCACTTTGGATGGGTTAATAGCAGAGCACAAATTCCGAGTATGGGTCACCATACTTGGCCGTATGTCACGTCACTTTCACTTTATTTGGAACATTGTATTGTTTGAACTGTTCAATTTAGAAATAGGGTAATTCAAATTCAGACATTAAATATGTCTGCTAAAGAAGACATCTTTCGTAACTTGTGCATTATCTAATAACTATTATGTGTAATTTAACTTTATATATTCAAACACATTAAATCTGTTTATATAGGCCTATACTACTGTTTAAGAGTTTGGGTCAGTAATATTTACTTCTACTGTTTTGAAGACTGGAGTAATAATGGCTTCTAAACATTCAGCTTCACAGGAATACATTTCAATTTAAAATATATATTAAAAAAAGTTTTAATTTAGTTATTCATTTATTTTTATATATTTTAAATGATTATTTTTCACAATATTACTTATTTGCAATTAGAAAATGCAGTTTATGCATTCTAATCTGACAAATAAAAATATACACTTGTTAATTCCATTGCTATATATATTAGTGCTGGGCAACAATTCAAATGTTTAATCACATTTAAATGATTAATCACATTGTTATGCTCAAAATTCAATAATGCATTCAAAAGTAGTGTAATGTGGACTTTTTTCATTTAAAAGTACTGCTATATGAACAAAAGCGCATTTGGAATAACATTTGGTCTGCTTTTTTAAACAGCGGTATTCCTTTTGCATAGTAGTAGTTAAAATATTTCCTGTAAATCTCAACTTATATAACATTAATGTAATCAAATTAAATATAAAACCAAAGCTATCTGCCACTGCCAAGGCACTGACATTTTTATAGAAAATATTTTATAGATTTAATTTTATAGAAAAACAAGTTATGCTCGGAGTCCAGGCACCTTCCGACCTGCACTATCGTGGGACCCAGCGCAACTGAGTGTGGCACAGGACAACACTAGATGAGCGAGTGCGGGTAGAGACTCATATGTGCGGGATGCGGGAGAATAAGGGTGCATCACACTAGGCAATCTTAACCGTGCCCGAGCGCGTTTGACTAGTGTGATCGCCCCGTGTCGAGCTCGGGCGCGGTTCATTTAGCCATCCCTGGCTCGGTTGGAAGAGGTGGGCCAGAGCACGGTTCAGTTATATATAGATCCGTGAGTGTGAGTCAGTCAGAGGGCCGTGTGTTACCGCTTCCCAAACAACTCAAAATAATAAACCACAAAGTTAACAAAACGATGCACTCCACTGTGCTGTGCGAGAGCGCTTCTCTGCTGTCTTCACGTACTATCGGACACTTCCTATTTCCCACTTATGTAGTCGTGAGCGCTTCATGTGAGAAGGGATATGTATGGCGCTACTGGGCATGCGCACATCAATACAACGTAATTTTTGTCACACTGTACAACAATAATTACTATATTTTTCTTTATTGTAAGGGGTAAGTTTAGACGTTCACGCCGGTGGCGCCGAGCACACACAAAAAGCCACAGTTTGGCTCAGACAGCACGTGAGTACCAAATTGAGCTTTCTTTCACGCCTTCATCAGCAAACGCACACAAAAGCAAATCAGAATGACAGTCTTGAGAAGTATCCACGTAAACAAGTATTGTTTCCGATCAGCACTTTACCCCAAACCAGCAGGTTCACGACTTCTCCAAGCCCTACTGCTCGGTCCCATCTCCTTATCGACTCGAATGCATAGACAATTGCACGTATTATGGACTCAACAGGGCTTTCAAGGTCATCTTCCTCCATTTCAAAACAAGCGTGTGATCAAAATGTAAAGACATGCTTATATTACTATACTGGCCATCGGAGCGAACCAACCCTATGACGTCACATGCTGTGGTACTGCAAGATGGCGGCGCCCTTGCTCCAAAAGCTAAAACAAAACAACCTTTTTTCTTTAAAATGATAACATTAATCATGTTTGTTATATATTTTTAAATCAAAGTGGAAATCACTTTACTAAATAATGTTATCTTAACTGACTGCTTCACTTCCACTTCAAGAGTAAATATAATTTAAACGGAGTTATAAAAAAAAAAGAAATTCACCCCCCTCACAGTTGTAATAAAGGGCAAAATTAGCTATATAGACCAAAACCACTTTTTGTACCAGGCTGTAATCATATTTTTTTCTGCTGTAAAGTTGGTCATTTTAACAGGGGGAGTCTATGGGACTGACTCCCTTTTGGAGCCAGTCTCTAGTGGCCAGTCGACGAATTGCAGTTTTTTGGACTTCCATGCTGGTTTCAAGAGAGAGAGACTGGAAGGTTGCTGCTTGATTCAAAGCCAGTGAGCAATGGGCTTTCATAATTATAAAAAACTGTGTTAATGCGCGATAAAATAATTGTTGACGTTAATCAATTAATGCGTTAACGCGATATCGCTTTAACTTGCCCAGCCCTAATGTATATATATATATATATATATGTATATATATATATGGTTTTCTTTAAAATTTGCATTTCTTTCTGGCTACTATGCATAGGTTTCTATGTAAGTACTGGTACTTCTAAATGGGTTGAGGCTGGGATTTAATGCATTTGAAGTACTTGAACATATACTATGTGTATATGTATACACATATACCTTTGCATTGGATCTCTTCATATATATATATACACACAATGACACAACTCTGAATTTTCAACTGCCATTACTCCAGCCTTCAGTGTCACATAAGCCTTCAGAAATCATTCTAATATGCTGATGTATTATCAGTGTTTAAACTGTTGTGCTGTGCTGACTATATATATATATATACATATATATATATATATATATAGGACAGATACCAAAACATTAAATGAGGGAAAAGTTGCTGTTAGGGAAAGAGTACTTGTGAGCAGTTCTCACACAGGCTGGCATTTCAATTCATTCTGATTGCCTGGACGGTCCTGCAGGCAGACTCTTGCTTACACTAGCACCACCAGTTGCGTCCCCCTGATGTTTTATGGTGTAGTGTCCTGTAGTCGTCAACTCTCATTCTCACCTCCTCAGACAGATGACCTCTGATTGGTGATGAACCCACATACTGCAATACAAAAACATTTCTTCCTCATTTTTCCATTGTCTTATTCTCTCTCACACAAACTAGAACCTTGTCAGATTTAGTGCATTGTTGATTCTAGAGGTCTGCACATAATTTCATCATAAAGGAATTGCTTCATTTGCTTCCCTTTCCATTTTCCATTAAATGATGTCGGCTTGTGGGATTCAATTTTTGCTAAGCATCTAAAACCAGTTAATGGTATCAGAGTGGATTTCGGCACAGACAAGCAAATAGCTCTCATAATCATTTCTTGAAAACATCAGCTCTGTTTCAAAGCATTTTAAGAGTGGACTTTGAGAGGGTTTCCCACGTTCTCCACCTGACAGCATGAAGAATGAGTTACATGAGGATAAAAAGTAAGTGTTTGTTTTTCACCACAGCACCACTCATTAACATAAACATTTTATCCGCATATGCACATAATGACTGTGGCAGCATGCCACAGTGTGCATCATTTTTACCCTCGATATTCAGCTACAGCAATCTCTACTTCATATCGTTCATTCCTGTATTTCATTTGCCTCACAGATTTGCTTTGGCGCTGAGGGATGTGTGCATGTGTGTGTGTGTGTTTGGCATCAGATCTCTATTGTTGTGTGTGTGCGCCACATGGCTCGCTGGTCCGTCTTGTGTGTTGTCTTGTCTCAGTCTTGATGTAGAGGATATGTGTTGTGTATCTGAGTCACTCTCATTATCTTGTTCCTTCTGCTCTTCACAAGTGTCATTATTCTCTCCAGCCCTCCATCTCAGTGTTGCTCTCTGCCTGCTCCGCATTTAATTAGCTCACTTTGCCAGCCATTTGTTGGAAACAAATCCACACCGATGGAGCTCTTCAGAATAATTATCCCAAATATGATGCCGGACTCTTTGGGTTGGAACTCAGCCCAAACCTCTTTGAGTTTGAGCTTCTCTCTAACAGCAGCAAGAGTACCACGTCGGAGCTCTCTGAGACCAACCTAGTCTTGCTGGGCCACACTTTTGACTATTTGTGTAAAGTCTTGTCCTCCTCCATTCAGATTAGAAATTAGAATGCCTTTTGAATTCAAACTGGATTCCTGATTTTTGACATTGAAACAGAAAACTGGATGCAGAATTTGAATGTAGGTAAATTTGAGTGAAAATGGGGAAATATGTCAATGTTGGCATCACAAGGCCTTGTTTGAATGTTTTTATGAAAAAAGTTTTTAAAAACCCTGAAGTTTGAAGGTTTAGGTCTTACAAATAGATGAATGGATAGATGGATAGATTTATTGTTTTTTGTTTTTGTTCGCTCACCTTAAATTTTTTTATTCATCTTTTTGCTTTGACTTGAAAAGTTTTGTTATAATGCGAAAATATATTGAATATACACTTTAAACTTGTGTAGTCTTCTTAAAAAACTAATTGTAAGAACCAAGATGTACAAATATGTATTTAACAAATTTTTATGATGGTGAACATTTTCAAATTTTGCAAAGAAGCTCACAAAGTTAGCTGACGAACTAATTCTGTCTATATCTGTCTTGATGGATCTTGCGATAATTGCATAATGTTGGTGAGAATGTGATATCGTTCAATGCATGTTTTGAAGTTGAGGGGCTAAATATTCTAGTTATGTCAACTTACAAACTAGCAGAGATGATGAAACTTAAATGTTAATAAAAAAAATAAAAAAAATCAGAAACTGAAAGTTGTATCAATTAAAAGCATTTAAGCTTTTTAAGCAACTAAACTGCAAAATACGTTTTTACACAATAGATATAGCACTTAAAAATGTAAGTGATTTTATTTTACATTATTTATTATTTTCCCATTACCTGTGTTAAATGCAATTCACGCAATTCCTTATTCCATCATTCAAATTTAAATTCCAATTCAACTTCCTGTGGTGTTTAACTCTGTTTAAATTCAAACTCATGCACAAATATAATAAACCAATGAAGCCTGTGGGGGGAAAAATATGTGAAAGGTATATTATTTAAAATTTAAGAGGCAAGCAAAAACAAGATTTTTAGGACTGTGTTAAGAGGCCAAAAGGGGCATGGAAAGGTAACACGGAGTCTAACAAAAACAACCTTTTTTCATTTATAAAGTGAAATGCAGGAAGTAAGACGTCTGAAAAGAGGTTAAAGAATGTGTAAAATTGTGAGTGGGTTAAAAAGGACACATATGCACAGGCAGAAGCACAATACATTGCTGTGTATTTTAAGAGGATTCTACTTGGCAAAGGCTCTGAAATTCTCGGCAGCAGAATGAGTGCAGATCCACGTGGCCCTGATGGAGCTCTGTCCATCTGGAAGAATCCTGCCTCTCAGGACAAACACTCTGCTCCACAAATGACATCATACCCCTGGCACAGAGCTGCTACAGACTGGGTTTGCATAATCTTGGATGCTGCAACTCTTTGGAGCGTAGCAGGGGAAAAGCCTTGTTGTTCAACAAAGGAGAAAGGCCATAGCAAGCAAAATTAACTGGTGAAGCTGGTATATAAGCCTTGATTTTACAGGTTAAACAAATTTAGAAGACCAGGATCCAAAACACAACATATACTGGTGCATTAACAGATTGCTAAGATGTTGATTTTGAAGGAAAGTAGTCTCTGAGTTTCATTGGTAGATCTTTCACCTGGAAAACGTAGTCTCAGAGGGTGGTGGCTGTCACCAGCTGAGCATCCGTCACCTCACTGCCCACCAACAGGGACGTGGCATTTCCACTGGCCGTCACAGGTCGATGGCAACCGTCACGCTCACCCCACTCTAACAGCTTCACACAGCAGAGCTGCTCCTCTGCTAAAAGATGGAAAGGAACCACCCTGCACCTCATCGTTTCTTCCGTCGTTTTCCCTCTTTTCCTTCCTGGTAAACACCTTCTGTTTTTTCCTCTTCATCTATTTGGTGGCAGGAACTTGGGCTCAAACCAACAAACACTCATTTCTTCTCTCTCCTCTTCTTCTGTTCAAACACGACCCACTGACCAAACTCAATTACGAGCTATATTTGTCATGTCTGGGAACGCTTCCACGTTCAGGAGTCTAGGAGTAAATCTTCGGCCCCAGTCAATATTCTGTTCACCAACACGAGGACTCTCCATTGTCATTAGCCACCCAGCGGTGAAAGGAGGAAGACAAAGACTCGAGCAGTCATCTGTCTCTTTAATGGTGGTATGGTCACACTTCATTCGAACTCTGAAGACAGCATCATATATAATACAGCACTGTACACTATAGAAGCACAGTTTTTTTGTGAGGGGTGGGCTTGGGTGATTGATAATGGAAAAACACGTTCATTGCGTGATTTATTTTCTCCCTCCTCTAACTGTAAAAATTTGTTGTAATATCTGCATGCAAAAATGCCAAATTTGGTGCTTTGCAACTTTTTTTTTGGCTCGGCAGTTAATCAAATTGTGCTTTCAATTAGAATTTTAACTTACAACGATTATAAAAATCATAATCATGATACAGTACATCATGATACAGTACAGTACATGATAAAGTTCCATTTCAATTTTTATGTTTAATTAATGCATGATGTTTCCAAAGCCAAAAACCATGTTAAATAATAATTTTTAATTATATTTAAAAATTATGTCTGTGTATGTGTGAGAGAGAAATCACCTGCTATCCTTCCTTTTACTATTGCCCTAAAAATGTGTTGGTTGTTTTTTTGTTTTTTTTGCCTTTTTGCCTCTAAATAATACTGATATGCCTTCCATGTATTTTCCCTTAGGCCTCATTATTATCTATTTTTCTTTCTCTTCATGTTATGTCAGGTAGAAATAACATTTGCATAACTGTGGAACAGGCCTTGGCGAAGTTTCTGGGATGGCAAGTAACTCTTCAGAAGAGGTCGTTTGTTAAATATATTGACCAATTTCAAATGCTGCCGGTTCTTAATGAACTGAGAACCAGTGTGGTGAAGCATTGGTCAATACTAGGAGAAATAAATAATTAAAAGCGATGAGTTTTTACCTGTGAAATCTGCATCCAATCTGAGATAGATGAAAAGAGGGGAGTTTATGGGTTGTTGATGGATCTGTTTTTCTAACGCCGCATCCAGAATATAGATGAGCCGAGACTTATTTATAGTTGAAATGTCACAATTTACATAGGAAGTTTAACTCTGATGATGTTTTAAAAGTTTGCAAGGACATTGAGCCGGGTGACCGATGTTCCCCAGTGACACATTTGTCACCAGTCATTATTCACTAATGAATTTTATGTAAAGCGGAGTCATATTGTCAAATATGGATGGAATATTTCTGGGTTTTTAGATCTGTGGAGACTTTTTTTCTCCATTAAAAGCTTCTGTCCTTTGGGCTAAACTCTAGATCTGTTTTCTTCAGCGGTTTTGACTTCCTGTTCCGCCCTGGACACTTCCTCATACAAACCTGGCCCGAGCTCTCTTGAGTACTACCCTGTGCATTTTATAACTGATAACTGCCCTCTCCCAAAGCAGGGAGGCAATAACAATAAAGCACTGAAGCAATTTATCTGGAGATTATAAAGAAAATATATGGTTTTCTGTCGTAAACAGTCATACCAAAACGAGAGTGAGAGAGAGAGCGAAAGAGACATTATCTGTAATGAAACAGTTTATGAATGAAACCAGCACAGCTTGCTACAGATTACTCCCCCTCTCTCAGAGAGAGTTTGACGAGACGGTAAATGCCGTTGAAGCCTGCAGTGATGCAGGTATAATTTTTTTTTTCCCCCGTCAAGTTGTTTGATGCTGTCTTAGCTCGTGAATCACAGTAGTGTTCGGTATGCAGAGAGTAGACTTCATCTGTGTTTTCTGTAGAATGGTTTTAGAGAACAGAGAGATCTGAGGTAAGCGCATGACCTACCTCTTCTTTAGGCTCTTTCATCTCTGCTCAAGCAGATGAGAGCTCATTTATGAGGTGCGCCGTGGATCTCCTGCGTGTACTCATTTAAATTGCATGTTTTTTTGCACAAGTATCATTCACACATAGTTGTACAGTGTTTTGACTTCAATCCCTTCCACTTCTATTCAAGGTCTGTACAGAGAATATAATGTACCTAAACTTGGCCCTCAAACTCTTTTCCAACTGCTAAATTTTTAAGTGGATCTTTTTAGGTTTTTGGGGCTGTTTATGCACACTTTTATGCACACTTTTACTTCTTGGAGTTGATTATCATCCCAGAACGTGTCATTTTCAGCTTGTACAACTTTGAAAGTAGATACACAGTGTATGTTTTAGGAATCTGTGTGAGCTGCAGCAAAATTAGCATTTTTTGTAAATGCATTTAGAATAACTATAGAACAATTTACATATATTTTATATAACATTTATGCCACTTATACATTTTATACAGTATAAGGTATATACAAGCTATATTTCTATACACACACGCATACAGCTTATATAAATATTTCGTAAGCTTATACATTTTAAAATAAATATAAATTATATATTCACATATGAAATAATAAATAGTAAATGTTAGAAAACTATTTACATATACATTATGCGCATGCATTGTTTTATAATAATATAATCATTCATATGTATATGTATTATGTGTATATTATTATAATAAAAAAAATACATATTGCATTTTTTAAATCGCACATACTTTATAAAAGCTGTTCAAATCTTTGATAATGAGAAATATTTTTTTTTTTTTTTTTTGCTTAATTATGTCATGCCATCAAAGTGGCACAATGAGCATTGTTATAATTGTTTATAGCTGTTCTTAACCGGGTTATCCAGCACTGCCACTGTACTACAGCATGCCAGCAACATCCCAGGGGCCAATCAGAATGGAGCAGAGGGAACTAGAGATTGCCATTCAGAGCTGGCGTCAACCTCTTACCCAATCTGCACTTCCAGCCAGAAAAAGCTTTTCTCCTTGTTCTTATTTACTCATATCCACATGGATGCTGCACTTGAGGCATTATATTGCTTGCTTGCGCTGTTTCCAGATCAGTGTCCATTGCATTTGCCAGCAGGATTTGATAGCCTGCAATTATCATGTCAAGTGTTTGGCTGGAACACAACCGATGATGGTTTATATAAAGGTGTGGGGAAGAATAGCGTATCTTTTATTTTCTTGAAAGAGGTGGAAAGCACGTTCTCTTTAACAAAGAATCAAGGTAGTGCAAGGAGATACTTGTTTCTAATCAAGGCAACAAATCCAGGTCTAATCTTTGCTGTCGTCCCATGTGGAGTCTTGTTGAATAGTATTTTAGAGCATGTATGACTAAAGACCATATCGAAGTCATTAGTTTTAGATATGATGTAATTAAACCAAATCCCTTTAAAGGACTGAAACACTGACTCAACAGTGAGCACTCTATTAAAAGAACATTTAATCATTAATCTCAGGGGGAGACTAATTCAGCTCTCACTCAATGCCAGGAAATTTAGGGGAAGTTCAGCCTGTTAATAGTTTTGATAGGTACACGCATACTGTGTTCTTGAAGAGTTTCCAGGAGTAGCTCCACCACGTTTAAAACCCTCTCTGCGTGTCGTATTGACTTTTAAAGTGGTAGAGATCTATGTGCAGACATATTGGTTTTGTTCTTCTGCTTTCATGACAGCTCTCGTGTATTGAAATGAAGGGAGTTGTGAATGAATGCTCGCATTGGTGATGTTTCTGTGGGGACTCCATCTGTCTGAGAGCCGCACAAGTTTGATGAATGAGATTCTGCTGTGATTTAGTGATGGCAGTGAGCAGAGTGCTGGCTGAGGCCAAAACATTCCCAATCCCTCCACCAGTTTGTTTAGTTAAAAACCAAACTCAAAAAAAAAAGAAAAAAAAAATTCCCTTTGCATTTCCCTGTTCCCCCTTCCTGTTCCTTGTTTCTTTTCCCTTCCCTCTTTCCTTACCATTTCCATCTGTCAGTCTCTGTCTCCATCTCCAGTTAGATTCCTTTCCTTTCCTTTCCTTTCCTTTCCTTTCCTTTCCTTTCCTTTCCTTTCCTTTCCACTCATTTCCACTCATTTCCTTTCCTTTCCTTTCCACTCATTTCCTTTCCTATCTCCTTTTATGTTTGTTTTGCTTTCCTAGTTTTATTTACTTGTTTGTCTTATCTTTAATTTTCTTGTTTATTTTTTCTTTTCTGGTCCCCTCTTTCCTCAATCTTTTCCCTTTTCCTCTCTTTTTATCTTTACTCTATTTTCCTCTTTTCCTTACCCCTTCCCTATTTCCCTTTCCTTCCATTATCTTCTTTTTCCATTTCCTTTTTCCTGATCTTGCTCCTTTCTTCCTTCGCTTTCCTGCACTCACCTTTCCCCTCCCCTGCTCTACTCTCTTTTTCTTTGATGTGCTTGGATATGTGTATGTATCTAATGTGTTTGAGCATGTATGGTGTATACACAGTCTACTCTCTATCATGTGTGATTGGCGTTGCTGCGTCAGCGAGTTTGAAGCTGGATTCTGTGCAGAGGCCAGTGGTAGCATGACAGCAGGCTGATGAGAGTCTAACTAGAAGAGGTGACAGGTGGACGTATTGCTTTTTGTAACCTGACAGGCATGCTGCAGACATTCCACATCATTCCGGCTGTCTGCCGCCAGATCAGAGCAAAGCTAAAAGGAGGAGGAGAGTAAAAGAACAGCTCCACACCACGGCAACACGGAGCCTAAGAATCATTTCAGCATGCAGACAGTCAAGCCTTCCAGATGCCTGCTGACAATCCCACGGCAGACCTCAGGTGTGTACACAGCTGCCTGTCAGGACATACCTCAGTCACTGTAGACTTTTGCTGTCACCGAAGAAAGCATCATTCTGGATTTTCTCTGTGTATGTAGAAACGTACATACGGTACGCTCATGCTCACGCTTGGAAACGCTCCCCTAAATCCCTGCGGCATGACTCGTCACACTGAAGTAGAGCAGATGAGAGACAGATGGTGTCGTTGGGCTCTCCCCGACACAGAGCCAGAATCCAGTCTGTCTCCTTTGGGTTTTGACAACCGGCCACCCCAGCCTGTGACTCAGGACCCCCTGGAGGCAGATGTCGAGGGCCCCCGAGTGCAGGGTGGAGCCCAGCACACAGTTGTACTAAGCACTCAGCATTTTCAACTTACGCCAGCCAGCTGGCTGGAATGTGTGCCCTGTTGCTGTGTATGTGAGTGCCGGTGTGTGATGCTGGCAGTACTATGTCTGGTGTGAGGCTTGAGATATTTTTGGAGTGGCCTTCAGAATTAAGCCCATTCACCATGTATCACCTGCTAGTTTCTGTCAGCAAAGGGTCTCTATCGGCTCACAAACAGACAAGATACACACATAAGGTCTGTTTCAAATCCTAGTGAGTTGCCTACTTCCTACATAGTCTGCTGCCTTCTAAGGTGGTATCTTAATAGAAATGGAGTGGCTAAATCAGAATGTTCTATATATGGAAAGTTCATATTTACAAGTTGAAAAGTCGTAATTGCGACGTCAGGTGCGTTCCAGTCACTTTGGTTGGACCAAGATGGCAATGTACCTTTTATACATAAAATTCAGCAAGAAATTTTAAATCTACATCTATAAAATGATAAAGAATGCACATTGGGTGTGTGTTTGCCTTTTTGTGTTTTTATTCAGTTTCTGGAGATGCTTTAAATTGAGTTGTTATATAGCCTAATCTGTCGTTATTGTCATAACAATACTATGGTGTTTTAGTACTTGTAACTTAGTTTAACTGTAAGTGGAAAAAAAAATCATTCATTTTTACAAATTAACCATTAATATACACTCTGCATCCATTGCGTCCGACATGTTTTCTAACTGACCCTCCTCCAACTTGGAAACTCTGGGTTTAAAGAAAATCCCATTTTCCCATTCATAATTATGATGTTGTAGTCAAGTACATTCAACTGGTGTATTTATAATAATTATAATTGCATTCATATATTAATCTTACATCATTCACCCTTTTGGGAAGCAACAGATCTGTATTACGACAAATATCCGAGATAATTATTAATTACTGAAATAAAAAAGTAAATGTAGAGACTTGATTTTATCCTTAGGTTGGTGACTTGATGAAGGTAGAGAACTTTCAAGTGATTGAGTAAAGACATTTTGATTAAAAATTACAAGCTCAAAACTAAATCATGGATGAATTGACTGACTTTTTCTTTTTTTATCCGTTTTATTCTATTCCTGTTCCTTTCCTTTTCTTTAACAATTTCATTCATTACAATGCATTCTTCGTGAATTATAGGGCCTGCTCCTTAAAATGGGACTCACTAGGTTTTGGAACAAATCTATAGGCACACACACATACATGGACAGTTTTCTCAGGGATATTTAGTGTGTTTTTTTCGCCTCACCTTCAGAGCTGTCTCATTCTGTTTGTTTTACTCCATAGTCTCAGCCAAAGACATTTGTCAGGATCGTGGCTGACAGAAATCCCTCAGCGTGTGGATTTGCTGTCGAGTCTAAACCCCACTATCCACCCACAACTTGTCGTAGCTACTACAAAATGTTTGACGCTCATGAACGTGGTTTTGTATTGCATTCAACCATTGAATATGTCATTTATTTTACAACCTTATGCACATTGAGAACAATTGGTTTGGTTACCTAGTTTGTGTCGTAGTGCACAGTGTAATGTCTTTGATTGATTGTCAAACAACTTTTGGCTTTGCAATGACTTGAGAAAGAAGTTTGCTGAATTAAATATTTTGGTGATCATGTGACATTTTTCACATTTAAGAAACCTATTTTGAAAATGTATAGCATAATACATTGCTTTATATGTTTAACAAATGTTGTATGGCAGTATGTACTGCATTTACTACTGTGCAGAATTCAGCGAGTAGTAAACTAGTAAACTGTTCTGAACATAGGCCTAGCTATTGTAAACTAACTTTACTCAGAGATCAAGGCTTGCGTTAAACTAAAATACTCAACCCAACCCCTTCTGTAACACGGAAACAAAACAAGCGCACATGCCTGGCATGCACAGATCTCTCGTGACTCAGTAACTCGATGCTTTATAGGGCTGTATCACCCACCTGTCTGAGCCTGAACAATTCTGCCTGTGGTTCTGCCAGCTAGAACCTCCTCAGGAGAGGAGCAGGCGCTAGCGTTCAAAGCCAGCGGCACAGCATCGCTCCACATATATTCACCGCTCTGCTGTTGGAGTGCCATTTGTTCTTTTAGAGCCCATGCTGTTTATTTTATCACTCTCTTCGGTCAAAGTCAATACTATGAGTTAGATGTCTAGAAATGTATATCTTGAAAAGCTGTCTTTTGATTCTTTCTACTGGCACACACTACCATAGATAACCTAATAATGTCATGATGTCAGGGCAATCAGGAAATTAGGCATAATATGATATATCTACTTGGTTTTGTGAAATTATTGTTTGCTCTAATAGGTTGCTGGGTTAATGTTTTCTTTCACCCGCTGTGGTGTCGTGTTTATAGCACTGGTCATATGCTGTGGATCCTCCATAGGCTACCATGTGAAACTCCACTAATCATCCATGTACGGCTGGGAACTGGACAGCTGCTTGTTGAAATTGCAACATCTCTCTGTGACTAACTAAACTAAAGGTTAACTGAAAGGAAATTGGATAATACACTTTACAATAAAGATCTATAGTACATTAGAATCAGTTAATGCATTAGATATCATGAACATCTTTTACAACATTTATTAATCTGTTAATATTAATTTATACAGTAAATACACTATTGTAAATACGCTATCTAATCTGATATATGATCAACCTGGTCTCGTGGCATAAACATACCTTGGGGAACTTTTTTAGCAAGACCGTTTTTACGTACGTTTCGCCGCAGTTTCAAAGAGAAATGTCCACTCAGTGGCGCTAAAACGCGGGTTCAATACGTAAACCCTGGCACATTTTTATTACGTTGATATAGGCACGTATTGCTGTGTTTTTATTATGTTGTTTCAGGTACTTATTGCGGCAATTCAGAATTCAAAAATCCGGTGTTTTATATATGTGTTAAATATTGGAAATATGCCCTTCACCAAACCCAACCGATAGTGTTGACAAATGCAAATATAAAAATGTAAAATGTTTTTTAAGCTGCTGTGTGATGTCACAACAGGACCCGTTCGTGGAACACCACTAGTTAGAAGCCAAATTTGGATTCTACTTTAGAGAGAGAAACAATCGCTTTCATTTTATGTCCTCAAGGCAAAATGCCTTTCTCTACAGGAAGCTGTTAATGATCACAAGTACGCTGGACATTTTACTGCTCAAGGTTCTTCTGTTCGTATTTCTATCAAATTCTCTTTTGTGTTGGCCTCATCTGAAAAATGAGAGAACTAGAGGGTATGTTGTGTCAGATATTTTTATAGTGCGGCATAAAGCACATTTATCACGACAGAGGAGGCAGACACCTGTACCGCTGCTCTTTTATTTGTTTCATGTTAAATGTCAACTGTTATTAAGTGCCGAACTGGCTGTAGCAGATTGTTCTGGACCGTGAGGTATATCTTTACGATTCCTGTCACTGTTCGTCTTCGACAAGTTTGGCTTTTACCTACATGAATGATGCTCTTTTACTGCGGCACCTGTGGTTATTGGTGGAGGACACACGTTATTCATGTTTTTATTTTCAAGCAGATAAAATATCATACAAGCGGCAATGAATGAGCCACCTTTGTCGAAGCGCTTTAATGATTTCGATTATTGATTTAATTAGTAGAATAACTAATGATGGGTCCATTACTTAGCCATTTTTCTATTCTGTAACCTTCATGTCTGGTCGCTTACTCACCAGTTACTGATAAAAGAGCAAAACTCATTAAAAACTCTAACCCCGGTTAATTTCATCCCCACTTCTATTTTCAAGGCCTTTCATCACCACATGCAATCCCTAATGGATAATGGGACTCTTGTGGACTGCATTGGACAAAAGATCCTTCTCACTGAATGGTTAACATAGACTTTAATTTTCAATTTGAAAGGTTGACTTATTATTTTTGCAGAGGTGTTAGCCAGGCAAGAAAATATGGCGGCAGTCTCGTGGCAGTACTTTTTGTGCGACGAAAGACGAACAAATGTTTCTCTGTCGAGGTCAAGGTGGCTTTCCTCCAAGCCCGTTCCCCTAGAGAAAGGGGCAACGGGGCATGCTTGCATGCTCTAATCCCATCTAATGGGCCGCACCAGCTGCTAAGAAGGGACAGTTGTGCTTCTTGCCGCCTTGGTCCCCATCAGCCCCCATCATCGAACTATGGGAATGTGCAGCTGGGGAATTCTTCCCCACCTGTCTCCCTCCACGGACGGCCCTGCCAAACGCGGTCATGGCTAAATATAGCTTACATGTTGGAGGCTGTGAGGAAGGGCACATTTGGGAGGGTTGGGGGTGGGTATAAATAAACAGAGGGCTGGGCAGCAGGAGTGGGTGCCAACGCTGAGATTCAACAGCCTTCTCGTTCGTGCCAAGCCTTCGGCGCTGAACGCTGCTGACGGGGAGTGCCAGCGTATCTTGGCCCTCGGTCTGACAAGCGGTGTTGCGTGCTTGCAGTGTAGGCTGCTTTGGTGATTAGAATGGGAGTGTTGTAGCTTTGTTGTGTCACATCATGTTGTTCGATTGCAGTGTAGACAGATGTTTACTCATTAACAAATGGATAAATAGCCTTAAAAGAACTCAAACTCTTTGGGGAAAGCAGGTTGTGTGCAGAAATCATCAGTCTTATTTCATTTATAATAAGGGATGTGTATTGAAAACCTATTGTTATTCAGTATTGGTTCTATTATATAAAATATTTGAAAATATTTTGCAATAATATTTTTTCTTTTTTTATTTAATTTAATAGATTCACAGCCTAAATAGAAACCCAGTAACAAGACAATTTGCCTATGATATAAGTAAGTGACAAAACAGTAGATTTCGCAGTACTACAACAAATTTACAGTATTCACAAAAAATTGTCAAAAAGTAGCCAGATAACCTATTACTTCTAGCAAGATTCAAAAGTGTGCATCCAGTGGACCCTTTACTATCCCATGAGGCCATGGGAGAGGATTTTCTGCATGGTAGTGAAGTGACGCAGCTGTTGCTGGTAGGTCACATGACAAAGACAACATGGCAGATGTAGTACTTAAAGATTACATTCATACTACACACATGCATGCTATGGAAAATATGGTCACAAAGTAATTACTTTTTAAAAAGTACCTTAGTATGCGATTTCGGACACTGTCTATGGTTTTCTATTGTATTGTCTGATTCTCAAACCAACAACTTGTGTGAGCCAATTAATTAATTGGTCAAAACACTCTCAAACTAGTCTCGTTCACTCATTGGAGTCGATGTTGACTTGCTTTACTCTAATCGTGTTCCTCTTTAACTGAACCAGAGAACTGTTAAAGTGTTGTGTAGGTTTCGTGATCAATGTGATCAATGTAATTACTGACTGGCTGATCGTATGTCATGTTTTTGTTTAGAATAAAATAACGATTGATGGAATCATCAATCAGCAACCGGAATCATTAAATGCCTTGCAATTCCATGTATATAATGAAACAATAAATGGCCCATCATTACACTGATCTACAGTGTGCAAACTTTGTGGGATTCTCTTGTGGTCTCGTCAGAGGATTTGACCCGTAGGAATTCAATCACAGCACAGTCATGCTACAGAGCGGCCCGGCCTGTCCCTTCTCAAAGGCACTCAGAGGAATAACAGGCCCAAATAAGAGAACCAACGGCCTACTTTATCTCCACAGCCCTTAAAAGCCTGACGTACCCTCTTTATTTTTAGGATGCACCCTGTGAGGAAACTCAGCCGTATGCAAACACAGACACTTCAAAGCTCCCTCACCCCTCCTCGCCTTTGCTTTCTTCTTTTTGATTATAAGGCCTTACATTGTTTTTATCTTGTTTTCGTAATGTAAGAATATGCCATATCAGCCGCTTTGAGGCTTCTGCTCCATGCTCTGAATCGACTCAGAGGTAGAGCTCATTCTCGGGCTTGTGTTGATTTCTTTTGTGATACGATCGTGCTGGAACACTTGGATCGGCCTTCTGCCGTTGGGGATGGTACTCTCATGAACATGCTCTCTCAAGTCAGATTCAAAGAAACATTGCAGGGGCCTTAACAAACTGTTCAGTCGTATGGGAATTTGTAAGGAGGGAATATGTGCGGGAAGCAGCTGCTCAAATGTTATACATAAAATATTTCTCTCATTGAAGGATTTAGAAGTAATCATGTATTTTGGTCAGGTGCATATACTATATATTTGAATTAGATTTTTGTGTAGCTCTTCAAAATGAGCATGGTTGATAGGAATAGTTCACAAAAATTTAATTGCTTTTGTTATGAACAGTACTCACATTCATGTTACTCCAAAAGTGTATGAATTTCTTGATTTGTGGACCGCAAAAGGAGATATTTAGAAAAATGCCCAAGCTGCATTTGTCCATACAATTCATTTTTTAAACAAAAACAGTCCAATGATTACGTCTTGGCTTGAATATACAAATGCATGAATGATCAGAAAAAGAGCATGTGTGACTCAGTGTGAGAGAAATAAAAAGGCGTTCTGGTGTCAATGAGATTAAATGGACATCGCTGAGGAAAACTTGTCGAAATGCCAATTTTCTCACAGATAGTTCTTTTAAAATTTATTAGGAGAAGTAAAATCGACTCAAATGAGATATTTCTGACATGCAGTAAGAATTCAAAGGTGGATAGCATTTCTCAGATCATTTAGCCTTGCAAGAATTCGATGAGAAATATTTACGTTAATTTTCATTGGAAACGTTGGCATTTTGGCAAATCTGAACATAGACTGTGGCATTGTTGAAACAATATTTGTAACTCTATAGAAGACATACAGTACAGTCAAACCAAAATTTATTCAGACACCTTCAACATTTCTCACATTATCACAGTTTATTCACTATAGTTTAGAAAATGGTAAAACAATATGACAAGAACACAGATTAGCAATTAAAGAAAAAACACTTAAGCAAAACACGGTCAGGTAAAAGTGTCTGAATAAATTTTGGTCCCAGTTTTTTTTTTATCCGTTTTACTGGTTTGTCCACTCTATGAAGAATTTTTGGGTATAATATGCCACAGTTTACTTTATTTTGCTGTCCTCACTTAAATGAACTAAAGTGTCCTACACCTACTAGTAAAAAAATATAAAAAATTATATCTGGTGTCTGAATGATTTTTTGGTTTGACTGTATGTGAGATGGCTGGGTTCTTTTGGTCAGGAGGAAACGCATAGAAACACAGGAAGTCACCATTTGTTCTCCTTTTAATCTCAGTGCTGTCTGTGGAGCAATGATAGAGATGTTAAATAACATACTGCACACTTTTCAAGAACGGACCACTACTGACACTCTTACACAATATCTTCCCTCCATCGACGTCATGTTTTGTTCATTTTCCATGAGAAACTCAGCCCAGTCAGTGAGATGAGAATCTCTTTTTGGCACACGGTTTACCAAGCAGGCTGCTGGTGGTGGATTTCTCATGTCTGCGGTGGTGTAGTGGAGGCTGATGCTATCTGTAAGTGCTGTTGTCTGCAGTGAAACCCATGACTGTGGATTTTCATGGGTGAGTGGCAGTCCAGGGGTTCAGGTGAGAGAATGATATGGGGTGCGTGGATTCGCACTGTAGAGACCTGTATCAAATCCTTCCTGTGGGCAGGTTATAATAAGTAGGGGTTTTATGATTCTTTGTTCTTTGCTTTATTATTGAGATTTTGTAATTGTTTAATTCAGTTCTGTCGAATTGAATTATTTTGGATCAGGGCTGCATTTATTTGATCAAAAATACTGTGAAATATTATTACAGTTTAAAATGTCAGCATTCTATTTCAATATAATTTACAATGTAATTTGTGACCCTGGATCACAAAACCAGTCATAAGAGTCAATTTTTCGAAATTGAGAGTGATACACCTTCTGAAAGCTGAATAAATAAGATTTCCATTAATGTATGGTTTGTTAGGATAGGAGGACAATATTTGAAAGAGGAGACAACTATTTGAAAATCTGAATTCTGAGGGTGCAAAAAAAAAAAAAAAATATTGAGAAAATTGCCTTTAAAGTTGTCTAAATGTTCTTAGAAATGCATATTACTAATCAAAAATGAAGTTTTGATATATTTACAGTAGGACATCTACAAAATATCTTTACTTAATATCCTAATGATTTTTGGCATAAAAAGAAAAATCGATAATTTTGACCCATACAATGTATTGTTGGTTATTGCTACAAATATACATGTGCGACTGGATTTGTGGTCCAGGGTCACATTTAATTTTGTGAAGGCAAAGCTTTTCACCAGCCATTGCTTTAGTCTTCAGTGTCATGATCATAAAAAAAAAAAAAAAAAAACATTATGCTGATTTGCTGCTCAAGATTTGTTTATTATCATTATTATCAATATTGAGCAAATGCGTGCAATTACATTTTTTTGAAAATATTAAAACATGCATTTTCATGATTATTTGATCGATAGAAACACTTATGGGAAATAAAAGTCCTTTGTAACAATTCAAAATATCTGTATTTTGCACTATATTAAAAAATATATATAATATATCAGGCTTTATATTCAGTCTCAAACTGAAAATTGCACATATAAAATGTTAATAATGAATAATAATAACTTGTCAAGGCATGGTAAAGCATATTATAAACTCCTTATATTTCAGAATATCCAGAATAAAATGCAACTGGGAAAGAAAACTAACAATTAGCTCACAAATATGAATAATGATGCTGAAATCTAAATTCAGCAGCATGAACTTCATTCTTTTGAAATTGCAATTGTTTCTTCAAACTTACGTCTGGTACGAGAATGTGGATGTAATCTGAAATATCATCTGTTACACATTATTATTATTATTATTATCATCATAATCGATTATTAAATGCTATAACCTAAGCATTTATTTTTTATATTTGTTACACCCCTAATTATAAGTATAATTTCAGACACAGGTTTGCTCACAGGTTTATAATACATGCACATGCATGGTTAGTGAATGACACCCTTTGTTTGGCCTACATTGTGTTGTTTTTGGTGACACAGGCAGTTAGCAAGAGCGGAGTTGCATGTTTTGTAATACGGTGCCGTGTTCTTGGAGACTGCAGGTGTGTCTGTTTGTGCCCGAGGTGTTCTTGAATGTTTATGTATTCTTGTGTTCTGCCATATGGCCGTTTCAGCATTTCTGCTGTCACACTTCACTAGTCCTGAACGGTGACTTCTCCGAGGAAGAGGAATGCATCTGCGGCTCAGCAAACTACCCAATCACCTTCCTCTCTCCCTCTCTCACTTTCATTCCCTGAGCAGAATGCGATAAGAGAGCAAACTGACGCGGTCCATCACTTTATCTTGTTCCTCCACTTACCTGTGTAATATAAAACCATCTCTTATTTCTAAACAACCGACCCATCTGATAGGAGCTGCATTGTGCTGTCAGTTGGTTTCAGTCTGGGAGAAATCTGGGAAATCAAGTGACAGCGGTGTCTAGGTGTAGTAAACAGGAAGTTAGTGTGTAGATAAATAATGTGAGAATCTGAAATTGATTAATACGTGGGTTTTCTAATGACGTATATTGACCAAGTGTGAAATTACATTTTTCATCACTACTAATCACTATTGGCAGGTTTCCCAGAGGAGTTCTTGTTAATTGATGATATGCAGGTGTTGTTGGATTGTTCATAGGAGTTTTGTGTGAGATGGAGACCAAACAATGGAGGAAACGAGAGTGCAAGCGATTTATTTAAGCACCCAGGGTGTGCGCCAGATATAACAGCAGGCCATTCCTTAATATTTTCCCTCCTGTGTGAAGTTGTTTGATTACTGATCATCCAAAGTCATGTGTGCTATATCAAATCAATGGCCAGCATATTGAGAGCTGATGTACTGAGGTAATTAGAGCTCTTAATTGTCTTCATCGCTCACTGTGCAACTCTCTGAACCGCTAGCAGCTGCTGTGTCACCCCGTTGTGTATGTTTGTGTGTTTAAAATGTGTCTGGAAGGTTAGTTCACTTAAAAATGAAAATTCTGTCCTGGTTTGACCCTTTTTTGAGAGTGGTTCTTGAACCAATGAAATCAAACTGGTTCCCTCAGATCGTACTCGTTTAATTGACAATGTGCTTTAAGGGTCAAGAAACACTGAAGCACATTTTTCAAGATGTTAGCAGATATAAACATGTAGCATGTGATTGAGACAATAATATCACAATTAATATCATATTCTGAGAATTAAAGGGATAGTTCAGTCAAAAATGTTTATATATCGCATTGTTCCAAACCTGTATTAAGATTGGTTGGTTGAATGGTTGATTTAAAAAATGTAATGAAAGTCATTGGGGTTCAATGTTGTTTTGTACCCCAAAAGTTCTTCAAAATCAAATTAAAATCTTATTTTGTGTTCAACAGAACAAAGAAAGCCATAAAGGTGTGGAAAAACATTAGGATGAGTAAATTATGACAGATTTAGATGGTCTTTCAATAAAATCACTCATACATGGGTGGTACATGAAAACTGAAGAATGCTGCACTTTTTGCAGAACATCTTGTTGATATGGTTGGATTTTAATGGCAACATCCTTCATTGATATCCCACAATTCTGTGCATGCAGTTTTACGATAATTATAAGAATAATTCCATTTTTGAAACATCTGATGATTTTCATTTTAGCCTGATTATGTCTAAAGCTCATTTGAATTTGCTCTAAGGCCATAAGGCATGAAATTATGGTGCCTTGAAAGTCTGTCTACAACCTGTTTCCCGAGGTACTTTCATCTCAAAATTCTGTCTTTTGTGAAGATACTGACCTGCTGGGCTGCAAGACAGCTGCCTAAGTTTCAAACATAGCCATGATTCTCTGTGCAAAGCTGTGAGTATCTTTATTAATTACTTACAGAAGGAACTCTCAACTGTGGCCCACAGGCAAAATCCAGACCATTAATCATTTTATGCGGCCCCTCAATTGATTATGATGAAATCATTCCAGCGTTTGATACATCAGAGAGCAAAACTGATGAATAAGTTCAAAAGCAACCAGTGGAGGTCTATATCTGAACAGAATCAAATGTTTAAACTGTTTCTGGCTGTAGTTCAGAGACCCTTATCTCAAACACTGACCAGGAACGTACATTACTAAGAGGACATACATTACTGTTCATTTAAAAATATATATATATATATATTATGGTTTTTTAATATGTTCATCAAGGCTGCATTTATTTGATCAAAAATAAAGTAAAAACAGTATTACTGTGAAATATTAATATTATTACAGTTTAAAATATTAATGTTCTAATATTTTAAAATGTAATTTATTCCAGTGATAGCAAAGCTGAATTTTCAGCATCATTACTCCAGTCTCCAGTGTCACGATTCTTCAGAAATCATTCTAATATGCTGATTAGGTGTTCAAGAAACATTTATTATTATTATTATTATTTTCAATATTGAAAACAGTTGTGCTGCTTAATATTTTAGTGGAAACGGTGATACAATTTTTCTTTGACGAACAGTTCAGTACATAAAGTCCAGATAGATAGATAGAATCCAATGCATTTTTCCACACTTCTCTTGCAATGCATTGAAATTAATTAGTTCCAGCTTTCTCTGTCCACAAGCAACCATAGTACAGTATGTTTTCTTATAGTGAGAGTTTCTACACATAAAATGAGCTTCTTCAAACTTGGCAAACAAAAAACCTTCTAAAAAAAAGCATATTGCACTGGTGACGTCAGCATTTTATCAAAACCATCCTGTGTAGTGCCTCTGCAATTCCCACACCTCATTCCTCATTTCCCTTCAGGAATGTACCCCTGGGAGGTTTCAGACATGGGAGAGATGTCTGATTTTTCCTGGATCCATCAGTTGTCGCTCTGGTGAGTGGCAAGCAGATGGGCCGTGGTGGCGCTAGGCTTGAAATCCAGCGTGCTGCGAGTCGATCCTCATTACTTTCCATTAGGCCGCTACAGAGTATGACTCCCCACCGCCTCAGAGCAGAACCAGGAGATCTGTACACGTGTGCGCACATCATTTCACACTCTAGTGCCATTAATGGAGGTCACATTGAACCTATCGTTCTCCAACTCACTTCCCCAGCAGCCTCTGCCATTGTGTTATGCTAATGAGACTGTCTTTGGGATTTGTATTTAATTTGACATTTTAAGCATAATAGTATTTCTCTGCCCCTATCGATACAATGACTTTTTGCTTTTTCCCCATTCCTATTCTTTATATTTCTCGCTCTCGCTTACACTTTTTCTGGAGGTTGAATGAGAGTAAAGCAGTCAGAAGATGAGAGGAGGCTCCTCTTCAAAGCTCTCAAAGCGAAGGCTATATCAAAGACCCATCCCAAGGAAATCAGAGACTTGTTTTTCCTTTAAATTTTTCAATTACTGAGCTGATGAAAAGGACTTGTGTGGTTCGAGTGAGATCCCGGAGTGCTGTGTGAGGGGACGATTCTTGCGCAGTCCGCAGAAAGGTCTGCTGACGGGAAAAAGATGTAGCAGAGATGTATATTGGTGGATGTCATCATGCTCTGATCTGCTTTGTAAATGACACAGTGTCTATTTCTATTTATGAATCATGCACTCTTAATGAGGAAAAGGAAATGAAATGTCTGTCATCATTTACTCACCCACGTTATTCTAAACCTGTATGACTTTCTTTTTTCTGTGGAACACAACAGATGAAATTCTGAAGAATTATGTTGGTTGTTGTTTTCGTGCAGTTTCATCGAATGGGGACTGAAGCGTTCATGGTTCAAAAAAGATGCAAAAGCATCACAAACGTGAAATACAGTACACTACTGTTCAAAGGTTTGAGGACAGGAGACTTTTTTTTAAAAGAAATAAATGTTTATTACATAAGGATGCATTATATTGATAAAAAGTAGTGCTGTCAATCGATTAAAAAATTGAATCGCGTTAATCACAGACCTGGACTGTGATTAATCACGATTAATCACAAATTTAAAATACTAGGATTAGGTAAGTGTGTTGAAATAAAGAAATGCATGATAAACTAGTTTAAGGAAACAGAACCTTTCACACCTCCACCAGGAATGAGACATAATCCTTATTATCATTTTGCTTTAATTCAGTCACTATCAGTCTTTATACTGGCAATAAAACGTTCAGCAAACTACATCGCTTCAATCCCAGTACACATTTACCCAACTAACATCAAAAGTATTTCTAAATACTTTTATTATGTATTATGACAAAATGTATTATGAATTGGACCTGTTCTGCAGGTGCATTAGAGGCTAACATTAGCATCATGCTACATAAGACAATTTATGAGATTATTAATACACTTTTACTCGTAACTCACTTTAAACCACCATCGAGTGTTTGCAATAACTTCCTTTTGAGATCACATGTGTATACACTTTGGGGGGCCGCGATACATTATAAAAGTAGCCCAAAAAACCGCAACCCACGGCTCTGTAATTTTTCCCGGGGCTGTATTTTCAAAATAGCCCAATTGTGCAGGAAAACCACAACCCTGGCAACACTGGTTCGCTCTACCTTTATCAAATATGAGTATACATATCTCTCGCATCGCTCTATCTCTCTCGGACACTCTCTCTCTCTCTCTCTTGCTCTCTCTCACATAGAATTTAGGATGGATAGTGTGCACATTGGGACGCAGGCAATGATAGATTACCTTCCGCGCTGCGATGATGGCAAGAAGTTGGGGTCAAACTTATGAAACGATTAATTAGCGTAAAAAAAAATATTAACATGTTAAAATTTTTAGATTAATGGCATGCGTTAGCGCGTTAACGTTGACAGCCCTAATAAAAAGTGACTATTTTGTTAAATAGTTTTTAATTTTTTCAATAAAAAACTGAATCCCAAGGGGGAAAAAAGTATCATTGTAAGCACAATTGACCCTTTGCAAAAACCTACCCTCCTTAGTTACCATTGCTGTTATCTCTAAAAACACCCAGTCCATATGACCTCTGCACTATATTCAAAGTCCTCTAAAGTATATATTATATTATAGCTTTATGTGATTAAATTGAAGTTATTGTTAATGATATTATTCCCTTAGTGAGCTGTTACCTGCTGCAACAATATCATTCACCCTCACTCTTAGCGAGTTTATTTTCACTGATCAATGGATAATTCAGGCCAATTATTGAAAACATATGGTTCCATTTAAAATATGAATTTTGATTTACTTTAAGTTTGATTGATGTTGTTCATGTAGACCATCAAAATCAGTTTTTGTTTTCACTACTAATCAATTTTAAATGCACGGTTCAAGCCACAGTTTTTCAGCCCAGTTTTTCTACTGAAAATGAACAATATGATGTCCGTTCACATTGTGAGCAGTAAAGCCTGGAATGTCTCTCCTCCGAGATGAAACTGTGTACACTATTAGAAGAGTCTGCAGACAGTGTGGGTCAGGGTTTGAGAGGACTGGATGAGAGCTGAGGACATTCGGTCTCAAAGAAAGGAGAACCAAGGCTGAGCTGTTTATCCCATCATTACTGAGAGGAAGAGTACTTAAAGCAACAGTACTTAGAAACACAAGAGAACTAGGCAAAGCAAACATATTGGCTTAGACTGCATTTTGTTTGCTGGTTTTCAATAATTGTCATTGGGCATTTTGTGCTTAGAAAATTTAATTTCAAATGCATGTGCATTTGAAACCAAATTCACAACATGTCTTACTAAAGAACATTTTCTTCAGAGTTTTTATCCTTTTTCTGTTTTCCAGTTATGTTTTCGCCATAAGATATAGTTTGATAGCAGGTTCAAATCGGAAAGAAGCAAATTATTTGCTTGAAATGTCTATGGTTATCAATGTTTTTAATATCATTGAGATACTATTATAGTTTTTATAAATATTTCAAATTAGATTTATATATAATTTTTATATTTCTTGTTTTCTTTTTAATTTGTTACATTTTTATTGCCTTGTTAACGATCTGAAATAAAATAAAAATAATTTATTTGTGTTGATTTTTTTTTTCTTCTTCAAGTAATGCATTTATGGTTTTGGTTTTAGTTACCTTTAAAAACCTTGAAGGATATTTTAAGTAATTGTAACCTTTTAGGAAATTAATCTTATAAATTCTTATAAATCTTATACATTTTATTTAATTTTTTCTTTCAGAAACACACTGCATTTCCTTCATAAACCCCTAGATTGATTTTCACTGGCCGGGAGTAAGAGGATTTTTGTCTCCAGACTGTGTAATTACGGCATCTACCAACAGTGGGAAATCTTGTCCCCCAACCTTCACGTCTCTGAGATAGCTACAAATTGAATAAGTTCACTATTTCAAACCTGTTTATCCCATAACGCAACTGTTCTGTCTTGAATGATGCATTGCACATCTTAACGCGTTTGCATTACCATCCTCAGTGAAGTGTTTTCTGTCAGATTGTGCTGGCAAGTTCTTTGAATCTTGGACGGAAGAAGAGGGTCTTCTGAGGACCATATGGAGAAGAGATGCTTGTGTTGCTATCACACTGCCTCAATGCAGTGTTGTTCCTTATCATTGCCTCATTTTAGTAAGTAGCTCTAATTGGCCGCGAATGAGCCTGTGCTGCTGTTCTCTTTTCTGCGCTCTTATATAAGCTCCACTGCTAGCAAACAGGTCTGACCTGAAAAGGCAAGGCGTAGGACACACTTACACACAAATACACTCTCGTACAGCTTAAACCAGAATATGATTTTCTTTTTCCTTTTAAAAGAGATCCATGCCTGTTTTCCAAATGGAAGTGACAGGGGTAGTTAACTCTAGTGGCTCGGCAGCAACCGAGCTTTCGTGAACAATAAACCCAAAGGCTAGAAGCACAGGACATGACAGAGGATATAACAGAGCGGCCCAATTTTCCACCAAACTGCTTCCCGCCACAGCTGTCCGCTTGTAACCAACGGGCCTTTCGACGTGAGAGGGATATCTTATATCCAGTCCCGCTGTGAAAATCTTAAAGCGTGGTATGGCTGAGAAACAGCTCCAGAAACCTTGGCCCAAGTGCCCTCGCGGACAAACTTAACTCCCGGCTGTGTTTCTGAACAGCGCTAAGTCTGTGAAGCAGAACTGGGCTCATTATAATTGCCGCTGGCATATCAGGCCACAATTATCAACACTGGCTTATTCAGTCTTTAATTGCCTCATTTAATTTGTTCACATTTGGCGCAGAACAACGTCAACCTGCTGCAGTTGAAAGTGATTAGCTCCAAGGACGTGATATGCACAATACAAGCCTATTGGCTGTTTCTACTGCTGTTACCTTCATCTTTCCTTCACTTTGAAAAATGACCTACTATTAAAATATCCCAAATGAAAACACGTTACAGATAACGCCAAACTTTTTTCTTTTGTTTTCACCTCCACACAGCTTATAGGCAGAGTTTGGGCCAAAATTAATAGTTTCAGCTTGTAAATTGAGGCAATTTGTACAAAAATAAATAAATAAAAAATAAAAATATAAAATGAATGTTAAAAATAAGTACTCAATAATACTACAAAAAAGTGTGTATATTTAATGTATTTATTAATGCATTTATTTAGTTATGTATTTATTTATTTAAATTTTATTTAAATTTTTTTGTATGTTCTTTCCTTTACCTCTACACAGTTTAGAAAGTGTAGACACAGCTTGGGCCAAAAACGTATACAAATATTTTATAAAACATTTAAAAATATATATTAATAATAATATTATTTTTATATATATATATATATATATATATATATATATATATATAATTCAATTCTTACTCTTATTATGTGTAGTTATGGTTTATTTAACAATTTTCAGAATTTTTATTTTATTTTCTGTTTTTTATTTTTATTTGATTTAATTATTTTAATTTTAATTTTTACAGTCTACCAGGGTTTAAAGCGAGTAAAATTCACTTCAGTATGCCAAGTAAAATTGGACAACAATGTTTGTCTGTTAGTTTGTTTGTGCATTTATTTATTACAAATGGCTGGCAACATACAGTAATACTTAGTTTAAAGACAAATACTATTTATTTATTTGATGCAAATGTAGAATTTTGTGGACAGTTATAAATATTAATGGTAACAGGAATGTTAAAATTAATATTAAATTAAATATGAACATTTTATGGTGCATTTTCTCAATTATCTCACTTAGTAGGTGTGGCAAAAGGTTAATTTTGGACTCTGTATATGCCACTTCAGATACAGTCACAATGACCCTGCATCCCCCATCTCTTTCCCACTCCTCTACCTTCCAAGCACTGGTTAAACTGAAAAGTAAAAATTGTGTATTTCAGACAGAGCAATTATGCTTGGGCTAACACTTTTGTGCACCACACACACACACACACACACACAGAGCTGGGCTGTGCCTGCGCATAATTACCTGGTTAAACATCTAATGAATGAGCTAATGTATTCATTTATCCATCAGCCTATTTATTAGGGCAGATTGAAATGTTTTATAGCAGAGTTTGGGGAGCAGTCGTTTTCACCTTGTCTTTAAGAGGAAAGAACAGGGACATTGACGCTAATGAGACTGAGAGTGTGTTGTATAATAACGTTTATGAGACTCCTTCAGGCTACTTTGTTTAAAGAGCCTTTCAGTAAGTTGGTTTTTGGGTTAAAATACCATGTTCCTAGTATTTTACAAAAAGGACATGTTTGTTAAAGCCTGTGCTTTGCAAACGGTGTTATTTGATTGTTATTACTGTTAAAAAGAGTTAGAGACAGTGTCAGGTTTTTATTATTGTGCCATGTAACCAGGGTCCAAAATGAAAACTTGCCAAATGGCACTTAAAAATAGAATTTCTTGTCAAATAAATAATCTTCAATAATGTTTTATTTACTACTTCATTATTTATAGTGTAGTAACATTATTTAAAAAATGCAGTTTTATACAAGCTTTATATAAATTTGTAATAATTATAATCCTATACTGCATATAAAGAGTTATACAAATCTCCATTATAAGACACATAAACGGTTTGCTATGTTTTTACTGGTGTATTTTTTTCTATACATTTTATACTTTTCAGATTTTCTACATTGATCCACTTTTTTAAATTATTTATTAAAAGTTATGCTAAACAGTACATTTTGTCCCTTCATTCGTTGAAAAGGGTAATTTTTGACTCTTCGTATGAGCCAGTTAAATACAATAAATTAAAATGAGATGGATTTCTTAAAAATTCCTATGTAATTCTACAGTACAGTAACAAATATATTCTTATGCATGTCCTATAAGCTTCATATTCCAAGATATCTGTGAATATTTTTAGTGACACAGATGATGCTTTAGCTCTCTAACAGGAAGAAGAGTGCCAGTGTGTTTGGTACAAGCATTGCTCTCACCTGCTTATGGAGCAGAACGAGGCATTGTGAGCAAGCTTTGTAAAGCAAATCGTGCAGAAAAGGCCCTGCTAGCCCTTTTTGTCACTGTGTTCGGTTAATGAGGTCTGGGTTGAACACAAAGACCATTCTGTAACATTGAGACCCTGCCCTGTAGATTCAAGCAGGGTTTTACAGGACACTATGATGTGGGCAGAATTATTCATGAAGTATGGTTCAGGGCAGAGTCTTGCCATAGACATTAATGTGAGCCAAGAGCTCGGGTATGTCTGTTCTCACAGCACTCAATACCACCTACAATTCAGGAAGTTCAACTTATCCCCTGGATAAGACACACAGACCCTTTGGTCGGTGGAAGATATTGAGATCCCTTCTGTGTGTGTATGTGTGTGTGTGTGTGTGCGGTTACTGCCGGAGGCTGTTTGCAGTAGGGTGATCATTACCCAACTGTCTGGAAGGAATGTGAGACTTAAAACTGTCTCACTCTGCTTTGGCGTCACATTCTTTTATTTTTTTTAATTCTCAGAATGTATTATTTATGTTATAAATATGCACTGCATAGAATTTCGTAATAACTCTCTCTGGGACTAGCAGTACGTTTAAGATTACGTATGACCAAAATCTTGTAGCATAATTATGAGTAATTATGAATAATATTAATGGTGTGAGTGTGTGTATATATATATATATATATATATATATATATGTTACATGTCCGTTTTTGTTCAGTTCCTGTTTTCCCTCATTTGGTATTTCCGGTTCTTATCTCAGTCATTAGTTAATCATCATTTAGTCTTTCCACCTGTGTGTAATCAATTATCTAGTTAGCTCCTTTGTGCTAGTTCCTTCCTAGTTCCTTGGGTTTAGCCTTTGTCTTTGCCTCATCTTAAAGTTATGTTCACAGTGTGTTTATGTGGGTTATCTTATATCTGTATGATTGATTTCCTTTATGTTATTAAACTCGATTGACTTTTGGATCTCCAGTGTCTTCCTGCCTTCCCGGGATACCCCACCGTGACAATATAAGGACAACCAAAATTGTTTTATATCATTATTATTTATTATTATCATTATTATTATTATTGATGCCATGTATATGCATTGATACAATCAACAATATAATGTGTTATACATAATGATAATATTGTTTATATTGTTATTTTATATATATGATTTTTAACATGATTTTCTGAGTTTGAAAACATGAAAAACTGAGTTTTCTGTTTTTGCAAATGAACTCTTCATATATACAGATGGATGGATGGATGGATGGATAGATAGTATTTCCTCTGAGAAGACTAAACTAAGTATTTTATCACAATAATTATAAGTTGTAGTATATTATATTATATTATAATAATAGTAGTAGTAATAATAATAATCATTATTATTATTATTATTATTAAACAGTGCAATTGTAAAACTGATTTTATGGTTGTTTTCTCTTTGCTTTTAAACATTATAGAGCTTTTATTTTGACTGAAAACTGCAAGGAAACATCTCTTTTGAAACGCTTATCTTTTGTTGACAACAGATTTATAAACCATTACAAACATGAAGATGTTTGGTGCATGTTGCATTTTCAAATCCACATTATAAGCAACTCAGGTTTGTGTGTGTATGTGTGTGTGGGTATTTTTTTGTTTACTTTTTTAGATATTATAAATACACATTTAAATGTAATGCCCAAGACAGGTATATCTTGGAATCAGTCTGTAGAGATACAGGGGAGGTTGAGAAGACCTCTGCCAGTAACAAAACAGCCAGATTGGTATCTACGTTGCCCGTGGCCAAACACAGAGAGCACTGTGGGCGGCAAAACCCCATCTCACAAAACATCATCGGAGGTGCAAGGAAGTAAAGATTGGCAAAGAAGTGTGGGTAGATGATGTTCCCACCTCAGCGAAGATCACCCGCCTCAATGTCTTCATAGCTGGAGATCTAGCAACTTTTTACAGTATAGTGGCGGACAAAGTGAACTTTTCTCTGTCACCTTTTAAATAAACAACTCTTTCTCTCTCTCTCCACTCTTCTCACAGTGACTGATATCTAATGTGAGGAGGCTTAAATCCACAGCCAGTGTAATTCTGTCATGCTTCTGGGACAATATCACATACTTCTGCTCATCTGGATTATGCATGCGCTATCATGACAGCTGTTGTATGCTACTCATTGATCCGCTTTACCCAGGGCGCCCATCGATCTCAGTTATTATTGTCCCAATCCCGAAGCTGCATGAGGAGTCACGAGCCCAACTTAAAGGTCAATAGGTACTCCGGTTGTCTTCACAAAGCTCCTGCTTTTCCCCAGACTCTGAATTAGTATTGTTTGCACAGATCTATTTATTGTAGTGTTTTGTCTGATCTATTGTCTTTCTGTTTTTAGCCTGATGGCTCTTGGCAAGTTCTCTACAGCCCCATTTGCATTGCACAATCCCTGGCACGCCACTATGCCATTGCTGCTTTAAAGGGGCTCCCAGATGCACTTATTTCTGCGCAGTGGTTCGTTTGGGAAACTTAGTTAATTAGTGTGTGTGTGCACGCCGCTTGTTTTACTGTTAATAGAGTCTCAAGGCACCCGAAGCAGAGACGCTTGATATGGCGTCTCCTCCTGTTCCTCTCGTACTCCCTCACATCCACAAAGATGGCCTCATTCCACCAGAACCTTTGAGCTGGAGGCCAAGTATTTGATAGATCTGAAGGTTTGTAGATGTCTTTATCGCTTTGTGCCATTAGTGTTGTAATACTCTGAAATGAGCTCTGAAAGGGACTGCTTTGAGACAGTTTTTCAAAATCTACTTCATCACCGGCTGAATATCAGTGTCAGTGTTCATATGGTTTCAGTTATTCAGAGGGGTTGTAATACGTGTTGTAATACATCTATAGTCATGTAAAAAGCAAGTATCGTCGAAGATTGCTATTAAAACAGCTTGATGAAAGATTTATGCATGTATGTATGTTGCATTTTTGTCACTGATGTATACTGTTCCTGTTGACATGGCATTAATAAATATGAATGTATATATTTAAGTAGTATATGATAATAGTAATAATGATTATGATGATAATGATATTTATTGTTATCATTACTATTATCAATATGTTTTACTATTATTTTTATTAACATTACTTAAATACATATGTATGTATGTATGCACACACACTAAACTAAATATTAACTAAAAAAAAAAAATATATATATATATATATATATATATATATATATATATACAGTGCGCAGCAAAAATGAGTACACCCCCTATGCATAAATATAGAATATGTATTTTCTTAATGATTACTAATATAATTAATTGAAAGATGGCAAAATTGAAATGTATTAAACATACTTAATAAAAACAACAAAATATATGCCAATATTTTCTGTAAGATAAGTAATATATACATACATATATATATATATATATATGTATGTATGTATGTATATGAAGAAAAAAAATTCTAAATTTAGAAGAAAAATTCAGATAGCACTTATAGGCTTTTGAATCTGAACTCTTCATATGTGTGTGTGTGTGTGTATATATATATATATATAGAGAGAGAGAGAGAGAGAGAGAGAGAGAGAGAGAGAGTTCATTAAACAAGAATTTTGCCCTCAGCTGTGACATTTAGGGTTTCTTGGCTTTGGTTCTTGATTTAGTGGTTCGATTGGCCAGCTGTTGGCCTCCTTTGGAATTCATCTGTGCTTCTTTTGCCCTGGGCTTTTTCCAGACCTCCTGCTCACTTACACTGACTAATCTAATTTTCTCAAGATGGTGCCTGGCGATCTGCAAACGTATTCTTTTACCGATTGGTTGTGTAGTGCAGCATGGAGCCGCATCCTCTTTTGTGCCACAATAAAATTTCACATTCTGCATTGCTTATTAGATTAAGAAACTCTAATAGGTAATTATGAATAAGCACAGGCCAGTTGGAACACATTCAAACAAGAAGATTAATCTATTCATAGCAAGTAGGAGGAGAGGGTTGGAGCTTCACCAGTCGAGCAATCCTGTCCCAGTGGCACTACCACTGCTCCGGCTGAGTAAGAGTGAGACGGAAACGGCTCTGCATGGTGAGCATAGCTCCGTAAGTGCTGGCCGGAGGCCCCGGGAGTTCCTTATCTCTCAGTTTAGCTCCACTTACAGCGGTGAGAAGGCCATGTTATCTCCGAGCCTCTGCCTCCTATGGTTCTCTCTGCCAGCAAGCGGAGAGGCCGGGAGGGGACGCCGAGGTACAAGGTCTGATTATAGCCCACAAATGGCAGATCAATAGAGCTCAACCGGAGGCCTCATCGATCAGCAGGCATAGGGCAGCAAATTTACTCACATTCTTAGGCTCATTCGTCCTGGCCAGGGCACCAGGGCGTGAAATTCAGATTGTTATTGCAGCCAGCCTGTTCCATAAGGAGGTGGAAGGACATGCAGGATATGCGTCATTGGCTGCTTTCCTCTATAGGGGCGAAACTTGCCCTTTGCAGCCTAGACAGTGGTGACTTTACCTTCTACATCAAATTCAAACTGGCTACACCCCCTTAATGAAAGAGCCAATCATGTAATGAGGTCATCTTTTTTTTAAAACACATCGACTGTTTGCTAGATAAGGTTCTATGTATGTGTGTGTGTGTGTGTGTGTATGTATGTATATATGTATATATACTGCTGTTCAAAAGTTTAGGATCAGTAAGATCTTTAATGGAGTCTCTTATTAAGGGTGTATTTATTTGAGAAAAAAAAAATACAGAAAAAAACAGTAATATTGTGAAATATTATTGGAATTTCTAATATTGGTTTCCTATTTGAATATATTTTAAAATACAATTTATTTCTCTGACACAATGCTGAATTTTCATCACCCATTACTCCAGTCTTCTGTGTCACATGATCCTTCGGAAATCATTCTAATATGCTGATTTGGATTTGTGGATTGATTTTTTTTTTTTTTTGTGGAACCTCTGGTACTTTTTTCTTTGATTCGCTGAATAAAAAGTTAAAAAGACACTTCCTTGCTGAATAAAATATTAATTTCTTAAAAAACAAAATTACTGATCCCAAACTTTTGAATAGTAACTTTTCTATTTTGAATAAACACTGTTCTTTTTAACTCTTTATTCATCAAAGAATCAAAGAAAAATATCACAGGCTCCAAAAAGTATTAAGCAGCACAACACTTTCAACACGGATAATAAATCAGCATATTAGAATATATAATTATAATATATATACTGTATATATATATATATATATATATATATATATATATATATATATATATATATATATATATATATATATATATATATATATAGTATATAGACTATAAAATTTATATATATAATTAATTGAAATTAGAACAATTATGAATTAAATTGGCTGTAATTAACAGACAAAGCTTAAGTGTAATGGCTAACGCCACTTACTGCACCTTTAAATACCTAACACTGCGACTGCACCATTCTGAAGCAATTCACATTGATATGACCTTACACAGTGTCATCTAAATAGCTTTCGGGCTGTTTGCATCGTGTGTTTACATTGTATGGCAGGATTCTGTACTGTGTAAGATCAATGTTCTGAACCTCCTTTATGGGGAAAACAGTGGCAGGTGGTCTCTTGACTCTAGGAAAGAAAAAGGTGGATTATTTTAGACTTAAGTTTCCAGCTTTGAGCTGAGACTTTTTCTATGAACATTAAGGCTGGAAATCTGTTTAAGTATGTCTACAAACAATCAAGGAATACAGAAAGAAGTGTAGAGAGATACAGAAAGCAGTATGAGAGTGTTGAGAAACAGAATGACCATTAAAACCAAGCTGCGCGGAACAAATTAACTGCCGGTCGTTGAACACAGTGAGGAATTTTGTTCTCTGGCCTTGGATCAGAATTAATTAAGATTGCACTGTCAGACATGTGAAGAGCACAGTCGAGGTTGATTTAGCCAGCGTTTGTGTGTGCTAATGGAGAATCAATGGGCTCTGTAGTGAATGGCTGCAGGTCATAGAAGTGTTGTCTTTGTTGCTTTGCCTCCTCTTCTTTTGTCACAGGAGTCAGTATCATATGTCAGTACAGAGGTTTACTGCAGAAAAGGAAGTGTGAATTGTTCGTTAATCATGTTTTCATAGGAGGTGCATCTATTCCTGTATACTGGATTCCCTCCAAAGTCTTTTTGCTCCTCAAGTGTCATCGTTCATAGAGTGTCTTTCCTGCCAGATCCTTTATGCCATTGATAGAAAGATGAATCATCTGTGGGCATCATCGGTTTGCAATATAAATCCATTCTCAATCAGGTCTGGTCTTGGATATCAGGAACTGATGAACAGTTGAGCATTGTTAAAAAGCACAGATTGGGTAAGGTAAGGTTTTGTCGTCAAGTTGTTCCAAACTAGTATTTGTAATTTCTGTCTCCTGCACATCACAGAAGATATTTTGAAGAATATTGGTAACCAAACAATTGCTGTTCCCCATTTAACTAAAAATCCCCATTTACATCAAAATTAATTTCTTAAGCCAATTTGGTTCGTTCATCCAATCAGAATAAATGGTGACTGTATATTTTAGAAGACAACCTAATGGCAGTCACAGGCGATTTGTTATCTCCTGCACATAGCAGCAGCGGTAGGCTTTAGATATTCAGGGAGTTCAGGGAGAGATGTTGGGTCTGGGATTTTCTCTCCATCGTCTTATCTTTTTCATCTCTCTCCCATGAAATCAACATGACAATAGATCCTATCAGGAGATGAGGGGAATATTAAGTCCATTTGAGTCAATAGCCTCCTGTGCTCTGCAGCAGCCAAGTTTACACACACACACTGGCCCACTGATGCTTAAACCCAAAGCCACTGATATTCCTCACATTCTGCAGCATCTGCTGACAGCCAAATTGCTCAATAGCACTCTATCCCAATTTACATATTCTCCATCCAAAATAGTATGCAAAATAGCAATTAGTGTGTCCTAAATCATAGTATTTTGAAAAAAGTACACCAAAATACACTTTTTTTCCAGTGGATTTTAGAAATGAGTCTGTACGTTATTTCTAGAGTAAGATATCCCGCAGTTCTATGTGCAATGGCGCATTAGATAAGGTGTGTGGCTTTTTGTCAGTTGAAGAAAAGCTACTACACATGTTTTAATATGTTGAAATACTTAATGTAATATGTAAAAAATAGGTTAAATATCATGACATAGTTTTCTAACATTGATTTATGTCACATTAATTAAAGCCTTACTACAGTATATACTGTAGTATATATAAAAGTATATATATTTAGTACTCTGAAACAAAAAGTTAATTTAATGATAAATGTAATATATATATATACACACACACACACCTGTATATAATACTGTTTTTGGCCCCCAGTGTTTTGAGTTTTCATTACTTTTTGATTGATTTCAAGTAGTCTGTCCTGAAAGGGTTAAACACTTGCAGTTTTACCTGTGTTGCATAGTAGGATTGCATTCAGTTGTCACTGCCAAGTCAAATTTGCAACCTGTCTGTCTGGTACAGAGAGGCAGAGGGGAACAAAAAAAAAAAGTTTCTCTGGCATGTGTCCCAGCTGCAATCAGGTTTCTAACCTGTTCACGGCCCCATGTGTTGGGGTTATGCATAACCACTCTCAAAATGCACTGATTGCTCAAGTAAAATGGATTCAGCAGAGCAAACAAACAAGCAAACCAAAATATGTCCATTTGCATAAATAAGACTGTTTCCTATGATTTGAACAATGAGTGAGACCAATAAACAATGCAGAACGACTTGTGTGATGTCAATCTTTTAAATGTTGTTTGTAGTGTATGTTTGTGAATGGAGCTGTGATGTAAAGTTAAATTGTCTTGTTTTTTTCTTTTTTGTCTTTGCAGGTAAGATGTGGACATTTGTTCTCCTCTCTCAACTCTCTGAAAACAGCTATGCAGTGCAAGTCATGAGTAACAGCAAGTTTTTCATACTGCACCTCTTTTTCCTTACAATACTGGAACAATCAGTTGGCTTGTCAGTCAGTTTGTCAGCACACAATGGTCTCGTAATTATAACCTGCTGATCTTTCTTTGTGTGTCAGATGACTGTCTGAGATCACTGTGCTTTCTTCTTAAAGCCGCTGAGCACCAATTCAATCTGGTTGTGTCAACACAAATAGCATTTGCATCTCATTGTGCTTGCGTAATCTGGCATTTTTTAGAGTGAAACAGGATGTTAAAGGGAAAAATTGTAGGCTGAGACTTGATTTTGTCCATTTTGAATTCAGTGGATTGTGAAAAAGTACCAGAATGAATAGAGGTCATAAGAAAATGATTATACAGACATTTTACAAGAAGAGGTTCATCAAACTTTGAATGCTGTCTGACAAGACTTGGAGGTTTAATACAGTTTGAAGGCTAGTTTGAAGCTTCAAGATTATATAAGTACATTGAACACTTGGGTTGATTGAAGAGAGATTTTAAGTATAAGGGATCTAGGCCTTCAAAAAACAAACAAACAAAAAATCTTATGAACCCCAAATATTTGAATGTGATGGATAGATGTGTGTAAGTGTGCATTCCAGCTGAGTTGAGTTCTCTAATGTGGAGGAACAGGTCTAGCAGTACCTATCTTTCTGGGTCATGCATCCAACCTGTCATTCACTGTTTCACAGCACAGGTACTGCTTACTTTGAGCCAATGTGTGATCTGTATTGATTTGTACACATCACCCAAACTGAAGCATTGTGGGAAATTATTCAGTCTTTTTCCTATAGCGTTGATGCACGGGTTCCCTCAGCCAAAACTTGAACTGAGTGTATTTGAATAATGTGCACATCTGATGCCTATATTCTTACTGAATTCAAAATTAGATACTTACTGTTCAGTGTTTACCAGAAATAATAATGTAATGCCTGGAGGTTTATGTATAAATGCTAGGTCATTGGTGATTATTTGCACCACATGCTGGGACTCAAATGGTTTCGAGGGCTTTCTGAGAGCAGATCTTTTGCTTCTTTTGACACACACTGATGTGCAACTCCACCTCCAGCAGAGCGCTGACCTTAGACCTGGCCGAGCAGCTCATATAGCGCTAATTAACACAAACTCCTACTGTTCCAACAACCTGTTACTTCAGGTCGAGAGTGAGAGATAGAAGGAAAGAAAAAAAATGAAACCGAGAAAAGGAAATGGAGAAAGACCTATATAAGACAGCATGAGACAGGGATGTGTTCCTGGAAATTCTCTGTGAATCTCTTCTAGTCAGTACTGGGTTGTCATGGTCACTTGGCTCAGGACCAGCCACCGCTAAAGGGATCCACGGATAATTTAGTCATGGAACATTGTAAAACAAACACATGCTGAGCAAATGCCTAAGATGCTTTTCACTAAGGGAGGCACGCTAAGAATAATCTCAGTTGATCTGGTGCCCAGCACTGTGTCATTACACACCTAACTGTCGTCACTCCAAAACGTCATTAAGCACTCTGGAATTTGACTTTTAGTACCGATACTATTTTATTATCTATACATTTATCTATACATTTTAATCCAAGGTGGATGACAAAGCAAATTAATAGTTTACACTGCAAAAAAGAAAGAAAAACAAAACAATATTTGCCTTGTTCCCTTCCAGGAACTTCGAGCTGCGTCGAAAACGCATATGGGAACGCCTTCAGCGTGACCAGGCTCTGAATATGATGTGTAATCAGTCAAACAAGGGCGAGGCGTCACGGGCGGGGTGACGTCACGACCAGGAAGCATATAAGCACGTGCGGCGGAGCCGGCTTCAGCTTTTTGTCATTCAGCGAAGCGCTCTGTGTGTGTCAGTCTTATTTACTGTTGTTTGTCCTAGTTTTAAGTGGAAAGCATTCAGTATCATGCCAAAGCCAAGGGCAAGCTCAGGGGTGAAGCTTTCAGACCATGTTTTGAGTCGTGTGTGCATCCTTGCCCTCGCTAAATCATGAGCGAGGACACACACGATTTGCGCGTGGTCTGCCTGGGTGCGGAGCACGCAAAATCGGTCTCCGCACCCGGAGGGCTCTCTTCGAGAAGGGAGCCTTCGCGAGCTCCCCACGCGGTGCCGGTCCCGCTGCTGCCGAGGCAGAGCGGCGGCTGCACTCGTGGGGCTCGCAGGCTGATCTGGCTGGCGAGTGTGAGACGGGCATGTCCCTATCTCCTCCCATATCAGCCAGATCTGGCGCCCCGTCTCTCGTGTGGAAGCTGTCTCTTCCCCCGAGACGAGGGCTCAATGCTTCGTCTCTCTTCCTCTGAGGAGGTTGATGTGACAAGCGTTCACGAGGTTTCGCCGCCTCTGTCACCCCAATATGATATAACTATGAAAGCTTTGTAAGCTGCAGTGTTTGCACAAGCATAAAATGAATAAAGCCGTTCCCACTTCTGCCTTTAAATCAGAGAAAAAAGACAGAGCGGCGGCTGCGCTCGCGGGGCTTGCGGAGAAAAAAAAAAAAAAAAAAGAGAAAAAGGCTGATCTGGCTGGCGAGAGTCAGACGGGCATTTGCATGTCTCTATCTCCTCCCGCGCCTGATCTGGCGCCCCGTCTCTCGGTTCGGAAGCGGTCTCTTCCCCCGAGACGAGGGCTTGACGCTGCGTCCTCCGAGGAGGCCTCTCTCGCCCCAGAGAGCTACTTCTACACAGGAGCCTTCCGTTTTCCCCGATCTCCTCACCGAGGTGTCGAGATCGCGGGTGAAATCTTTTCGTCCCGGCCAGTCGTTCCCGCGGGAACTGAATGAGCGAGGGTATGCGGCGATGATGCCGCGGGTTGAACAGACGCTTGCGAGCTATCTGTCTCCCTCCACGGCATCGCCTTTGAAGGCTCCTGCTCTGCTTACAACATCTTTGGTGGGCAGAGGGTATGCACGCTCTCTAAACTCAGGTGGCTGCTGGGCGGGCGCAGCCTCCTCCGCATACCAGCTCCTCGCGCAAAAGGTCCTGACGGGCGAGCCCCAGGACCGCGGAGGGCGACCCCTACTGGGGTGGAGTGGCTTGCACCGCCGCACTCGGTGACCACTTCACCTCGGTGCCCTCCAGGGACTTGTCTGCTGACCCTGCCGCTGTTCCAGGGCACAGCCGGTCCCAGCGAGTATATTTCTCAGGTTTGTCCGCCCGGCAGCGCGGAGCCGAGAAACTCGCCTCAGCCGCCAGATTACGCGTCTCATTCCGGTGCGCCGCATCGAGACAGCGGTCTGGCCGCTTCTCTGAACCCAGAGGTCAGTCTCGAGAGACTGATTCCCTTAGAAGATCATTGGGCAGCGAGCTGCCGAATGTGTCTCTTTGGGTCCTGCCTTGCAGGGTCTGGTTCGTTCAGAGGTCCTGACGGGTGAGCCCCAGGACTACGGAGGACGACCCCTACTGGGGTGGAGCGGCTTACACCGCGGCACACGGTGACCGTCTCCCCTCGGTGCCCTCCAGGGACTTGTCTGCTGACCCTGCCGCTGTTCCAGGGCACAGCCGGTCCCAGCGAGTATATTTCTCAGGTTTGTCCGCCCGGCAGCGCGGAGCCGAGAAACTCGCCTCAGCCGCCAGATTACGCGTCTCCTGCCGGTGCGCCGCTTCAAGACAGCGGTCTGGCTGCGCCAGAGGTCAGTCTCGAGAGACTGATTCCCTTAGTAGAGCATTTGACAGCCTGGCAGCGGCTGCCGAATGTGTCTCCTTGGGTCCTGCAGACCGTAGCGAAAGGCTATCGTATTCAGTTCGGCGGGCCACCCCCGCCGTTCTGCGGGGTTGTTATGACTGCGGTCCGCCCCGGGAAGGCTCTGGTTTTGGAACAGGAAGTTGGTACTCTGCTGAGTAAGGAAGCCATCGAGTTGGTTCCTCCTCACGAGACCCAGTCCGGTTTCTACAGCCGGTACTTCATTGTTCCGAAGAAGGATGGAGGGCTGAGGCCCATACTGGATCTGCGTCTACTGAACCGCTCAGTCAGAAAGCTGAAGTTCAGGATGCTTACTATCAAGCAGGTCGTGACTCAAATCAGGTCCGAGGACTGGTTTGTCACGATAGATCTCAAAGACGCATATTTCCATGTTTCCATCCTTCCTTCTCACAGGAAGTTCCTGAGGTTCGCCTTTGGGGGCAAAGCGTACCAATATCGGGTTCTTCCCTTCGGCCTAGCACTTTCACCCCGCACTTTCACCAAGTGTGTGGATGCGGCACTGGCCCCGTTGCGGCTTCAGGGCATCCGCATACTCAATTATATCGACGATTGGTTGATCCTCGCTCAATCAGAGCGGTTGGCGGTTCGGCATCGAGATGTCGTTCTCGCCCACATGAAAGAACTGGGGTTGAGACTGAACGCCAAGAAAAGTGTGCTTTCTCCGGTTCTGAGAATCACTTATCTAGGCGTGGTGTGGGATTCGACCACGATGCAGGCACGATTGTCCCCTGCTCGGATCGAGTCGATCCTTACTACAGTCAGGAGAGTGCGAGAAGGCCAGTCACTCACTGTCAAGCAGTTTCAGAGACTGCTGGGGCTCATGGCAGCTGCGTCCAGCGTGATACCTTCTGGCCTGCTGTACATGAGACCCCTACAGTGGTGGCTCAAGACCAAGGGGGTCTCCCTGAGGGGAAACTCACTCCGCGCTGTCAAAGTGTCACGCCGTTGTGTCCGTGCCTTCGACATGTGGAGGAATCCTTGGTTCTTGTCCCAGGGCCCGGTGTTGGGAGCTCCTTGTCGCCGCGTCTCGCTAGCGACGGACGCTTCCCTCACCGGCTGGGGTGCGGTCATGAGTGGCCACTCTGCCCGCGGTCTGTGGAGAGGTTGCCACCTGACGTGGCATATCAATCAGCTAGAGATGTGAGCGGTGTTCCGTGCACTCAAGCACTTCCTCCCAGACCTGAGAGATCACCACGTGCTGGTGCGCACCGACAGCACGGCAGTGGTCTCTTACATCAACCACCAAGGAGGTCTGCGGTCGCGCCCCTTGTACAAGCTGGCACACCAGATCCTTGTGTGGTCCCAGGGCAAGCTCTTATCTCTGAGAGCTATGCACATACCTGGGCATCTCAATGTGGGAGCAGACATCCTGTCGAGGCAGGGGCTGAGGCCCGGGGAATGGAGGCTTCACCCCGAGGTGGTGAAGCAGATTTGGGGTATTTTCGGCCAGGCCCAGGTGGACCTCTTTGCGACTCAAGAGTCAGCACAATGTCCTCTCTGGTTCTCGCTGACCCCTCCAGCTCCTCCGGGACTGGACGCTATGGTACAGACGTGGCCGAGGCTCCGTCTGTACGCCTTCCCCCCGATCGCTCTGCTCCCTGGAGTTCTGGCGAGAGTGCGCCGGGACGAGGTCAGTCTACTGTTAGTAGCACCGTTCTGGCCGGGCCGAGTATGGTTCTCGGACCTGATATCTCTCCTCGACGGCACTCCGTGGGAAGTGCCCGTCAGGAGGGACCTCCTCTCACAGGCCGGGGGCACCGAGGTGCACCCTCGCCCGGAGTGATGGAAGCTGTTGGTGTGACCCCTGAGGGGGCACAGCTCATAGCTTCCGGTCTGTCAACCGAGGTTGTCGAGACCATCCTCCAATCCAGAGCTCCCTCTACGAGGAAACTGTACGCCTTGAAGTGGAGGCTCTTCACTTCTTGGTGCGGGGACCGCCAGCTCGACCCAGTCAACTGCCCCGTTGGTGCAGTACTGGAGTTCCTGCAGGCCCGTTTCTCCGCAGGGGTAACCCATTACACTGTTAAGGTCTACGTGGCAGCTATTTCATCATACCACGCCCTTACCGGTGGCCAGTCAGTGGGTAGACACCCCCTGGTTACGCGTTTCCTCCGCGGTGCGCTGAGGCTGAGGCCTCCGGTACGATCTCGTCCCTACGTGGGATCTGGCTGTGGTTCTGGAGGCTCTGTGCAATGCACCTTTCGAGCCCATTCAGGAGATAACTGAGAGACTCCTCACTATCAAGACCGTTTTCTTATTGGCTATCACCTCTCTGAGGAGGGTGAGTGACCTTCAGGCCCGGACTACGGCCTCTATTCACTTTGCGCCCGGTTCGGCGAAAGTATTCCTCTACCCCCGCGTGGGGTATGTTCCGAAGGTCCCATCGGTCGTTCCACAGCCGGTCGTACTGCAGGCCTTCTGTCCTCCTCCCTTCGAGGAGCCAGACCAGGAGAAGCACAACCGTATGTGTCCAGTGCGAGCACTAGACGCATACATCCACAGGTCCTCCCTGTGGAGAAAGCGGACCAGCTGCCCGTGTGCTATGGTCCGCCTAAGAGGGGTCTTCCTGCTACGAAGCCCTCCTCTTAGTAGGTGGATTGTGGGTGCCATGGCTTTGGCATACGAGGCCTCTGAGCTCCCCCCGCCGGTGGGAGTCAGAGCGCACTCAACCCGAGGTGTGGCGGCCTCCGAGGCCTTCTGGGCAGGTGTTCCATGCAGGACATCTGCAACGCAGCTGGGTGGTCCACGCCCCTGACTTTCGTTAGGTTCTATGACCTCGACATCCGAGCCACTCCCGGCTCCTCTGTCCTTTCGTCCTGACACCAGGCAGGGACTTGTCAGTCTGGCGGCGTTGGTATCTCGTTCCCATATGCGTTTTCGACGCAGCTCGAAGTTCCTGGAAGGGAACGTCTCAGGTTACGTATGTAACCATAGTTCCCTGAAGGGAACGAGATGCTGCGTCGCGTTACCACACTTCCGGCATCCCTGCCAGCGCTTGCTTCATGACTTGAAGCTGAAGCCGGCTCCGCCGCACGTGCTTATATGCTTCCTGGTCGTGACGTCACCCCGCCCGTGACGCCTCGCCCTTGTTTGACTGATTACACATCATATTCAGAGCCTGGTCACGTTGAAGGCGTTCCCATATGCGTTTTCGACGCAGCGTCTCGTTCCCTTCAGGGAACCATGGTTACATACGTAACCTGAGACGTTTTCCACTAATATTATGTAAACACCCATAAAACACGTTACAGTTACTTACATATAATTTTAACATGTAATGTAGTGCTGAAAATATATTTTTTTTCCCTAAATTGTTAGATTTATCATTAGAATTAGAGCAGTTTGCCAAAATAATAATAATTTTATTTAAGGGATGTTTGATTTAGGGCTTAAGGACAGGCCCATATATCCGTGTGTGTGTATAAATGGATTTTTACGAAAATAGTTTTTTTTTTTTTTTCAAAAGGATAACATTTAACTTTTAAACTTACAAAAAAAAAGTATGGAAGATGTACTTCATATTATTAAATAAACATGTACTTCATACTTCCTAATATTTCCATTAATATGCTTCTGTAGGTCAGAAAAATACAGGGAATAGCATGGAAATGTTTATGTATTTGCATATTTGTTTAATATGTCATTAAACTGGATATGTTGTTATTGAAGCGGCAGCTGTAACCATGACCATGTTAACATTTTAACTGTAATTCATATGCTTGTAAGATTTACCTTAAAATTTAGCTGTGTCATGACAGTAGAAAAATACTTGTATTACAAGAAATGTACACGTACTATGGTGGCCCTTTTGTCTGCAAATCTTTATGAGTTACGAATTCTCCTCTACAGTTCACAGTGCAAACTCAAATTGTGTAGCTAGAAGCATTTTTGTTCACATACTTGGCTAGGGTATGTCTCGGGCCTAAGTGTTGTAAACTAGCTTAAGAATCGAATGTGACACGTTTTGCCCATCTGGAGGTGAAGGTACACCTGACACCTCAGATAACATATGACCTCTTCTGATGTGTATCCAGGCGTGCTCACCAGGCTGTTACAGTTTGCACCATACTTGCAAGGCAGTTCACGTACTTGTATGACCAACGCAATTGCTCCAAGCCAATTGCAGTATTTACAAATGTGAATTCTTCAGAACAGGTTGTGGTTATGTTGGTTAATATGGGAAACTAGTTTGGTGGTTAGGGTGGCCGGTCAAGTACAGGTTCAGGGTGGTGCAGTCATGTGGCAAGCCTCATGCTACCTAACTAGCTCTGTTACAGTGGTGTTCACACACACAGTGATCCCTATAGGTCAAAAGGTGTGCTGCAGATTAAAATATTATGTTTTGGCAGTAATGTTTTATCTTTTTTAATAAATGTATAAATTAAATGTTAAATATTTGTAATTTATTTTGTAGTTGAAGGTATAATTCACCTAAAATGAAAAGGTAAATGGGTGCCGTCAGAATGAGAGTCCAAACAGCTGATAAAAACAGTAATGGTTTAAATGATGCTAATTGATGGGCAAGAATGGTGTGGATTACTTGTGGATCACTTGTGAACTTGCCTCATTCTGATGGCACCCATTCACTGAAGAGTACCTGCAGAGCAAGTGACGTAATGCAAAATTTCTCCAATTTTGCTCCGATAAAGAAACAAACCCTTTACTTAAAGCCTTTATATATAATGCATTATAGTTTAATGCATTAATTATGCCTTGTAATGCTACATTGTTGATGTCTCATAATTTTAAAAACTGTTATAATACATTATAATACTTATCTATTCATTGTTACACCCTGTGCATTAAAACACACAACACACAAATCTTCAAATATTATGATGCATTTTAACTTTGGTTACAGATATTTATGAAAAGATAATACATTACAATGTACATATACCTTTATACTGAATTATGCATAAAGGCTTTAAGTAAAGTGTTACCACAAACTCGTCTACATCTTGGATGGCCTGAGGGTGAGTACATTTTCAACATATTTTCATGAACGCTTTACGGTAGCTTTGGTTTGTGTGAAAAGAAAACATTGGTTTGTGTGAAAAGAAAAGAGAAGGCAAATCTTTGATCAGATGCAGTGCTGAGTTCAACCAAACGAATTAAATTATTTGATGCAATCCGACTTATTTCAGTTCAGCTTCACTTTTTAAATGAGTCAGTTTTCTAGCCGTAAATTAAAGGCTAGAACCCCCATCCCTCCACCTCTGCTGTTATCCTCCTGTGGTCAGGCTGCCCTGGACTCCAAAAGCCGGGATCAAAAGGTTGACCTGAGGTGCGTACTGATAAGTCGAGGGGCTTGGCAGCTGCTATGAACCTCTCACTCATTATCGCCGACCTACACTAATCAGGGGAGGAAGGAGGCCGTGACCCGCTCCTCGATAGACTCCCACCAAAATATATTAGCAATTAGCTCAGTCATAAAGCTGCTAAATTACACACCCCTGCAAGTCATTTGAAAAATGCCACGAGAGTGAGACATCCCAATTAATTGATACAGGTGATACATATGGACATCAAAGGTTTAAACATAAAAGTATCTAGATTTCTATTTATTTTATGATTCCATGTACTTTCTCTTCCAGTCTCACTGAATCTAGATGATTTAAGGGGTCTATTATTGCAGCTTAGATTTTGGGGTTTGTTCTGTCCTGAAAACATACTGCTTTTCTGAAATTCACTCACATAATTGGTTGAGAAATGTAGTTTTTTCTGTGTAATTTATTTATAAAATGTGTGTTTATATATAGGCTACATAATAAATGTGCAAATATTATGTAAACACAAACTTTTATTTTCGATGTGATTAATTGTGATTAATCATTAGACAGCCCTATTGTGAATTTGACCCTAAAGTAACAGTAAGAATAAATAGAATAGAATAGAATAGAATAGAATAGAATAGAATAGAATAGAATAGAATAGAATAGAATAGAATAGCCTTTATTGACATATGAAGAAGTACAGAGAAGCTCTGTTTGGCTTCTCCCCTGTAAATAAGAAAACTAGATAAAAGCATAAGAAATCTAGATGAGAACATAAGAGAACTAGATCAAATTGATTTCTAAGTAAGTTTTAAATAAATTTTCTTTTTATGCTCAAATGTTCATTTGAACGTTGTTCTGTTCATTAAAAAAGCCTGTAAAAATGTTATTTCCACAAAAAAGTTTCCACAGAAATATTAAGCAGCAACTCTGTTTTCTGCATTGTTAATAACAATAAATGTGTCTTGAGCACCAGATCATCATATTAGAATGATTTCTAAAAGATCATGTGATACTGAAGACTAGAGTAATGGCTGCTAAATTACATTTGAAAATATATTAACATAACATCAAATAAAAAATATAACTATTTAAATATTTTAAATGAATATTCCTGTTTTTACTGTATTTTTAATCAAATAAATGCCTTAGTAAACCTAAGAGACTTAAGAGACTCCAACCCCAAATTTTTGAATGGTAGTGTATGGCCCACTCCTGATAACTATTTTATAGCTTTTGCCTGTTACTAAAGGAAATATTCAATAACCCAGAAATAATTTCCTCAGCTGCGTTACATAGCAGAAGCGCTGTCAGTTTAAAAACACAACGTGGGCCTGCTGATGTAGGTACATTTCTGTGATGCAGGAGGCAGACCTTAGGCCCGTAATTCTTGTGGACTGCTAAGCATTTCTTGTGCATATTCTGAGAGTTTGTGGTCTTGCATGTCTTTTTCTTGCTTTTTTCCATTACTCTGATCCCCCGTCTAAGGCTCAGCTTCCTCTCAGACTCCTGGAGCTGTGCAGGCGGGTGGATCTGATCTCTCCGTTATACCCCTCTCCCCAATCTCCTCTCAGCTCAGGTCCGACCAGTTCCCTGATCCCCCCTAATTCACTAATCCACTTCCTCTTACAATTAATGTCTGCAGGAGATCGGCTCAACCAGGCTTTTTCAGCAGGATGATACTTCTCACATGGCTAAAAAGAATACTTTAGATCTCTTTTTCCTTAGAGAAACAAGGAGAACTAGGAAATTAGATCATTTGAACAGAAAAGGGTGAGGAGAAATTCTGCAGAAAGAGGATCGAGACTTCAGAATAAGTATAGAAGGAACAGGAATAAGGCCCTGTTTTCTGTCTCCATTATGTATGTGGCACATATTCATTTTGGTGCCCTGCTGCAAGTACCATTTCAGTGCTGAACTTATGTGATAACCTAGAAGTAATTTCATTTTCTGCACAGAGCCACAGCTCTGTTATGCAGCAGAAACGCTGTCTGTGTGAAAGCTCAATGAGAGCCTGCTGTTGTAATTGTGCTGCTTCATTTATGTTCTGTGGAAGCAAGATTTGTGAAACAGGCGTAAATTGTTTGTGTTGTCAACACTGGGTTTGGAAACTGAGAACTGGATTTTATTCAGAACAGAAATGTATCAGATCTGAATGATGAAATAGACAGCCACCACTGTAGTCTGTTTCCCAAGTGCATGACTCATATGAACCAGTTCTTTGTAATGATTCAAAATCATACAGTTTTTTTTTTTTTTCAGCAGAGACATGAAGCACAACCAGTATAGTCAGATTCCTGAACGAATGACTCTTATGATTTGGTTCTTTTTAGTTAATCAAAACTGTATAGTTCGACCATAGTAGTTTGATACTGAGCAAATGATTCGTATGATTATTTTTAGTGAATCAAATGCGGCAATGAATAGACTTAAAACTTTGCTACTGACAGTTCTGTTACACAGTGTTACAAGTTTTAGCATTGGTATAAAAAAAAGGATTAAATTAAGTATTTTCAATTTAATATGTCATTAAGGCCAATGCTGAATCCAGACTAAAAAGTTTGGATAAACTGACCTCCACAAGATATTTGTTCAATTTGTTTACTATTATTGAAATCATGTTATCGTTTGGTAATGAAATTGAATTTTTTTCTTTCAGATTTTAATTTCTTTCTCGAACAGAATTAAAAAATTTAAAATAATTATTAATGGTGCTGTTGGGCAACCAGATTCATTAAGAGGAACCGGATCGGAATGTGTTATATTCCTTACGCTTCCCATCCCAATAGTCATGGCATGTTTAAAAAGTGTTGATGACTTTAATATTCTGTAGTGGCAAATGTCTCCCACTCAGTCTCAGTCTTAACTGTCAGTTGAGTACTAATATTACAAACACCCATAATGTCACTGTGAGTCTTATGAACTGCATATATTGTGGCATGCTCAATCTTTGAGCTGTTCTCTAAATGTTGGTGTTTGTTTTTCCTCTCTCAGAGGATAGTTTTGGCATTACGGAGAACATCCCTTCTCCTTCCCAGCACCACCTGATGGGGCGCTTTTTAATGAGATGGCAGAGAGCCACAGTCCCGGGCCCTCCCAGCAGAGCAGGCACAAGTACAGATGCCCATGGGAGCGCAGATCAGTCTGCTAATCAATCAGAATGGAGCACTGCTCATAATGAGGATTTATTTAACATGCTGTGTAGTTACATGACTTCACATGTCATGCAGTCATTCATGTTCCACTGACATATCAAAAAGAACGACTCGTTATTAATTATTGAACAGTTATAGTGTCAAACATGAGTCAGCACATCTCAGCCTGTATTCTATAAACAAGTTGCTCGCATTACACAGAATTTATCGGTTAATAACTGTTAGCAATAAACAAGCAATTTCTGATTATCACAGTGTTCCTCATTAGGGAAATGCTTTGTAAGTTTTGTCCTGAGACTGTAAAGGCTCCTAATGACCACGCAAGTGAGATTCTTTAGAATGTGCTTACCATAAACTAAAACTATGAAATTTTGTTTCCAGTAATTGAAATAAAGCTAGAGAAAAATCTAAATATTACATGACAAGCTTAAACGTATTTCAGCTATTTGCTAAGGCAACATTTCTCATTTCAATAAGTACTAAATAAATAAATAAAATAAAATAAATAATAATGAAATGACTAAAACACATGAGCTAAAATGAAAATGTAAACTGAAAATGTAAAAAGGAAAGCTAATTCAAAATAAGAATATTTTTGTATAAATAATGCTAAAATAGCCATTATTCTTGATGGAAGGACTAAGGGATGAAGGGATGAGAATTTCCTGTTTCCTCCAGATCGATTTAGCTGCCATCTCCCCACACTTTGAGCTGTCACTCCTCTTTCGGGAGTCCATCCATCAATCAATTTGTCATATTTCTTACAATAAACAGTGACAAGTCAGGCTATCGGGTATGCAAGACGGAAAGGCAAACAAGACAGTTTAATCTGTCAGATTTACTTTAGACAGTCCAATTCATCTTGTAAATTTGCTTTTTGTTTATGCAAAAAATTAGCTTATAAACTGGTTGTGACAATTGATACGTATATGCTAGAAACAGTAAAAGACCTATCTATATCTATCTATCTATCTATCTATCTATCTATCTATCTATCTATCTATCTATCTATCTATCTATCTATCTATCTATCTATCTATCTATCATCTATCTATCTATCTATCTATCTATCTATCATTATACATTTTTGCATTATACATTATTGTTATTAAAATAATTGTCAAGTCAAGTCAAGTTCAAGTCAAGTTGAGCTTTATTGTCATTCTGCTACATGTGTGGACATATAGTGGAATGAAATGTCATGTCTCACAGGACCACGGTGCTACGTATTAGTTAAACATAAGATAAACATACAACAAGCAAGTATAAGAGAAGGAAAAAAAAGAGCATCTGACTATACATATACTATAAATACTATAACTACTATACCTAGTTGCCTAGACATACACAAACTGAGACTGTACAAGAACTTTACATATATACTGGACATGAAATTGTGCAAAAAGATAGAAATAAAAATAAAAATTGTATATATATTTCGTACATTAAATTGTTGTGCAGATTAATGAGAGATTTTGTGGGAAGCAGCGCATAGTGCAAAAAGATTTGTAGTGCAATGCTCAAGTAAACATTATTTTTATTGAGTCTTTGTAGCAGGGAGTGTTCATTAATATGTCATTAATATGCAAGAGTTATTAATATAGATGATTTCTGCAACATTACTCTTTACTCATCTTAAAGAGAATTAATATGTCCTAGTATTAATAATTATTAATGATTAGGCCTACTAAAGTTTTGGTGTTGAAGAAGAGAGAATTGAGCCTTACTAAGGGAAGTGATAAACTGTACATTTTAATTACATTACAATTAAATTAGTTGCAATTAATCATACTTGAGGGGTCACTCTTTTAACTTTCTCAATCTAATCAATGGCAGACAATCAAGCAGAATCCTCTTCTACGTGGCATCACATATTTTTCATCAGCTCTTTATCACGCCTTCACTATGTTCTCCTTGCTCTCTCTATCCACTCATCTGTATCCCCACAACCTCGTTGAGATCCCAGGTCTAAATGAGCTGCTCTTCTTTGCTTACCTTAGCCCCTATCAATCAGCCTAAGCTCGACTCGATATCCAATCAGCTGTGAGGAAACGTCTGCTCTTTAGGCACCAGTGGTCCAGAGCGCAGCTCCACCGCTGCTGGTCCAGAGCCAGAGAGGACTCTGGGGGCCCAGCGTGTGTGTGACGGTGCAAAGGCTCGTTGGCTTAGGCCCTGCTCAGTCAGGACTAATCCCCCCCAAAAGCAATTAACACCCCGGTGCAGTGTGGGTAAACAGGGAAGGTGGCTGGGGAGGCATGACTGTCTCTCTGCTCAGTGCTCCAGGTGTGAGAGAGCGTCTCATTCAGCTCTGAGATTGTGTTTGCCCCTTGACTCCGCTCGCTGTGTGGGATTAGTCTGCCAAACCTCGGGAGAGAAAAGAGAGCAGGAGAGAGAGAGAATAGGTGAGTGACAGGTATTTGGTGTGGACCCAGCCATGTCATCCTCCTTATTAAAGACTCCTCTTTCTCTTCATGCACACGCCAACCATATTATCTCTCTGTTTCTGTGATCTGTTGCCATGAAGGCCAGTTCACTGCCAGACGTTCCGATCCGCTTCACATTAGCGTAATGATTTGCATGCCTGAGAAAAAAATACAAAAATGTGTGATTCTGTTAATGATCTGCCTGGAAGAGGAGGAGCTTTTTAAAAAGAACATTGCACTTTCGAAGATTTTTTTTTTTCAAATTTTACTTTATTTTATTTATATAGATTTGAACAATTTACATTGTTAATCAAGCATCTTCTTTCATAAAAAGTTATTATTTTAACATGACAATTAGGTTTTATGCATCAGAAATAGTCATTATTTTGTTTAATATGACCATTTTTTTGGTAGATTTTTATTATTTTTATTTTATTTTTATGAAAATGCACAATGTTCACAAGGCTTCTTGCATCAAAAACACGTTTTGTAGATTTCTTTCTTTCATTTTTAATGGAAATTTACAGTGTTCATCATATTTTGTAACATAACAATTTTCCATTGTTTTCTTTACTGTTGTTGTATTTCCTGTTGAATATGTTGGTCTATAACTATTATTTATTTATTTAGAAGAAAATAATATTTCTTGAGCACAAGATCAACATTTTAAAATGATTTTTGAAGAATCGCGTGACATTGAAAATTCAACATTGCATCACAGAAATAAATATATATATATATATATATATATATATATATATATTAAATATATTCAAATGTAAGACAATATTTATATTAATTGTAGTAATAATATTTTACAATATTACTGTTTTTACTGTATTTTTTATTAAATAAATGCAGTCTTGGTGAGCAGAAGAGGCTTCTTTTAATAACATTAAACAAAATCTTACCAACTTTTGTCTTGCTAAAAAAAAATCTTACTAAACTTTCGAACAGTAATGTATGTCATTTAGTACTGAATGTCGGTCTCTTGTATTTAATATTCATATGGCTGGTGAACATCACTCCAGTGTAGTTGTGCTCTCATGGTACTGTAGCTTAAGTCATTAAAAACAGCAGCGTTGTGCACAAATTGTTGATGCACACTGTTAATGCTTCCTCATTCCATGTTTCAATAACTCTTCCATCATTTTAATTTGAAGTCGCCTTGTATCTTTTATTGACTGGTGAGATATGATACCAAGCGCACACAAACACACAGCCGTCCCTTTACAAATACCATACACTAATACACACACAAAGACTTACAGTGTTCATGTAAGCAGTGTGGATTGCAGGAAGGCCTGTGATTGATGCTGCTTCATTTAGAATGCAGAACACCCAACGTTCAGTGAGAGAGAGAGGAGCTGGTGGCAAGGAATGGGATGTGGAAACTGACACTAATTTATCTGTTGGATTGAATCTCATGTATTACAGAAGAGCGTGACTGCTCTCTCTGATATCTGTGTACCGTGACAGATACGCATGGCGAGAGAAATGTGACACGGGGAGAGCAGAGCAAGTGTGTGTGAGCATTTTGGCATTTGTATTCAAATGCTTTCGCAAACACAGTTAACTATTTGTTTTTCAAAATTAAAGATGAAAAATGTTAGAAGTTTCTAAGAAAACTAATTTACAGTAAGTGTGAGAAATGTTAAAGCTAAATCCCTCCCATTATAATCAGTGATTATTTCTACACTACACTGTAAAAAATGATCGTGATTTTAACGGTAAAAAACTGTGAAAATGCTACGGTAAAAACCTGTTACATGGTTAACAGAAAGTTCCTGTAAAATTTACAGGGAAAAACCGTAAACTGACGTTCCCAGAATTCCCTGCGTTCCATTTCAAATTCTGTTTGAATTTGACGTTTTTTCTTTGAAATAACTATGTTTCTTCTTAGTTTTTTCCTTATCAGTTATGTTTATTAGGGTTGTATGTTACGTCTAATGTTGTTAAATTAATGTTTATAGCATATTTCAGTTTAAGGAGTCTCACCATGATGGTGTTTAGTGCTTGTGTGAATGACACTGTGCACCTTCTGTAAATTCTATTGTTTAAAAGTTGCTTGTGATGGGCTTTGGCTCATCATGTGACTTTCTCATCATCACCTGCATTTGGTGGTTATCGGTGTATTTCAAAGGAACAAAACAGATTTCAGTACTATAATAGGTTGGTATATTAAGATTATATCAGTTAAAGAAATTACAGTATTTAACTGTAAATTTAAGTTAAAACCGTAAAACCTAAAACGTTGCTACCGTATTTTTTACGGTAGAATTCTGGGAACCACAGCTGCCAGTTTTTTACCGTAAATTTGACAGATTTTTTTTTACAGTGTAGAAGCATTCAATGTATGAGCGCAATCCAGATTCTAGACACATCCAGATACTTCTGTTTCTAGTTCTGATGTACTCCAGACACTTTGTGGAGTTGTCTTGGTATTGTATATTTAATTGTTCATTTACATTCCTATTGGTACATTTAGATTAATTTACCCTCATCTAATTCACTTCTTATAATTAATTAATAATAAATAATGTAATAACTCAAATGTTAAATGTATAAAATCAAATAAATGTACTGTGGCCAAGCCTAAATTAATTTAATTTGAAAACAATTCATTTTAGTTTTAGTTAATTTTATTTATTTATTATTTACCCAGAATACTTATACATTTGAAAACTGGCAAATTATCAGCCAGAACATCAAGATAATTATTGCTTATTTTATTGTATTGTAATTTTAGTATTATTAATATGCTAGTATCACATTTTTTAATATTTTATTTATATATTTTAAGTTTTAATTTTAGGTTTAGCTCAAGTATTAGTACTTTGTTGTTTTGTCATTTTAAAAATATTTTTAGTAATATACATTTTTTGTTTTAGTTTATTTCAATATTTTTTTAAATATGTTTTATTTTATCCAAGACAACATTTCATTTTCATTTAGTTTTTTTCCCTCCAATATTTATAGTTTGATTATCCTATCTTTATTTTAATTTAAATCAATAAAAACACTTGTTGGCCAGAATTTTAATGAGGGCATCCCAAATTAAAATAACGTCTGTTACATTACAGCCTTTTGATGTTTCTGACCTGTGATATGCTAATGTAATGTGTTGGCCTTTACCATATTTAGCAATATTAGCATTATTATAATAATAGTAATTATAGTAGTAATTCAATTTTAATACCAGTGAAATTGTGTTAGTAAAGACGAATATATATTAGAAGTTATTCAAACATTTTACCAACTAACTTTAACCTTTACAGCTGAGTGGTCAAAGATGGAGGATGATCATTTATATAGAACTGGACAGTGAAGACAGCTGAACCAGAGACCGCAGATAGAAACCATCCATTCCTCCCTGTAGGGACAGTAGTTTCTATCATCCCTCAGATATCCGATAGCGCTATACAGTCAAATGTGGCCCTCGTGCATATACGGCGTCTGATTCACGGCTGCCCCCTTCCCCTGCGCTGCTCTCGGGTCTCCTTACGTTGAACTTGGATGATGGGTGAATGAAGCGGTGGGATGCATTAGTCCTTTATGAGTCTGATGCTAATGAATGATAATGGTGCTAATGGTCTTTCCCTCTGACCATCCAGTCACTAATCACAGTATTACTCTGACAGTGTTAAATCTACTCAGTTATTGCGCGTATGTGCTTTTGTCACCTGTAAAATCTACAGAGACAATATAAAACAGAAAAATGCTCTTTTCCATATGAAATTGAATGGAGACTGATACTGTAGAGCTCCAAAATGACACAAAAAGCATGGTAAAAGTAGTCCATATGATTTGTGTGTACCAATATTTAAGATTTGTATGATATGCTCTAATTAATCTACTCAGAATGGCCATTTGGTACTGAACCTGTAACATTTGCATCTTTGTGAAGTATTTTATTGTTAAACACAGTGTTTTCTCTCATTAGGTCATGTTTTGATGGAGTGAGGTCATAATTGGCTTGTTGTTCTGTGGGCAGATGCCCAAGGCGGTGATCCAGAGATTGCACATTGCAAACGTCTTACACATGCACAGGGGTGAACTTCAACAGAAACAGCCATGCTCTGCTGCACTGCACCCATGAGAGGGGAGAATGGAAGGACTCGGTGGAGTTTAACAAAGATAAAAACTCAAAGAATGAGGGAATAAAACCTAAACAAGCTGGAAGAGAAGAAAACCTGCTGAGGTCACAGTCAGGGTTTTACTCAATAAACTCAAATTGATAATCTAGTGGTTGCTTTTTCATAGCTCTAGAGACTCCAAGGAATAGTTCACCCAAAAATGACAATTCTGTCACCATTTACTCAGCCTTTCATTGTTCTAAAATTGTATGACTTTGGTTGTTGTTTGAAACACAAACTAAGATATTCTTAATGAAAGTTTTGTACCCTAATTGAAAGTCCAGTGAAGAGATACGATTGTTTGAGGATCAGATTTAATTTAGGCTTACATCTAAACTATGATTAACACATTGCGTATGGTAAACATTAAAGCTCAAATGTGTGTGTGCACGACGCATGAGAACTAATGAGCATTATTCTAGAATGCGAAACATGCACAAGCTGTTTGTTAAATATGATTATTTAAATATAAAAAAGTCTCAATTAAATCTGTTTTATATGATGAACAGGATTAATTTAGACTTTTTTTAGTAATCATTTTTTAGTATCCCACCAAATAATTTGGAATAAACCGCTTAATCTTAATCTCAATCTTAGTCTTAATTTGTGTGTTTGAAAATTAACCAAATTAACCAAAGTCTTATGGATTCTGAATGACATGAGGGTGAGTAAATTATATTTTATTTCTAAAGCTGAAATAAAAATAGACACAAATCAGACACATTGTAAAGGCCCATAATGATAACTAGAAAGATAACTCTATTAGTGTCCACACCAACACTCAATGAGCTCATGCTGTAGATATGTGATCTGCCACTTTAAATGCTCGATCTCTTTAAAGCAGGATGGATTCTGATTGGCTGTCAATGTTTTTATTGTTCATCAGCTGGAGACAAAATCATTCTGAGAATGATTCCAACAATGTCATTCCTCTGTGTTGCGGTTATTGTTTTAGTTCTTTTTCGTCACAGTTACTGTATCACCTTTGGTGTGAACGTGCCTCGAGATTATAAAGCAATACACTAAATGTGGATAAAGTTCATATAGAAATCCCTGACTTTTTAAGACTGGTAACTTGAGCACAGATATTGCTGATCTCTAGAGGAGACACAAGGTCTGAGTTTGAAGCTGTACTATCTGTTTGACCAATGACAAAGAACAGGCATCATTTTTGCAGCTCCATTTGGTGATTCTAATGGTGCAGAATTGATTCACTTCACCTTTAAGCAAAGCTCCATTTGATCTGCATTTAATCCCATTTCTGTCTAGGAGAAACAATTGAGATATTACAGAGATCTCATTTCCTAGGAGAGTTTCCTATGCAATCATGTTCCTGCGTGGCAGCTCGTTTATTAAAGAGAGAAAATAAAGCACGGCTCTGATGGGTCGAGTAAGAGTGTGATGTGCATGAGGAAGGATGTTTGTGCCCTATTAAGCTCACCTTTTAGCTGCAGTGCAGCTCTAATGCCTGTTAGCCTGGACGCTTGATGGTCTACTGAGTGTCATTAGGAAATCATGGGGCATTTTCACATCGTTCGTTTCAGAGTGTGCCGTGATGATGCCGTATTCTTCACCCTATTAAATTTCACTCCTTAATTTTATAAGGCAATTCTCTTTGTAACTTTTCGGTAGATTTGTTGATGCAGTGGAGAAGTACTGTTGTTTTTTACTCCAGTATTTCACAGGAAGTTTCATTCTTTGTAATCAGTAGCGTCACCTAGGCATACAAAAGAGTTTTAGACAGGAACTAAAACCGCTCAAATGACTTTGAACCACACAAACATGAACATCTTCACATATAGTGTGTGTTATTAAATTTTTTTATTTCTTCTGTTCATTCAGCATTTACATGTGGATGTGGACAATCAGTTATTTCTACAGATGCTGTGTCATCCATCTCTTTACCTGGGGTTCAGAAACTTCTCCAGCCCACTCAAACAAATTTAGTCAACAGATATTAAATATGTATACATATATATCCGTGATTTGGACTATAATTCAATATAGTTGCAATCCACTGAGTGACAGGCTGAATGATAGCCAAAAATGAATGGAAGTTCGAATGGAATAATAACTGAATAAACATATTTCAGGTATGATGATGAAGTTCTCATATGGATGGCTTGTTTGGTGCCAGTTCCATCACTATTAAATCAGAATATGCATTTTTTTTTAGTTAATATTAAAATTCATAGCAAGCAAGCCAGCCAATTAGCCATGTATCCAACATGCAAGAATTAGCTTTGAGATTTGCAAACATTTTCTGATGTTAACTTCCATGAAGCCAGCCACAAATGCTCTCTCTGTGTGTGTGTACTGGAAGATGGGATCCTCGTTGCTTAAGCACATCTCCTCATATGCAGTCACAGAGCAGGACGCCGTACCAAGCCTGAGTTTCGCATATATTTGTGATTTGAGGATACAGCGACAGAACTCAAAGATAAGAGAAAATGAAAGCGAGAGTGTGACACACGCAGAGAGATAGAGCACTAGTTAAAGTAGTACAGAGATCCTGGCCGTCTGCCAATCACTCTTCCCTGCGTTCCTCTCTTTCCTTCTCTGTGGTTGTTTCTCCATGGGAGAGTGAGCAGGTGTGTGAGAGGTGGGTGTCGGGGCTTCTAGCTGCTCCTGTCAGCTATGAGGAGGGTTTTCCTGCTCAACAGCTCCTAGTTCCTGTTGCTCAGCAACTGATTGGGATGCACATGCATTTTCAAAAATAATGTAAACTTTACGAAATCCCAAGTTAAAGGAATAGTTCACCCTAAAATTCATTATTATTCATTCAGTTATTAGGCTAATTACTCGTGTTTTTCAAAACCTGACTGCCTTTCTTCCCAGAGACACAAAGGATATTTTGAAGAATGGACTAGATAGATAGATAGATAGATAGATAGATAGATAGATAGATAGATAGATAGATAGATAGATAGATAGATAGATAGATAGATAGATAGATAGATAGATAGATAGATAGATAGGGATATGTTTTGTGAGTGAACTGAATTATGCACAGAAGAACATTGTTCTCCGACTTTGAGATCGCTCTGATTATGGCCCTCGGTGTCCCAGCGGCTCAGGGGAGGGGTGAGCATGATCAGGGTTTGGGGACAATCTGCTTTGCGTCTCGTAAATTAGATTTGCAAGCCACCTACTAGCTGAATGCAACACATTCTTTAAGAGCGTGTGACCTCTAAATGAAAGGTTTTTAATTGCTGCACAAAGGGTGTCATTTTAGAAGCAGCAGAAAGAAGGGGAAAGGTAAAAGAAGAAAAAATAGTGTGAGAATGCAATATTCTCATTTGATTCTGAACACAGAGCATGGCTGAGCTGCAGGTATCAGGAAGGAGACAGTTTGATGCAGTGTGACAGAGATCAGGCTGTGTTTAATGATTTCCTCTCTTCACTCTGCAGATCTCATTGTGTTTGGTCCGCCACGCGCTTGCACCGTTAATAACAGTGCTGGATGCATCTTTACACTGATTGTGTTTACTGCGTGTTTGACTGGTCTTTTCCACAGAGGGCCACAGGGACAGACTTGTGATTTAATGCGAAACAAAGTTTAGATGAAGGAATCTTTAGTATCTATGTGCTTAGTGCTTTCTTTTCTAAATTATATATATCTAGTGAGCCATCAAACGCTATACTGAAAGGTTTTGCATGATGCATCTACGGCTCTGTCCCATAACCTGCACTGCTGCCATCTAAATCAGCATTCTAACAGAATACTTCAATGAATAGTTCACCCAAAAAGTGAAAATTGTTTCATGTTTCTTCATTTTCTTTCAATTTTTCACAAGATTTTTGAACCAAGCAACTGTGTATTATTCAATAACAACATAATCTAGAATGCTTATAAGTGTGATTCTTCGTAAAAACTCAGTAAAGCTCTCTAATGTTAATGACAGAGATTTCATAGAGTTTCATACATCCCATCAGTGAGATTAATGTAAAGTGGTGTTCTCAAACTAAATGGTCAGTCTATCATCTGCTGTTATTAGTGCATATGGAGAGTGCATATAATGATCTCATTAGTATTCTGTTTTGTATGGAAAGTGCATTTCACTCTCAATAGGACAGACCTTGATATAATATAAACATATGGAACACATTTAACAACATAAACCCTTTCATTTATGTGGAACTTCTTTTTTTTTTAATCATCAGGCATCAGGTTTATTGTACTATACTGTTATACAGTAATACTGTAGATATATGTACATTTATGATTTGAATTTAAATTTTAGTTTAATTTTCTTTAATTTAATATTCTAAAAATGGTTTCACAAATTACTCAATCTATTGACAAGACCATCTGCTGCTTGTTTGTGGCTGTTTTTCACAGAATACATTTGAATCAGTCAGACCATACAACATTGTTTGAACATAAAGTCATTATTTTATCTGTGTGTATTGAGTCTTTATGTTTTAATCCATATTTACTATTTCAGTTTAGTCATTAGCATACACATTTTCACTAGTTGTTTGTCTTTTAGTAGTTTTAGTCAATCAAAAGAAATTGCTTCGTAAGGATTTGTCAAGTTTAATTTATAAGCACATTTACATTTTAGAAGCTCTCCATACATTGACATTGTATGCATTAGTGCCATGCCTATAAAAATTGAATATTAACTTTCCATACTTTGAATACTGATGAGATGAGTTTGAAAGGAGAGGAATAAGGAGGAGTTGAGAAGCAAAGCATTTAATTGACAGTGTCAGGAAACTGAGTGATAGATTGCCTGATTACTGGCCTGGCAAGGTTGGTCTCACAGATGGTACATTAACAGCTGCCCTGTGCCCAAACAGCATCCCGTCCCTTCATCCCTCCAATCTGCATCCATCCTCTCTCATCACCCCTACCTGTCAGTTTCTGTCTCGCCTCAGTCCTTATATGTCCTCTTGATTTAGTCTTCTCAGAGTTCAGAGAAATGGTTTTTTGGATGCAAGTTGTACTGTACAGTGCAGTGTACATGTTAGGCTGTAATAAAAACCTAATAGCAACACTAATGAATATTGTATTTTTTATGTTTTAATTAGTTGTGCTTGCTAAGCTCATTTGAACAAACCACTACCTCTAAGTATTTAAATTCGACACACATCCTAACCGGTACCGCTTATGTCAGGTGTGTGTGTGTGTGTGTGTGTGTGTGTGTGTGTGTGTGTGTGTGTGTGTGTGTGTGTGTGTGTGTTACACAGTTTGGACAGGTGCGCTCCCTGTTGCACTGTGCAGGGATTACACAGTGGTGAGAACCAATGCCAAACTCCAGCAGGGAGAACACACTGCCCGAGCTGTGGAACCTTAATATCATATCATTAATAATATTGGTTTTTATACACACACTCATTCACTTTTCCATTGCCAGTCCCCTATACTGAGCCTAGAGAGCAGGTAGCCAGTTGTTATGCACAGTTAAACTGTGACAGCTATTTTATATGCTCTATATGGATATGAATACTATATGCGTTTATGCCCTTGGGCTCAAGCATGAACTATTCCAGCAATGTGATTCGTATGTACAATGCCATTTCTGAAGGATCTTGCGGCACTGAGGACTGCTGATAATTCAGCTTTGCATCACAGGAATAAATGACATTTTATGATATATTCAAATAGAAATCAGTTATTGTAAATTGTAATAATATTTCACAATATTGCTGCTTTTACTGTATTTTTTGTATACTTGCTAGGTATAAGGGACTTCAAAATCATACTGACCCCAAATTTTTAAACAGTAGTGTATGTTGTGTTCATATTTTTAAACACATGTATGTATATAAATAATCTACTGATCCTGTTCACAAAAAAATTGTGAATTAAGCAAAAGCATCTGTGTTGGTGGTTGGTCTAATGACTTCTGTGCACTAATGAACCTCCAAAGCACTAGATCGCAAACCTGAGATGATTAAATGTTCAGTATGAAAATGTACTGTATACAAATGGCAGCAGTACGTTCCTTTCTTTCCTCCATGCCCTTTTCAAATACCATGGCAGATTAAGGCAGACAGTAGAGACCTGAAGCAAATTTCTCTGTAAAAAGCATGTCAATCTTTGCACATAATGTGATACTGTGCATTTGCATTGCATAACATTCATGTATTTGGCAGATGCTTTTATTTAAAGTGATTTATAGTGCATTCAAGATAAACATTTTATCAGTTTATATGTTCCCTGCGAATCAAACCCTTGACCTTGGTGTTGCTAGGGCAATACTCTGTTATTTGAGTTTTAAAGAAGCAGGCTGTCTCTGATCAGTGCTGTTATTTTTACTGTTTAAGAATGCAGAATAAAGTAATAAGCCCCAGAAAGCTGTGGTTTACAGTCAGTTTAGAACAACTAAAGCATGCCGTTAGGCACAACGCGGAGCTGTCCTAAATACACTGTAAACCATTGCTTTTACAAAGCAGTTAGCATGCACTTAGTCCACCCATTTAGTCAAAATTCACAATGAAATCTGACATTTCGAAACAATTTCTTTGGAGCAGTATAATACTGGTGTAATGAGATCACAGGTGTATGATTACATCAACTTTGAACACAGTTCAGTCAGTCATAATCAGACCGTCTTTAAAATGAAAGTTTTATATTGTAATCAGTCTTGCTTAGGATTGTTTGTTTATATATTTCCGATGTTATACTTATAGTGAATTCACATCAGTTGATTACAAAATACATACATCTTTTATACTTATAAACACAGGTGAGTAAACAGTTAAACCTGCTTAAATTTGGTGTTCCAAGCAGGCACTAAATGAACAAGTTTACTATTTTTATTTCAACCATTATTATTACTGATGTAGTCAAGTTTAATAGGTCGTTTTGTGATGCCTTGATTTTGTGTTCAAAAATGTACTATTGATTTTTACCATTGTTGTGTTTTGTGCACCAACTCCTGAGGTTTGTTTGTGCGACTGGGTCGCTTGTTTTCTCAAAGATCTTGACTCAAAAAATGAGAACAAATTATTTGGCTGTCTGAAATGTGTCAAAATCTATATATAAATAAATGTTATACTGTATATGTATATATATATATACATACATACAGTATATAGGTTATTTTAAGTGCCATTGCCTCAGATTTGTATGTGTACATGTCTGAATTTTTAATACTCCAGTCTTCAATGTCACATGATCCTGTCATGTGCTGTTTTGGTGCACAAGAAACATTTCTGCTTATTATCAGTGTTGGAAACAGTTGTGTTGTCTCATATGTTCGGAAAAACAGTGATACATTTTGTTAAGGATTCTGAATCTAAAAGTGTTATTTAATTGAAATATGGAGCACTATATATGCTTTACTGACACTTACAATCAATCTATTGCATATTTGCTTTATTAATGTATAGTTTGATGTTTGTATTAAAAGTGTAACGAACTGTACGGTGTGTGGAAATCACCAGCCTCATTCTTACAATTCCCAACAGTCATATTTTGTAAATTGTAGAAGCAATTTCTCACATTCATCTCACAGTTCCATTTCTCTCAAGCCTTTTTTCATAATTGCCTAATTTCCTCTCACGTCGGTGATGACAATTTCCTTTTCTTCTCATCCTCCTCTCTGTAGACAGCTCCATTTATTGCTGCCATTTGCAGGAGCTGCGGGAAGCTTGTCTTAGTGGACTCACTCTGTCTTCTCAGCTTGGATGGTTGAAGGACCATCTGCTGTGAGGAATTTCGAGCTGTCCCGAAGTGGAGAGGCCCAGCGCGTGACGCCTCGCTGTGTAACCGTTCTTCCTCTCTTCTACCATTGTGTACCTTCTGATTCGGCCCACACACTCCCACTCACCCCCTGGCTTGCTCTCCTCTCTTTTTCTCCTTTTATGGTGGAATTAGAAAGGGTTAAGAGCAAAAGCGTCTGGTGGACCTCACAGCAGACAGGTTGTCGCGCTATGCCTCTCAGTGTAAAGTGTCAAACGCGGCCACCTGCACATGCAGCTCCAGGCACTGTCTGAGGAAACAAATCACACACACCGCAGTCGTTTCTCAAATATTCAACCTTTCATTCACCCGCTTTCTTTGTGTTTCCATCTCTCAGCTCTGCTCTTTTTACTAATCTCACCCCTTCTTACTCAAACACGCGTGTACACGCTTGCCTCCCACTTATCCGGTGAATAATTCTGCATTCGTCTGCTGTGGGTGAAGATGAGGCCATCGGTTGGGGTGTGAGAGCAGGCTTGGTGTTTTTGTGAAGGCTTCCTCCTCAGAGCAGCTGCTCAGCCTGTGTCCATCTTAACCTTGACCTTAAGCATTTAATGGGTTGTCAAGAGGCTGTCAAGATGTTTCTATATTTGATCTGTGACTAGCTTTTAGGGCCCTGTGCATGAAGCAAATATCATTAATGCTATTATTTGTGTGTGTGTGTGTGTGTGTGTGTGTGTGTGTGTGTGTTTTTAATCAACGTGTCTTAACAAGATGAGATACAATGAGCTTTATGTTGTACAGCAGTTGGTTAGAGCATGCAAATTTGTAGACAAGAATTTTGGACCAATTAGTTTTTATAGGTATAGATCATTTACAGGTAAAAAACTGCGGAGGTTTTTCTAGTCCAATACTGAGATCAATTTTGGTGACTTTTGCCATTTTAAACAGAAGAAAAAAGTTGGCTGTGATATATTTGTGATTATGTATAGTGCTAAAGTTTGAAAATACCCACATTTTTGAGAGTTTGAGGTTTTTTTTAAGGTTTTTGAAAGACGTCTTATGCCCAAGGCTGCATTTATTTAATCAAAAATAGAATAAAAAACATTCGTATTGTGAAATATTATTACAATTTGAAATGACTCTTTTCAATTTAAGATATTTTAAAATGTCTTTTATTCCTTTGATGAATTTTCAGCAGCCATTACTCCAGTCTTCAGTGTCACATGATCCATGCTAATTTGGTGCTAAAGTAACATTTCAAGATGTTGAAAATGTTGCTTAATATTTTAATGGAAAGTATATCTAATACAGATCCTAACGAAAAGCACTCAGGTGGCATATTGTGGTTTCTTTCCTAGACCCTAGAATGTTTTCTGAAAACATTGATACAACATATTGTATATGTGTAAAGGGAAAGACTTTTTGTATTCACTTTCTAAGCCTTTACTAAAGACTTTACATTTTAATTAAACCTTGAAATTAAATGTGACCAACAGAAATGTTCTTTTGTGTTTTTAGTTTTCTCTGAGCAAAACCTCAGATTTATTCGTGCACTTGTAATTTTTTCATGTTGTGTTATGGAGTGTCAGAATGAAGATTTAAATATATTTCACAGTCTTTTTTATTATATAGAATAAGGTCCATGTGCTAAGGCTCTGAAACTTCAAGAAGAATATTTTAAAGATCTAACGTAAATGTTTATTTTCATTTTTCTCTGTAAATCTTTAAGGAAAGCTTTGTTGCTTGAAAGAGAGTGTGTGTTAGTATGCTTTCCTCCTTTCGCTTATCTTCCTTGTCATCATTGTCATCCTATCATGATTGAAGAGAATGGAATATGGTTCTTCTTTGAGGAGCTATATATTTTTATTGCATTGTGTTGTGAAGTTGTGAAGAAATAATTCAGCAAAACCTGAATGACTTACTGAGGAACACAAATGGTGAAGTTCTATATCATGCTGTACAAGTGAATGGTGACTATGGCTGTCAAAAAAGATTTTCAGTTAAATGTAAATTTCAGTCTGTTTCTCGAACAAAAGTATCGTGTGGCCTCAGAAGACTTGGAATATAATGACTTTAATTAGCTATGCTTTTATGGTGCCTTTTTGAGCACATGACAGCACCTTATTGTATATGGGAGAGAGCAGAGGGAACATTCTACAAAACATCTCCTTTTATTGTTGCAAAATGAGAGTGAAAAAATGAATGCTGACAGAATGTTCACTTTTCAGTAAACCTTCTCTTTGAACTCCCTCACATTTAATGTTGTGTGCTATAGAATCATTCGAGGCTAGTTTTGTTTTCTTTTAATTCAGCTCTAAGTGTCATGCGAGTTTGTTCACCCAGAAATGGAAATGCATGAGGCAGGTAGAGAGATTTGCGCCTGTACTTGACACCGCTGGAGGATCAGGCATTCGTGCCAACAGTACAGGTCTGTAGGTTTGCCAATCAATGAAAGGATTTGGGTTTCACTGCCAAAAATGAAAAGAAATAAAAAAATAGCATCGCCGCTGGGTAAAAAAAAAAGACATATTCTCCACAAAGGCATCTCGACTCAAACATCCTTGCCAGAAATACAGAACAGTCGGTCTATAATGTGGCCTTTGTGCAGGAAACAAACGGGCTCTTTTGAGAAATGAGTTTTCTTTCTCATAGCACACACGCAATATCTTTTTCCTCCCTCACTCTGCTGTAGTTTTTTAAACTTGATCCCCTGAGAAGTCGTGAGAATTCATATGAGATGTCTAGAGTTGGAGTGTACGATACTGGACATATACGACCTAAACCTAAATGTAAACCATTATTTTAAAAAGAAGTAAAAAAAAAATAAAAATAAAATTATAAAAGACAATGTAATCTCATATGAATTATGTGTTTGATTTTCCCACCATTTTAATGCCATTTTGGCAGTTTTGAAAGCACTTCATTGTGCAATTGTGGAAATGGAACTGTTAATTACCATCAAACAAATTACCAAAAATAAATAAATAAATAATGATCAGGATTTGGCACTTCTGTAGATAGTACAAATTTGAGTCTGATTGTTGATGTATTTTGATTTACTTCCTGATTTCAGTGATTGTCACATTACACCATTTTTGTTAGTTAAAATGTCCAATTTACCGTCACCAAACATCTTCGTATTTCTGTAAAGCAGATTTAAAATGATATGTATTGTGACAAACCCTATACAAATAAATTTGATGATGATTTTGACTTGAATATCATACAATGTTTTCATCTCATACAAATGATCAGTTTTGTTTTGTTTGTACCAGCGTTCTTTTTTAATGCCATTTTGTCAATTTTGACAAGTTGGTATTTTACAATTAAACAAATTACAATTTTAAAGGGATAGTTCACAAAAAAAAAAAAAAAAAACACTTTTAATTCTTTACTCACCCTCTTATCAGTATGATTTTTTTTTTTCCTTCAGTAGAATATAATAGAAGATATTTTGAGAATCAGTGTTTTTTGACGAGTAAGTGATGAACATTTTCAATTTTGTGTGAACGATCTCTTTTGGGAATGACATGGAATCTGAAATATGATCTTTGCAACCATGTCATTCCAGTCCGCTCTGTTTGATTCTCTTTTCAATTCAGTTCCTTTTGCAATTAGTGATTTGCATTTAACTAACTAAATTTATGAATGTTTTTATTATTGTGACTCTCAGCAGTTTGAAGCAGCCATTGTCTAATGTTCAGTGTTCCCTTCCCTTGTATACTGCAGAATGTGCACCTCTTCTCTGCGGTCACTGAGTTGGGACCTCTCACGGATTCAATTTGTTTCCTTCCGAACATCCGCCTCTTAAGGGTTTTTTGTGTTCCAGAACATGTGCAGCCCAGCAGAAACACTGTATTACTGGTTCTGGCTGAACTATTTACAGTCTTTTAAAACAGATTTACTGGATAAAAGTCGAATGCAATGTGTTGGGAGCCTGTCACAGTTCCAGGAAATATTACGTCTGGGTGCCTCTGTTGTCAAGCAGTGTTAAATGTGAGTTGAAAGCTTTTGGGTGTGATGTTGCTCACTCTTCAGCTGTTTCTCCATTAAACTATTAACGACACACTTTCCTTCAGGCCATCTTCTCCTGTCTAGTCAATCATGGACAAAGGTCAGAAAGAGAAAGATAGAATATGAAGGTTACATATGGAATTGGAGAGCAGGTATAAGAGCTGTAAAAGACAACTGCCTCTTTATAAGGAGTAATATGCTGACGGGATGATGGATCCTTCCCATAACCCCATCAAGTTGCTTTCATGTTCACCGTTAAAGTGCCATGATATTAAAACTGAAGTTTTGTGGCTTTTAGTTCATGCCTGTTAGCTTTGAGGTCATCTATATGCTAGTGCACTCTTAAAAGTTGTCAAAAGTCACTTTTAGTAGATATAAGTATTTATAATGAACTTTGCTGGTCTTTCTTCACCAGGAAACGGAACAAAAATATTTGACTCGTTACTTAAAGGGATAGTTCACCCAAAAATGATAATTCTGTCATTACTGATCCTCATGTTGTTTCAAACCCATATGACCTTCGTTCATCTTTGGAACACAAATTAAGATATTTTTGATGAAGTCCTAGAGCTATCTGATCGTTCATATACAGTAACGCAACTATCACAGGTCCATGTCCATGTGATATCAGTGGTTCAACCGTAATTTTATGAATCTTTGAGAATACTGCATTAGGATGTGGTGGTCTTATGGATAATGGACAGGTTTGAGAATAACGATTGTTGTTAAACAGGTTTCCCAAACTCTCATTGGTCGGTCAAGTATACAGTCCCGCCCCAAACTCAAACTATTGGTTATGTGCATTGTGCATGTTGTTTCTTATGCTCACCAAGGCTGCATTTATTTATTAAGAAATGCAGTAAAAACAGTAATATTGTGAAATATTATTAAAATATAAAATAACTGTTTTCTATTTGAATATATTTAAAAAAAATTATTTATTCCTTTGATGGCACAGCTGAATTTTCAACAGCCAATATTTCAGTCTTCAGTGTCACATGATTTATCAAAAGTCATTCCAATATGCTGATTGAATATGCTTTCAAAAAATATTTTAACCAGTTGTGTACAATTATGCATTTAGCAGACATGTCTATACAAAGTGACTTACTGAGCAATTCTTCAGAAACAACAATATTCAACAAATGGTGTTGCCTTTCTGGTTGCTTTTTCATCCCGTTTTTGTTTTAAATTTCTGCGTGTGCGTTTAGGGTTTGACAGAGACTATCTGATGTCTTTGACTTGATATCTTTTTGACATGCATACATATTCAGCAGCCCATGGTTCACCATCTCAATTATGCTTCAGACACACCAGCACACACTCGTGACTGACAGGATGTAGTTCCTCCATGTGCGTGTGTACGTGTCCGTCAGCTGCTGCGTCATGGAGACAGCCCTTTCAATTTGTTTTTCCTCAAAGCACTGTTGGTATCTTCTGTCTGTCTGTATGACTTCAGCTCCTCACCCTGATTTCTGACATCCGGGCAAGAGTGAGTGCACAGATCAGTCACGGGAGGGATTGTGAAATGTCAAACACAATCTCTGGAACTGTGATGCTTACATATAAAACGTCAAATTAGTCTCTAAGTTAAAGGCATAGTCCACCCAAAAATGAAAATTCAGTCGCCATTTACTCAGCCTCATGTTGTTCCAAACCTGCTTGCTTGTTTCTGCAGAACACAGAAGAAGGTAGTTTGAAGAATGTTGATATCCAAAGAGCTTTGTGTGTTTTTTCTCTGACTCTTGGTCCAGATGTTTAGACCTATCTCTATTTTATTTCTCCCAGCATGATCTTTGGCTTTGTTTGAACACACAGCAGCAGACAGGGACAGAACGTTACTGAAGGCAGAGTTGGCTGACACTCATGACAGCATTTTTTTTGGCATCATAACATGGGTTGACTTTGACCTCCACAAACTATGACAGACCCTCCTGAGGGGAATGCCAAGTCCCCCAAAAGTGTTTGATGCCTTTAAGGAAGAATTCATCCAAAACTTACAATTCAGTCATTATTTACTCACCTTCTTGCTATTTCAAACCTTCTATTTTTCATGGAAGACAAAAAGAGATGTTTTACAAGGGCTAAGACGTTTAAAAGGACTGCAAAGCACTGTAAAATTAGTCTAAAATACCTGTCATAATATACATTTAGAGTAAATATTAATTGGAAAAAGCTGACCTTTGCCATAGCTTTCAAGCTACATTTGGAAAACCAATAGAATTTGCAATCATTAATGTGAAAAAATGTATGGACTACTTTTATTGTGCTTTTTTTTATTAAAGCTTGAGCCTCTGAGAGTGAGTAAATGATGGGAGAATTTTAATTTTGGGTGAACTATTCCTTTATTGACTTTGAATGAAAGTTATTATAAAGTATTATCACAACGGCTCTCTCAGATGTTTGACTTTCTCATATTCTCTTTTTCTTCCTCAGTACAACTGCAATCCCCAGCTTAAACCCTCATTTCTATAGCAATTCAATCTTTTACCGTCTTGCTTTTGCTGCTGAAACGAACCTGTCCTGCAGAACTCAAGCATGCGTGAACCGGGCTGCCCGGGGAAAATGAGAAAACGATTAGGCTGAAATTATAGGAATCACTGACCATTTAGCTGAAATTATAGACTACAAAGGTGATTGTCAAAACCAGCTTGGTGTCTAATAACAAATCATTTAGGCAGCATTAATCCCAAGTCTGTTATTAGACCAGCCCTTTCCTCCTTGCAGGAATCAAAGCACTGACGCATTGTTTCCCTCTCTCCTGCTTCATTTCTGGGTCTAAAGGAAATGCACTCTGAAATCTGTTTTTCTTTATTTATTTCTTCTCTGGCAGCTGAAGTTGTGAGGGTATCATGAGGACGAAGGGAGGTCACTTATGTCGCGCCGTGAATGTGGATGCATGTCATATAAAAGCAGCCTGTTTCAATATTTCTCTCTGCTCTGGTATTGGCCAGGTATTGTGAATCCATAACCTTAAGACTCCTGTGCTCATATGATGCCAGAAGCACAGAAGAAAAGCTTCCGCCATTTTTAAAGAATATATTCACTTCCAGAATAACAATTTCCTGATAATTTACTCACCCCCATGTCATCCAAGATGTTCATGTCTTTCTTTCTTCAGTCGCAAAGAAATTTATTTTTTTTTTTTTTTAATAAAACATTCAATTTTTTTTTGTCCATATAGTTTCTTTGTTTATTCAAATTATTCTGGAAGTGAACTTATCCTTTATCGCAGGGCTGTCTAAACTCTGTCCTGGAGGGCTGGTGTCCTGCAGAGTTTAGCTCCAATCTGCATGGAAGCTTCTAGTATACCTAGTAAGAGCTTGATTAGCTGCTTCAGGTGTGTTTAATCAGGGTTGGAGCTAAACTCTGCACCACACCAGCCCTCCAAGACTGAGTTTGGACAGCCCTGCTTTAAAGGAGTCATCGGATGCCCATTTTCCACAAGTTGATATGATTCTTTAGGGTCTTAATGAAAAGTCTGTAACATAGTTTGGTTAAAATTTCTCAATGGTAGTGTAAAAAAATCACTTTTTAAACCTGTCAAAAACAGCTCTTGTCAGAGTAAGACGTTTTGTAGCATTTTCCTTTAAATGGTAATGAGCTCTGCTGACCCAGCCCCTCTCTTCCGAGCCGCTCTCTGAGGGACTGTTTACTTTAGCCGCATTCATCGTTATTAGGAAAGGCAATTTGCAAAGATTCCTTAAAAACCCTGAATACCTCAGTCACTTAATTGGAGACATCTTGTCTTCCCCTGCACCGGAGTCAACACAATGGCAGACAGATCTCTCAGCGTGGGTCTAAGGTAAGACAGCCTTGTCAATCAAGTATTTTGGGAGCGGTCTGTGCAGAACTACGTCATTCTGACTGGAATCTCAGAACAGCCTGATTTCAGAAAGGGGAATTTAAAATAGGGATTAAAAAAAACACTGGGTGGATTTTTATCATTATAGGATGAGTGTGTACACACACTTCCAACACATATTTATGCTCAAACAATTTGTAAAGTGAATTTTGCATCCGATGACCCATTCAAGTTCATTTCTGAAGCACACGGGAGGCATTTTTTAGAGGTTACACAGCTCTTTTCATACACTTGATAGTGACCATGACTGTCAAACTCCAAAATGATAAAGTGGTCCATATGACTTTTGAACTATATTTCATGTCTTCTGAAGCTAGAAAATATATAAATCCGACACATTACTCAACTTTGCATCATCATAAGATATATATATATATATATATAAGCAACATTCAGTCAGTCGACCTTCCTCAGTAAGCCACGAGAGGTCGATTGATGTATATTTTTTTAAATATATATTTTTAATATTTTTGTTTCTTTTTCTAGAAATGTTGCTTATATTTTTCAACTTTATATCGTATTGATTTGTGTGTTTGTGTGTATGTGTGTGTGTGAGAGAGAGAGTGGCATTTCGTATGTTTTATGCCTTCTGAATTAAAATGTTAAGATACTTACTAGTTTTTGATTTTTAATTTTTGATTTTTATTTTTTTCCTGTCCTTTTGAAATTCACTGGTATACAAGAGAATGAATAGACAGAATTTTCAGTTTGGATTGAAGTATCTCTTTAAACTGAGACTTTATGTTCTCTCCCCAATTGTTCTTTTTTAGTAGCCTTTTTAATTAGTTTGACAGAACAGTGGTCACTTTGTCTGGCAGGCTAATTAGTAAAAGCATCAAAGTGCTTTTGCTGTCGTTTTAGATGTGAGAATCAAACCAAAACAGCACTTGCATCCAAATTTAGCATCACAGACAGTAGAGTAATTAATGCTGTGGTCGCCACCTCCCGCATCTTTAATTCAGCACATATTACATAAAAGCTACTTGATGTACGGTAGCCCAGTTTTGGCAGTTGGGTCTCTGTGTTTATATCTGACCCTCGAGAGAGGCCAGACATCTCTCTTTCCTTTCATATCCTCTGATCTTCCACCAGCCCCATCTTTTCATCTTAACTCTTCCTCTGAATATATCACTAGAGCTCTTATTCCTTCACTCTCTCACTCGCTCCCAGCCTCTTTTCTCTGTCCTTTTGTTTTTATCGCTGCTTTCAGTGGTTTATTGTCTGTGTGTATATGCTCATGTTTATGATAAAGCTGGATGGTGTGACTTTATACACCAAGCAAGAGTTGAGATCTGAGAACCGGTAGAGATTTTGCTACATAATTTATACCATGGTAGATATAACTTCACAGCTGTCAGTGGGGCTGCGCAATTAATCGAATTTGATTATCATGCGCAGCTAGTCAGTAAAACCAGTTTCTTGATTAGTAGTTAATCACCATCACCTGCTTTCAAATGGAGCGGGAATTACTACACAGAACCGTAGTTCACTGACAAGCTAGGCAATTTCGTGTTCATAATCGGAGGTGATTCGTCTGCGATTATGAACACGATATTCAATTCAATTAAATTCAAGTTTATTTGTATAGCGCTTTTTACGATATTGCCAATCTTGTCGGTGAACTATGGCTTTGTGTAATAATTCCCGCTCCATTTGAAAGCAGGTGATGGCGATTTACTGCCAATCACTGAACCGGCTTTACTGACAAGTTGCGCATGATAATCAAATTCAATTTAATTGCACAGCCCTAGCTGTCAGTGAGCATGACTGCTTATGTTAGAGGGATGAATAAAGTTGAAGTAATGTAAAAGAAAGTGTTATGAAAGACAGGTCCCACTTTATATTAGGTGGCCATAACTACTATGTACTTACATATAAATTAATCATTTGGTACGATGCACTTATTGTGTACATACATGTTCTTACATTGTACTTATATTTTTAAAAATGCTATATGTAGTTACATCTGTAACTAATTTCTGTAATTACATTTATAATTACACTTTTAACCCATCCCTTACACCTTAACCCATGCTTAAACCTACCCATACCCCCAAACCTGTCCCTAACCTTACCCGTATCCCACCTCAATAGCAGCAATAGTGTGTTGCAATACAATATGAGCACAATAAGTACATTGTACTTATTTTTTTTTTAAGTACATAGTAGTTAAGGCCACCTAATATAAAGTGTTACGAAAGACATAATGTGAAGTAGAATGTGGTTGTCACTCATGTCTTAAGCAAAACGATTCCTTTATCGTAGAGTTAATGTCGCAAAACATCAGTTGGTTGTACATTAAAGCCTATATGTGTCAAACTTATCTTCAAGCTTGTCATGGCATCAACACAAAACATTATAGATTTATATTAAATGTGTATTGTATTTCAAATTTGTACGGTATATTGCTCTAACTGATCATGTTTATATCATGGCAGCTGAATGTATTTGCTTGTTTTCTTCTGTAAATTTCTTTACACGTTTTCATTGGCGTTCATTCCCTCTTCTCTCTTTCATTTAGTTAAACGGTGGGCCACTGATAACCATCTAAGAAAATAAGTTTTGAAACTTAACGTAAGCATATTTGAATTATGTGACACAAATAACATCCAATTGGCTCAAATATCACATCTTTTTGGTTCGTATGCAGTTTCCAGCTTCACGTGGCAGCGTGATTACATTTTCATGACTCTCTTTCAACCGGCACAACTGTTTTCACTCATCTTTATCTCGCTTTTCACAGCATATACATTATTAGTAACTCATAAAAGTCAAGGCACACAGCATGAGGCTGCCGAAATGTGAATACTCAGTGTGATGCGTTATCCCTTGCACATTTCATCTTTCAGTATGATCATCACTGTTGCACCTTTGCGTGTTGAAGAGCTGTTTTAAGTGGCTTCTAATTCGAAATCTGTCAGAAGTGCACATTCTTAAGGCTGGCCTTTGCCTCTCTCTTATATGAAAGCCTGTTTCTGCCACTGAATAAAGAATAAAAAGCTAATTGCAACTTTTTCTAACAATTCTTTTTTAAATTCTTTTTCTTACAATTGACCGTTTACAGTTCACAATTCTGACTTTTTTCCCCCTCAGAATTGCGATACAAACTTGCATTTCTAACTTTTTTTTTCAGAATTGTGAGATAAAAATTAGCAATTGGGAGTTATAAAGTCAGAATTGTGAGATATAAACTCGCAATTGCAAGAAAAAAATGTCAGAATTGTGAGAGATAAACTTGCAATTCTCACTTTTTTTCTCAGAATTGTGAGTTTGTGTCTCTCAATTCTGAATTGTTTTTCTATTTAATTGCGAGTTGTAATGTCCAATTCTGAGGGGGGAAAAGGCTGATATTTTCTCAGAATTGCAAGTTTATCTCTCATAATTCTGACTTAATAAACTGCACTTGAACTTATTGATAAATCCATTTAGCCACCAATACATTTTTTATTTCTACTTATATATTATGGTACTATTTAATATGTACATTGTAAAATTTATGTAACAATTACTTTTTTTTTTGTAGATTAGGGTGGAAGAACACTTCATTTCCCAGAATGCATTACTTGTTGAATTTCTTTACATTTTTGTTTTACTTTACACACAAACACAATGGAGTATTCACTGAAAATATTAATTGTGTTAATGTTGACATTCTAGTAACCCTTCAGTATTCTGTCCAATGTTTATTTATGTGAATTGCAAGTTTGAATCTCTCAACAATATTCTGTGCAATAAGTCTTTCTGCTCTATTTTTTCATTGGGCCGAGACCCTCTGTCATGGCCCCTGGTCCTAACCTTCATCTGGTGTAGTTGGAGAGGAATGGACCCTCTGTTATTCAGCAAAGGTGTGGACTGAGCCCGATTCTTACCTCAGGCTACAGCCACAGCTGGTGAAGACAGGCCTTGGCAGTTTTTTGAGCCTAGCACCAAGCTGACAGGCTTCGAGACCTGACCTCACACCCGGAAACCCACTCCAAGGTGACATGTGCTGGTCTGCCCCTCCGAGTCTGTCTTTCCAGTTTGATGTATTGCCATTATGTGGAAATGGCATCGCTTGAGGACAAGAGGACTCAAGGACTGATTGTGAGTGCGGTGGGGGCTGCAGGGGTGTTTGGACCCATAGCAAGGACCCTGTCCATCCCTTTAAGTCCTGACATAGAGGCAGGAGTCATGGCAGCCAGCCCTTAACCATGTGTGTGCCCAGTGCTGGCAACCCTGTTTCTCTGCTCTCTCTCGTCCCCGTGTCAGATGGCATGATTCGGGCAACGTTCAAAAGCTGCCAACCTGACTGTCTGTCTCCCTGTGGCAGTTCCCAATCTCTCACTGCGACGGAGAGGTCACCTCCCAAACGCCAGCTGACTCTTCCATGCTCATTCTCCGTCCTCTAATATATTGCTGCTTCTTCTGCGCTGACCATCTTATTAGAAGGCGGTCCAAGTGATGGATGTAGGTTGTATAAACAGTCGAAGATGATGTCTTCAGGGTTATCTGCTCTCTGCTCATCTGCCAAGTCATTAAGCTGAGAAGCATCCTATACCAATACTAACAGCTTGCTGATTTCACACCTTATTTTCCCTCATAAAAAGAGATTGATCTGCGGAGAGTTCTCGAAGCGAAAGGCCCACCCACACACCACAAGATGCAGCTCCTGCTTTTATTTTGGTTGTGGATATGTAGTTAAACAAGCTCCCAATCAACGGTCCTCATAATATACTCTAAGCCTGGATATATTTTTAGACTTAATATAGTAATATTATTATAGCCATATAATGCAATATGGTATTAGCTAGGTAGGGCAAAATTCGAAAATTAAAAATTTGTGGAACATTACAGAAATGACAGTAAGAGGAATTTATGTAATTGTAATTCCATAAAAGCCAATAGAATAGATAATTGTAATAAACAATTAATATATATATATATATATATATATATATATATATATATATATATATATATATATAATATTTTTTTTTTTACAGTTTATGTGGAAGTTCGTGACTTGATTCCAATGTTGGAGCAGAGTTTTTTTTTAAACTTTTTTATAAACAATGTTTGGAAATGCCTATAGAAAATATGCAAGGGAAAATTTCTGGAACCCAAGCTGACGAAAAAGCAGCCTTTTTTTTAGTTTTCATCAGCTTCAAGGACAAGACAGTTAACTGCCATGGTGCTAATAGGGTCTGAAGCACAATGTCCCGAGGCCCCTTGAGACAGCAAATGTTTGAGGAACAAAATAGGATGTTGCTCAAATGTTGCTGTTCATGGCCGTTTCTTCTGCGATGAAATGTTCAAAGGCTCAAGTGCATCTTGCAATCGATCGGAAATCGAGATGCTGCTGTTTTACTATTGCTCAGTGCAGAAATACACCAAGGACAGACATGTTAAGACTGAATTATTAAAGACACAATTATTTTGCCATTTACGGTTTCATTATATCCCGAATACACAGCTATTGATTTTGGCCTGTCTGGGGAAGGATTTTGTTAATCTCGTTCAACATCTTTTAAAAATAAAATACAGAATAATGTTGTTAAGCATAATTTCTAAATTCAAGCAATGAACCCCATTGTTACAACCAACCTCCCATCCGCCATTCATGTTCTCAAACTCCAGGTGAACTACAGTCAGTCACATCGGCTAGAGCAAAGCTGTTTCTGTTGGATATGTTTTCATTAGGGCCCAACCAGGCAGAGAGAGTAGCTGTGCTGCTACAACATATCCACAGGATCCTGTCAATCAGTCTGGAACATACAGACTTCTGACCTCCGGCTCTAAATGCCCCATTAAATCTGGAGGACATAAAAATGCCACATGGAGAGAAAATGAGAGAAGCTCTGTGTAAATAGTCATATGAGAGTATATAGTATTTTAGATGTCTGGAGGCAAAAATAGAATCCTTGAGGGCAGAAAATTATTTCTTGGTTCCTGTATTTCTTTTCCAGCGGGATATAAATGTTTAACTCTGTTCAATTTTGAGCCCAAGTCCTGTCCACCTGTAGTAATTGTGCAGGAATCATGCTTATGGGCTCTGTATACAGCAATGTGAATGTTTTAGTGATGTTATCTGAGCGTTGCTCTGTCATGCGGTACCATGGGATTGCCTGATGCCTGGCTGGCAGATGACTTCCAGAGGAACTCCCACAGTACATTTGCTATCAGTACTCATGAGCCAGATATGAGTCACCCCTGTAAATGTCTGCAGCAGCTCCCACCAAAGGTCAACAGCAGCAGACGATACTAGAGAATGAACTGAGAAACGATTACGTCTATTTCAGCAACCGACTGATAGCTGGCAGAAATCATTAGTTTGAATGCGTTGCCGTGAAGCACAACCACGACTCAAATGGAAGTGATGCAGAGAAAAATGTTTGTTTGGTGTTGATTGGTATTGATTTATAGTAAAGCATACTAAATATTCCCATTCAGTTTAAAAACCTTTTTGGGGGGAATTAACTTCTCATCCTATGACGTATTGTGAATGATGTAGGCGTTTTGTATTAATGCTGTCAAACGATTAATCACAATTAATCGCATCAAAAATAAAAGTCCTTGTATACATAACATATATGAGTGTACTGTTTATATTTATTATGTATAAATAAATACACACACATACATGTATATATTTAAGAAAAAAGGGTTATGTTTATATATTAAATATATTTATATATAATATAAATTATATGACTATAAATATTTACATGTAAATATTTCCAAAATATATACTGTATGTGTGTTTGTGTTTATATATACATAATAAATATACACAGTACACACATATATTATGTGAACAAAAACTTTTATTTTATATGCGATTAATTGTGATTAATCGTTTGACAGCACTAGTTTGTATACACACACAAAAAATAAATTGTGGGTAATATTGTACTATTTCACTATTAGCCTGAATTTCTTACAATGCGATTAAAAATATGCTATTGATTAATCCTGAAAGGCTTTGCTAAAAATCAATTTTTATTTTCAGAAAATGAATGAATGGGATTTTAAACCTTCTATGCAGCTTTTATTTAGAAAACATATTCAAGATGATCATGAGAGTTTTTTAGCAATAAAGAATGTAGCCTTTTTCTGTACAATAGAAGCTTCTTTTGGGGTGAACCTTCAGCACTGAGATGAAAATTTGTTAAATAGGCTTTCATAACCCATAACTGATAGCTGACCATGAGAAACGACCATGATGAACAATTACCCTCTGTACATGGACACAAAACCCTCATTCACATTATTTCAGGCTAGAAAGTATGTCTCAAACTCTCTATCTGGAATCCAAAATTTGTGTGTTCTGTTGACACACATTGATGTAATAAAATTGAATTTCTTTGAATTCCAGAGGGATTGACCTGGTGCTAGAAAAGAGACTTGTGGTTGGGAAAATCTACAATAACATCTGATATTACCGAGAAAAAAAACAGCTGAACTTTCCTTTCACTTGTGTACAGTCTGAGATGAGCTGCTGCATCTCTGCAATAGAATGAACGCTAATGAATAGGGAAGATCAGCAGCTCTGGCTCTAATCCTGTTTGTAGCACTTATAGACATTTTGTCCCACGATGCTGACAGGATCTTTTAGATTGCTTTGGGATTTGTGTTTGCAGACCAAACAGATGCTGTATGAAATATTTGAATATATATTAATTTGATTTAGAAAACCTCTGTTGCAAAAACCTAGTCAGCATCCAACTGCCTAATATACACAACTGCCCCTTATGATATATATTTTGTATATATCATTTTTTATTTATGTATTATATATTTATAATATTCATTTATTTAATTTATTTTATTCTGGGCCTTTTGTATTTGGAATGCACCTGTAATGCTCCCTAGGTAGGCAGCTCGCTAGGTTTTGGAACAAAAAGCTAATTTGTTTGCTTCTGCCTTTCCATTTTTGTATGTGATTTGCTAAATCATGTAACATGAACTGTACATCTGTTTGGAATCAATCAGCCTGTGACTGGTACTGTCTGTGTGTCTCGGTCTCAGACGAGAGGGAAACGCAGTTTGATTGGACAGTTAAGGTGCTGCAGGATAAAGAGTAGCGCGGCACGTGAGCCAGAGCATTGTTCAAGACTTCATCATCATAAATGAAACATTTGTGAGGCCGCATTCATTGGGTGTCATCTGGTTTCTGATGGATTCTTGTCACAGATTGGCCTCTGTCTGCTCACAGCTGTTGCGAGCTAGTAAATGACTGTCTGCGATGACATTGGCTCTGCCCCGCTGTAAAAACACTGTCTGGAGTGGATTGAGACACCCATCATTCCCTTGTTAATGTTAATGTGCTATCAATGGACTTTCACGGCTGTGTTCAGAATAACGTACTTCCATACTGAAATACAGTAAGTGGTGGTTTTAGATGTGGTTAGTAACTTAGAGATGATTTATATATGGAACTATCCTTTTTGACTAGTGTGACTGAACTGCCAATACTTGAGAAGTTTTTGCACAACTTTGAAGCTTTTACTGTTACATAATGCATGCATTTGACTCTATATTGGCATTATATATTGTACCATATGCATTGAACAATGAGCTAGTATTCTATTCTGAACATTTCAGAGATTCTGAGTCCTTCACAAACATCTTTTATTCACTGCTGTTCCTTATCTAACAGCAAGACTCTCCTGTATCATCAGGGGAACATCACTTCATACATCGCTAGCTATTTTTCCAAAACAGTACCATGGTGTCAATAACTTAGGTGGTATTTTGGCTCTTGCTTCGCTGCTCTGCCTGATCTCTGTGTTTAATGTTTTTTTCCGCATTGAACTTCAGCGTAGTCTGGTATAAAGCAGCAGGAATGGAGTTGGTTTAATGTGATGTTGGCTTTACAAACAAGGCATCATTGACTATCTGATGCAATTCCACGTCAAGTTCACTTTTTATCGAGGTCAATCAGAGCGGGGTTGGATTGGACAGGTCCAGATGGATTCTCCCTGAGCTGTAGAGGTTTAGCAGATGTGCTCTTAAATGTTTTGCCTGGCCAGCCGCTCAACTCCCTTAGTACCAGCACTATGATATTTTGTCCTTGAAGCATCAGATACCAGCTTGGTTGTTACTGAATAGTAGACAGAACCCAACACTGGTCGGTATACACCTTATATTATGTTTTTGAATTATGAGATTTTTGAGATTGCCATAATAGGAAGTTTTAACAGTATCGATAATTAATTATGGAAATGGTGGATATAAAAATGGTGGATCATTTTATTTTTCAATTTACCAGGCATTTTACTATAGTTCCAATGCTAATCAGATTTGAGGTGTTTTCTGAAATCTTTTGTTCAGCCTTACATTTATGAAATCTCTTTTATGAGTGTATGATTAAAAAAAAAACAGAACCTCTGAAAGGAATAATCATGCACTCACTGTCATGACGTTTTAAAACAATATTACACATTTTGTAGATTGTCTGAACTGCTGTTTTTTATACAATGATAGTGAACAGTGCTTTTTTTTCCCGGTAAGCTCCAAAATGGACAAAACTTTATTTGTTTATTTATTGCATTCAGTTGGTCAAAAGTTACAGCTTGAAAATGTATAAAAGATTTCAGTTACATTTAGTTGAGCATGAGATTTCTTTCAAAAACATGTAATAAAATAAATAAATAATAATAATTCAATCGTACTCATCCCAAAAATTTGAATGTTATTGTCAGCTTTTTGAGTTTCTTTAAAATACCCCATTTTGTGTTCAACAAAAGAAAGAAAGAAAGAAGGAAAATCCTGACGGTTTAGAACAACATGAGAATGAGTAAATGATGACAGAAATTTCATTTTTGGGTGAACTATCCCTTTAATGCATTTCCCCTGCATTGTTTTTTTTTCCACTTAAACCTGAATCATTATCATCCAATTTTCAGGCAAATCACTTCCCACACATAGTGAACCAGTCATAAATGCTCATTTGAGGGCCCCAGTAACCTCATTTGCTCTGAAGTATACCTCCACACCTACACCAAAGTATTGGCTGCATGCTTACTCACACAAAATGTGATGGAGGGCACATTCTTCAAATGAGTTTTAGTATTGTTTTGCAAATTATGAATGCCTTAATGTACTGTGCAATTTAACAGGGCTCAGACAGCAATTAAGACTCCTCTTCAGAGAGGTCGTGACAAGCTGTTGAGCTCTCAGAAGCAAGTTAGATGAAATGGTAAAAAGCAACCAAAGGCACGCTGGCGGCAGTGAAATGAAAGCAGGCAATCTGGTTTTAAATGGAATCTGTCTCTTCACATTACCACTCATTACAAAATACAGAAATGAGGTTGGCTGTACATACTAGATTTTTGAGTTTCTAAAAAGTGATTATTCTTCCGTTTGTGAACTTCGAAACAGGTCTGTTTTGTAATACTTTGGCTCTATGCCTCTTTCCCAAAAATAAGCAAATGTAGATGCAAAATTAGCATACATAAATAGTAAAAATACTCAAATCGACCAAGAAATGCACCCATGGTGCTATTTAGCACTAATTCATTCAAGTCTCACAATGATGGAACGCATTCATTCCCTCAAGCATGATCTCACCGTGAAGCTGGTGCACTTTTATTGAATTAAATAATAGACTTAATGGGTAGAAATGATGCTTAATGTAGATTCGGTTCATTCTCATTAACAACCTACGAGTGCTGTGATTAGCAGGCACTTCAATGAGGCAGTGATATAGAAATCAGCTTTCCTACATCTAACGCTTTACATGTCTAGACTTTAAATGGTGAGCAATCCTCACAAAATAAGGATTTTTAATAACATGAGACCCAGTGACTCGTGGATGGCCGTTTGATGGAGCATTACTTACAAGCCATTGAGTTTATCATTACACCTCAACATTATTCCACCCTCCCTCGGTTAGCACGCAGCTCTAGCGCTGACTAATTCACTTAATTCCTTGATTATCGATTCCACGGGCCTCTTGGCAGAAAGGTCAATGTTTTCCTTGTGCTCACCTGAAATTTAAAATGTCATTAAAAATGAGGAGGCAGTCACCGAGCAAAAATGGCCTCTTCAAAGGTCAATGGCCCACTAATAGAGACCTGGCCTGATGCTCACATGCATGTGCACATACGCAGAGAGCTGATCACACAGGACACGTCCACTGGAGAAAAAAAAAAAAAAAAAACTGGTCTGGGATTTACACTGATTTTCATTCAGAAATTGCTAGTAAATTTTACAAATAATTACAAGAAGTGGCAAGTAAACATTGAATTAAATGTGGAATTTTGAAGTAGAAAGACTGGAATAAATAAATATATATTTATATCAGTCTTTCTGTACAGACAGCGGTTATAGAAAGTCTGCATGTGCACATTAATTGCGCCATTTGGGACAGGTCTATTTTTTGTTTTAGTTTATCATCTGTGCTAGTTTGTAATTGTTTATCAATGCACCATGCTTTTAAATGGAAGTTATTGCGATACATATTGTTTATTTTTCTTTTTCTTTTTTGTCATGCAATTTTTATCACCCTGTAAAGCCTGACATGTGAAAATAAATAAATATAAATAAATAAATTTTTAAAAAGACTTTTAGAAAATGTAAATGCAAAAAAATTATTGGACAATGTTTTCCAAAATAAAACTATTTCAGTCTTTCATCTTAAAAAAATTAATGCAATGTACTTCCCATTTCTTTGAAATTATTGGTGAAATTTGTTAGGAATAATTGGCGACGGGCCGTTGAATTATAAGAAAAATAATACACACCCGAGGTGGTGATGCGGACACGACGCGAAGCAGAATTGAATTTTTCTAATAATTTTTCTAATAATTCAACGGACCGAAGTAAATTATTCTGTTTACACTACGGTTGCCACACCTCAAGACATCGATCAGATGATATATTTCAAGGCATTCGTCCATTTTTTTCTACTTAAATTGCTATTGTGAGTAGGATTATTTCTTCCGCATCTCATCCAATGCCTCCGTTTCTAATTCCAAAACGTAATTTTAAACCTAGTAACGGAGGCTTGAGCTGTTGATAGCAGACCAATGCAGTTAATACAGTGGGCAAATTCCAAAACGGCTTTTTTGCGCCCTTGAAGGGAACTTCGTGAAGGGGACGCCATTTGTAGGGACATTCCAAACAAAAGTGAACAACTTAATCCCCTCACAAAGGGCCCTTCCAATCCATTGGCGACCGGATGGGGGTGTCCAGCGACGTGACAAATGTGATCGTTCTTCTCTCAGCCGTAGAGAGAACATAAACATACTCAATGGAAAAAAGTAGGCTCTGTTTCTCATTCATTTTTGTTTGTATGTACGGACTTAATTCATATTTATATTATATTTAGTATTTTGCCTCCAAAATGCTTGTATGTAGCGGCAAGAAACCTAATTTGCTGTCAAGGCAACCAGTAGTGAGAACACCCACTAGCAACCTCATCACCAGCCCCTAGCGACATGCAGCGACAAAGTCTTTAGTAGACATGTAGTTGCAAATGAATGAGAATTAGTTGACATGTAGTTGACATTTAGTTACAAAGTTACTTATAGTTAGTAGAATGTCTAAAGTGGACTATCAAAAAAAAGTGTAACCGCCTGATGTATCATATTTGATACTCATGTTTTAACATGAATTTCAAACATAAATAATAATAAAAAAAATTATACAGATTATCAAGCAAACCTAAGTTGCTTCAGTCCAGTAAATGTTCATTTTGAAATATCACTAACAATATAAAAGCTTTTCTTACATTTATTTGATAAAAATCAGTAAAGATTTCACAGCAAAACATCTTGAAGGGCCGAGCATGTTTTTAGAATTATACTAAAATACTTTTACTTGCTAAAAACATAACAGAATTAAAAATGATATAGTAGGTTTTATAAAGTTAATGGTTCAAAACAAATCACCTCTAATCAATGTCAGTTTTATAACAATGGAGCAAGTTTGAGAGTCTGGGGAAGCAGCAATCTTGAGTGGTTATATTAACAGTGGGTGATTGGGAGTATACTCACAAATCCACTTTCCATTCAGTTCTATTGCATTTATATTTAAAAAATAAAAATAAATAATTCTATGTGAAGTTGCATTCACTTGTTAGGTAGAAATAGTTGATAGGAAATGTGATGCATGGTACATTAAATGAAAATGTAAATAGAGCGATTCTAAAGGAAAATCAGAGAAAGTATTTGCATTATTCTGTCTTTCTTTCACCATCTCTGATTTATTCATCTGATTTATGCCCATCTCCACACCGCCAGCGCTTTTGTATTTGGTTATGCTAATCAGATCCTAAACTTTAATTCCCAGTGTAGCAAGATCACTCCAGGTGAGGGAAACCACACTACTACACTATCATTTTCCAGTGTTGCTCTTTATAAAGTATCCTGACGATAGGATGGAGTGAGGGCTTCCAGACAGTTGTACCCACATATCTACTCACTGAGAGATTTAATGAAAAGAAATTGCTCAGAAGTCAAGACTTCAGAACCCATACTGGCTCATACTGTCTTGTGTAATTCAAACAAAGGATGCTTAGCTATGAACAAACTTGTGCGGATTCTGCACTCACAGAATTTCCTTAGAAAACCACAGATTTCTACACTCTAAAAAATGCTGGGTTAAACACAACCCAGTGCTGCGTAAATATTGGACAGAACACATGCTGTATTGTTTTCAACCAACAGTTGGATTAAATGTTTAACCAACCTTCTGGGCAGTAACCCAACTGCTGGGTCAAAGAAACCCTATTGCTGGGTGCGTCCATATTTTACCCAGCGTTGGGTTGTATTTAACCCAGCATTTTGTGTAGAGAATTTAAAGCTTGAACAACCATCAGTCACAGGTTGTTTATTGAATATTAATGAACAATCAAATGAAGAAACTTTCATTCATTCACTCACTCACTCACTCACTCACCCATTGATTGATTGATTCATCCATTTTTCATCCATTGTTTGTCAGTCATTAATTGATTAATTCATCCATTAATTTATTTGTTCATTTTATACTTTCATTTATTAGGTAGATTGATGAATGATCATTCATTCATTCATTCATTTAACAGATAGACGAATGAATAATTGCATGAACAAACTTCTTTCTTTCTTTTTCTCATTCATTCACTCACTCACTGATTGATTGATTTATTAATTGATTCATCCATTTATTCAGTCATTATTTAATTAATTTTATTTTCATTCATTCATTCACTCACTTACTGATTGATTGATTTATTATTTGATACATCCATTTATTCAGTCATTAATTTTATTTTCACTCACTCACTCACTCACTGATTGATTTATTCATTGATTCATCCATTTATTCAGTCATTATTTAATTAATTTTAATTTAACTCACTCACTGATTGATTGATTTATTCATTGATTCATCCATTTATTCAGTCATTATTTAATTAGAATTTCATTCACTCACTCACTGATTGATTGATTTATTCATTGATTCATCCGTTTATTCAGTCATTATTTAATTCATTTGAATTTCATTCACTCACTTACTGATTGATTGATTTATTCATTGATTCATCCATTTATTCAGTCATTATTTAATTAATTTTATTTTCATTCATTCATTCACTCACTTACTGATTGATTGATTTATTATTTGATTCATCCATTTATTCAGTCATTATTTAATTTTATTTTCATTCATTCACTCACTTACTGATTGATTGATTTATTCATTGATTCATCCGTTTATTCAGTCATTATTTAATTCATTTGAATTTCACTCACTCACTGATTGATTGATTTATTCATTGATTCATCCGTTTATTCAGTCATTATTTAATTAATTTTAATTTCACTCACTCACTCACTCACTGATTGATTTATTCATTGATTCATCCATTTATTCAGTCATTATTTAATTAATTAATTTTATTTTCATTCATTCAGTGTGAATTATGGCTGCTCAGAAGCTTGTCTTGTAATGGAGCAGCACATTCATCTGTGTGCTCTTGAGCAAGGCAGTTAACCTCAGGTTGCTCCAGGGTTATTGTTCCTGTGTGCTGTCGCTTCTTTCTTACATCACTTATCTCCTCACAGCAAGAGAAACCAGTCCAACATCTGTGCAAATATGCTCTCACACACGTTACTATTGTCTATTATACAACATGCTGGAATGGTCTGAAGTGATTTTTGAGCCTTGTTGGGATGTTGTCATGATCTGTCTTCACCTCCTTCAGAAATATTGTTCTGTAAGACATTGGCCCTTTTCACACACCTACACACATATTACAGCACCGTCAGATTTGGCACTGCTGGAGTGTGGTGGGTATTTTGGGGAAGTCTTCACAGTTGGACAGCATTTGGGGTCATATTATGGTCGACTACTGTAGTGAAGCAGAACATCACCTTTTTAGGATAGATTTACATACATTTCTTAAAACATTACAGATTGCAGCTTCAGATTAGGAATTGGAAAATATATATAAAAAGAAAAAAATGAAAAATTGTCCATTGAACAGACATGTCAACATACCAATGTCTTTTGTTGGGTGAAGACTTCATATTAATTTTTTTAAATAAATTTTATAGATTTAGATGTATTAAGAGCTTTAAACTTTTAACGTGTCACTTTAATGTCCTTTTCCACATTTTGAAAGGTTACATTTTCTCACAATGTCTTGTTTTGGGTTTGTTCCCAAAAAAAAAGCTGTCCCTGATTGTTATGTGATTGCCATCAAATTAGGTGTTTTTTAGAACTGTTTCTATTTATTTATTTATTTATTTATTTATTTTTCTATTGTCTCTGCATTGAAGAAACCTAACAAATTATACTTTTCACCTTTAAGTGTAGCAGAGGTTAGCAAAAGCATCTTATCCTCATTGCTTTTCCTTCCCTGTATTTCCTTGAGGGGTTTTCACAGCATGCCACACTCTCTGTGATGCTCGTTTGGTCTGACTGGTACTGCTGTACTTGTCTAAGAGGGAGGCATGGAGAGAAAAAAGAAAAAGAAAACTGTCACATTGTGCAGAGTTTTCATTCCTCAAATAAAAAAAACAGATGCATCCGTCAAGGTTAGCTTAGAACCTATGGATTTACTGCCATCATTATTTTCAAGCAATATTATTTTAATCATTAATCTCTAACACACATTGTATGCTTCAAATGAGATTTAGAGGAAAGCAATAAGGCTTTGCCACTGCACTCAGATAATATTACTGCACTGTCAGGGGCCATGGGGCGGCAGGGCCCCAGGCCAACTGCAGATAGAGAGAGAGAGAGAAAACATACTGGCTTCAAAAACAAAAGGTAAAACCTGTCAACAATTGAAATGCTTACCAAAACTCTGAAAATAAAACTGGTTAAGTGTCTCTTGCAGGGATACAGATTTTTTGTGGTTTAGATATTTGCTCTGACAACAGTTTTATTCTGTTATAATGCTTTGTAAGAAGGTGAAACACTGAAGTTTGGTCACATTTTTAAAGGTCCATACTAATTTTCAGGTAACTTTGCATTATTATAATCCAGTTTTTAAACTCAATTAATATATGGACTGCAAATTTAGTTGTTGACTTGATTATAATCAGATTATTAAATTCTGTAATCAATGCATTTCATTTTCTGATTTATGCACAGTCATTTTTACACTGTTTATCTGTTTATTTTATTTTTGACAATAATACAACCAATTTAACTTAAATAAATGAATGAATGGACTAACTCACAAAATTTAGTATGAATTTAGTTTACTTGATATTAAAGTCTTTTTAAAATAGCAATTTTATATTGTAAATATATTTTCAATATAAATTATTGTATAATTAATTCTGTAATGAATGCATTTAATTTTCAGATTGATGCATAATTGTTTTTATACATTTATTTATTTTTGACAATAGTTCAATAATAATTCATTAACTTTTTAAATAATTATTTTAAATTTTATATTTAAAGGCATTTTATATTGTAAATATTTTGTACAATATAGAATTGCTTAATTATTGTAGGGTTATTATAATTTAAAATTATGTGACCAATGCATTCAATTTTCAAGTTGCAGTATAATCACATTTTACCTCCTTGTTTTATTTTTGACAACAATTACATCAATTAAAATTATATGATGACCAACTGGCCAAATTTTGCCTGAAAAGTAAGTAACTTAATATTGAAATCTTTTAAAAGAGCAATTTTATTAAGTTTTTTTTTTTTATATGTATATGAGTGTGTGTGTATATATACACACATTTTTTGCTGGAGTAAGACTCCATGATTTGTATCTTGAATGGCAACTTTCTCATTAGGCATCACGAGTCAGTCAGCACTACAAAAACAGCGACACGCGGTTCTGTTTTTGCAGCAGCGGTCGGTCCATGTGTGGCCCTGCAGCCGGGATCAGGTATATCTCGGCTGAGGCTCGGGCACAGACGTGCTCTCTCTGTAATGACAGTGATAAAAGGTCAGAGCACATGTCGACCCACTTTAAAGAAGTTGAGTTATAAAGAATGGCCAGTTGAAGCTCATAGTCCTTCATTTTGTGTCATCCTCTGGCAGCCGCGTGAGCCTCAGATGTGAAGTGTCTGGACTGGTATAATGAGAAACAGTGAGAGACGAAGCGGACGGCCCCCCTCTACGGAAAGCTCCGTCCCTGCCTCACTCCGCCGCTCTGTCTCAAAGCTCGTTTCCAAAGTCATCCTGCAGTTCTCTCTCGGAGTCTCTTCATTATGGTGGATGGCAGACGGAGGGTCTGCTGAGCTTGAGTTTTATTCATTGTGACTTGTTTTTCATTAGTGCCTAATTTGACGTCAGGAAGCATAACTGCCAGGAGCCAAGGGGTATATAACAATTATGGCACACGCAGGTTAGACCCTCACACGCCACTTTCAGGTACACATGTGAGTGTTAGCTTCTAGTTAGTAGAGACTGAGGATTCATTAATGTTGGTTTATTCAGCAAGCGATTGTAAATGAGTAGAATTTGTTAGAGATGTTATATGACAGATGTCAAGATCTTCATAATTTGTGCATCATTATTCCGTTTTTTTTAAGTGGAATCTGGTCAGAATCAAGGTTAGTACTCTGACACATTGACCCTTGATGCTCATATACAGTTGGGCAAAAAAGTATTTAGTCAGCCACCATTTGTGCAAGTTCTCCCACTTAAAAAGATGAGAGAGGCCTGCAATTTTCATCATAAGTACACTTCAACTATGAGAGACAGAATGGGGGGAAAGAATCCAGGAAATCACATTGTAGGATTTTTAATGAATTAATTGGTAAATTCCTCAGTAAAATAAATATTTGGTCACCTACAAACAAGCAAGATTTCTGGCTCTCACAGACCTGTAACTTCTTCTTTAAGAGGCTCCTCTGTCCTCCACTCGTTACCTGTATTAATGGCACCTGTTTGAACTCGTTATCAGTATAAAAGACACCTGTCCACAACCTCAAACAGTCACATTCCAACTCCACTATGGCCAAGACCAAAGAGCTGTTGAAGGACACCAGAAACAAAATTGTAGACCTGCACCAGGCTGGGAAGACTGAATCTGCAATAGGCAAGCAGCTTGGTGTGAAGAAATCAACTGTGGGAGCAATTATTGGAAAATGGAAGACATACAAGACCACTGATAATCTCCCTCCATCTGGGGCGCTACGCAAGATCTCACCCCGTGGGGTCAAAATGATCACAAGAACGGTGAGCAAAAATCCCAGAACCACACGGGGTGACCTAGTGAATGACCTGCAGAGAGCTGGGACCAAAGTAACAAAGGCTACCATCAGTAACACACTCCGCCGCCAGGGACTCAAATCCTGCAGTGTCAGACGTGTCCCCCTGCTTAAGCCAGTACATGTCCGGGCCCGTCTGAAGTTTGCTAGAGAGCCTTTGGATGATCCAGAAGAGGATTGGGAGAATGTCATATGGTCAGATGAAACCAAAATAGAACTTTTTGGTAAAAACTCAACTCGTCGTGTTTGGAGGAGAAGGAATGCTGAGTTGCATCCAAAGAACACTATACCTACTGTGAAGCATGGGGGTGGAAACATCATGCTTTGGGGCTGTTTTTCTGCAAAGGGACCAGGACGACTGATCCGTGTAAAGGAAAGAATGAATGGGGCCATGTATCGTGAGATTTTGAGTGAAAACCTCCTTCCATCAGCAAGGGCATTGAAGATGAAGCGTGGCTGGGTCTTTCAGCATGACAATGATCCCAAACACACCGCCCGGGCAACGAAGGAGTGGCTTCGTAAGAAGCATTTCAAGGTCCTGGAGTGGCCTAGCCAGTCTCCAGATCTCAACCCCACAGAAAATCTTCGGAGGTAGTTGAAAGTCTGTGTTGCCCAGCGACAGCCCCAAAACATCACTGCTCTAGAGGAAATCTGCATGGAGGAATGGGCCAAGATACCAGCAACAGTGTGTGAAGACTTACAGAAAACGTTTGACCTCTGCCATTGCCAACAAAGGGTATATAACAAAGTATTGAGATAACTTTTGTTATTGACCAAATACTTATTTTCCACAATTTGCAAATAAATTCTTTAAAAATCAGACAATGTGATTTCCTGGATTCTTTCCCCCCATTCTGTCTCTCATAGTTGAAGTGTACTTATGATGAAAATTACAGGCCTCTCTCATCTTTTTAAGTGGGAGAACTTGCACAATTGGTGGCTGACTAAATACTTTTTGCCCAACTGTAGGTCATGTACGTTTGAGTCTCATAAGTTTGGATCATAATTTTTTGTAACCGATACATTGAATTTTAGCCTACTTTATTATACTATTTACCTCTTTGATAACAATTTGAAATATGAAATACCTCACTAAATAAATAAAAGAAAAAAATATATATAGCATAAATTTTAATATTGATAAAAACTTCCTCTGAAGATGTATGCGATTTTGCTTCACAAGCAATATATTACTTTTATATATAATAGTAAATGCTACTATTATTTTACAAGTAAAATATATTTTTCAAGTAAACAACACCAAAGTTCTGATTACAATTAATTAATTAATTAACTTTTTCATTTTTTTATTTTACTTTTTTTTTATGCTTCCTACTGCAGGTCTAGTTCTAAATAGAAGTGGTAGAAGGTTAAAAGAAGGATGGAATCAGTAAACTACATACAGTAGCACTGTTCCTCTGTTCTTCTGCTGTAGAGTACAGATACGATAGGACAGCTCTACAGTGAGGAGGTTTTCTACACTCCTGTCTCAGTTGATTGGGCCCGGCGTGCACTGGGCCTTCTGTAGTGTTCCTCTGGAATGGAAGGTTGCACGTTTAAAGAACTCCACTTAAACCACTTTTTTGACTGCAGGTTGTCATGTTTCCCCTTAACTGAACTCCAAGAGCTGAAGGGTTCATGGGTCAGAAGCATGGCAGCTCTGACAGAGGCTGTGATAAAAGAGAATGTGAACATGTCTTGCGTAATGTGACCGGTTTAATCAAATCCAGGTTTATTGTTGTTTTGAATTTAGTTTTGTTTTTTTGTTTTTCATCCCTGTAGTTTTCACTTCATGGCTGTTACATTTAATTGCATTATTATTGTGATTATATTACAATATATTTTAATTTCAGTTACTAGTTTTTTACAGTTTGTTTACTTTTTAAATTTCAGTTTTATTTTGCTGTTTTTATTTTAGTTGTAATTTTTAGTATTTTTGTGCTGCTAAAATTAATAATTTACATAGCAGCACTTTTTTTTCTTTTAAGTAATTGCAGACTTTACAATACATGCATTTAAGATTAAAACTAAAGTTTGTGTGTCCATTTTTTTATTTGATTTTAGAAAATTTTGGAGTCAGTTAATGAAAATGTTTAATTAGCTAGATTTTATTTAGATTTTTTGAGAACACTGAGCAAGCTTTAAGTGTGATCTCAACTGTTTCTCTTGCAGTGAGATTGAATGGAGATCAATTACAGCTTCTGCTTCTCAGATTTTGTTCTCCTGAGAATAAATCCCAGTGGTTTAATGTTTCTGGTGGTGTTTCAGAAAAAATTGTTCATTCCATTTTAATTTTCTGTATTGTACAGTAATGTATATCAACAACTGTTTCATTTGTGGGAGTATGTGTGTGTGTGTGTGTGTGTGTGTGTGTGTGTGTGTGTGTGTGTGTGTGTGTGTGTGTGTTTATGTGGCTTATGAGGACACAAATTTGTATAACGACATGGGCATGACATGGGTATTGCAATATTAAGACGATTTATGGGGACACTTTCTGTTTTCCCGTAATTCAAAAGGCTTATAAATTATACAGAATTATTATTATTTTTTTTTTATCTAAAAATGCAAAACAATGCTCAAAAAAAAAAAAGGTTTTCTGTGAGGGGTAGGTTTAGGTGTCGGGCAATAGAAAATAGTGTTTGTTCAGTATAAAAACCATTATGCCTATGGAAAGCCCACATAAACCATAAAAACCAACGCGTGTGTGTGAGTTTAATATCTCCCAAGGCACTTTAGGAAAAACATGCTTAAATGCAACCTTACTGAGATCTCCAAAAGTCTAACTTCTGGGTTAGTTTTCCTCTGGGGAATCTCAAAGTAGTTGTGCTGCCCTGGTTAAATGCATCAAGTGTCTGTAGGCTATTGCAAAGCACAAGATATTAGCATACAATGTGATGTTCAGCTCACTTTTATCGATCGAGGCTAGGCTGCCACTGTAACATGTCTCGTACACCCATGTGCTCTGAAGCCTTTCAAAGGCCTTGCTGTTGCATCACAGTCGGAGGCCGCACAGACTGAACTGCTCTGTTCAGCTGCCAGCTGAGCTATGTAAGTCTATTCAATTACCTCAAACACCGCCGAGATCAATGGCTGTATTTCTTCCTCGCGGTGAGTTAAGCAATTCGTCTTGTATTAGTAGTGACACGGTCTTCCAAGAAATCAACTCGGCTTTCATCTTCATTCTCGTGTCCCAGGCGATGTATCGATTCCTGATAGGAAAACAGTAAGAGGGGAATAGAGCAAGAGGGGGTGTCAGTGAGATGGAAGGAAGCAGAAAATCTGAAAACAAAGTGAAAACAGTCAGTTCTTGCTATGGAAGTGGCTTCCGTGCCAGAAAAGAAGCCCGGGGGCCTAATTTCCCATGGCTCCAGCCTCAGGGCTAATTTGTGTAAGTGAGGAGACTGACCTCCTTGAAGATTAAACAATTAGCAGCTCCTGAGCCCTAATGAACACAACCAGCGAGCGTCAGGAGGAGACGTCAAATTAGAGCCGGCCTGAAAGAACCTCTGGGATGAGTGCTGTGTTTCTCCCGTCTGTCCTGGGTTGAGATAACACCTGTGACCACCTTACACTCGCAGGACCTTCTTGATTGACTTGTGCATAAGAGGTCTGAATTGGATTTTTTTCTTGTTGCAGTAGAACTTAGTTACAACAGTTGAACCTGTAGAGGTTAGAACTGGATTTAAACTCTCAGAAATGGTTGATTAGCTCAAATGGAAGACACTAAACCCATTCTCCTTTGGCTCGCGATGTTTTAATGACTTCTCACTCTGTTCCATTGTGTTCAATAGCATCCCCTTTCTGCACCACATAGCCTATTTGTTCTGTTTCTCTCAAACAGACACAAGTCATTAATAATTGGCCCGGCGTAGCATTTACCAATGTTACGGAGATGTAGTGGGTCTGTTCGACCTGCATTACTATCACCTACACAACCCTGCTGTAATTCAACACCAAGGCTGAGTGTGAAGGAGAGGGAATTGCCCGGGTATGTTTGGCGGGGATGTTTTGGCTGGGCTGTAATAACATGTCAAATTAGCATTTCTCCAATTCAGCACGTACAAAGGCCAGGCTATAATTGCTTTAACCTGCAGCTTCTTTGTGTTGATGTGGTAATGAACACTTTCAAACAATAGCAACACATCCATATTCCCTCAGCGGCTCTGTCCTTGTTTAAAGCGTGAAGCTAATTTATAGAGCTCAGGTTTGGCTGTTTCTGCACGAGATACAGATTGTACTGTCACATTTCCATTTTCAGGATTGGTAGCTGATTCGCTTGTTTGCGCACTCTGTGAAGGTATAATGAGGATATTAAAGGTGAAGTTTGTAATTTATGCGCCTCTAGTGGCAACAGATGGCATTGCATTCTGCTTGAGCAGATATAATAATTGTGCCTTAAGCGATTGAGGTCTGAGTGAAAATATAGATTTTTTGGCTTAATGCTCTGTTAATTATTCTACTAACTAACCCACTCAACTGCATACATAAAAAGAACACTGTTGTAATGTACCTAATTAGAAAATGCCTGTATCAGTGTTTTAAAATCATGTTTAACTTGAATTGAGAATGTGAGCTCACAGTCTGTATTAAATGTGATTGAATGGAAGTAGTGCAAAATAATATCAAGAAAAATTCTTAGGGTTGAAAAAAAGAAAAGATGTGGATAGTTTTTATATGATTCACAACCACATGATTCTTATGAACCAGTTCATTTTAGTGAATTAAAAACATGCAGCACAAACTAATTATTCTTACAAGGTAGTTTGTTTTGTGAATTAAGATAATGCAGCATGAACAGTGTAGCCTTATTCACAAAATGATACTTATGAGCCAGTTCTTTTTAGTGAATCAAAAACGTGCAACATGAACAGTATAGCCTGATTCAAAAACAAATTATTCTTATGAGACAGTTTATTTAGTGAATTAAGAACATGTAGCATAAACAGTGTAGCCCGATTCACAAACAAATGATTCTTATGAGCTAGTTCTTTTTAGTGAATCAAGAACTTGTGGCATGACTGGTGTAATCTGATTCAAAAACAAAAGACTCTTGTGATTCAGTTCTTTTAAAGAATAGTTCAAAAAGAGTCACCGTTTTGAATCTGTTTGAAACACTTCCATGTATCATTTATAGTATTAGCAGAGTGAGAGTTATAAATATACCCAAATGAACCAGAACTGAATCAAATTGATTCAATTAAACTTAATCGATACCCAGTCCAACAGTGGTGTTTTGGGTTACCTTTTTTGAAACTTAGTTGAAATCAATCAATTCAAGCTAATTCTTGAAAAACAAGTGCAATTTTAATGCACCAAAATTATACACTTCACTCTTAATATATAAAAAAAATCAAGTGAGCTCAGATTTGAAAGTAGTATAGCTGTATATTTGACATCACTTGTAAGCAGAAAACATAATCTGGAATGATGGTCACCGGAGGTATGGCAGTTTGTTTGGCACGCACAAATTTGTGGTACCAAGGTAGAACATAAAGCAATGATCACTGTATAAAGGGCCAACATTTTGAGCTGGAATCTCAGAGGTAGTGTGAGTGGGGTCCTGCATGGCCAAGCAATCTTATTTACAAAGTATTTTCCCTTGATTGCTCTGATAGCTCATACTGTTAGCCCTGCTCTTCATCACACAGCCAACCCTTTTACCCGCCTTATATAGTATATTTTACAGTTTGAATTTGTGCCCCCCCCCCAATGTAAGTGTGTATTACCTCCTCAGTTGAATTCTATTGCTGTTCCTGCCACGACTGCATTGGCTGAGTGTTTGTATATCTTTTTAAATGCCAACCACTTGCAGTTTACATTCCTCTGCGCAGCATTAAAACGAATTATAATCCATTCAAGGCATAATGAGCAAGACAGGCCTACACAAATTAAAAGGAAACAGCCAACATCCAGAGCTCATGCATGTAAAGTCTCAGAGATGGAGTAATATTCTTCACTTTCAGACTGCTAATGTCATCCCTCAATGGCTCTGCATGTTCCTGATGGAAGAGGTCAGGGATACCGATGCGATCCCGCTTTCATTAAAGCAGTTGCATAACCCCCCCAACCCATCTGTCATGATGTCTCTTGCACGTAAAGCTCACGGCTATGATATGAAACGGGGCTTCAGGCAGGTTGTAATGTATGCTAGAATCATTCATCCATTTTCCACCTTCCATTAGAAAGCGCACTGAGGGAAAATGGGAGTTTGCTGATTCTGGAATATTTGTCTTGAAGTGGTATGTTTTATTCCTGCAAGGTTTGAAATTGTATCCCTTTCACTCCATGAGTTGGAATTTAAATTAGCTTGGCCACACCCACAGGAAGTTGAACACACATGCTCTTCATATAACACTACATTTTTCATCATAGTTATATTGATATCATCTTATTATATATTGTTTGTAATATATGTATTTCAATAAATTCGAATTGTGGTTGCAATTCAAATTCAGGAATTTATTTAGATTGAATATAAAAAGTGTTCTCTGTTCAATTCTGAATGACGCAGAACCCTGCAATGCAGTAACTGGGATGATTTCACTTCACTCGTCTGTTTAAATGTGTTATAATGACCGCTTTACTAGGTACAGATGGTTTCTTGCAGGAACTTGAAAGTAATAGAGATACAGATAGTTTTTTTTATGCAGATGATGTCATGCGACTGTGACGAGGGCAAGCAGATGAAATTAGCATGAACGGGGAATAGAAATGTTATGGGGTCAGACCCCAGTTTTGCAAGCTGTAATGAATAGAGAAATGAGGAGAACAGCCCACCCTGTCATGAGTGGTCTAAAGTGATGGATCGCAGAGATTAGTGTTACATCTAACAGCTCGCCTAGTGCTATGGTAGCACAAGGATTTCTGCATGGCGTGACGATCTGGGGGATTCTGTACATCTAATTTTGAATGCCTTGTCAATCGTAACCTGGTATAAATGAGATGAGAAATGTTTGTTTGTTTGTTTGTTTTTTCCGATTAGTGGTGGACAATTTTGTTTTATTTTGCTTTGCTTTTCTTTTTTTTGTGTGTGTTGTTTTGTTTTGTTTGTCTTTAGTTCGCTTTGGTTTATACTTTTTTTCTCTGAATATTAGAGTTTCTAACATAATTGATACTTAATACTGTGTAGCAGTTTAACTTATCTTTTGTCTAACAGACAATAAACAGGTTAAATAATAAATAAATATATACACACACACACACATACATAAATACATACAGTATATAAGCATTTATGGCAGCAAAGTTTGCATGTCATTCACATTGTTTTATATATAAATCTAGTTGCTTTCTACAATGAGGTATTGCCACACAAAATAATGATTTTGTATATTCAACTTGGCCATGTGGAAACTTTTTCTGCATGAAATTCATTTCAGAATCTTCTTGTTACCTTTGGGATATTTTGTGCAGTGGCAGATCTGGAACTAGGGAGCCACTAACCTCTTTTAAGCCAAGAAGTTGGTCTGGAAGCTCCAAATAAGCATCGACGGGCCATTTATCCATTCCATGCCTCCTCCTCCTCTTTATCAGTCCCACATTACACACACACACACACACACACACACACACACACACATACACACACATCAGATTCCTTTTCCTTTGTAGTAGAAGACGTCCCTTTCCCTCCCAGCTTTCGTATACATTGTGTTCCTGAGTAAAAATTAGCTGGAGAAATCCTTCCCCCTTTTTAATGACAGAAACGGAAGAGGGGGAGGAGCCGGAAGCTCAAGCTGCTGTAATTAATGAGGAGTGCTCGCTTACGAGATGAAGATTCATTTCACGGGCCACGTGAAGGGATGAGGCGGCCTCCTGCGTGAAGGATACACCGCAACACTCCGAGCAGGCAGGGGGGTAATTGATGACGGGGGCGCCTCTGCCGTAAATGTGCTGTAAAAGCCATTAGGAAGGGTTTCAGTCACACCCGTCTGATGTCTGCACAGATAGTCCAGCCCGAGAGAATGCTGAAAACAGAACAGAAATGCTTCTTAGACACAAAGACGGTCTTTTGAAACCGAGTTCTTTACCAGCTGTCAGCACATTTCTTGCACTCTCTAATTGCCAATGACCTAGTGCTCTAAAGCTCTGAGAGTTGCCATACAGCAGCAAATTAAATGCCTTTGGTTGCGGCCTCCATGTGATGGGCCTGTGATAATAAATATTCCTGCTATTAGCGGATGACATGGATTTATGACTCGATCAACAGCACCAAAAATAGGATTTGGGCCTCCGTGAGATGGGAGGATGGGAATTCGGGCCTGTCCTTGGTTTAAGCAGTCTCTGTGGCTCAGGATTTGTGGCTTTCCTCAATGTTGTCCATGCAGGGAGACGCCTGAAAAGAATCTGCCTGTCATAGAAGTCCTGCTGATCAGGTTAAAACAAGAGTCAAGTCAAATTAATTCTCTTTATTTCTGTAGTGCTTTATACAGTAAAGATCGTGCAAAAGCAGCTTCACATTAATAAACAGGGAAATAGCGGAATCAATTATCGAAGCTAATCTTATGAAGACTGCTGTGAAGCAGCTCTAAAAGACAATAGTATCATTATGTAGCTCAAAACAGTTTGTTATTGGTTCTCCTCACATAAATCGTAGGGCTCCATGATGAATACTACTTCAACTGTAATCACAATGTCTGATTCTCTTGATTTATTAAGCATAATCGTCTGCAATATTTGTCTCCTGGTTATGTTAGGAGTGTGCCATCTTTCTGTTCCATGATCATGCTGAAACTTCATTTTATCATTTTATTTTATTTTGAATAAATATATTAAAACGCTATATATAATAAAATAATATATAATAATAATAATATTATAATATTTTGAATATTTAAATATCAATTTAAAAGATAATATATTTTTGTTTCCATGGATCATTTTTCAAAGCAGCGCTACAAACAAACAAGCAAATAAATAATTAAATGTTTTTAATATCCTAATATCTTCATGCCTTATAGTTACATTGATTACAATGGATTATTATAAATGTTAATCTATTTGTCTATGTGATAATATAAGACCACATGTTCAGCATATAAAAGATGCCTTAAAAACAAAACAATTTAGTCAAAATTGTTTCACTCTCAAATGCAATAAACCAAAGCTTAGTCCCTTTGAATTCCTGTCAGAATCAGTTGAGGCCTTTTAGGGTGGAAGTTTCCATTCTGATACATTCTTCTTTCCCAGAGGTATGTCTTTTTCTCTGATTGGTGTCAATGAGACGGGGTTTGGGATTATGGGTAATCAGGCATTGACTGCGGTCAGTACAGCTACTGAATGAGAACACTGTGAACTCCAGTACATTGTCTTCACATTTTGAGACCTAGAAAATAGAAAACAAGAGAGATAAAGGAGCCCGTTTGCTTTCAGACTGTGCTGTCCTTTTCCAGGACACACCGGAGTCCAGTCGTCAGGAACAAATGGTCTGGGGACAGATTATATGCTGCAGAATGAAAAATCCCTCTCAAAATAGGCCCACATCCCATTCAGTAACAGAAATATTATATAGATGTCTGGTTAACAATTGTATTTTTACTTTATTGTCTTTTTTTAAAGGGATAATGCACCTAAGTGAAAAATGTTGTTTACTCCCCCTTATGTTACATACAACCTGTACGACTGTCTTTTCTGCTTTTTAACAGCTCTGAATAAATAAATACATACATATTTAATGTGGATCTGAAGGCTTTGGAATAATATTATTTTTTTTAAAGACTATTTGTATTTATTTTATTTTATTTACTATGTTTTTAATGATGCGTTTTGTCCTTTTTTTATTTTTATTATATGCATGAGCAGCCAAGTTTTGTTCTTAAAAAAAAAAAAAAAAAGTCAAAGCCTGTTTCTTGGCAGAAAGATATTCAAATGGGAACAATATGAGACCGAGTAAACAATGACAGAATGATCATTTTTGAGTGAATTTTTCTGAATTAACATTTTTGGGTAAACTGCCACAGTATGCTGTTCAAACTAAAATTGTGCTGACAGCTTTACGGCGTCCAGTCAAAACCAGTTTAAAACGTTTAACTCAAGTTTAATCTGAGCCCTCTGGTGAATCCGATACTATTTTCATGATCATTTCATGAGACATTTACTTGATAAATGGTCTCTCTGGGTGCTTCAGAGAGCAATAAACCTATTATTTATAGGTGCACAAGCCTTCGGACAATTGTTAATGTCACTGTGTCCTGACCTCACAGGCGAGTTCAAAGCTCCAGTGCTCAGTCGGCCGAGCCAGCCTGCTAAAGTGTTTATGATACTAATATCAGCCGGTCCCATATGGAGAAGGCAGAACCGTAGACTAGTGACTGGGATGGTAGAGGACACGGTCACCAGACCGTAGCCCTGTCACGCAGAGATGCAATCACGACTGTCATTATTACCATTTAGTCCTTCACCAGATGCCCTCTTAACAGGCGACCAAACCTGACTGCAGTGGATCACACCATCATCATTTCCCTCCAGTGATCGGCTCCTCTGATCTTCCAATCAGCTCACGTCCTCGAAGCCAATGCATTGACCATGTTTACCTCAGGAAGTGACATTTGCAACTTTATTAGTTCAATGAGTTGCTGGCTATTGACATTACCTTTTCTGCCATTGCTGTGAGTCCAATAAGCCTCAGAGACTCTGACTTCTTTTCTCGCTTAAATCGGTGTTCAATAAAACCCCGTTCTTCATTGATGAAGTAATTTTGCGCAATACTTATGAAATGTATTGACTAATAGAGGAGTGTTTAATTCCAATGAGAATATTTATAAAGAGTGAAGTCGAAATTGATGAGAATGGAGGTCGTGTTTATACCAAGTTGTTTATTAGTGAGCGTGATATGAAACTCAATGAAACTCAAGTGATATAAAAATGCTATTTTGTTTGTGTGCTGACAAATATTTTGGTCACTTGTCAAACTAGATATCAAAAACAGTTTTTAGAAGGCTTAATCGGGGTTAAGTCTCACACTTTTGAGATGTTTCTTTGTGAGTAAATAATGACAGAATTTTTGTTTTTAATTATTTTTCATGTGTCTTAAGTAAACATGTATTTACTCTCCTGTTTAAATTCCCATTGGCTGCAGCTTTCTCTAAAGGCATCTTTCACAGTGATAAGGAAGTGCTTTATGTATTCCGGTCATGTCGGATATACACACACCTCCCTGACAAATGCAAGGCCGACGGGAGTTAGAACTATGGGGGGATGATAAACCGTTTTGTTTGTGTATCTGTGACTGAGTAAGGAAAGAGAGCATTTTATTTCTTTGATGAAATGCATTAGACGTGGTGGGATTGAATCAGGTATGCTTCCGCATGCTGTAGTAAGAAAATTAATTAATAAAGAACTAAATAAAAATGTTTCAAAGCTACTCATTTTCAATCTCGATTTTTGTTTGTTTGTTTGTTTATAAGACTACAGAAGCTGCAAAGCAACATCAACCGTGTCTGTTGAAACAGTTTATTTCAAACAAGAATTGATTTTATTTTTTTTGCCATTGCAGAGGTCTTTAAATCTATTCTGCAAACACCATATGTCTGCGAAAATACATGGAAAATGAAAAATATTCAAGGCTTTGTGCTTAAGAGCTGTTCATGTTCTATTCTCTTACTGTGGAGGTCTACTTTTTCAAGCATGTTCTTTGTGGTAGAAATAATGCCACTTTTGGGGTTCAAAAATATAAAAGTGAATAATACCTTTCCCACATGCTCAAAAAGTGTGATAGAAAACATTATTTGCTCATATGAACACACACATTAATTTGTTACTAGATGCTCTGTTCCAAAACCTGGTGAGCTGCCTGCAAAGGCAGCATTATAAAGCATTGTAGACGCCAAGCCTTGTGGATGGGTGAAGCAAGTGAGATGTTGTAAATATTTAAAATTCAATCAATCAATCAATCAATCAATCAATCAATGTATTATTTTTGTGTGCTATGTATTTGAATGCTTATTGGAGTATTTCATTAGCTTAGTAGCATAACTATGGCAGACTCAAAATGAATCAATTGTGATGTTCTTTTTCAGTGCTTCCTTAAATGTAGGGTTTAGAGAGCTCACTAAGTTTTAAAACATAGTGATAATCTTCACATTCATTGATTATAATATAAAACTCAGAATTAAGATTCATGCCCCAATCCATCATTTGTGATCCAAAATACAAGACACAGTTTAATCAAGCTGCAGTCAGAGGCATAAACTGGAAATAAAGATGCTATTTCTTTTTGTTTTCTGCATTGTGTGTGCCAGAGAGGAGGTTTGCTGAGGGGCAGCATCTCCAGCACGACTATCTTCTTCTTTATTGAAAAAGACAAATGAGGAGGTTTGTAGGCAGACGTGCTTCATTTTAACATCGTGCTGTTGGCCCATGGCAAAGTAGTGTGCAATCAATGAGTGTCAAGTATGCCCGTGATGTCACATGATGTTTACGTGTGGTTTATTTACATAAAATGAGTGTGTATAACAAGCATAGCAGAAACACACAGCACCTCTCCTAAAGATCAGGTAGTTAAATCTAAAAAATAATCTGAAATTACAATTGCGACATTCTCCTTCCATTGTTTGGTGAACTCTAAGCAGGTTTGTGGCAAAACATGTTTTGTGGCTCAATCTGATTTGAGTACAGTATATTTTGCCTCTCTTCCAATTTTGATGTTGGTGGCCTTTCTTAAAGTGGGTTAGCTGTCAGATATGGTATAGAATGAAACCTCCTCCCTAACAAAATTATATCCCACAATTCACCTGTAATCTCACAACGGAGCCCCCGAGGGTGCAATAAATGTTTATTACCACTAAACTTCTTTCATAATACCTCCGCTCTAATCTATGTTAAGGGTTATTGAAAATACCTAAATATAACACCTGACCTCAATTTATTTCAGATTCTCTTCATTTTATATTGTTCTCAAAATGTGTATTTTTAGTAGAGGAAAATTTTTTTCCCCTACCATAATCTGAGATAAATTTGAACAGTTACGTGCCCTTTAAGGTCTTTATATCAGAGTTGGTCAAATGTACTTTCCTTAAGTGCATTCAGTGTATATATATATATATATATATATATATATATATATATATATATATATATATATATATATATATATATATATATATATATAGAAGGATGCAAAAGCATCATAAAATACATAAAATGAGTCTATATGAATTGTGCAGTAAATTTCAAGACTTCTGGAATGATACAGTATAACTAATTAAAATTAAAGTCATGATTAATTGAAAATCTGGACATCTAGTGTAGCTCTTTCCAGTATGTTCATGAGAAAATTGAAAATGTTGTGAACGAATCATTCTTTCAAGTCTTTTCAAGAATCATTTGAGCTAGTTCACAAAACTGGTCTCAGTTGAATCATGAATCAAACTGATCTGAAGTTTAGAAACAGGACACTTTTCAAAATGTCTCCTCTTGCATTTCACAAAATGAAGAAAGTCATATAGGGTGATGAGAAAACTTTGATTTGTGGGTCAAATATTCCTTTAAAATGAAAGCTTGCAGATGTGGCCTAGAAAAAGCTAGAAAATTTATTCTACATAAAGCGGGGCTCCCCTTCATTCTGTGAGAATGTGTTAATGAGCACATGATGAATAAGGTCTCTGTTGCTGCATGTTAAGAAACTAGCATAACATACATCACTCAAACAGCTGTAGCTGTATATCAAGTATAATAGGAAGATGCATAGCTGCATTGTCAGTTAGTCTCGTCGGTGTTAATGCATATGCTGACTCTCCTTGGCTTTCTCTCTCGGTCGGTCTTTCTGGCGGCCACAGAGCGGGTGGCATGGGGTAGGCGTGGATGTGCGCGTGGATGTTGTGACAGTGGTTCAGTGAGGCGTGAGAGGGAGGGTTACAGTCTTGGCTCAAAGGCAGTGCCAGCTGATGCAACAGATGGCAAATGTCTTTGATTGGTGCAAGGTGTTTGATGAGCAGAAATGGCTCTGTTTAATTACTTGTCAAGTTGTCCGTCTGGGTCTGGAGGCTCCTTGTCTGTCTTAGAGGCTTCTGGGACTTCAGACCTGATTGAATTGCATTGCTGGATGGACTGAAGCGCCAAGCAGTTCCTGCATCTGTTGTTTGCACCATCAGAATGTAATTTCTCTCTTTCATTTTTTTTTTTCTTTCTGCAGTATGCCCTGGCACAGAGAATAAACTGAGTACTCTATCAGACCTGGACCAGCAGTATCGGACCCTTCGTAAATACTATGAGAACTGCGAGGTGGTGATGGGTAACCTGGAGATCACCAGCATCGATCGCAGTCGTGACCTATCCTTTCTTAGGGTAAGTACTCTGTGTGAGTTATTACAGGTCTCCACTGGACATCTTGGATTTTGTATATTGTTTGTTTTCTATAGTGTGTTGTTGTTGTTCTGTGTCATGTCAGAGTCAAGTCAATATTATTTGCATAGCACTTTTAATAATGCAAATTGTGTAAAAGCAGCTTTACATCGGCTTGATATAAAGCTGGGTGGCTTTATATCAGCTTTACAGTATTTAGACGGGGAAATATTTTGTCAAAATTGTGTCATTCTCCTCTGGCCAGACAAAATCAGCAGTTTTGTGCAAAGATTGTGCAAAGGACTCATTTTGAGTCAAAGTTTCAAGGTAACAATTACACCTAGTATATTAGTTACCATAAGTTATTTGCCTGAGTCAGTTTTGCATGGTGTAAAACAAACTTAGTTGTGCGTTGCAAATTAAACCAGCTAGTTTTTGTTCCCTTACTGTCAACCAGTAGATCCTTGATCACAAATTCCTTCTCCAAACAAGATGTCTCATTTACTCTGCTAAAAGCCTTGATATACTTGCAGCAAATTTATTTTCATTCACAAAAAGTGGTCCTTTTAAGATCACAAAAAGTGGCACAAAATTCCCACATCCTATTGAAATGAATGGAGCTGCAAAATTTCACAGCGCAACAGTAAATGTGACAGCACCTTTGCACAAGTTTTGCTATTTGTCACTCTGGTCAAGACATTTATGTATGTAGCACCTTATACAATATATTGGTTTAAAACAAGCAGCTTTTCCGAATTAATCATGAAAAAAGTGTCAGTGTTGATTTCAATTATAATTTTTTTTCAAGCTGTTTCGAACACCTAAAACAACCCAGTCACTTCATTTTGGCCTGATTTTATTCTAAATGATGTCACACCAGATATTTTTGTTTTGTTTGTTTTTTCGCTTGAAGTATATTGAGGCCTTTAGACTGAATTTAGAAAATCATATGGCAGAAATAGTAAAATAGTATGCTAATGTTGTGCAATATGCCAGTACACCTCTGTCCTATCTTATTCAAAACACTTAAGCTCAGTAGGTCCAACATAGGGCATATCTGTTCAGTAGGTCCAACCAGTGATATGCTTCTTCACAGTCTGCATTTGTATGCTATTTGTTCATGCTGTAGTCAGTATTTGAAGTCAGATAAAAGCAACCAAAGCAATCCTGCAAGTCAGATAAGAGAGATCTCTGTGAGTTATAAGTGCATGGAATGAGAATGATTTGTTCACTTAAAAGATTAGAAAGTGGTTTGTTTGTGACTGAAACGCCACTAGTGATGAAAATAAACGATAGAGTCTGACCTCACTGCTGACCTCCCCCCGTCACAATAGCCCCCTTCTCCCACATTTCAGCTCATGCCATGATGAGGATAATGGGTAGTCGGAGAAAGGTCAAGGATCTTTTCTTCAGGAACAACATAGTTATAAATATTGTGTGTTGAGACGTGACTAGTGAACATTCTTGTACTTCCTTACGAACACATTGCTGGCTAGTACTTATGACACATCCCTTGCCTAACCAATTTCGATTTATTTAATTTGATCTAATGGAAATTAAGGAGACCCTTATTAGGTGTGTTGTGTGCTGAGATGTGTAGCTTAAAATAGTTTGGTTTTGGCAGGTTAGAATAAAAATAAATGAATATGTTCAAGTTATGCTAATTGAACTGCTTATATTTATTGCATTTGAGGCATAAGACATTGTTCGGTTATTAAATAAAGTTTACCTATTGAGTTGTACTCAAGATCTGCTTCAAACCAATTTCACTGAAGTAGCGGTATCAGATTCATGAATGTATAGTTGTTTTGAATTTAATCTTTTTGGTTGGTTCAGTTCATAAAAATGCATCGGTTAATCCGGTTGACATCACTACTTTAGTGAGCAAAGCATTCATATTAGTTTTGTGAACAACTGATTCAAAAGAATTGTTTCAAAAGAGCAATTCACTAATTATTCAGTGAAACTCATTAATTCAGTGAAAAAGATTAGATTCAAAAGAATGAACTGAACAATCGTTTTAATGTAATCTTTTCACTTTTTTACTCTCAAAAAATAAAATAATAGTAATAATACATTATGAATTATTCTCATTCACTCAAATAGCAGTTCATGAGTGAATTGCTCATTTGTATCAAAACGTTTTACCGAATCAGTGTAGCTATATGGTCCACAAAAATTAATTGGACTGATTGGCTTCTCCAGTCTATTTAACTGATTCACTGATTCAGACTTAAATGCCTTCACAAATCTTCACATTTTTTTTTTTTTTTGTCAGCTTTGCAGTTTAAGAAATGTGGTCACAATGGACTTTATATTTAGATTGAAAAAAGCAGCATGTCATGATATGAGGGTGAGTAGTAAGTATAGTCTAAATTATAATTTTGAGGTGAATTATTGCTTTAAAGACTCAAATAGAGATGAATAGACTATACAAAAAAGATCCAAAAAGCATTTATAGTTGTCCCATTTGATATTAGCCCTGCAGGTCCATCAGTTTTCCTTAGTCTTTTTCTGCATTACTAATTGTTCTGGAATCTGTTATAGATGAGTCGAAAACACACACAACACCACCCTGCAGGTCAGGAAGACTGTGCAACTATTCAGGGCAAACATTGGCCTCCCTCTGAGATAATTGGCCAATGCGATTTTGTTGGTATCAAAGTAAAAGCGTTGATAAACTGAGTCATATTATTGCTCAGGCTCAATGGGATAATGGTTAGGGAGAAGAACACATTCTGTGCTTAGACATCAATCTAAAAACAATTCCGGTTCATGTTTATTTCGTCGCACCATAGGGGATCACATTGTGCCATGAAAATCACTCCTAGGAAGAGGCTTTAAGATTTAGACTGCCATCATTGTAGGCCAATGAGGTCTCAGTGTATCTAGAGGCACCCAGTTGCACAGGTTAATTGAACTTGTTAATTGAGAACAACAGCAGGGGCAAAGGATGGAGTCACATGTGTATTTTGGGTAGGATTTTTAATATTTTAAAGCATTAATATCCCGCTTCCCCAGGGTCTTTTGTCAGTTGGGGAAAACTTCACCTTGAAGAGACAAAAACGAGGAGAAGAGAAATCTTTTCAGCAGTTGACTAGCTGTCTCTTGGGTGATTGAAACTGATGCTTTACTTTTTAAAGATAGCTGGAGATTGATGGCCACTTCCAAAACTGCCAGAATAGCTTTAGTAGTAAACAAGAGTTCATCTTCTCGTGCCTTCAGGGCTGATTAATTAAATCCGCAATGTGATGAATAACTGTAATTCTGCCCTCTTAAAATTTCCACATTTCTCTTTTAAAGGCAAAGGTTACATTGCATCCCAGACTTGAATGTTTTGCATGGTTGTTCGGTCCAAGTGGACAGTTGCTGGGTTTCCATGCCATTTATGCGCATTTTCAATTTGCGCTTAAGAAAACCTGAATTTAAACACTTGATATTCGCATTAACTCTCAATATTTGCATAAGGTTTATGCACTAGGCTGAGACGGAGGTTACGTTTTTTGCTAAACAGATGTGGTATTTTCACCATTCGGGCATGTTTCTGAAAAAAAAAAAAAAAAGACAAACACGATGCTCCTATATAATGTGCAATGTTTTGCATTCTCTTTTGTAGAATTTCCCCAAATATATTTGAAACATTTGGATGGAAATCCAGCTACTGACACGCTCTTGCAATGATCCACAATCTTTGATTAGGCCATCTTTCGGCCCTCCATCGCATATAATGCATTAAATGCTTAGTTCAGGATTTAATGAGCCGATATAGAGTTAATAACCGGTTACAATTTCCAAGAGGAAAGCGTAAATATTTCCACAAGGCAGCATGTCATTAGGCTGAATATTAGATACTGCAGAGTGTCTAGAGTGCAAGGTCTGATTGGAAATATTACTAGATACGGTGTTGCTATGGAGCCCTGACAGGGACCAGAACTGTTCTTCTTTTTAATTTCATGTCTCTTTTTCTCATTCAGTGTCTCTTTTTTTCTTTCTATGCATTTTCCCCCTTTTCTCATGTTGTCAGTTCTCGTCGGTTCAAGTGGCTTCCCAAAAACAATGATGCTCCAAGTATAGCTTTTGGATCCTGCACTGAAGTGATTGGAAGTTATCTTTTGGCACTGTAGCGTTGCTGTGACTTTGCTAAAGGGTCACCAGCCTTCAACTGTTAGTGACATTTTGCAGATTTAGAGTAGGAGCATATAAAAACGTTGCTAGCAGTATATTCAAAAAGTCAGGTCATTCTTAACAGATCAGTAGTTCTTTCAAATACATATAGCTAATATAATTTATTCTGTGGTGGCAAAACTGAATTTTCAGTAGCCATTACTCCAGTCTTCAGGTTCACATGAGCCTTCTGAAATCATTCTAATATGCTGATTTGCTGCTGAATTTTCTTCTAATAAGAAACATTTCTTATTATCAATGTAGAAGTACCATAAAATACCATACAATTCTGGGTAATTTGCAACCGTTCTAAGTCTTATGTAAGCAAATTCTAAATAAAACTATCGCAGAGGGAAAGAAACTCTGTGTTCTCCATTGTTTTTCATAGCCTGAGGCTTCTCTGAGCTCGGATGAAAGTCGGCCGAAGGTTGCCTCTGTCAGAAACATTCACCTCCACTTCCTATAAACTTCTTATTTGTTTGCTGACTCTACATATTGATTCAAATAAAATTTACCTTGGAATAGAGAACATTTAGGATGACTTTCCTGGCAAATACTGTCTAAGCAGCCGTTGTTGTGTGGGATGTGAATACTCGGTTCTCTATTTAACCCTGAGAATATGCAACTCATTCTTATGAAGATGAGCTACAATTTACTTCCATAAACTTCAAGAGAATACGAAGTACTTGACAAGAAATAAGTTTTGTTTGGTAATAGATGATTCATTAGCTGCTTTTTTCAATAACCTACTAAACTACTGTACAGTCTACTGCCTACATATTAATAGAGCCTCATAAGAAAGTAGGGATGGGAAAATTCTCAGATTCGCTCGGTGCATCGGCAAAAAAGTTAACAATGCGATGCATCGATTTAAAAAGTGTGCATCGGATACAATTTGCCATTTGTATCGTGATGCATCGTTTCTAACATATTTGCATCGGTAAAAAACTATTTATTTATATTTAATTACTAGTGGATTCTACACTTTTATTGTTTAGAAAGTGACCAATAATCTGTGACCAATATTTTACATGTAGATTGATTTCTCTCGAAAGCGCGTTCTCTCATCACCGCTGCACGTGAATTTGACGAATCACAACAACTGCGGAGACCTGAGGAAAAGTGGGGATTAAAGTCCAAAACCTGACTTGAAATAACCTAACAAATCAATGGGGGCTAAAGCGGTTATAAACAACAATGTAAGTTCACACAATCTAACTAATTTGTGCACGCTTATTCTTAAGCAGCCTTTAATGTCACTCATGGATAAAATTCATTCACCATGGCAAACAGCGAATATATCTGTGCTGTTTAATGCATTTGAGACGTTTTGTTTTCCTCAGTGCATAACTGACATGTCAAGAGTAGCCTATATTTTTCATCTGTAAATGTTAGAAAGTCATGCAAATATATAAATTTTGCTGTCAGGAGTCGGCGAGGCACACGAGTGGACGAGTCAAATATGCATTTTATGATAGCAGTAACTGTAATGGGTAAATAAAATGTAAGCTAATACAGTACTAATTACTAAACTCAGATGAGTTAGTGTGTTTCTTATAGCAGTTAAAATGGTTTCACTAAAATTTAGTGATTTTAACTTTTAGTTTAGTGATTGTTAATGCTTTAAAGAGCAATGTTAGATTGTAATGTTCTAATGCTATCTGTTCTAACTATAAAAGGTACAGCTGTTATAAAACCAGAGGCTGCATTGGCTATGATACTATGTGAGAGAGTCAGTGGTAATATCATTGCATTCCAGTGAGCTTAGCTTAGCTTGACAGTTTGCCTGCCCTGAACCAGGTTAGTTTTCTAGCATAAGTAGCCACAGTGACTGAGGTTGATCTTTGTTAAATTTTCTTTGTGGAACCAAATCATTTGACAGTGAGTCAGACTAAATGAAATAAGCCTGGCCTATTTGGTAAACTTGTTTTATGAAACAGGCCTCGAGGCGTTAGAAGTCAGAAGACACAAGTTAATTTATGATTTGCTGTCTGTCTGAACCAAAGAAATAAAAGAGATCATATTTTTTCCATGGATCGTATTGCATCGAATCGCATTGTGTTGAATCAAATCGAATCCAAATCGAATCGCACTGCATCGTAATAGGGGTGAATCGTATCGCATCGCAAGCTGCTTCATATGTATCTTCAATGTATCGTATCGTTGGCTATGCATCGAGATGCGTATCACATCGGCCTCAGTTATGGAGATGCACATCCCTATAAGAAAGTAGTTGATTATTGTTGTTTATAGGCTGCTCATTGACGTTTGTCCTTCTTCAGCAGTGGTTATATATTGCTTTAAATAAAAGACTGTGCTGTGATTAATTAAACGTCTTTACACAACCATAGCATATAATTTATGAAGAAATGGATTTCCTATTTTAGTAAAACTAAAGTCAAAATTAGGAGCGAATTTTATTGGTTGGTTAGCTCTGGAAAAGGGACACAGAGTAATGTAAATACTGATTGTACTTTGAAGGTCTAAATTAAATTTTATATAGGAAAAAGTGTAATTTTTGCATTAGAAATGTAATTGAGTAAAAGTCAGTTCCAGTAGTGCTTCTAAAATCCTAAAATGGCATAATAAAGTACAGTAATGGTAATGTCTGTAGTTTTTTCAGGGCCAATTGCTTCACGCGTGCTGCGTTAGATCAGCTGTGATCGGAGAGACGTTTTCACAGCGCCCTTCAATATTAATGAAGACTGATGAAGTGTTTGGGAGCCCGTGTCTTTCAGCTCTGCCTAGATGGGATTGACAATCGCAATTAGCAAACTCTCAAGTTCATTTCCATCACTTTAATATGACAAGAAGATGGGCTTAAAAGGGGAGGAAAGAGAAGGAGCAGGAGAATGTCATATGCTTTGGTAATAATGTGTAAAATATTAGTGCAATTAGAACATGCAAAAAAAATAAAAAATCCTTTTCACGGAAAATCATATCTTGACTGACATGTACAATGAAGCAATGAATAAATTAAATAATAATATAATTAAATTATATAATTTACTTATATAATTATAATATAATATATAATGGTAAAAACCAATACAGCAATAATTAAACTGTATGATTGAAAATACAAACTATATATATATATGCCATGAGCATATTTAATATTATTGTTATTATATATTTTATTATATACTGTATTACCTAAGTATATGTAAAATCTTATTATAATATAATGTAATATAATATAATGTGGATAATAATAACAACAACAACAACATTTATTATTATTATTATTATTATTATTATTATGGGCACCAAACATCTGTTCATTATACCAGAGTAAACAAAAACAAACAGACAGTGTAATGATGTAGATTTATTATTAATATAATATTTAATATGAATCTAATAACAAATAATATTAACATTTAGTATAATATTAATATATTTTATATTAATATTATTATTATCATACAATATTAATATTATATATTATTGAAATGTCAGTATAAAAGGAAGTATTAAAATGTATTTTTTGTAAAATAATAATAATAATGTTAATAGTGTTGTCGTTGTGTTTAAAATGTAAATGTTTATTTATTTTTTTTTACTTTAGTACAGTAAACAAATTTGGAACCATGTTGGGTTGCCACTTGAAGTCTGTTGTAAAATCGTGGTCTTTCAACGAAACAATTGAGAATCACTGAAACTTTTTACCTCATGTTTATGCAGGCACAGTTTAATGGAGTTTTGGAAGAAATATAAACACTCCCACACATGCATGTAAAAACAGAGGAAGAGAGAGACCTCTTTCTCAGCTCATGGACCGCTCGAGCATCTCCCCACTTCTCCTGCCTACGGCGAATGTCAGCACCACAGGTTCACATTCACAAAGGCTCGGCACACGCAACAGTGCTGCTGTCAGGGATGCCTCACTTCCCGTAATGATGAGTGTTGTCCAGCTCTGGCAGAACCTCAGGAGACAGTGAGGAAGAAAGAGCTGGGGTTTGAGCTGAAAGAAGAGACAGTGATGCAGTGAGACAAGGGGAAAGCATTATAGCATTTTGTTTACTATAGTGTTGGTTAGTATGTGTTTGGGTATGTGTTTGTCAGCAGAAGGCTTAACTCTGTTTTGTGGATGGCTAGCAGATATAGTTTGAGGCCAACGCACCATGTCACCCTACAAGGCAGAAAAGAAAGTCTAACAAGATTCTTTACCTTTTCCTTCTTCGTCCCTTCATATTTCCTTAACATATTTTTGATGGAAGCTGCAATAGAGAATATATACTTTGTAGGCAAATATTTATATTGTAGCTATTAACTTCTTGTAATTGTGAAATATATACAATTACAAAATAACTGTTTCTAGTTTAATGTGTTTTTAAATATAATTTATTCCTGTGATACACAGCTGAATTTTCAGCAGCCATTACTCCAGTCTTCAGTGTCACATGATCCTTCACAAATCATTCTAATATGCTGATTTGGTGCTCAAGAAACATTTTTGAAAACAATTGTCAAACTTTTTTTTTTTTTTTTAGGATTCTGTGATGAAAATATAGTTGAGAAGAACAACATTTATTTGAAATAGAAATACAAACCCGATTCCAAAAAAGTTGGGACACTGTACAAATTGTGAATAAAAACAGAATGCAATGATGTGGAAGTTTCAAATTTCAATATTTTATTCAGAATACAACATAGATGACATATCAAATGTTTAAACTGAGAAAATGTATCATTTTAAGGGAAAAATACGTTTATTTAAAATTTCATGGCATCAACACATCTCAAAAAAGTTGGGACAAGGCCATTTTTACCACTGTGTGGCATCCCCTCTTCTTTTTATAACAGTCTGCAAACGTCTGGGGACTGAGGAGACAAGTTGCTCAAGTTTAGGAATAGGAATGTTGTCCCATTCTTGTCTAATACAGGCTTCTAGTTGCTCAACTGTCTTAGGTCTTCTTTGTCGCATCTTTCTCTTTATGATGCGTCAAATGTTTTCTATGGGTGAAATATCTGGACTACAGGCTGGCCATTTCAGTACCCGGATCCTCCTTCTACGCAGCCATGATGTTGTAATTGATGCAGTATGTGGTCTGGCATTGTCATGTTGGAAAATGCAAGGTCTTCCCTGAAAGAGACAACGTCTGTATGGGAGCATATGTTGTTCTAGAACTTGGATATACCTTTCAGCATTGATGGTGCCTTTCCAGATGTGTAAGCTGCCCATGCCACACGCACTCATGCAACCCCATACCATCAGAGATGCAGGCTTCTGAACTGAGCGCTGATAACAACTTGGGTCGTCCTTGTCCTCTTTAGTCCGGATGACATGCCGTCCCAATTTTCCAAAAAGAACTTCAAATTTTGATTCGTCTGACCACAGAACAGTTTTCCACTTTGCCACAGTCAATTTCAAATAAGCCTTGGACCAGAGAAAATGCCTGCGCTTCTGGATCATGTTTAGATATGGCTTCTTTTTTGACCTATAGAGTTTTAGCCGGCAACGGTGGATTGTGTTCACCGACAATGTTTTCTGAAAGTATTCCTGAGCCCATGTTGTGATTTCCATTACAGTAGCATTCCTGTATGTGATGCAGTGCCGTCTAAAGGCCCGAAGATCACGGGCATCCAGTATGGTTTTCCGGCCTTGACCCTTACGCACAGAGATTGTTCCAGATTCTCTGAATCTTTGGATGATATTATGCACTGTAGATGATGATAACTTCAAACTCTTTGCAATTTTTCTCTGAGAAACTCCTTTCTGATATTGCTCCACTATTTTTCGCCGCAGCATTGGGGGAATTGGTGATCCTCTTGCCATCTTGACTTCTGAGAGACACTGCCACTCTGAGAGGCTCTTTTTATACCCAATCATGTTGCCAATTGACCTAATAAGTTGCAAATTGGTCCTCCAGCTGTTCCTTATATGTACATTTAACTTTTCCGGCTTCTTATTGCTACCTGTCCCAACTTTTTTGGAATGTGTAGCTCTCATGAAATCCAAAATGAGCCAATATTTGGCATGGCATTTCAAAATGTCTCACTTTCAACATTTGATATGTTATCTATATTCTATTGTGAATAAAATATAAGTTTATGAGATTTGTAAATTATTGCATTCCTTTTTTATTCGTAATTTATACAGTGTCCCAACTTTTTTGGAATCGGGTTTGTATGTCTTCACTTTGATCAACTTAATGCATCATCGCTGAACTATTTATTAATTTCTATATTAATTTGTTTAAAAATGTGATTAATTAAAAATACTGACCCCAAACTTTTGAATTGTAGAGTATGTCACAGTGGCAGTAACTTTATTTCTTAACTTTATTTCTTACCTGTTTTTTAATCTTTCTTAAAATTATGAAATTATTTTTAACCAATCTTTATCCTAGCAATCACAGCTGGAAGACTTATTGAAAAGTGTGGGAGTCCTAACTATTGAATTCTATAGTTGTTGAATTATTAGGCTATGGTTACATTTTTAATGTAATTCATAAAAGATGCAGTTTGTAAGTTTAAAGATTCTACATTTATTGTGAGAATAAACACCGCTAGAAAGCCCAGGTTGTGGTAGTGGACTCATCTGTGCAGTAGGAGGTGATGTGCTTGACCCTCGTCCCCTCACAGCAGGAAAGTACTGCTGAGGTTGTGCTGGTCATGTATTTAATAATGGCTGGGTCAGTGTTTAGTGGGGAGGTTGAAGTTCACAGGGTCTGTCCTGACTCTGAGTGTCAGGAAGATATATGAGCTGTGGTTAGGGCACATCCTCCCCTCACAGTGCACACTAATGATGCTACAAGCCCTGATGGACACCTTCATTACAGTCAGATCCATCATTCCACTGTTGAGGAAGCTACTTTGAAACTCTGTCTTGACAAACTGTAAACTACACATAAAGTAATTCAATTACAACCATGCTTGTCTTTTTGAGTAGTTATCCACAGTAGATGTTACACAAAGTCATGATTCATTTATTGATGTGCAGTCTATTTGGAAATATTCTTCAGGCTTGTTCTGGATTGTAAATTTGTGAAAGCCAAGGTAGACACAGACAGGAACGAGTAACGAGTAGACCAGACAACACAAAACTGAACAGGCAGGAATCAAAATACACAGGCTAATTACACAAACACAACTGGAACAGAATTAACTAATAATCACATTAAACAAGGACACATGACACACGACAGAGGACTGACACATATATGTTTATATGTAATTTTATACTTTTTTTTTATTGCCTTTATATTTCATTTATTTATTTACTTATTTATTTTATTTTATGTTTTGCTGTTTTATGAATTGTTTTGTGTTTCACAATTGAAAATGTATAATTCCACTCCAGGCTGTTCCATTGTGACAACTTATCCTATATAGTGTGCTGAAATTATTGCAACAATTATCTTTTTCCTGGAAAATAATGGTTAAAATGTTCTGTAGCTTTTTTTAATTTATTTATTTATTAAAGAAAGAAAGAAAGAAAGAAAGAAAGAAAGAAAGAAAGAAAGAAAGAAAGAAAGAAAGAAAGAAAGAAAGAAAGAAAGAAAGAAAGAAAGAAAGAAAGAGAATTGGATACTCTTATTCAGGAAGGATGGATTAATTCAGTTAAGAATCCTGAAAAATGTATCATGGTTTCCACAAAATATTAAACAGTACATCATTTTAATAATAAGAAATGTTACACACCAAATCAAAATATTAAAATGATTTCTGAAAGATCATGTGACACTGAAGACTGGAGTAATGGCTGCTGAAAATTATACATGTTAAAATATATTCAGAACATACTCCATACAGTTATCTTAAATTGTAATAATAGTTCACAAAATTTATGTTTTTAATATATTTTTTGATCAATTAAATGTGGCCTTGGTGAGCATAAGAAACAAACATTCAAAAACATTTAAAAATCTTACCAACCCCAAACTCTCGTGTTTGTGTCTGTACAGATAAATATTCACTGGAGTAAAAACTACAACTAGTGTGACAACTAGCCCCGGTCTCTCCTCCTGTGCAGACAGGAAGGTGACTTTCAACAGAGTTGAGGCATGTCGCGAAGGTGACAAGCTCCTCTGTGTGCCGGGAACTTCCTCCGTGATAACTGAGATGTCTTCCACCCACCACAGCAGAGCACACAACCTGACAAGCACTCCGCGTCTCTCATATACACTTTCCAATCCCGGAGAAAGAAGCAGCAGACAGATAAAGAGAGTCAAAGAGAAAGAGAGAGAAATGAGATAAAGACGAGGAGAAGCGTAGGTTTCTTATCTCAACAGAACACCGGTCATTGAATAAAGAGCATGAGAGGAAAAGCAGCAAGGGAGTCACAATAGTCTGTCCGGGCCACACTTACACTAGCTGTCTCGTTGTCCTATCTCCCTCCGTTCTCCATGGCGGGAAGGTGAATCTGGGACTAGGCCACGCACGCACGCTAAATGAAATCAATTTACACAAAAGCAGCACTCACTCCGGGCTCTCAGTATGGGTCGTGTCAGGCTCACCGTGCCTACAATGGCTGAACATACTTTATTAACCGCTGCTTCCTGATAACAAAGCCATCTAGAATTAAGTGGAGATTTCCCACCATCCACACACTCCTCGCTTAAAGAAGCTCATTCGCAATATGAGACGCCTTTTAGTGGCTTCTCTGGAGCGCTGTTGGGGAAGCAACTCATAATCATTGCAAACTCATTGCTTTTGTCTTTAGTCCAACTCTAAGTCAAGTCTATTTTTGGTTTTCTTTTTTTTGCTTGCCAAGAAAGTTATGTTCACATGAAAATAAAGCCACTGAGCAATATATTGGCAAAACATTTTTTAATTAATATTTTATTTTATTTGTGTACGTTTGTGGTTGGTTGCTGGGGTTGATTTGTATATTATTATATTATATTATATTATTTAAAAGTTTGGGGTAAAGGCTGCATTTATTTGATCAGAAATACTGGAAAAACATTAATATTGGGAAATATTATTACAATTTAAAATGGTTGTTTTCTATTTTAAGATATTTAAAAAATATGGTAACTTCCTTTATCTAAATCGTTTCATTTAACATTTTTGAAGAATACATTGTGGCAGCAGATAAAATAGCAGTTTGTAGAGGACACTTACTTGTCTGATTATTACTGTAATGACATAAAACTAAAGGACATGAAATCAAATATGTTTAAGCATTGCATACTGTATGGCTGCATAATAATAGAAGAAACAAGTATCAGCGAATGCACAGAAGACTCTTTATCTAAACTGTGTGACAAAAATGAGAACAAATACCAATCTCAGAATTCAGTGTTTTTATCTCTGTTGTGTACTGCAGATTCAGACTGAACATAAACACACTTTTTTCTGTCTATGAAAGTGTACTGCTCTGTGTTTAGTCAGGTAAGTGTTATCCATCGATCATGTTTATAATGGAGGCAAGTAAGTGGGTCAGAACCTGGTGCAGTGGCATTACCTCTCTCAGTGCTTGTTCTCCCTCACCTGCTCTCTTCCACAGCTGGAATTTTCTCTTTCTCCTTTTTCTGTGTATATATTCTCAATTGTGGTCTATAGTTTAAAGATGGCACATTATTTTCAACCAATTTTGCCTCCATAATGTGGCATATTTCAAGACTCAGTCCCCCTGCAAAATCTGATTACTTTGGATTCCAAAGTTATTCCATTGGCTAAGGAAAAAAAAGAAATCTGAAATATTACAATACCCCTTGATGGTTATTCATGAAAATATTTTATGTCAGTCTCTCTTAAAAAGAGGAAATGAGAAAATGGAACATTTGTCTCTGTGTTTTCAGTTAGCATCCTTACAACCTTCTAGAACAGAAAAAAAGAATAGACAACAGTAGTATTAGAGGGTCTCAATTTTTTTTATACATAGAAAGAAAAGTCGAAATAATAGAAAAAGAATTTAGAACGTTAGTATTAGAGGATCATGTATTAAATAAAAAGCAAACAAGTACATATAATAGAAAAAGAATAGAAAATACTAGTGTTAGAGGCTCTATTTTTAAAATAAAAAAGCAAGTATTGTAAAGAGTGCAAGTGTTAAAGGATCAAGTTTTTTATATATAAATAAATAAAAATAAATGAGTGCTAGTGTTAATAATTACTGTTTTGCTTGATCAGTTGTAAAAAAAAATTATTTAATTTTATTTTTCATATATTATCTTATGTATCATATATTAGTTTTTGTTATATGCACTGATAGTGTGAAACACTTCTAATCAGACATTACAAACTGTGATTTTGTGAGGGATGAAATTTTACTGGAGACCGAAACCTATTGAGGAAGCTTGAAGGTGAACCAGAGAAGGTGAAGGTCAGGTTCACTCTTAAGATGCTAATGCTTCAATTGAAAAGGAAGGTCATTTCAGAGGTATGTCAATTTTACATTTTGATGAACGACTTCCAACATGCACAGCAAGACCATAAACGTGTTTTAAAAATCTAAATAAGCTTAATCCGGTATAATGTTAATTTGTATATTTAAAAAAAAAAAACTAATAATCTCTCAGAGCAAATTGTTTTCAGTCGCCAAAGAGAACAGAAGGGAGAAAAACGTAACAATTCTGTGTTTGAGCTTGTGAAACAAGAATGTCCTCTGCTGGGGGTTTCACTGGTTTTATAGCAGTCAAGACAAAGGAGCTGGCTGTGGAAAGGAGGCCCTGAGGACGGAGTTTCAGAGGAAGGACAGAATGGGTAAACAATGGAAATGAAGACTAATACCTGCAGAAAGAGGGCTGAACAGATGCGACACGCTCTGACGCATGATAGGACTGCCTGAGCGGCGTGTCCACACCAGACCGGCTCTCTGCAGAGAGGGTGACAGTCAGACAGGTGCGTGCGAGACGGCAGACGCCGGGACGGCTGGGAATCCATTTTGTTTTACGCCAGTCTAGCTAGGCCATAGCCACGGCACTCCTCTGTTTCTATTAGAGCGGGGTCCTTGAGCGCCATGGGCTGGTCTTTGTGCTGCTTGACTTTAATTATGATTGGTCGGTGCTTGTCCCTCTGACCTTGTTTTGAGGCAGAGGAAACAAATCATAGCGAGGAAACGTGAGCGAAGGGGTCTGTTTTTTAACCAAGGACTAGCCTGCCTTTAAAAGATGTTCATTAGAGAGATTAAAATGTCATTTATTCTGCTTAAACTATGGTACGACGTAGTCTCAGCGTAATCAGTTTAGTAAACGAATGGCTGTGCACGTCGTCCGGTCTGTTTACTGGCCCCCTCCCTGTCTTACACTTTCACACAATAACTAGTGGCTGTTTAAATAAGAACTCATTAGAATTACATAGCCATTTAGCTAAGTGACATTGGGTGTAATTGTACCATCCATCAATTGCTGTGTGTAATAACACACTTGGAAGAGCTGAATGTTGATTAGCCGGTGGCCAATTTCTGGTGTAGCTGAAAATAATGACTGAGAAAAGGGCCATGGGGCAAGGTGAAATCGCCCTCTGAGGAGCCGGTCACACTCACTGACCTGTGCAGGCCAAATTAACTTCTTTTAAAACCAATGAAGACGTCTTCATTACTCCCATGTGGGACCCAAGCCACTCTCGACCTGTCTTCTGTTGAGCATTTTGCTCATAAATTAAGCAGTGGATTTAGTTGTCACACAGGATTGTATTATATACTTGAGTATTATCTCAGAAACAAGTTTGAATCATATAACATGCACTTTAAATGATTTAAAATCATAGACGTTATTAATAACAATGTTCATTGGCCAAAACAATGGCCATCATTCTTTTTTGATAATTGTATTAATTTCTTATAGCTCTATAGCTAGTACTATTTTAATAAAGTAATTTGATAATCTTTTTTTTATTTTAACTAACAGGTATGAATGTGTAGATTTATAGCTACTTGTAAATTTATAGGCTTAAAAAAATTATAGAATATATTATAATATATGTAATAATTTTTACTGTTTTATTGATTGAATTTTGTGTTAAATGGTAAAACATACAATAAAACTAAAACTATTAAAAAATTATTAAAACTCAAAATCAACAGTGATGCTCAGTTGTCAGAGTATATTTTATAATAATAATAATAATAATTTTGATTATTGTTATATCATTATATGACTATATTATTCATTAAATAATAATTAATTGTGGTATATTATTATTATTATTATTATTATTATTATTATATTTTTATTTTTATTTCTATTTTTAGATTTAAATTAAATACAATTTATTAAATTAGATACATGTGATATATATATATATATATATATATATATATATATATATATATATATATATATATATATATATATATATATATATATATATATATATATATATATATATATATATATATATATATATATATATATATATATATATATATATATATATATATATTCTTACTATTAATGGTTAATCTAGTATGACTATTTTTCCAATACATTGTAATGCATTTGGGGCATATTGTTACAAAAGGTCATTTTTAGTCCGTTTTTAGTTAATTCATTAAACAATTCTTTAAAACAAGTTATTTACGATGATTTTTAAGAAGATTATTTTCAAGAATTTGAATTCCTCTTAAGTTTTGTCTAATGTTAAGTAAGAATGTTCTTAAGAATTTTTGGGAATACAAAATATTCTTAACTTTTTTATTAAGGTAAAAAATAAGAAGAAAATGGAATTTAAGAAGAAATTTCTTCTGAAGAATGTTTCGTAAATGCGGCCCCAGGTTTTTGGCCTATAGAGACTTTCAAACAAAATAATCATTAGAGTGTGACAACTAACCCCGATCTCCCTTACATCTCTCCCTGTACCCTGATTATCTTATTCCCCCACATTTCAATGCTTATCTTTTCCATTTCCTGTCTTTTCATCGTTTACTCATTTATTTCTCCTCCTTCGTAACTTGCCCTTCCCTTTTTCCTTTTTAATTTCCCTCATTCTGTCTGTTTCTGTCCTGAGGCGTTAGCAAGTGCAGTGTTTGCCTGTGAGGCTACCTCTTGTGTGTTGTTGCAGTTTAATAGGGACAACAACAGCGCCACACATTCCCCTCTCTCCTGTTGCCCTTTCTCTCTCTGCAGAGAGGACCGTCTGAAATCCAATTGCCGGGCTATAATTATGGCTTTAACTAGGGACTAGTGCAGCCATTAATCAAGATCACCAAAAAGCACAAGCTCTGCCTGGGCCGTTTCTCCTACTCCTCGTTTCTGGGGCCGCATTTACGAAACATTCTTCAGAAGAAATTTCTTCTTAAATTCCATTTTCTTCTTATTTTTTACCTTAATAAAAAAGTTAAGAATATTTTGTATTCCCAAAAATTCTTAAGAACATTCTTACTTAACATTAGACAAAACTTAAGAGGAATTCAAATTCTTGAAAATAATCTTCTTAAAAATCATCGTAAATAACTTGTTTTAAAGAATTGTTTAATGAATTAACTAAAAACGGACTAAAAATGACCTTTTGTAACAATATGCCCCAAAAGCATTACAATGTATTGGAAAAATAGTCATAATAGATTATCCACCGACTAAGGGTCTGCTTAGAAGCAGGCAGACCTCGCTTGGCACATACAATTAAGCTTCTGGTAGGGCTCCCCAAAGGGAGGAGGACTGAAGGCCTGCAGCGCGACAGGCCGTGGTATAGAAGAGGGGACCAAGGAAATAACCCACTCGAGGGTAGAAAATGCTTTGGCCAGACCAGGGGCAAAGACGAGATAAGAAGGGGCCAGAAGGGCCTGCAAATCCCCACTCTCTTAAGAGAAGATATCGCCAAAAGGAGGAAGTCTCAAAGTGAGAATGTGATCAAAAATATCTTCAATAGGCTCGAATGGAGGTTATAGAGCGCTTCAAAAACCACAGCCAGGTCCCTGTAGGGACACGTCGTACAGGAGGCCTCAGCCTCAGCGCACCGTTGGAGGAAACATTTAACCAGGGGGTGACGACCCACTGTAAGGCCACCGAAAAGGGCGTGGTAGGCCGATAAAGCCGCCACGTAAACCTTCAGGGTGGAGTGAGTTACCCCTGCGGAGAAACGGGCCTGCAGGACCTCCAGCACTGTACCAAACAAGTAGTTAACTGGGTCAAAGTGGCGGTCTCCACACCAATAAGTGAAAAATTTTAACTTCAGGGCATACAGTTTCCTCGTAGAGGGAACTCTGGATCGGAAGATGGTCTCAGCAACCTTGGTTGAGAGACCGGAAGCTATGAGCTGCGCCCCCTCAGAGGCCACAGCCACAGCTTCCACAACTCCGGGCGGGGGTGAAGGATAATGCCCCCCGCCTGTGAGAGGAGATCTCTCCTGACGGGAATCTCCCACGGAGAGCCGTCGAGGAGAGAAATCAGGTCCGAGAACCGTACTCGGCCTGGCCAGAACGGTGCTATCAAAAGTAGGCTGATCTCGTCCTGGCGCACTCTCACCAGAACTCCCGGGAGCAGAGCGATCGGGGAAAAATGTACAGACAAAGCCTCGGCCAGGTCTGTACCATAGTGTCCAGTCCAGAGGAGCTGGAGGAACTAGAGGGGCATAGCGCTGACTCTTAAGTCACAAAGCCAAAAACTTTCCATATCTGCTTCACCACCACGGGTGAAGCATCCATTCCCCGGGCCTTGGCCCCTGCCTCGACAGGATGTCTCCTCCCTGAAATACCCAGGGATATAGTACGGCTCTCAGCGAGCGAAGTTAGCCTGGGACCACACGAGGATCTGGTGCGCCAGCTGTATAATGGGCGCCAAGCAGACCTCCCTGGTGGTTGATGTAAGAGACCACCGCTGTGCTGTCGGTGCGCACCAACACATGGTGATCTCTTAGGTCTGGGAGAAAGTTCTTGAGTGCACGAAACACGGCCAACATCTCCAAACAATTGATATGCCACGTGAGATGGCGACCACTCCACAGACCGCGGGCAGGGTGGCCACTCATGACCGCTCCCCAACCGGTGAGGGATGCGTCCATCACTAGCATTTCGTTCGTTCGTCTAAGGCACGTAGGCATCGCCGCGTGACCTTGATCATGCGAAGCTGATTTCCCCTTGGTCTTGAGCCACCACTGTAGGGGTCTCATGTACAGCAGGCCAAAAGTTATCACGTTGGACGCAGCTGCCATGAGCCCCAGGAGTTCTGAAACTGCTTGACAGTGAGTGACTGGCCCTATTTCACTCTCTTGACTGAGGTGAGGATCGACTCGATCCGAGCAGGAGACATACGTGCCTGCATCGTGGTCGAATCCCACACCACGCCTAGATAAGTGGTTCTCTATACTGGAGAAAGCACACTTTCTTGGCGTTCAGTCTCAATCCCTTCATGTGTGCGAGAACGACATCTCAATGCCGAATCGCCACCTGCTCTGATCGAGCTAGAATCAACCAATCGTTGATGTAAAAGTGTGGGGTGAGAGTGCAAGGCCAACGGGAAGAACCCGATATTGGTAAGCTTTGCCCCCAAAAGCAAACCTCAGGGACTTCCCGTGAGAGGGAAGGATGGAGACGTGAAATATGCGTCCTTAGATCCATCGTGACAAACCAGTCCTCGGACTTGGCCTGAGACACGACTGATGAGTGTAAGCACCCTGAACTTCAGTCACATGACTGAGCGGTTCAACTGACGCAGATCTACCATCCTTCTTTGGAACAATGAAGTACTGGCTGTAGAACCCGGACTCTCTTCCGTGAGGAGGGACCACCTCGATGGCTTCCTTCCTCAAGAGAGTGTCTACTTCCTGTTCCATGATCAGAGCCTGCTGGGGGCCCACACATGTGGGAATCACCCCGTTGAAAGGCGGTGGCGGAGCGCCGAACTGAATACAAAGGCCTTTCTCTACAGTACGCAGGACCCAATGAGATCCATTTGGCAGTAGTTTCCACGCTGCCTAAATGGTCTACTAAGGGAACCAGTCTCTCCAGACTTGCCTCTGATGTACCCAGAGCTGCTGGCTCGGTGCCCTGCAGGGGTGGTGAGCTTCTCAGCTCCGCTACACTTCGGGGAGGAAGAAACTGAGAACATCGCTCGCTGGAGCCAGCTGCGCCCTGGAACACTGGCAGGGTTGGCAGACTGATCTCCCGAGGGCACTGGGGGGAGACGGACACTGTATAATGAGGTGTAACCCGCTCTGCCCCAGAGGGGTCTGCCCTTGTAAGTCCTGGCCATAGAATCAGGACTGCCTCAGCCGAAGCCTCCTATTGAACGACGGTCCTCAGACCCGCTTCATTCCTAGGAAGATCAGGCTGATAGAACCAGACCCTGCAAGGCAGGACCCAAAGAGACACATTGGCAGTAGTTTCCACGCTGCCAGATGGTCTCCTAAGGAACCAGTCTCTCGAGACTGGCCTCTGGTGTACCTAGAGCTGCTGGCTTGGTGCCCTGAAGCGGAGGACCGACAGGAGACGGCTGAACCAGGAGCTCTAGGAGACCCCCGCAGGGGTGGCGAGCTTCTCAGCTCCGCTACACTTCGGGGCGGAAGAAACTGAGAACATCGCTCGCTGGAGCCAGCTGCGCCCTGGAACACTGGCAGGGTTGGCAGACTGATCTCCCGAGGGCACTGGGGGGAGACGGACACCCGATCTGCCCCAGAGGGGTCTGCCCTCGTAAGCCCTGGGCCACGCCCGTAGGCTTCTTGGCCCGAGGACCCCTTAGACTTAAGAACGGTCCGCAGATCCGGCTTAGCCTTAGAGGTCCCCGACCCAGAGTGTTTGCCACCACGGCCCCACCTCGGTGGGGTGCGAGTAGCCACGCTCTGTTTTGTGCCTCTCTGAAGAGGGGCTGGCACGCGGAGAGGGCTGCTCCCACCCAGCAGCCCCCTGAGCTAGAGATAGGCGAGGGAGACACGCTGTGTTTCTAGGGAGCTCAGAGATCAGCTTATATTTCAATCAAATTGAGCCCCTATCCCTCATCCAGCTCTCTAAGCAGGTACGTCAGCTTGGTGCGCCTGTAACACTGCCATGGTGTGCAGACACGCACCAGCCTGACCTGCAACCACAAGCCTTCAGAGACAACGCCACGCAAGGGAACCGATAGCTCGCAAGCGTCTGTTCCACTCGGGCATCGTTTCTGATATGAATGAGAAATGCATGCGTCGCCTCAGCAACGCGCGCTGCAACAGCGAGCTCTCACTCAAAGGGGGAAGAACCGCACACGCGGGCTTCCCCGAGTGAGAGCACTAGATCTGGGGAATGCAGGAGGAGATAGGGCGAACCCGTCTCCAACCCGTTCGCCAGATCCATGTTGCGATCCCTGCAAACTCACTCGCCGCCGTGCCTCAGCAGCGGCGGGAATGCAAAATGTACAGCGGGGAGAAGCACAATCAGCCCCCTTTTTTTTTTTCTTTTTTTTTAGAGCTGACTGCGCACCGTTCTCATTCATAATATGCTTGTGCAAACACTGTTTCATTGACGCATCCACCTCGGAGGAGGAAGACATGTCTTAGGGAAGGGAAGAAGATAGGGGCTCGCCCGTCTTCATTCCATACTAGTGATAGCTCACTTCAGAGAGCAAGCACAAAACAGGCAGTTAGCTCCCTCGAGAGCTGAATCTGGGTGCTCTGCAGACCACACACAGACTGTGTGTATCCCCAGCAGTGATATAACGTGTGTAGGGAGGAACACACAGCCCATAATGCGATCTGCTATCGCCCAAGTGCTTGCACATATTGCTGGAGCCTAATTCAAGTGATTGTGCCAGGACAAACAACACTAAATAAGACTCACAACACAAATCGACAGACACACAGACAGAGTAGCGGTTGCTGAATGACAAAAAAGCAAACGCCTGCTCCACCGCACATGCTTTTATGCTTCCCGGTCGGTGACGTCACCCGCCTATGACGTCTCGCCCATCCATTGGACAGATTACACTCTGGTTCAGAGCGCAGTCACGCTGGAGGAGTTCCCCTAGCGCTTTCGACGCAGCTCGAGTTCCTGGAAGGGAATCACACAGAAATAGTGCTGTGGTCCTACCTGCTCCAATCTCTATTCATTGATAATCCCTCCCCCTGGAATGTTGGCCTGTTCCTCCTACAAAGCTATGGTATGGCTTCAGAAGACTTGGACTATAGCAGAGAAGGTGTATAGACCTCTTTCACACTGTTAAATCTGGGTTCCCACAGCCTTTGACCAAAGAATTCACGTGATTTTTCTTTTACAGTCATTTGTAATTACTGGACCTTTTTATCATAGTGATTCTACTTGCAAAAAGTAATTTTCTGCCAAAAAAAAATTAACTATAAAAATTTAAATAATTTACAGCATTTACACATTTCTCTGACTTTGACTTTTAAGATGATTTAAGTTTTTACCATGCTTTTTAAGTTTTTCATTAAGGCTTTGAGCTAGTCAATGACAACTTTATTTTACTGGCTAGATTTGTATTTCTTAAAGGAAATGGCAGAACTTGCAATGCATTGTGTGATAAATGTGATTATAAATCATTATGCAAATATTATAATAATATAATCACTGGGAGGTCTCAAATCTGAACATAATTTTCTTAAAAGCACTTTTGACATCTTAATGTCACTAATTTTGCCGTTCGTTCATTCTCTCATTTACTAATTCACTTGTGCATTCATTTTTATAATTAAATTTACTTTAGCATTTTGCTTGTCTATCTTTTGATTTTTTTGTGAAATTATCTAGTTTGAATTGTTAAACTTCTACTTCTACTCATCCCTAAGTGCACAATGAATTTTTAAACTTTGTTTACTTTACACTTTATTATTCATTTAATTTGCCTTGAAATGGAAACTTGTCATTGGCACCGGTGCTAAAAAATTATGTTTGTTCAAATTATTATTATTTTTTCCAGTGCCAAAAACAAAATTTAATTCTATGGCAAATCGAATATATACTAAAGCATAAAGTGTGAACTCTAGTGTCTCGAGGGTTGAAATGATCTCCAAAATACATTTGAATGGAGATGTTGGCGATGAATTGATTGCAGAAAAGTGGAGAGGAATAACAAAAAGACATATGAGGGATTTCAATACAATGATCACCTTTCAGCTCTGTAATTAAGTGAGGAAATGCTATCTGCATTTCTCACACTGGAGTTGGCCCAAATGCAGAGGGCACTTGCTAACCTCACTTTGATTTGTTGGAGCAGGAGGCAGTGGAACGGCACCTTGGCTAATGAACGGGGTTATAATTGAGATGGAACGAGCCGCAGATATATTCAGCTCTGCACCGCTCAAGTAACACACCGCCCTGCTGGCTTAAAGAGTTCAATACGAGAGCCGTCGCCTTTCATTGCAAAATTTTAAAACAAAGGTACTTCACGGGGAGGGGAAAGGGAGATTAAGATGCATTTCTTGCTTCTTCACTTAAATAGAGGCGACAGACTAATTTAATTGCTCATCAGCTAATGATGCTGTTTTAAAGCGCTAATATCCCTCACTCTGACAGCAAGGCCGATAAGAGCGCCAACGGAACCAATGAGGGGACAGCGGCACACGAAGAAAGAAAACAGTAGGGAAAAAGAGAAATAGGGAGCGAAAGAGAGAACGGTTGTGTAATTACAGCCCTTTACTGTGAAATTAAAGCATTGTCACAGAGCGTGCCAGCTCCTCCCCGCACCAGTGTTAGGACTTCATCTTCCGCTCATAAATACAGTCAGAGCTGGGTAATTATAAACGTTTTGTATAGTTTCAGGCACGAATAGCAATGAAAGGCAAATTGCTCGTTCTCTTTTTTCTTTTGTTCATAAGTAGTCAAATTCAAATAATAAAAAAACGAGCGGGAAAGTGAAGTGGCTGTGTGAGTAATGTGCGTTTGAACAGCCAGTTATTTCCAGAGCCGCCTGTAAATCTGGATGCGGCCGGACGGAGTTCTGACAGCATTGCAACCTTTAGAAAATTTGATGATAATGCCTCAGACCTCTGAATGGATGTGGGCCTGAATTTATTGCCTGGCCGAGAGAGCTTTTCTCGGGAAAGCTCATAAATTCGCCTGTAGGGATAGTGAGCACACTGTTTAAAGAGATCGATCGACTGTGCCGACATGTGCCGTGTGACATCAACACAAAACCATGTACGTTTCCTGCCTGTATCAGGGTACATTTTCACTTTAGGGCTGTTTGTATTGGTTAAGCTACACACACAAAAAGGAATTTCCTGTAGAAACAATTTTTGCTCAGTAAATTTCACAAAAAAGTTAGAAGGAAACAACAAGTAGCATTAAATTAAACATGAAATTTTGAAGCAGAAAAAAATCAAGTAATGTTTTCTTTGAAAAAACATTTTTATAGTCTAGTTAGGAACACAGAGGCCCAGTTTCACAGACAGGGCTTAGACTATGTAGTTACATAATGTTTTAGTTGTGGCTTAAGTCCAAATCATTTTCAGGGCCATTTTAAAAGGGTAGAGATGCATTCACAGCAGCCCTGGATCGTTTATGTCATTGTAAATATGTCACAGTGAATAAAAGAAGCTTGCGTTTAGCTTCCTTTTGTTACTAATGGATTGTGGTACGTGATGAACTCTGTTCCCTCTGTTTGAACCCAAGAGATCGGTTGTGTTTCAACAAACTGTTTTTAGTTACTGAATTCATGAAAGAGGCAAGAAAAATCAATGCAGAGAGCTATAGAGACTTTGTGTCGATCCAGGTGCTCTGGTCAATAAAGAGGCCACATTAACCCTCTGTGAACACGGGCTTATTCAATTAAAGACTGTTAGCATAAAAGCACAGCCATTTCTGTGTAAAGGAGCATTCATCCTGACAGCGATGAAATCACTGCAGGCCACTGAGTCATTCTTAAAATATTGTAAATTTGTAAATGTGTATTATTGTAAATTTAAAGTAGTAAATAAAATATCACTCTTTTTTTTTTTTGTTAATAGAATAAAATCATATTTTTAAGATTTGTCTTTTTTTACTATAATATCAAAATTACATGAACGGGTGATTTTTAGATCATTTTACTTTGAGTGGTTGTTACCATTTGTTTTGTATATGTTGGCTTCTACAATTTTCAATATGTACCATTAAAGTAATAATATGTCCTAATATGTATCCTTAAAAAGTAAATAATGTATTAAGTAAATGAGGTATACTGAGTGTATGATGAAACTTCATTTATTATAATTTCTTTCTTCTTTTTTCGATTTCTGTAATCAAAATATTTTCTAGGGTGGTATCACCCTAAGTGGTAATCAACTTTAGGAACTGCCTTTTTTAACCACAGCACAAGTATTCATAATGAGACATAAAGATATCTGTATAATATTATAAAAAATTCAAAAGATGGTCATTTTGAAATTTCATTTCAATCTTGGAATAATATCTCTATTATTATTGTGCAAATAAGTAAGATTTGAAGCTTATGTCTCCATTCTTGACCAGAATATGTTTCAGAAAAGCTGCTACTGTATACCATTTTTAGAATGTGTGTGTGTGTGTGTATGAAGAGTTCATTTGCAAAAACCGATAAACACCACTTTAAAAAAAAAAAAGAGCTGAGTGCCGTGCATTATTCTCCACATATAGCGCGATCTGAACCCTAAACATGTTTTGTTAAAAAAGCTGGTATTGACCACTTTCAAGGCATCGCAAGTTCACGTTTTACTGCAGAAGCCGACAAGCGCCCTTGTTGTTTTTGATCAGAAACCGATAAGTCCATTTTAGCGAATCAGCGCGCTGTATTCAGGTCAGGTGACAAGGCTACTTTCACTTTGAAAAGACATGCTAGCTGAGAGGAATTTTGTCAAAGCTGACTAAAAGTGATCAAGGAATGGATAATTTCGACGAACTTATCGTCAAACTTATGATGAACCTGTGATATCTTCTTCAGGGCGAAAAAGGAAAATAAAATCTGAAACATTTTCATGGATCCTTGCGAAAGCAGTGCGTTACAATGGTGAGGGAAAAGCTGCATGTATTGCATGTAATCACATCCATAATCTATGATCACAACAACAACAACCTTTGTTTTTTTTTAACTCTAAAACATGAAATGTGGAGTTATCTGCTTTTGCAAAAACAACTGTTGGAGTTATCTGCTTTTGCTATAAAACAGACACAGTAACTCCTCACATTTTTGTAAATATTTTATTATGTCTTTTCATGTGACAACACTGAATAAAGGACACTTTGCTACAATGTAAAGTAGTGAGTGTACAGCTTGAATAACAGTGTAAATTTGCTGTTCCCTCAAAATAACTCAACACACAGCCATTATTGTCTAAACCGCTGGCCACAAAAGTGAGTACACCCCTAAGTGAAAATGTCCAAATTGGGCCCAAATTGTCAATATTTTGTGTGGCCACCATTATTTTCCAGCACTGCCTTATCTTCATCCTGGTTGTGTGTGTCATCATCGAATGCAAGATTCAGAATACAGAAGTAATGGATATAACTGATACGACACATTCCCTGCTTTTAATATCTGAAGAATTAATGCAACAGGACACAGCTGATCACTTAGAAAGACGTGTGAGGCAACTGTGACATTCTGTATTTTGTCTCATATTCATCTTTTAATCATATTTGTAAATGTCTTGACTCCACAGCCAACAGAACAATTTTGTCTTTACTGTTCCAATACTTTTGGAGGACACTGTGTGTGTGCATATATATATATATATATATATATATATATATATATATATATATATATATATATATATATATATATATATATATATATATATTCTATTTATTAAAGCCAAGTATGAATCTCATCAAGTTAATGTATTATTTTACATTTAATCAAGTATTTTACATTTATTCCAAAACAATAACATAAGGCCCAATTAAGACTCTGTTCGTTGGTTTCATGTAGCTGTTCAGAATCTAACCTACTAGCATTCTTTACAATACAATTCTCATTATAGATGAATGACTTATGACTGCTATGTTGCTGTCAGTGTGAACATCCCTTCAGAGTGAATGTGTGGACGGTGAATGTCGTCACAAAGTTTATATATTATTTCCTCTTCTAAGGCAGCACAAGAGCTGATAAACCGCTATGTAGATGCTTCAGAAGAGTTTACGAGCAGATTTCTTGAGGGAAATCTATTGTAAATGCCGGGCATTCTCCTGGTAGTCAATGTTTTCTGTCTCTGACAGCTAGAGAGAACAGAGAGAAAAACTCTCAGCAGCTCCTGCCTCTTGTTTTTATTAAACAAAACCTATCAGCATACTAGTTAATATCATATCACTATTGCATCTGTTAAACAGAGCTATTCTCTGCAGGCATCAGGATAACAACCCTGCAGCGTGAACGGTGAAGCTAAAAACTGGGCTCGCCAATAGCTCAGCGTGATTTGACACCCTATCTGAAAACACCTCAGCAGTGGTAATGATTGGCTAAGAAAATGACTCAGAGCAGAGCAGAGGTTAGGCTAATTAGCTTTCAAGTCATCAGCCGTCCACACAGGCAAAATCTCTCCCTTTGAGTACTTTAAAAAAACGGTGAATCAATTCACAAACCAACAATTCTCAACTAATAGTCTTAATGCAGTGCAGCAAGACCAGTAGGTGTTAGTTACTCTCTATTTCCAGTTAGCATTAGCAAGTGTGCTATGGCTGCCTCCTTTGAGTAACACCACATAGTGCGGTTATTAGTGTATGTCTGATGTTGTCAAAAATAGGTCTTAGTCTTGTTGCAAAGCATTTTCATTTTCAATATTTCTTATATGGCATTGAAAACATATTTCATTGTGTTTACGTTTTGGGTAGCAAGTTCAGAAGTCAAGCTCTCAAGAAACATGAGATAAAGTACATGAGCTAAAGTGGGTTACGTCCCATCGGTGTTTATGGTAATGAGGACAACTAAGTTGCAGGTGATACTGGGACAGATAGTTTTGACCTCAGATGCATTGCTATCTTATCTCCCATTAGTGGAGGACCTCAGTGGATTACTGTTGGAATTTAGTTGGAGAAAAGAAAGTCACAAATGATATTTCTTCAATATCTCAGTTGTTTCATATTATTATTAAATTATTATCTACAAGACCAAATGGTCTGATGTTTGCCGTTTAGATCCAGTTCGTAGCTCTATACTTAGACTTTATGGCTTCACTTGTCTCATTTGTGTCTCTTTTAATTTTAATGTTAGATGAAAAGATTTGAGACAAACCTGATCTGTACATCATAACAGATAATTGCATTAAGTCACCACTAGCAGAGACTTAAATTTGACAGCATTTGTTTTTTGTTTTTTTTAGTCATAGTCTTTTGCCATTTAGTTTTAGTAGTATTTTAAAGTATTTTAAACCCTGATGTCACATGGACTATTTTACCGATTTCCTTTCTACGTTTCTGGACCTGGGAACATTACAGTTGTGTTGCTGTCTATGGAGAGTCAGAGAGCTCTTGGATTGTATCAAAATTATTGAATTTTTTTGATGAACTATCCATTTAAAGAAACATATTAGTGCCTAAAGTGTACATATAAGTACCTGAGTGATGCATGTTAGTACCTTTTGAAAGGGTACAGCCCTAGTGACAGCTTTTAGTGACAGTACCTTTTCCTGAGAAAGTTGTGTAATTTATGTAAAAATGGCTGCAAATATAAAGAAAAGCAGCGAAGACATCTCTTAATGGCTAATATGTGATCAGATTCTAAGTAGGCATAAAAGGAAAGCTTATTCCTCTCCAATTTAGTCTAATAAGACATACCTTTTCATCCTCGTAACAGATCTATGACAAACAGCTAAAATTAGTTTGTGTGACTAAATGATAGTCTCTCGGATAAATGAAGTCAGTGCGTAATTCAGTAATGCCAACTCGTTCCAGAGAGACTATTAGATTTACAACCCTAAAGCACGTTCATCATAACTTTTCTTCGTGATATTCACAGGTCACGTAAATAATTTAAAACACTCTTATCATTTTGTAATTATTTTGGATTAATATGACAAGGCTGTGCATTCACAGGGCACGTTTCTCTCGTTTCTATGCCGCCCGAAGGGGTTAAACTAATGAACAATGACTTAATTTAGCGTTTTAATTTCGATGCAGCAGATCTTATGCATATTCATATTTTTGAAAATAAGCAATTAAACTGATGCTGTTGTTGATATCAGGGGAAAAGTCATTCAAAACCAATCAGAAGTAACAGGTTTTCGGAGAAGTTTCACTCAGGTGCATTTCGCATTAGGCCGTCTCTCGTGAGATGCCCAACAAAACCTTTCAATGACTGAAAATAAGCTACTGAATAACAAACGTATCACTGCCTCTACAGAAGCTTTAAATGGCCAGATAATCATAAACAAGCTTTTTGTGACTCTAAATGACTGTGAATGAAGCCATTTGAAAGGCACATTGTTTTCATTGTGATCTCCATCTTCAGTCATCAGAGACAACTCTCAAGGACTACTTGACTTTGTCTTTTGTAACAAATGTTAAACAGAAAAGGGAGAGATTAAAATAATGGATAATAGCGATAAAATAAGGGATTAAAAAATATATTTTTAAAATGTATGTTATTATTACTGAATAATATCTAAAGTAATTTTATTTATATATTTCAATATCTATAATATCATTCAAATGTGTGTGTGTGTGTGTGTGTGTGTCTGTGTACACAATAAAAATAAAATAAACTTTTACATTTATTTTACATTCATTTGTAAAATATATATGTAAAATTTTACATAGATATAATTATATTTTATCTAAATGTAAAAAAATGTAATAATGCTTACTGTTATTGTTTTAAACAGAAAAGTGCTATTGAATTTTTTTTTTATGTATAATAAAATGTGTATATATTATAATTAAAATGTGTGTATGCACAAAAAATTCTATAGATTTTTACATTTATAATAAATAAAAAAACATTTATATATACAGTTTGATACTGTATATTTAAAAAAAATAATGATTAAAAAAATTATTAATTAAAAATATAACATAATTTATTGTTTAATACAAAATAATACAAAAACATTTGTACATGTAGTATATAATCTTTTATTACATCATGAACAGCACTCTCTGTGGTGGACACCATGAACTGGTGTGATTACCACTACTGGATGAAGATGTGCGGCGAGAACCACAGCTCTAATTGAATAATTGCCATTCGCCCAAATGATCCCAGTGCGGATCCTCTTCTCATCAAAAGTGTGCAATATTAACCATGACACAGGCAGAACCGGACGGTAATTAATGCACCAAATCAATTACAAATCACTCCATTTGGAGAATTCCTGCAGGAGAGCCCCTCATTATCAGGGTACTGATGGAGTCCCGTTCCCAGGAGGAGAGACACTGCTCTTCTTTAGCTCAATCCCGACGCAGTGTTAGATTTACACTGCTCAAGGAGATGATTGGAGTGCCAAAGTCACAGATCTGTACAGGCTGTTCCTCTCTTCTGCTCAATCATCTGTCCTAAAATCAATGACATAGAGAAAAAAGAAATATGATTGACATGAAAGGACGTCTTAAATGTGAATGCATCTAAACTAATGTAACATGCAAGAGAACTGTTGGTTCTTCTCTATGGTGGGAAAAGCAGCATATTGTAAGCTACTGTGTGAGGAAAAATATATATATATAAAAAAATGTATTTCCCCCACACCCCCAAAATTAGATATTAGCTTTTTCATATTTATTTTTAGACTATTATCTGGAAATGTTTACTAATTAAGTACTAATTAACTATTTACATATTAAGTTTGCATTCCTTTTTTCTACCCATTATTAGAGTAATATTAAGTACTTTTATGCCTGAAAATATTTTTTTATAAATTAATGCAGATTAATTTGTTAAGAGCTTAACACAATAAATATAATTCCAAAGTGGTGTTAAACACATTGAATAAATATTTTAATAATTTAAAAAATAAATAAATAACAAGGTTAACCCTAACCCTTCCCGATATTGAGCCTGGGTAGTAATGTATGCTATACCTTAGCCAGTGTTTGATGCAGTGAGTGTGAAGTCAGTGTGACTGAGATTCCTACCATGATGGCTAAGTATTTTTCAAAGCACAAAATAGCTAAAAGTAAGTGAAACATTTACCGTTTGTTGGCTGCAATGCCAATAGAAGAAGACCAGAACTTTTTTCACAGAGCAGCAGAATCTGGAAAATCTACTTTTCAACTCCCGTAACAGCCCAGGCGAGGAGACCTTTAAAACTCAAGGAGAGCAAACGTTCTTAAATCGTGATTTAACATCTGCTTTCGAGACTGATCTGCCACCTGCCAGGGCAAAGCTCATGCATCATTGTCTGCTGCCGATGATGTCATTTCCTAGATTCAGCGGCTGCAAAGTTGAAAATTCTTCTCCCTCTGAAGGCATGCAGGGTTCGGCTACAGTGCAGGGCACATTTTGACATTCAATGCACATTGAGCCAAACCTCAAAGTTTAAGGTTAATGCATCAGAAGCGTATCATTTCCTGGAAGTTTCTAGACGACATCTTTTTCCATATCGTGACCTTTCTTGAATGTAAATATATAGGTGATTTTTATTTTTTATTTTAAACCAAGAAGTAAAAATAACGAGGTTCACTGAGTCTGTGAGAAATCTACCAGGCGATTGAAATGGCAACACAGGAAGTGCATCTAGAACTGAGCCCTGCAATAGAGGAAATCCTTGTGGTGGCAGATCAAATAAAAAATGTGAAGGTTTGTCACAAGCATGCCGATTCTTGCCAGCATCACATATTTAACATTTCAGTGTGCAGAGGACAAGATAAAAAGGAATCGGAAACAGACAGACTCTATATCATCTGAATCAAAGAGAAAATGCTTTTGAAGACAAAATGGAGTAGACATATTCACTTTGACTAGGAGGACACTGTATGAGGACAGATACTGTTTGGAATGGGGAAAACTCTTGTTTAAAGGAATAGTTTACCCACCTCTTTACCGACATATCTGAATGGTGATTTATGTTGAAAAAATTCTGCAGTGCATAAAACATACAAGTAAGAAAGTTCATGGCTACACCATTGCTCAGATGTTTGTGGTCAGTAAGATCAAATATTTATTTATTTAAAATAAATTAAGTCTTATATACAGCATGGATGCATTAAATTGTTAAAAGAAACACTTAAAATAATCAGTAAAGACTTTTACAATGTTACAGAATTCTATTTTAAATAAATGCTGTTCTTTTAGAAAAGTTTCATCAAAGAATTCTGGGAAAAAAAGTAGTAATGTTTCCAATATTATTATTGATATTGAGTCAGGTGACACTGAAGACTGGAGTAATGGTAATTCTTATCATATTTCACAATATCATTGTTTTTTTGTATTTCTAATCAAATAACTGCAACGTTGGTGTGTATAAGAGACCTCTTTCAAAAACATTAGAATATTTTGTGGTATTGTGTATTCCATGTCTTTTGAAGCATTGTAATAGCTAGAGGAACGAATCAAAATTTAAGTTGTTTTTTCAGTAATAATTACTTAATTTAAAATCTGTAGTTGGTATCATTGGCACCACATTGCATTGATTTATGTTTGTCACATGACTAATGACTAATGCATGGAAGGTTAAAAAAACATGGACATTGTGAACCTTTTATGGTGTTTTTTTGGTGCCTAGAAGTATATATCACCATCCACTTTTATTTTATGATTGGACATTCTGTCTAACATCTTCTTTTGTGTTTCATGGTAGGAAAATAAAATAATACAGTTTTGGAACAGGATCATTGGTCAGTAAATAATGAAAACAGATTTTATTTCTGGATGAACTATTCCTTTATGGAGAGGCAGAGGATTTCTGTGGCAGATGCGAGCACATGTTGAGGAAAAAACGGAAAGGGAAGTGATCTGTATCATGGCTAGAGTCAGCAGGAGGAGATGGCTATCGCTCTTAATTACTGTTGAGCTCAATCAATACCATAGGAACTCAAGCATGGTTCACTGTGGGGTGCTGAAGTGAGAGCTTTTATTAAGTGCAGATAATACAAATAGATGAATGATTATATTAAGACATCTGAGAAAACACTGTTTTCATGAGATATCTCCCAGCAGCGAATCCCAGTAAATTGAACACACACACACGTCTCTAGAGAGAGGATGAGAGTGCCGTATTTAGTGTCATAGCAGTTCTGCTGTTGTGATCTTTAGTCCGCAGGGAAAAGGTGGAAAGTGGAGGAAACAGGATAAAAGACAGACTTCCTGCAGAGTGACAGGTTTTCTTTCTCTTGCAGTAATCCAGGCTCCTAACACACAATCCCAGCCAGCCTCCATCTTAGAATGTGGCGTCCCTGTAAGAGCGCCCACACTTTCCGACCCCCTCGAAGTGTGAGATGAAAGAGTTTGCATGATCCGAAGGGACCACCCACTCAATCAGAACTGGATCTTGTAATGAGCTTCACACGTGTGAATGGACCCGCACACACAGATGTTTGGAGCTGATCTTCACAACAGTGCTTAACTTTAAACTGTTTATTAGCTGAACAATTGTGCAAAGAATCACAATTAGTGCAGATACAGTACATAATGCTATATTTCAAAGCCCTAATATGATAGATAGATAGATAGATAGATAGATAGATAGATAGATAGATAGATAGATAGATAGATAGATAGATAGATAGATAGATAGATAGATAGATAGATAGATAGATAGATAGATAGATAGATAGATAGATAGATAGATAGATAGATCTGTGCAGTGATATGTGCAGGATGGGCCAAGCTGAACAAATTTTCAAGCACATTAAAGATTGAGCTTGTCATTTTAAGAATGGATATTAGTATTGTTCTGCTTCCTTTAACGTTTACGTAATGTTTTCTGTTTTTAATATCACTTTGAAAGTGTAAAAAAGAATGGAAACAGCATTATATGTTTTAAATATTTATTTATTTAATTTATTTATATAAAGTATCAGTACATCTGGAAAAGCTTGTTCTGTATCATCTGTACACAGATGGAGCACTCCTGTGCCAGACATGTATCCCAAACATATTTCAGGCAGTGAAATATAAAGATATCATGTTGGAGCAACAACACTCCGCTGAGCCAGATGGTTTGAAAAAGCATGTTTGCTAAAACAAAGCCCAAAGCTCCATTAATGATCGGTGACATCACTGTAGCGGTGGGCAGCTGTCTGTTCCTGTGGCAGAGCAGCAGTATGAAGGAACAGGAAGATTCGCTATAGGAACTGTTTACAGTGCTGTCAGCTCTTAGCTCACTCCACCTTTAAAACATGTCATCCGACTCTCTCCTCCCTGAAATGACAGGTTGATCCCTCTGGAGGTGCAGCTGTTAAAGCATGGATATGGTGTTTTACAACAAACGTGGTTGTTTCCGATAGTGTGTAATCGTCCGTATCTCAGACTTTTAGAAGATATGAGAAATCTCATTCCTTTTTTGCCATTCTGTGATATTGCATTTACCATTGCTATATGCACAAATAATGCACATCACCTCAGCTTATTTCTTCTTGCACACGATAGACTTCTAGCTTTATGCCAGTAATCATAACGTTTATTGTACCTGCATCATTTTTTCAGTGATGCAGGCACATTTTAGGTCGTATATACTCTATAAGTTTCAGTCAAGTTTCTTATGCTCACTCAAGCTTGATTTATTTGATCAAAAATACAGTAAAAACTGTAATATATAGGTGAAATATTTTTAAAATTTAAAATGACTGTTTTAAAATTGAATATATTTTTAAAAAGGTAATTTATTTGTGTGAATGTAAATCTGAATTTTCAGCAGCCATTACTGATGATTTGTTGCTTAAGAAACATTTCTTATTTTCAATGTTGAAAACAGTTGTGTGCTAATGTGACTGTTTTTACTGCCAATTTATTGATTCCTTGCTGAATATTATTTATTTAATTATTAAGTATTATTTAATTCAAAAAGCTTTTAACAGTAGTGTATTTATTTATTACATGGCTCACTGCATTGTATATATATATATATATATATATATATATATATATATATATATATATATATATATATATATATATATATATATATATATATATATATATATATATATATATATATATATATATATATATATATATATATATATATTTATTATTATTATTATTATTATTATTATTATTTATTTATTTATTTATTTATTTATTTTTTGCACAAGCATGGCATTCTGCGGTCAAATACATTTTTAATGTCCGCTAAACTCTACATTTGACCATTTCTATGTGCAAGTGATTTCTAACATGGTTTTGCTTGTTTAATGTAATTCTTGTAGTACTTTAGGCTCTTCTTTAATGGAATCAGTTTTACTCAAATCAATATTGTAATGCGTTTAATCATATGTTTCTCATCATGGCTGCCCTTTGAAGGTTTGGATCACTTGCTTATAACTTCAGGGTGTGTAGGAGTTATTAGAGTAAATATGAAGAGACAATGTTTTATTGTTTTTTTGGTACCACTTTATTTTACGGTTACATCTATTAGTTGCTTATTAGCATGATTATTACTAGAATATTAGCCATGTATTAGTGCTAATTAAGCACATATTAATGCCTTATTCTACATTACCTTATTCTACATCCCTAATCCTAGCAAATACCTAAATTTAACAACTACCTTACTAACTATTAATAAGCAGCAAATTAAGAATTTACTAAGGGAAAAGTCGTAGTTAATAGTTAACTTTTAAGTGTTACCTATTCTAAAGTGTTACCGTTTTTTTTTTTTTTACCGTCTTTTGTTGTCTTACAGTAAGGCACTTACAATATATGGGCTTCACAAATATAAACAGTATTTGAATTTTTATCTCAGAATGTAGCTGTATGAGCAGCGAGGTAATATTCCAAAATGCTGCAATCCATTTATTTAACATGCAGTATGAAATTACAGCGAACACCTCTCTGTCTGTCATGCCTGCGCCTGAGTTTCAAATATTTGCTGTCACATAATGTTTTGTGGTAATCAACATATTCTGCAGGCTTTGATTATCAACGAGCCTGACATGAGTCTGTTGCACTGTCTAAACCAATGAGAATCAAGCAGAGCGCTGCGCTGCGCCTTTCATTCACAATTCCTCTCACAGTGGGAGCCTGGCGTCTCCGTCAGTCCACACAGATTTGACAGATGACACGCTGTATGTTCTCTGGTGACGGGAATATCCATACAGACGTTTTATTAGAGAAGTTAATTGGTTTAATGTTTCTCAAAGGTTTGTTTACATTTATCATTCTTATTCATAAAATAGAGTCTTTGTGAAAAATTAAAAGGGGTTGTAGTTTTTTTTTTATTGTACTTTTGTTTAGTTTGTTCAAGCTAGAACGTCCTTCTTTTTTGGTTGAAGGGTGAGATGAAACACATCAGAAGCATCTTTGTGAGATCAAAGCATCGACACAAGTATTATTTATTTCAAGTGTCACTATTTGAAGTAAACATAAGGGAGAGAAATAAAGGATAAATGGAGCTGTGGAGAGGGTTCAGGGCTGCATAACTCTGAAACATGATACATCTAACAATAATAGTGTTCAGGATTGGAATCAGGATTCAGATTCCAATTACTAAAATGTTTTTTTTTTTAATTACACTGTATATTTATCATAATAGCAGTTGCAGGAAACACTGTCATATTAAGTTTTGTATTTGAAGAAGTGTTAATGTAATTATAATCATTCAGCACTTGTATTATTTATTATTTTAATCAGTTGTCCTAGTGCTTTGTATAACTAGAAAAATATATACTCATACAAATGCAGATGGAGTTTTACCATTTTATTAATTTCTTTGTACATGTCTAGAAATCATGTAATCATGTTTTTAAGATTAGAGATTACATTACATTGTCATTTTCTTATTTGAAATCATTGTCCTTTTGAGGGCCTCCCACTAATGGGCCCCAGGCTCTGGTTGAGAACCACTGCAATATAGTATAACATGGATCACTTGAACATTGAAATACTTTTGTGAATGTAGTAGGCTACTTGGTACTTGCCATGAATAGGGTATAACTTAGGGCCAATATTTGATGTGTTAAAAACTATTTAACTTTTATTGTTGGTTCATTTTCCACTCTCTCCACCCTCAATACCACGACTGAGGTGCCCTTGAGCAAGGCACCGAACCCCCAACTGCTCCCCGGGCGCCGCAGCATAAAATGGCTGCCCACTGCTCCGGGTGTGTGTTCACGGTGTGTGTGTGTTCACTGCTGTGTGTGTGCACGTTGGATGGGTTAAATGCAGAGCACGAATTCCGAGTATGGGTCACCATACTTGGCTGAATGTCACTTCACTTCACTTCACTAATTTTGTTAATAATAATGATTTAACAAGCATTTCTTACAAGATAAATAAATACATAACAAAAAATTATTTTGCTTTTAATCAGGATGCCAGCTTGTACTGTATTCATAAAAAAGTGCCACCTGGATGTTGTGTCAGAAGTTTGCTAATGAATAATGACCACCAACTCTGCTAATAAGTAATTATAATAATCAAACTGAGTATTTGCATATTGATAAATATGTACTCATTATAAAACGCATATAAAAATGTAGCGGAGAGACGCTGTTCTTGTATTTTCTAAGGGTAGGATTCATTAGCATAAGAAAACGCAGTGATCCAAACCCGGGAACCTCTATGTAAGTCTCCGCCCACCCTTCCAAAAGACACAACAAGATCTATATGTATGTAAATGAGCACTAATTAGCATAATGGTATACACAGGGGCATGGTGTTGCTATAGGTTTACACTCCCTATTTTATATCTCTCTCAATCTCTCTTTGTCTGGTATATCCTCCTCCTCACTCGTTTCCAGCTACTCTTGTCGTCTCTGAACTGGAACAGGTGGAGTATTAATTATGCATTAAAATATACAGAGGACCAACTATGATCCACTCGACTGCAGCCCTGCCGCTCGCCTCATCCTCATCTCTCTGTCCATCCCAGCTCTGCTTCTCTCTTCATTCCACTCTTGTTTGAGGATTGCAGGAGTTTATTTCCACACTGAGCACGTCTCGGAGAGTGAAAAGGGGGTTTTGTTTTTGCGGCACACTTCCTCTACCCTGACACTCTACTGCTGAGAAAAGACAGAATCCCTGGAAATCTAGTGAATCTGTCCATATCTCTTTCTTTTACTTCGTTCACTGCTGTTTTCTGACTGCTTTTGAATGGAAGGCCCAGGGTGGATTCACTAAACAATTGTGACTTTTGCGCACTGTATTTTACCACAGAATCTCTGTATTTTACCACAGTGTCTCGTTCACTAATTGCTCACATTTAATGGTTCCAAAAGGGAGCAATTCCAGAAGAAATATTTTAGGTTCCCCAAAGAACTCAAAAAATAAAAATTCTAAAGTGTGAAGAACTTTTTCCAATATAAAAAAAACTTTTGTGCAATGGGAGGTTCTTCGTGGAACCATGAATGCCTTTATTTGATGGAGATAAACATTATAACTGGCCGTATTTCCAGAATCCATGCTGTAATTTGAATGGTAACATAAGGTAGACTCACTTCAGATGATCTGGTCTATGTTCCTGTATCTTAAAATAACTTTCTAGTCCATATAACAGAATCTTCACCAGCACTTATTGTCTTCCAAAGCTCAAATGCCCTTCTACTGTAATTATCATGAGAGCTTGAAGTGGACCACTGTCGTCAGAGCTTCCAAAACCAACATCAGGGCTCCCATATCTCCCGCTCTTTCCTCGCACCTCATGGAGGAGTATGAGCTGTATTTATAGATTGGCTTTATCAGGACTGTAGGCCTGTTTCCTTCAACAAGCATCACAGCGGTCCAAATGGCTCTTAGTGCTGGGTGTATCTTTAAGTGCTTTATAAGACCACCTTTATAAGAGTCTCGCTCATTGGCTTCTAAAAGCATCTTTGGCATCTGTAGTCACTTTATAAGTACAGCAGTTATATGTATATTTATATGTTTATGTATATGTATATGTTTTTTTTTTCTTTTTTGTTTACTAGAAATACTATTTGTCAGTGAGGATTCATTAAATTAATCTAAAGTGGGAGAAAAACATTTAGAATTTACAAAAAAAAACATAAATTGTTATTTTCTGTTCTATTCATCAAAGAATCTTCAATGTTTCAAATAAATCTATTATGTTTTCAAAGATATTAAGCACATGTCACTTACTGATAATATTAAGTACATCTTTTTTTCAGCAGATAATACACTCTAAAAAATGCTGGGTTAAATACAACCCAGTGCTGGGTAAATGTTGGACAGAATACATGCTGGGTTGTTTTCAACCAACAGTTGGGTTAAATGTTTAACCCGACCTTCTGGGCAGTAACCCAACCGCTGGGTCTAAACAACCCAAACTCTTGGTTCGTCCATATTTAACCCAGCATTTTTTAGAGTGTAAGAAATGTTTCTTAAGCACCAAATCATCAAATCAGAATGATTTCTAAAGGATCATGTGATGAGGAAGACTTGAGTAATGACTACTGAAAATTCTGTGAGATTTATCATCAATAAATTACATTAAATATTATAATAATAATATAGTATTGTAATAATATTTCCACATTATTAAACTCTAAAAAATGCTGTGTTAAAAACAACCCAGTACTGGGTAAATGTTGGACATAACACATGTTGGGTTGTTTTCAGCCAACAGTTGGGTTAAATGTTTAACCCAACCTTCTGGGCAATAACCCAATTGCTGGGTTCATCCATATTTTACCCAGCGCTGGGTTGTATTTGACCCAGCATTTTTTAGAGTGTAGGCTACAGGTTTTTACTGTATTATTGTTGTTACTGTATTTGTGATTATATGTACAACACCCTTGGTGTACATGAGAAAGATCTTTCAAAAACATAGTACTATATATAATATATAATATCTGATATCTTTTGAACTATTTATTTTTGTAGCACAAAAAAAAAGTAAAGGATTTGTCTAAAAAATAAAGATGGACAGTTTGGACTATAGATCTAATCCTGAATTGCAATCATACACATTTTTCATACAAACTTTTTTCTACTTTTTAGACATGTTTACCAAAAATGTCCAAAGTTTTAGTTTTTTTTCCCAAAGTTTTAGTTTTAGTTAGTTTTTTTGTTTGTTTTTTATTCAAAGGTTTGTTTTTAACTCTGTAGAGGATTGATCGCCTTGAGTGAAATTCTTACTCCAACAAAAATGTTGAAATTTCTAATCTTACACATGAACACAGACATCGCAAACAAAGATGCAGTGGCAGGTCTTCCTTTTGTTACAGTTAGAGGTGCTCCTGACACCAGAGCACTAACTTTGCCTTCACATTAGAAGTGAAGGTACCTAGATGTTGAAGCAGAATGAGGCATGGCTTTGTGTGTCCATTGATCTCTATAGCTGCTCAGGTTGGATGTGTTATGTTTAACAACAGGTGGAAAGAGCTCCTCACTGATGCCATGTCATTAGATATAAACTGTGCTTGTAATCACAACAAGGTGTTTACCTTTATTTATGTGCTTCATTATTGAGCAAACAGCAAGAAGAAAGAGGGCCCCGTCCTTTCCCTCTCCTCCACTCTCTTCTCCACTGTCGAAAGTATCGATCCACTGGCTTGAAAATAACAAATTAGTTTGAGAAAGAGGAATTAAATGGTGCTGGAAAGTGAATGCGGGAAGCCAAATAGGCTGTGTGGAAAATCTCTGCAAAGTAATCCTTTAATTAAATTAGGAGAAGTACAACAAAGATGTTGCTGTTTTTTTCTCCACCCTCTACTTTCCCTCTCTCTTTCATGTCTTTTAGACAGCAGCAGGTTCCAGAGGTTGCTAGGTAACTGGGATGGGTTTAGTTCCCGGTGGCCAGGGGTGAGGGGGTTGTTGGCAGGATGTGGCGAGTGCATTGGCTTTTTGTTGGCCGTAAGGAGAGGAAGAGGAAATGGAGGGACCACAGCAAGGTCAAAGGCTTGGCTAGTGTTCGTGCTTTCATCCAAATTCAGATGCCATGATGGGATCAGAGAATGTGAGTGGAGTGGAGTGACAGCATTTTTTTAGATTTTCTGCTCCTTGCTCACTGTTGAAATTTGCTCTCTTTTTTTTCTTGTTTATGGGATGCATAATTTTTATGGGATGGTATCAAATTGGTTAATGATATTAGAAAATATTAATATATATATATAAATATTCTCTAGACCTTGCTTTTTTTTTCATTCCACTTCCCCTGTGGCTCCCATTTTTAAACTCAAAAACATGGTCCCAATGAACACTATATTTTTTCCATATATTAAAATATTGATATTTATCACACTATTTGTTTACCATTAATAAGGAAGGAAATGCTTCTTCACAAGTTTGTTAGAGTTTGAGAATTAATGTTATTTTTAAGATTCTGCACAGCAGTATGAATTAAAACATGGGGGAAACATTAAAAATATGGAAAAATATCTTGGTTGTGTGATATTCCTTAAAAATGGTCAAATTATTATAACAGAGAAGTACATTTAATATATATTGTCCTAATTTCTTCAAGTAAACCAAACTATGATTTTTGCAGTTTGTTGTGAAGATGTTTCAGTTTGTATTTGATGGGAGTTTTTCTTAAAGTAAATGGTGTAAATCTCATTAAGTGACTCTTATAACATAAGACTGATAAAGATTATGTCCTCATATATTGTGATGGTAGACGCTGAAAACATCGCAAGCATCATGCGTGCTTGAGTATATGTGTAGTAGACTCACATGTAGACTTATTAGCGACATGACTTATTAATATGTACTGAGTAAACATGTCCAGAGCTTATCATCACTATGAGCAGTAATATTATTATAGTCTTGATGTGATATCATTTATCGTCAAGCCCTACCCCAACACTTTTTTTAACAAGAAGAGAATTCTTTATAACATTCAATTGCTAAATGACTTGTTAATGTGTTGCACTCTTGATGAAACAGTATCAGTGTTATAGAAAAATAAAACAACAAGTGCTCACTTGTCCAGTCCGCACTGTGTTTGTGTACACTCATTCTGTATATAGCTGCTCTGTAGATGCTATTTCAAGCTGGTCTGCTCTCCGTACCTTCTCGTCGGAAGTCCTGTAACCCCACTTGACACAATCCTCTCAGCGCACATCAGTGATACCCCACGTACAGGCACAGGACGTGCTTCCTGCAATGTCCCTGCAGCTATTAGAACAATTCATTAGCCCAGATAAATGACTGAGGCTCTGACTGGCCTTCTAGCGCTGCTGCTAAAAAGAGCTCACGTCTCTGCCCATTAGCTGGACATGGCGGACGATGACAGCGGCAGGACCGGCCCTGTCATGCTGCATGGGTCCCAAGATGAAGCTCACGTTAACTGACGGCTGTCAGTGAGAGCACTCTCCAATGTTAGCACTTCCTCAGGGCTAATTCTGCCCCCAACACACACACACATTCAGTGTCATCATTCACAGCAGGAGGCGCTCTGTCAGAATGAATGAAACTGTGTCTGCCTTAATGACAGGCGCAGTGACGGCACCAGTATGTCACGCGAGGGTCTCACGGATGTGGTTGGATGGATTTGAGTCATCCCCATGATTATTATCTGTCTAGTAGAGGGTAGAGAGAGAGAGAAACGGTAAAGAAAAGAACAGGGCAGAGAGAGAAAAGACCCTCTGGCTCATTGTGTCCTACTGCTGGCCAGACTGCTGCCCACTCTCAGCACTTCAGCTAATGACTGTATGATGAGCCGAGAGGACTGAGGTGACTCTACATGCAACGTTACATCACGACCACTTTAGATTTCACCTGTGTTATTGAGACGCCAACACATTTGAGCAGAATCCTATGGGAAGGGGCTCTTTTTAATAAGTAGTACTTTGATGAGGTAACTGGCCCTGACCATTCTACCTGAACCAATAAACATAATAGCCGTGTTTCCTCCAAAGCTGCGAATTAAACTTGTGCGCAAAATTGGAATATCGCGTAAAACATTTAAGAATAAGCACCATTTCCATCCAACAAGTCAAAGAGAACAAAATTGTCACTTACTGATAAGCTGGCGCTTCAGAGCGAGCAGATGAAACATAATAAATGCGATCATTGCTTTCAGAGGTGGCTGTCTGCTGTTTGGGAACGCAGTCATGTAAAATAGTTCTGGGAGTCAAAAACCACCTCAAGTGAGCGTGAAAATGTTTTGCGAATTAAGGGATTATTTAAAAAATTTGGTGTTTCCATCACTCGTTTCTGATGCGATTCTTTAAAACGCGAATAAAAACAGGGTGATATATAGCTATTGTCAGACAAACAATATTATTTAAAAAATACAGTAAAGCCTAGCCTTAATGGATGCCAACTAAACAGACAAAACTTAGCTATCTGTTTAAAATAATTGATTTTAGTTTTTATTTATCTAGAATACACACAAAGATTTTATTTCTATGTATTTAATTTTTTGCATTCTTTTTCTGTATTATATATAAATAATATTATTTTGCTTTGCTCATCCGTGTTGATCGTTAATTTCACAAAGCACATTTTTGACAGTTTGTTCGAAATAAAAAAAGACTAGTTTAGATTTTATTCCTATATGTTAAAAGAATTTTTTTTCACTATTTAAAAAAAAGTTATTTTAATGTTTTTCTCCTGAAAAAAAAAAAACTCAGTTGTCCCCACTCACTTCCCCATTTGTCTCTTTTTTAAATTGTATACATAATATTTTGATGTTACTTTTTCTGACTGTTAAATGCTTATAAACACTGTTTAAAGTAGTAGCGCAATTACATTATGGGCCCTTACACTTTTAATCAAAATAATAGAATTACAATGCTATTACTAACGCACACACACATACACAAGGTACAATATAAACAGCATTGCTTGAGAAAAAAAATTATTTGGTTAGAATACAAAAATTTGTCCATAATGTGGTGGAAGTTGGAGGTCTCTAGGTGGACAGAAATTAGCTACATTTATTGATTTTTTTCTTCTCTAAATCAGGTTTTTTTTCCCATTTTGATATCTTTTTTTTTATTTTGTTCTTTTATATCCAGCAGCTCCAGTTGATTCATGTTGATGTTTGTTGATTAATGTTTGTGCTTTATTCTGTCTGCAGTCCATTCGTGAGGTGACCGGCTATGTTCTTGTGGCGCTGAATCAGTTTGAGTATCTGCCCCTGGAGAATCTGCGCATCATCCGCGGCACCAGACAGTATGAAGACCGCTACGCCTTGGCCATCTTCCTCAACTACCGCAGAGACGGCAACTTCGGTCTCCGTCAGCTTGGCCTTAAGAACCTCACAGGTACAAACCTACAAGTCCACAGGTCACATGATCTCTGTGTTAATTTCCTTCTCAGTCCTTGTCTTGCTCATCTTTGTGAATGTACTTTATCGTGCAAAAATGGCATCGCTTTGATCATCACGTCTTTGTTAAAGATGGTTTGTCGTTTGCTTTGAAATCCACTTGAATGCATCGATCCCTTCTAAAATCACTCATCACGACATCAATAAATGCTGAGAACGCGTGTCTGTCATATACAAGCACATGGAGTAAATTTTCACTGGCCGAGGCCTTTGTGAAGTTGGTGCTCTCCGATCTCTCTCACAGGAGAGATAGGGGGAGTATTCATGAATATGGATATCATACTAAATTGATTTCTCACAACTTCCATCAGAAATGCCTTAGCTGGTGTTTGAGCTGGTGGATGGATGAGGGCCGACGCTGGCAGTGAAATACAGCTAAATATCTGCACCTGGAATTGGATCCATAAAACTCAGTGAGATGTTTGGTGGGGAATGCTGAAGCTTGACCAGCTTGATGATGGCACTGCTCTCATATAAACCAAGTCTTTATTATAGCTTAGATCTGTCAGTTTTGCAGGAGCGGTAAAGGCTAATAAACTAGCAAAGGCTGAAAGAGCTAAACATTGATTGGATACTGTTTACTTAGTACAGTAAAGTATACTGTAGCACAGTAAAGTTTGGCTTTCTTTAGGCCATATTTGTAAAATATTTCAAGAATATTTCACTGCCAATTGCTTTATGACAACTCTGGAAATGTGTCTTTCCCCAAAATGTGATCAGAATTTTGGCAGTTATGACCAGTTATGTTTTCTATGTACAAATACTCTCTAAATACTGCAAATAATGTATACAATACTGATTGGTGTCTTAAAAGTATTTCTATAATGTCTTTTTAGAATAATTGCAAAGAAACAGCAAAAACTGTTATGCTGAGATTATTTTTGTTAACAAAATATTTTATTATTTTAACAGTATTTATATTCATAAAATAATAAAAAATATTTTATTATTTTATTATATTAACAGTATTTATTTATTTATTTATCACTTTTGATGAATTTCTTAAAACCTTTAACTGACTCCAATTTTGATCAATGATTTAAAATTTTTAATTCAAATGTCAAAATCCCCAAATCTGCATAAAACCAGTAATATTGTGAAATACTTTTACAGTTTAAGTTTTTATATTTTTGTGTAATTTTAGTCTTATCATTCTGATATGCTGATTTGTTACTTCAAAATTATTTGTATTATTATAGATGTTGAAAACAATTGTGCTGCAATCCATTTTATTTAGTATTCTTTGATTAATAAAGTTCAAAAGAACAGCATATAGCACCTATATATATATATATATGTATGTATGTTAATTCAAAAAGAAAAATCTTCATGATTTCATGTTTTTATGTAAGTCTTACAGTGGCATATAGCAGAACTGAACAAATATCCATTACTTTACAAGTTAAGTCTTTTTCACTATATAGGATTCCTCAATCTTCTTAAAGGAAGGAAGCATGATGTATTTTCATTTTAGACAAGAAATAACGACATGAGGGTAAATGTCCTTTTCATTCATTCACTAATGAGTGCGGTTTGTCTGTGAAGGACCTCTTTTCAACAGCCCTGCTTTGTTCCATACCTATTGCGTGCTGCCTATTAAATATTCTTCAGTATTGTTTGGTTAGAGTGCGTTAATATGTTGTTCATTTCACTGCAAGGTCATACATGAATTATACAGTATACTCTTTCAGAGATTTTTTTTTAATTGGTTTTTGAATCAGTAGCTAAATTTAAATGTGTGCCTCACAATGTGGTTAAAAAAAAATATGAGGCCCAACATAAGACAGACAGCAAATGCAAACCTCTGTGGAGTCTGACGTTGTAGTAAACAAACATTACGTACAAGAGACAGTGTTTAACGTCTAATTTCACAGATGCATGTTGCATAATTCAGAATACGGATGGTGAGTTGGGGTTTTTGATGTTTTTGTAAGTGTCTCTGTACTTTCTGCTTCACTGCCAGGGCTGGTTGGAAATGTTTCTTCCTCACAATACCCGATTATTGCTGTTGCACAACAGTTTTGCTTCCTTCTGATTGGCTAAAAAAACTAGTATAAGTGCATTGGCCTGACATTTACTATGCGCTGCTTTTGTCTTCTTTGACAAATGACAAGTGGTATGTTTCTCCTTTGCTGTTCCTGCAGACACTTCCATGGCGACACAGACTTTAATAGTTGCTGGAAGTGGTGAGCATTGTCTGTCCGTTTCTTATGGCAAAACTTTGGAAATGTAACAGGACCATTACTGTGTAGGATCAAAACAGTGGCGATTACCAGTCAGCCTTTAGTGTGAGTAACCAGGATACTGTTGGGCTCAGAATTTAGGGCAGTGTCACTTTTTCAGCCCAATATAAAAATGATCAAGACCATTGTCATTTATTCATTTTTATATCTAAAATAGTTTGCAGTGTAGCGTTTATAGTATACATTTTATCAGTGTGTTATCACATGGAATCAAACCCATGAAGACCTTGTTGAATAACTTTTTTCAGCAGTTAAAAACAGTTGTGGTTGTTAATATTTTTGTGTAAATTGATCATTTTTTTCAGGATTCTTTGATGGAAAGAAAGTACAATTGATTTCAGCATTCACGATTAACAATGCCAGAGTCTTTTAATCAATTTAAAGCATCCTTGTTGAATAAAAGTAGTAATTTCTTAAAAAAACAGGCCCCTGAAATTTTGAACTGTATTTTCTGTAGATTACAATAGAGGATCACCATAAATAATATATACAGTGGGTACGGAAAGTATTCAGACCCCCTTAAATTTTTCACTCTTTGTTATATTGCAGCCATTTGCTAAAATCATTTGTTACTTTTTTTTCCTCATTAATGTACACACAGCACCCCATATTGACAGAAAAACACAGAATTGTTGACATTTTTGCAGATTTATTAAAAAAGAAAAACTGAAATATCACACGGTCCTAAGTATTGCTTTAAATAGTCTGTATCACTGAAAAGGGCTGATTATGATGTGAAATGTGTTTATATAGCTAACCCAGCATGCATAAATGGTTCAGGAACACTGTCTCACTCTTATGAGTGAGACCAATGTTTCTGGTCCACCAAACATTTAATTCATTTGCTGTGACTAGGCAAAGGAAATAGAGCAGAGAGAGAGAGAGACGTGGCATAGCAGACCGGGTAAATAATCTAAGCTGTGTGTATTGTTCCACTTACCCAGTCCCTCTTCTAGAGTCCACTCGATGCAGCGTGCATAACCCAAATGCCATATTGTAATGCTGACATCACTTAGGGCCTAACTGTGCTGCATTTCGTGCTGTATTCTTGGAAGATGACAGTGTTTAGAAATGTCCAAGAGACCAGGTTCTCCCTGAGGAGCATGATCTCCTGTCTTAGGCAGACTAACTGGGAACAGCAGTGGAGTCAAGCAACGTTTGAAATCCCAGCCATGCCCACAGGGAAGGAGACAACACAGAAGCTCTGCTCGCTTGTTTACTCTGTCTCTCTCATCCGTCTCTTTCTTTGCCTACATTCATTCTTTTCTTGTTCGTCCAATTTCCTTTATGAAATCTGCTGTTTCTGCCCCTTACCTTTAACTGTATCTTTCTCTTGCTTTCATTGAGGAGTGTAGTGAGGGGCTTGAAGAAAGTGCATGGGTCTTCCACAGTATTGAGGAAGCTTTTGAGTTCCATATAAAGAGTTGGTTCATCCAAAAATCCTAAAGTGATTCACCCTTAAAGTGAACCAATTCACTAAAATGAATCAGATCATTTAATAGAATGTGAGTGCGTTTGATTATTTCATAGCTCGCTCTGTTGCAGGGATCCATATATAGAGCAATGTAACGTTTTATCAAAGTTCACCACTACTTGGTGTTATTGGAAGGATTACACTTTTAAGCAACAGCTAAGTTAGCTCGCAGCTATTTTTAGGAACTTACTCCCACCACTGGTTTTCTAAATGTTGAACTCAGTCAGCTCCCTGTAACACTGAGACAGATCAAAGCTGGAACAGAGCCCAGCAACATCTCTCTCGCTCTCTGTCGAGGACTATCAGCTTGTCAGACCTGCACATTACAAGCCTTTTGATCCCCTGTCACATTATCATGTCATTCCTCTCATAGCAGTTATCCAGAGATGTGTAAAGTGATCAATACCATCCATAAATGATATCTAAGAGAATAAAGGCTATTAAGTGCTCTGGGACTAATCCCGAATCTGATCAAACCAGCTTGTCGGTATTGCTGCCACAGCTGAAATTCTCGGTGGTAGAAATTGCCCTGGATAAAATCAATTTGCTGCTGGTATATTCTGATATTGCTCTATTGATTTTTGGAGAGGTGGTATGTGGGAGACACAGTGTTGTGGTGCTCGGGCTCCAGTCACTGGGCTTCCCTTGTGGCTGGCTTTCAAGCGTCCTCCCTGCTGGGTTATTAAATCGGAGTCAATGGAGTGAGCTATTTGAGCTATTCATTTGAATGTGAAATGGAACAGCGCTACATTCAATTCGCTTTGAAAAAAGCATTTGAAACATTTGAATGTCGTTGATTAAGGATTTTTGCATTAAATAGTTTTTCATTTCTTCGTTTTTGTCTTTATATCTTTTATGTTTTTTCAGCCGGTCTCCACAACATGATGTGATTTGTCCACTATCAAACTCACTGGTCCATCCAGCCATGTTCCTTTTTTCCTTGTTTTTACTGTCTGCTTGGTAACACTTAGTATATAGAAAACTATATAATGCATACATGAAATCAAGTGCTATTAGTAAAAAAAATAAGAAACACTTGAATATATGAATATATATGTCAAGATCTCTTGTCATGGTGCTTATGTTAATATTTTAAACGAGAAATTAAACAAATAAAATAAACTTCTTAATAAATAAATAAATCTTTTTCATTGATTGATTGATTAAAGTGTCTTGGAGACGTTGCCACAGTTCTTCTGGATTTAGTCTGTCTCAGTTTGTTTGGTTTCTTAGTGTCATTCCAGACAGACTGTATGATGGTGAGATCAGATCTCTGTGTGGAGCACTGGCTGCTGTCAGACTCCTTGTGAAAACAAAAATCTCACTGAATTATTACAATAAATGGAAAAATGAATTTTGGAAATGTATACGAATATTTCCTACTGACAAACTACAGCAAAAGATAGAAATAACTGACTTAAACCCATTTTTTTTTAGCTCGTGACAATACTAGTGTTCTAATGATTTTGGCCACCACTGTATAATAATTAAATTAATTATTTGACATACTGTAATACCTACTGACTTTGCTATTGATTTATTAAATATTTTCACAAAATAATAATAAAGTGTAGATGCTTGATAAGTATTGAAAAAAATATTCTTTATACTTTAAAAATTCCTTGTATTATATAATAAATCTTAAATCACAAATAACAATCAATGTTTTAGTGAAAGTAATCTTTAATCGTTTCTGTCGTTGTTAAAATAACCGCGTCATCCGCGCCGGCGCGCGCCTGAAGAGAGAGAGAAAGAGCACGGAGCAAAAAGGGCTTGAATAAAACGCGTTTGTCTTTAGACAGAAATACTAGAGATACTATATATACTAGAAATACTATATATATGACCAAGATGGCGGCGCGAACACATCGCGAGGCTCAGCGTCTCACCAGTTTTTGCAATTTTGCAGTATTTTTCCTGCTCATCTCGGGTCTGTTCTCACTGAACAGCTTTGCCTTAACATCATACACCCGACAGGAGCTTTTGGATATCGGTCTGCACTTTTCCAACAATCTTATAACCAATCATCGACTCATCCCGGAGATCTCCAGAACACCCGAGGCAACGCACTCTGCTCGGCCGGGCGGAAGTGCTCACAGGCGGCGCCGAGATCGTAAACAAAGGCGGGGGAAGCGTGGAGGACTAAGAGCTAAGCTAAAGCTAACACCGCACCGGCTCTCTTTACCCAGCATTTTCCTCGCTAATGTGCGGTCATTGGTGAACAAAATGGATGAGATACGACTTCGCATCACCCATAGTAAGAAACTTTTGGACTGCAATGTCATGGTTTTCACTGAAACATGGCTACATAGCGACATACCCAATAATGCTATTGATCTAACCGGACGCTACACGCTCCGAGCAGATAGAACGGCAGATGACTCCGGCAAGACCAGAGGCGGAGGATTGTGCATTTATGTAAACAAAGCTTGGTGTACGAACTCTGACATTGTTGGAAAACACTGCTCACCTAACCGAGAGTTTCTCATGGTTAAGTGTAGACCTTTCTATCTGCCGCGGGAGTTCACTTCCACCATCATAACTGCAGCCTATATTCCCCCGGATGCTAATGCCAAGCTTGCTATGAACGAACTGCATGCGGCCATTAGTAAACAACAGACTGTACACCCGGAAGCTGCATTTATTGTTGCGGGTGATTTTAATCACTCCAACTTAAAGACAGTGCTCCCCAAATTCCATCAGCATGTCTCCTGCCACACTAGAGGAGAAAAAACTTTGGATCATGTTTACACAAACATCGCTGGAGCTTACATCGCGACTCCCCTCCCCCACCTCGGACAGTCTGATCACCTTTCTTTGTTTCTCACCCCCAAGTATTCACCCCTCATCAACCGTGTGAAGCCATCAGTGAAGACCATCAAAGTGTGGCCAATGGGAGCAGAGTCTGTACTTCAGGACAAGTTTCAACACACGGACTGGAGTATGTTTGCTTCTCAGGCTGCCAGTGGCTCTCACACGGACATTGACATCTATACCACCTCTGTACTGGACTACATCAATACCTCCATTGACAGTGTCACAACAGAGAAACAGATCACAACGTACCCTAATCAGAAGCCATGGATGAACAAGGAAGTGCGGCTCTTGCTGAAAGCCCGCAACACTGCTTTCAGATCAGATGACGCTCAGGCCTACAGCATATCCAGGGCTAACCTGAAGAGGGGCATCAAGAAGGCCAAGCACTGCTACAAGCTAAAGGTAGAGGAGCATTTTTCCAACTCTGACCCCCGGCGCATATGGCAGGGCATCCAGGTCATCAGTGACTACAAGCCATGCAACTCCACTCCAACGGTCACAGACGTCTCCTTCCTTGATGAGCTAAATTACTTTTATGCTCGCTTTGACAACAACAACAAGGAGACAGCCACCAAGATCACACTCTCAGGAGACCATCAGACCCTCAAACTCACCTCCACAGATGTCTGCACAGCATTGAGCCGGATCAACTCATACAAGGCTGCTGGCCCCGACGGCATTCCTGGACGTGTGCTCAGGACATGTGCAGAGCAGCTCTCAGGGGTCTTCACAGACATTTTCAACCTGTCACTCACCCAAGCAACGGTGCCAACATGCTTTAAGTCCACATCCATTGTGCCAGTGCCGAAACACTCCTCCCCAACGTGCCTGAATGACTACCGCCCCGTAGCACTCACACCCATTGTTATGAAGTGCTTTGAGCGACTGGTCCTGGCACACCTCAAGAACTGCCTCCCACCCACACTGGACCCACACCAATTTGCCTATAGAACCAATAGAAGCACTGAGGATGCAGTAGGCACAGTACTGCACTCGGTACTCACACACCTGGAAAACAACAACACATATGCACGGATATTGTTTGTTGATTTCAGCTCAGCATTCAACACCGTCATTCCCTCCAAGCTGACCACTAAACTTGGAGACTTGGGTGTTAACACCTCCCTTTGCAGCTGGATTATGGACTTTCTGACCAACAGACCTCAGCATGTTAGGTCAGGCCTCACCTGCTCCACCACCATCACACTCAACACCGGCGTACCACAGGGCTGTGTGCTGAGCCCATTTCTCTACTCCCTCTACACCCATGACTGCAGGCCTGTGCATGGATCCAACTCCATCATCAAGTTTGCTGACGACATCACAGTGATTGGCCTCATCAGAGAAAACGACGAGACTGCCTACAGGGAGGAGGTACAGCACCTGGCTGCATGGTGCGCTGACAATAGCCTGCTCCTCAACACCAGCAAGACAAAGGAACTTATTGTGGACTTCAGGAAGAAGAAAAGTGGAACGCATGACCCCATCCACATTAACGGGATGGTTGTTGAACGTGTCTCCAGCTTCAAGTTCCTGGGAACCCACATCTCGGAGGACCTGACCTGGACCACCAACACATCCAGCCTAGTCAAGAAGGCTCACCAACGCCTCTTCTTCCTTAGGACACTGAAGAAGAACCACCTGTCTCCAATCATCCAGCGGAACTTCTACCGGTGTGCAATTGAAAGCATCCTGACCAATTGCATCACAGTCTGGTATGGGAACTGCTCAGCTGCTGACCGCAAGGCACTACAGAGGGTGGTGAAAACCGCCCAACGCATCACAGGGACACCACTCCCTGCCATTGAGGACGTCCAGAGAAAACGCTGTTTACGTCGAGCTCGCGGCATTCTTAAGGACTCCTCTCACCCTGACCATAGACTGTTTAACTTACTGCCCTCTGGGAGGCGCTTCAGGAGCCTCCGAACAAGGACAAGCAGACTCAGGAACAGCTTTTTTCCTACAGCTGTTTCCCTACTAAACTCTGCCCAATGATACCCCCCTCACACACCACTACAAACTCTTCACCCCTCCCCATCATTAAATCGATTAAAAAAAACAAAAAACAAAAAACAACAACCAATCTACACACTGAGTACTATGTACTGTAAATTTTTATTTCTATGCACTTTCAATGTTCATTGCACTAGTGTTTATATATCTTAATTTATAGCTCATTCATATCCATTTGTAATTATGTTCATAGTTTTTGCTCATAGTGTACATACATTTACTGCACAATCCATCTGTATAGTATGTTCATATCACCCATCTGTATATCATACTGATAGTATTTAAAAACTTGTAAATTATGTCCATAGTACTACTGCCTTATCTGTATATTTCTGTACATATGTAACATATTGTAGCCACTGTATATCCTGTACCTCTGCTTATTGCACTTCTGGTTAGATGCTAACTGCATTTCGTTGCCCTGTACCTTACATGTGCAATGACAATAAAGTTGAATCTAATCTAATCTAATCTAGAGGATATAGCGCTGAAGGATATTTGCCATAAACAACCCTGAGCGTTTGTTACGTGATCCGCTCTGCTGTTTTGATGCACTGCTCACTTAAAATGGTGCTGCTCTTATGGCTCACGGTCTGGATGGATGTGGATGCGGTCCGCCTTTTGAAAATCAGTTATATAGGTATTTAAGGATAAAAAACTCGAGTTGCTTTTAAAATATTCATGAGTCCTTTTCCTCGAGTCGAGTCAAGTCTGAAGTCATTTCAGGTCGAGTCCGAGTCAAGTCTGAAGTAATTTCAGGTTGAGTCCGGGTCAAGTCTGAAGTCATTTCAGGTCGAGTCCGAGTCAAGTCTGAAGTCATTTCAGGTCGAGTCCGGGTCAAGTCTGAAGTCATTTCAGGTCGAGTCCGAGTCAAGTCTGAAGTCATTTCAGGTCGAGTCCGGGTCAAGTCTGAAGTCATTTCAGGTCGAGTCCGAGTCAAGTCTGAAGTCATTTCAGGTTGAGTCCGGGTCAAGTCTGAAGTCATTTCAGGTCGAGTCCGAGTCAAGTCTGAAGTCATTTCAGGTCGAGTCCGGGTCAAGTCTGAAGTCATTTCAGGTCGAGTCCGAGTCAAGTCTGAAGTCATTTCAGGTCGAGTCCGAGTCAAGTCTGAAGTCATTTCAGGTCGAGTCCGGGTCAAGTCTGAAGTCATTTCAGGTCGAGTCCGAGTCAAGTCTGAAGTCATTTCAGGTCGAGTCCGGGTCAAGTCTGAAGTCATTTCAGGTCGAGTCCGAGTCAAGTCTGAAGTCATTTCAGGTCGAGTCCGGGTCAAGTCTGAAGTCATTTCAGGTCGAGTCCGAGTCAAGTCTGAAGTCATTTCAGGTCGAGTCCGGGTCAAGTCTGAAGTCATTTCAGGTCGAGTCCGAGTCAAGTCTGAAGTCATTTCAGGTCGAGTCCGGGTCAAGTCTGAAGTCATTTCAGATCGAGTCCGAGTCAAGTCTGAAGTCATTTCAGGTCGAGTCCGGGTCAAGTCTGAAGTCATTTCAGGTCGAGTCCGGGTCAAGTCTGAAGTCATTTCAGATCGAGTCCGAGTCAAGTCTGAAGTCATTTCAGGTCGAGTCCGAGTCAAGTCTGAAGTCATTTCAGATCGAGTCCGAGTCAAGTCTGAAGTCATTTCAGGTCGAGTCCGAGTCAAGTCTGAAGTCATTTCAGATCGAGTCCGAGTCAAGTCTGAAGTCATTTCAGGTCGAGTCGGAGTCAAGTCTGAAGTCATTTCAGGTCGAGTCCGAGTCAAGTCTGAAGTGTATAAAAATGCGACTCGAGTCCGAGTGCCTAACTCGAGTGCCCATCTCTGGCATACAGGCTTCATGGAAAGCGTTAGCAACCGCTGCTGTCAGTCCAGAAAGTGTCCTCAAAGGTCTTGAGAGGCAGGTGATTTGTAATAATTATACCTCGTCCCACCGCTGAGGCAAAGGTTAAACTTTGCATCCTTTCTTTGACATTTCAAAGTGCCGTTCTGTTGTCATTTTCAGAACAATTCCAATTTTTTTCATGCCCAGACAAACATTTTTTACTCAACATTTATGTAAATCCTTATTTATTTATTTTTAAAGCTGAACACAAATGCTTTTTAGATAGTAATTACCTCACAATAATAACCACCTCCGTAAGAACACACGAGTGTGTAAATTTAACACAGTTTCTCTCCTTGTGTTGTTCTCTGTCTTTTAGAGTTTCTTTAGTTCTGTGTCCTTTTCTTTCTCTCTCTTTCCCGTTTGCCCTTGATGGCAGCTTTTGATCACGTATTTTTCCTCTCTACCCAGAATCCGAACAGAAAATGATCAATGTCAAATGTGTGTTGGTTCATTTCTTCATTTGTTTTTTCATTCATTTGTTGATTTGCTCATTAATTAATTTGTTTTTATAATTTATTTTATATACAGATTTCTATTTTAATATGACTGTATGACTCCCAAAGTAAATTATTGTAAGGGAAGGGTGCAACCAAGTATTTACTTACTTTACTTTCCTCTCCTCTCCTACTTTCCAAGCTTCTTAGGAACTGTTTTATGATTATTTGAGCTGTAATTCATAATTCAACCTTTGATTAGACGTATTATTTGATATTATCTTGAATCTCTGATTGCCTCTTACACACACAGCGTTGTAGTAGTTGCACTGCTCATTACTCTTATTTTCAGCTGTGGAAAATGGGTTTCAACTTCCTGTCCTTCATGCAAGCTATTTATTTTCCTGCCTTTTAGAACAAATTATCTTGAAAGAGGACTTTATTTTTGTCAAGGTTTGTGTCTGCGCTGTCTCAAGGTTCTGATTTTGCACTGTACGCTAGTAATTTTTTTCTGGGTTGTTATGGATTGTTCTGTCGTCTTTAACTTGATCAGAAGCTTTTGTATCAGTTAATGGTGGGTTTTTGTGTGGTTCATGGCCTTTTGTTCATTTAAAAAAAATAATAATAATTCAGCTTTGCTTTTAACCAATTTTGTGTTCTACACTATACTATTCTGTTGTATTCATATGCTAGAATCACCACATGACTTGAATAGTCACAGTGGTATTTGCAAAGTGTATTTTTATGCATTGTGTACATCAAGGGAATAAGCTTGAATTGATAGAGACAGTTTGAAGATCAGTCAAAAAACACAGATGCACAAGTTATACATAAGCAAAGTGTTTGTAGAGTTCTAATATTTTAATCTTTACATACTGGCATTGCATGTTGTCACTGTGTCTTACAGACTTGAGACTCTTGAGGCTCTCTTTTGTTTTGTGGTTTTGTCCACCTCCTACTACTTCTCATTGCTGTTCCTTGATGATTGACTTTATATTTCCTCCACCGTTTGTTTCAGATACAGCACAGAGTATGTAAAGAAGTAGGTGTGTACTATTCAAAATGGAATTCACCTTGCTTCAGTTCAAGCAGCTTGTGAACTGATTATCTCTTCCTCTTTACTAGTTATACCGTGAAATAAACATGAATGAACATCAGAGTGTATATTCTACGAAAATATGTCAATACACCATTTTTCAAGTTCAAGTCCACCGACGTTAATCTACTCTACTGTCTGGTTTGTTTGTCAGACAAAAATGGCAGATTCAGTGTTATGATTTTTCAGATCGCCTATCAATCAAACCCCCTAAGAAGGGACAATTGAAAATGCCGCTTCAATTAATTTCACTAACAGAATTTGAATAAAATTTGAATCCAGGCAGCAAACTGGATGTGGAATAACAATTCTAATGCAAATGAAAGGAAGTTGGAATAACTAATTGAAATCCAATGAAATTCAGATTACTGAAATTAACTAGAACAGCAAAGTTTGTCATGATGAACTTTGAATGTTGTCTTTATAAAGCCTTGTTTTAAAACTTTGAAATAAATGTACAAAGCCCCAAAGTTTTATTAGCTTTACAGACAGTTGGGTTTTTGGATGGAGGGATATGTTTGAAATACCACCTATTAGTTTACAGTATATATTTCATATTAAATAAATTACTTTTTGTATGCATATTGCACAAAAGACTGGCCCTTTATTTTTTGCTCTCCAATATACCTGCACCTGTTCAAGAAGAAAATCTCAATGATCGTGCATTAACCTCATTGAGCCCTGCTCAGCATCTCATGAAAGCGTTCTGGAACAGCACACCGGAGATGAAAGACAAAGAACGAGAAAAGAGGGAGATCAGCCTCTGACTGCCTCAGACACATGTCTGTCTCGTGCTCTCTCTCTTTACCCTTTTCGGTTCTTTTTCGGCTTAGCGCAGTCTGTGTAAAGGGACCCGAGAGGAAAAAAAAGAAAATTACTTTTGTTGGTGCTTGCACAACACTCATTTCCATCTTTCTCGCGGAGGCTTCCAGACCCCAGGTCACTTCCAATTGTGTGTCTAATTGATTACTTCCCATGCAATTACGTTTGTGTCATACTCGATTTTTCACTGTTTGAGGCGCAGGGGAGCGATCCTCCTTCTGAAGGACAACAGTTGCACTGCAGCAAATCTAGAATGTGTCTGTATTATTAATCTTTTGGCGCAGCTGTAGTGCAGTAATAACCAGCGACATAAACCGCAAACGGAAGGTTACAGAGGGGGAAAGGACAGTGCCAATGACAGGACATTTTTTTCCTGGGTACTGTGGAAAAACAGCATTAAAAGCGACAGTATTATGATTCTGCTCATTTGCAACAGCACAAACAAGTGCTTCTTTATTAGTCCTTGGAGGAGTCCGTTGTCTTTACATTTCCCACTTACATATTCTTTGTGCTTTTCACTTTTTAATTTTGCTGACTGTTTTCAAGTTCATTAACTGAAGCGTTTGGGAATTATGTAAGCTGTGAGAAAAGAATGTAATGAAATATTGATGTCCAACCAAAATTTGCGAAATTTTAATCATTAGAAGAATTTGACCCTTCTGGCCTCACAACAGAAAGAAATGTGTGATGGTAATGTAGGGACCTTTTAGAAATGACTCCTCAGTTTTTGGATTAGAATTTATTACATTTTAAGACGGTTAGTTTGCCTTTATCAGTGCGAAGGAAAATAAATAGTTTATATATAAAATGTAAAATAATTATTTGTACATATTTGTTTGCTAAAGTGTTACCTGAATGGATTGAAGTTAAAAAAAAAACTGTAGTAAATGTACTTCTCTTTCTAACTGCAGAACACATGCAGAGTGTACTTTCCTTCTCAGATAACAGAACTGCTGAGAAACAAAGCCCTGGGAAGTGGAGTAGAAAAATGGAAGAATCCCTTTTTAAAGTTGCCTGTATTTAAAGCGAAAAAGAGAGAAAAAAGAAAAGCGGTAATTACACAGAGATCAAATAGAGAGCGTGGGGCTAGTGCTAATACCCACTCGCCCACCCCAATCACTGGAGAAACCAGGCCTATTAATAATGAATCTGGTGTCATCATTAAGAATCTGAATGATTAAACATGTCTCCTGGCTTCAAACACCACTTTTCACAGTCAAAAAAGAGAGATGGAAGCCTATATTCACACACATATGGCTCACACATACTGTAATGATATGAAACATGAAACATACTATAGGGCTACAGATTTGAAAAAACGTGAAAGTGAGTAAATGATGACAGAATATATTTGTTTGAAATATACCTTTAAAGATGAAGTGTGTAATTTCTGCACCATTGGTTGAACCATGAAGTTTAAATGTCAGGTGCTTAAACACACAGAAAAATGTTTTGAAAACTCCACAGAGTCCTTGAATTGCTTATGTAATATTATCTCCACACATTAAGCTGAGAAAGTAAAAAAGTCATTCAACATTAAAAACTTGCATCACTTTTTTTAAGTATGTCTAATGCTTTCATCCTCAAATTAGAATGTAGTACCATGTTTTGTTTAATTCTTGTTAATATTTTTTAATCCACTCCACAGGATTTCATGATTTTTCCCACATTCCACTGAAGTAAAAGTGGAGAGTTTTGTAGCAATATATAGTAATAACTTTGGATATATGGGGGGGGGGTGAACCTAAAGAAACACATAAAGCCAACTTCATGGGCAAACAACAGCCAACTCCATGAGTCTATAGAATGTAATTCTGATAGCTGTTCATGGCCACATAGTTAATTCAATTGCATGAAGCATCCTGAGACAACATGTCCAATTAACATCACTCCATTCTGTGTACTGTAAAAAGAATCTCAGCAAAGAGAAAGTGGAGCACACCACAGAGCGGTTATATAATCTGAGGCAGGTGGAAAGAGAACAGTGGCTCTCAGCTCACCCTTATGTTGAAGGCAGTGTAGAGCAAGCATTGACAGAAGGGAAATTGGTGCCTGATTTATCTTTGACAGTTTGATGATGGCAGATATTGATCTTTGTTCAATCTGAATATAGCATGGCATTAGCGATTGCAATTGCTTGAAAACACTACCTGAATTAAAGGGATAGTTCACTCAAACGTTTGTCATCATTTACTCATGCCAATGCCCTGTATTGTTTTATTTCTTGTTATATCAAAGACTTTTGAACTGCTTTTTTTCCATACACTGAAAGTAGGTGGTGATTTATACTGCCAATCAGCACATATCTACATTTAAGTGTAATCATTTACCAGTCGCTTTTAATGAAAGCGACTTACAAATGAGGTCAATAGAAGCAATTAAACCAACAAAAGGGCAACAATATGTAAGTACTGTACAAATCCCGGTTAGTCTAACGTAGTATGTTTTATTTTATTATTTTTTTTTAATTATTATTGATAGAATAGAAAGTGCTAGTATTAATGGTTGAAGTGTAGACATACTGTATGTATAAACAGGAATTAACAGAATTTTTGTCCATGATAACTTTTCCATCTACCAGAGCTCTCAATTGTTGTTCATATTTGTGAAAAATAAAATAAAATAAAAAAATATTTGTGTTTTATGTTTTAAAGTGACCTTTAAAGCTTCTGTCATATCATTTTGAGCTAACTGTGAGTGTAACATAACATTATACCTGTGTGTTTTAGCGTGTTGCTGCTAGTCGACAGCCTGCTCCAGTGTTAAGAAAGCTTTGACATACACGCGTTTTAGCTTCGCCCATTTGTCTCCATTACCCGTAAGCCTCTGCTAATGGAGTCAAAGAGTCTCTAGGGTGTTGTTAGCACCTGACTTTACCGTTTGATTCGAGCCTTTCTAAAATCAGTCATTACGCTCCAGCCTGAACACAGACTCGCGCAAGCATTTTGACACAAACAGAGTTGTTCTGTGACCCAGAGCTGTACATCAGGATATTGCTAAATGACTTTGTACGTTGATGTCTCTTGCAGTGCAAGCAAACGCTCGCAGTTGAGAGAAAGAGAAGCAAAAAACAGGGTGGGAAAAAAGTAGAGCGGCTGTGGATGTTGAATAATTCAGGACTGGCAGCATATGGGGTTTCAGGGCCAGCCGGAGTGCAGGAACTCCAGCCACTGATGAGCACTGTGCCCAAACCTCACCTTTGTCCCGCACACACACAGACACAATGTGTATCAGCAGCGCTCATAAAGCTGCAAACCATGCTCGCCTGTCCACTCTGAGTGGTTTCAGCCCTCCACCCCCTCAGATATCAGACTCGGGCCTCATTAAAAGTTAATGTGATGCGTGCAAAGAATTTTAATGTCAATTAATAATCAAAACCGTTTCCTCCACAGCCCTGCGGTGTTATTTTAGAGCTGAAAACCAGGGCATTCAACGCACCCAAAGCAAAGACTGTGGGGTGCATGAGACATCAAAGTAACCCCGTTATCCCACTACAGACCTGATCAGTTCAAACCAATGCGTAGCAGGTGATCGGCGCTGTGTTGCGGAGAACGTTTCCTGGCAGGTGTGTAACGCAGTGGTGGATATTTGAACAGCGGTGTGTTGCGCTTGCCAGCGGTTCTGGCTGGGTTTCTGTGCGTGCACAAGCCAAAGCCTGTGTCATTGGGCATCAACAGCATGCAGAGCTGGAGTCGATGCACAGCCGTGCACATCTATACTCACACACAGACACTTACGCTTTCAAGTGATACAAACACTACAGACTGATAAAAGGCATCTCCACCTCCGCTAGTCCTCCTGTTCTTGACATTCTTAATTTGGCATTGTTTCATCAAGCCCACAGCAGGAAACGTTAATGAAACATTTAAGAGCGCTAAGTCAATTACCTCTGCTCGTGACAATCACAGACCTCTTGTTTCAGAGAGAATGTGACGGAATGGTTGTTTGGCTGAAGCTGTGGGATGTGCTCTGGTCTCATGGTTGGTAGGCCAGGTGGAAACGGTATTGCTCTGAATTCTAGTCCACATTGCAGCTTATTTTTTCTGAGATTGTCTGACTGGCATGTAAAGCAACCAGCCTCATTAAGCAGTTTAAGCAATTGTTTATCTGCAACAGTTGATGCTACTTTTATTTATTTATCTATCTATTTATTTATTTATTTAATGTTAATATTTGTTGTTGTTTTATGTGTGTGTGTGTGTGTGTGTATGTATATGTATATGTAATAAATATGCATATAATTATATTGATGCATTGTGTTGCCTTCTTGAGCATCAGTAAATGTTTCCACCCTTTTGTAATAGTTGTGTATGAGTCCCTCAATTGCCCTCAGTGTGAAAAGATGGATCTCAAAATCATATAGTCACTTTTGGAAAGTGTTCAAATGTGCAGAAAATGTTGGAAAATCAAAGAATGTGCAGGAGCTGGAGGATTTTTCTGAAGAACAGCAGGCAGTTGAACGGCTCAGAACCAACAAGGGACTCATGAACAACTATCACAAAATATAAAAACAGTCGTGGATCATCCAGGAAATTACACACAGTATTAAAATTCAAGGGTATGTAAACTTTTGAATGGGGTCATTTTTGTAAATGCAGTTATTATTTTATCTTGTTGAGTATATGTAAACATCTGTTATGTGAAATAGCTTATTCAGGAGAGTACTACATAAAAAATAACATGCAGTTTTCATGATCCCTCTTATTTTGTTTCTGCAAGAGGTATGTAAACGTTTAAGAGGTATGTAAACTTATGAGCACAACTATATATATATACATATATATTGATATTCATAGATAGATAGATATACAGACAGATAGATCTCAATTTTTTCATTTTAAATGTAATATTTTTTTATTACATATATTTTAAACAACTTTGAAAACAAAGCAAGAGTTTTTATGCTAGTTTTATTGCTAGCAAGTGCATCAAACTAAACTTTTTCAAAAATGTAATGCCACTAACCTGGTTACAAGTGATTAGTTGAAACCGGTACTTTCTAAACATTGCTTTGTTCCAGCATTGACCCGTGGAAACTTTGTAGACACCAGCTAATCCGATTAGAATTGGCGATTTTAGCTAAGGCTTACCATTTTTGTGTGCAATATGCATCAAACGGTCAGTGAATGAACTGTTCAATAGTCTGTGGGTGTGCTGACTGAGACTCGAGACTGTATAGTGTTTATTTAATTATAGAAATGCTTCTGCAATATTATGTAAAGCATTTGACTGTACAAGGTCCACGTATACATATCATGCTCAATCATCTTATTAATGATATATGGGTGCATGGCAGCACTGTAAAGAATAACTGAAAAGACTGATGGGGTTGGAAATCAAAGAGGACAAGAAATTAATTTGAAAATGCCTAGCAATCACTTCTCTTAAAGGGCCGCCTATTAGTTATTCTCTTTTTCCTGCTTCCTGATTGCCTAATGAGTTGATATCTAGGAGGAAGCAGGTGAACATAACAAGGAATACCTGTTCTGACTACCATAGAGTCACATCAGACGCCACCATGAAGTGTGCCCAGTGACATAGAAAACACCAGAAGGAGCAAGAGAAGCAGAAAGCAGCTGGTGTGCATCTGGAGTAGTAAATCGAGTGTGCGCCGGCTCTTGTGTTTCAGCTAAACTGGCACAGCAAGGTCTTTGCTGCAGCATCCCCGTCTCCCTCCGTGGCTTAATAATTAATGTATTTATTTTTTGCATAGTGGCTCACAGGGACGAGGTTCAGGGGCTGCACTGAATGCAGTGGAGGGTAATAGGACATGAATAGCCCCTGCTGCTGCTACGGCTGCCCTGCCAAGCGCTCAAGCAGCCCAGGTGGGGTCTGCCATGCGAATGAATGCATGATGCTAAATATACCCCAAACTCCTCCCTCACTTCCCCACCTGGGCTCTTGTTTACTCTCAGAGCACATCTGAAATCGCTTTTCCAAATACAGACCATTTCCTCATCCAGCCCTCTTACATTATTTTGCAGCACTACGCATGAACAAATTTTTTAATGTGTTACATAAGGTATTTTAAGTCATCTCTAGTTTTGGTAGCAGAGCAAAGTTTGGCCCAAGCAAAGTTTTGGAGTCAAAACTAGAGTTTAAATTCACTTTAACTAGGGATGGGAATTATTATAGGAAAATGATTTTGGTTCTGTTATGAATGCTTTTTCGCTAGTTTTAAGTAAGGGTGAGAAAGAAAGAATAGACATGTTTAAGTATTTTTTGGGGAGAAAAATATATTGATTCCCAGCCTTATTATTATTTTTTATATATATATATATATATATATATATATATATATATATATATATATATATATATATATATATATATATATATATATAAAAAATTTTTTTTTTTTTTTTTTTTTTTCTCATATCACAGTTTATTGTTTTAGAGATGATTATAAGTAAATAAATCAATTCCCAATAAAACTGTCCCAGTGTGGAGATATACAGTATATGAAGAGTTCAGATGCAAAAGCCTCTAAGTGCCATCTGGAATTGTCTTCTAAAATGAGCATTTTTCTCAGCCTCCTTTGTTTTATGTTCAGTTATTTCACTTTATGAAAAATGAGCCTATTCATTGCCATTAAAGTGAAATTACTGAACCTACAAATACACTCAAAAAAATAGCACTTTGGTTGAACATGATTTAATCGTGGACAGTGGTTCCACGTGATTACACCACATTATCTTAACAACAATGGATGATGTTAAACCAGCTTGAAATATTTGTGTTCATTTAACATGAACAGATGACATTCACTAAACATGATTTAAATATTTATTAACTTGAATTAATGGTTTTTATTGAACTTCAATTAATCATGTTATCTTAAATTTAATCCTTGATGTTAAGCCGATATGTTTACATCACTTCTAATGAATCCCATTTAGTCAAGTTACTACTATGTTATAAAATAATGAATATCACCCGGTTTCCCCCATAATTCAATGATGACTACGGAGGCAGCAAATATGTAATAAATAATTTTTACTAGGGAACAGCTTAAGCAGGTGTCACACTTTCAAAAACATTTCAAACACATTAAGCCTGAATTTGACAATTTATATACATTTACATTACATTTATCTGACGCTTTTATCCAAAGCGACTTACAATTGCTATATATGTCAGAGGTCGCACGCCTCTGGAGCAACTAGGGGTTAAGTGTCTTGCTCAGGGACACATTGGTGTCTCACAGTGGATTCGAACCCGGGTCTCTCACACCAAAGGCATGTGTCTTATCCACTGCGCCATCACCACCCCTTATAAAATACCACCCCTTATATATATAAAAATGTGTACAGAAATGTTTTCCTTTACAATGCAAAATGAAACAAACAGGTTTACATTCCTACATGTACAACAACCCATTAATAAAAAAATAAAAAAAGAATAGCCAAATTCCAAAATGTGCCTGGATAATTTTTGTAAAGGAAAAGCAAACACAATGTGTGCTATGTGGAACATCTTTGAAAACTATTTAAAATACATTGTCATTCAAATGTCTTTCCTTGAAGAACAGTCAGAAGCCATTAAAACCGTCATTGAAAAAAAAGTTTAAAAGGACAACAAAAAATAAATAAATAAAATTAAATAGTCCCCATTAACTAACCCATGAGTCATTGAAACCCTTGATGGTTTTCCTTGACCTTCTTTGGGTGAGTTAAGGACAAATGTAATTTTTAAGGAAACTATTCCTCTTCACATATGCCTTGATGTTTAAAAAAAATCAAATCAATAAAAGGCATTAAAAATGTGTGAACATGAAACATGAACATGTTTTGACTATTTGACACAAAAAACATAGTTTCAAGGTAAAGATCAGTCTGTTCATCAGTCCTTTAATGAGGTGTAAAAAGCTTGGTCTTGAGGGCTTGAACTTTGGTGGAGAGTTTGTGTCCATCATGCTCCAGGAACACTTTTTGCAGGAGTTCAAAGGTGTATCGAAACTCCTTCGGATAACTAAAATTTAGGGCATAAATAAGCCCAAAATCAGCAATGCAACACCATTAGCTGCATTACCAAGCCCTTCTAGTGCTGTAACTCCTTCAAGAACTACTCCAACATCCGCAGGTTCATCACCAACTTCACATCCTTCACATCTGATGACAAAAACACCCATCACCATTTCTTTGAGTGCAGCTTCAGCGTTGGAAAAATCGACATCCTATAAACAGAAACAAAGTACATTAATACTAATGTACTATAAAATGTATTGTTATACACAAAATATTGTCAGAATATTCAGCCAATAATACCATGTACTCCTTGATGAGATTGTCAGGATCCTCATTTAGGTAGACAAACAGGGCTTTGAGGACACACTCCCTCTTAACATTAATGCAGGCATACTAGGGAAAATAAAGAAAATTAGCAACATGTACCAATCAACTAATACATTTTCAAGTCACACAAATCATAAGTGAGAAACAAATGATTAATTTATCTAGAAAAACAATTTTCGCAGTTATCATACCTGTGTAAGTGGCACAAGAAGTTTCCTTATCCTTTGTCCCTGAGCTCCACCTCTCTTGGCAAAGATCCTCAGAAGACTTGGAGTGTGTTCATCCAGCTTTGAGAAGAATTTTGAAATTAAGGCAACAGTTATACCCGTGCAAATTCAGCACAAACCTAAAACACAAAGAGAAAAACACCAAAACTTTAATGTATGCCCAAAAAAAGCTAGCTAGCCTATGTGTTCTAACTTGCTTATATGGTGTAATTATTTTATTTGACTTATTGGCATTTTAATACATTTAATTTTATGTAAAATCCCACTTAAAGACATTAAGGTGAATTACCTCATTTATTGCTCATAAAGTCAGCAATAAGTGGAGATTCTTTGACAACCTCTTGTCTTCTCAATGCAAATGAAAGGTCCATTAATCTTCTCACAGTTTGCTCGTTGTTCTTCTTCTTACCCTCAGAAAGAAGGGAACACTATCTGGTGCCCCCACCAGACCCAGAGATTAGCTGAACAGATTCAAAAATGGTCAAATTCATGGTTTTCTCTATGGGAGTTGTAAAATGAGACCATTTAAAAAAAACACTGTAACGTTACTGTACTGGTTACAGTCAGTATTTCTATTAGTTTATACAACTTTAAAATGTGTGTGGTTCTGAAAGACACTAATAACAAATATGAATAACTATAAAAATGATTAGCCATACATCCATACCATTCTAGCAACCAAAGGCGCAAATACCCATTATTGATATTATTATTAACAATATTCAGTAACCAATAATAATTGTCATTAATGCTTTCAAAACGCACTGAACCATCAACCACACAACACAACATTGTTATAATATCCTTGATCGATGCCATGAAAATGAACAGAGTGCAAAGATAGATGATTAAACTAACAAACATGTGCAAACTTAGACACATAACTTACCTTTTCGTTTGATGTTTAATTTAATTCTGTTAATGGCGCGGTGATCTCTTTCAGGCATAAAATCGTGGATTCTGTCATAAATTCATCCGTATCAGTCGACATAATAAAACCGTTGGCAAAATTGTTTCTAATAACACTGATGCAAATGGATAGATGAGTTAAGTTAACAGTAAGTTAACAGTTACCTGTTCGTGTGCTGTTTAATACAGTTTATGGCGCGGCCATCTCATTTAGGCTTACAATCGTGCATTCTGTCATAATAACACATTAACTTAGTATCAACCGACATCATAAAACAGTTTGATAATATTGTTTCTAATAACAGTGATGGAAATGGATGAACACGTACCTGTTTGTTTTAAGCTTATATTCCAGTGGTGTGGCGATCTATTTCAGATATGCGCATGCGCAGCATTAACGCATTTTATGAATGTTGCCGCCAGGATATGCAAATTGCGTCACAACAAATTTCCGCTTCCTTTAGGTTGAGAATGTCGTTTGTTTTCAGGCTGTTTTGACATTCAGTCCGGCTGACTTTATAAAAACACACATTTTATATGTGCGATTGACTTTTACTAAACATTATTTGTATCAGTCTGATTTATTATCTAGATTTCTTCTTCTTTTTCTTCTTCTATGGATTTACTGGCGGGTCGCATACCAACTTTTTCGGTGCATACCGCCACCTCCTGTGCTGAATGTGCTGAGTGTGAAGTGATAGGTGTATATTGTAATGTCACAATGTAATGTGTATATTATATTGTAATATTGAATATTGTAATATTCTTAATGAATTGTATGTAATACAAATGTATAGTTATGTAATTCTCTTCTAGTTTCTTCTCTCAAAATAAAAGTTTTAAAATTAGTAAGTATGAATAATTTTGTGCTTTATTTTTCAAAACTTAGAAAGTAGACATTAAACCAAATAAATATGAACAACAGTAAAGGCCTTATTATTTTTTTTATATAAATTTTTCATTTATGTTGCTTTGCACTAAATGTGCACAATAAATGTTGATTATTAAACTCCACATTAGCTTTATTTTGTCACTAGACATACTAATAGGCTAGTGTGTGCTTCATTCGACACAAACCAAATACCCTTTAAATGGATATAATGCATTGTCTTTCAGGTAACAGCAATTTAAGACAAATAACAAACCTAAAAACACCAATAACCATTTAATTGCACTTCTATAATTATAATCAAGCTATAAATTAATAAACAAAAATATTTAAAATAAAGAATAAATATTATGTAAGTTATTATATATATATATTTTTAATTCAGTTTGACTGAGCTAAGTGATTGAAACATGTACTTTTAAAATGAAAACTTTATGTTAAACCAATGAGTGACAGTTTTAAGTCAGTTTAACATGACACAATCATGTTGAAATGAAAAATAGCCAAAATGGCATTAATTCAACATGAATTGTTCAGGTAAAGTGAACAAAACTGAAAAATCATTTTTTTGAGTGTAGGAGCCTGCTAAAAATGCTAATTTTAGAAGAAAATTTCAAATGGCTCTAAGTGGCTTTTGCATCTGAACTCTTATACACATTATATTATATTTATAAACTATTTACATCATTTATATTCTCTTTCAATCTGTTATGAGATTTAGAGGTTGAGTTCAAAGGCGTTCCTGGCTTCACCTGTAGGCTATCAGGGGAATGCCGACCTCTGCCTGAAGTCAAGAGAGGTCACAGTCGAGTCATCTGTATTCAGGTGCTCTTTTGTTTCAGTTAGGTTTATTTTCTCTTTCTCTCTCTCTCTCTATGAAACTCCTGGGGACAGAGCTCACTGAAGTGCTGGTGTGGGGTGAACTGCTCTGATATCTGAAGTGTCACTCAGAAGCCAATGTTGACCGCCTCGCTCTCTCTCTCTCTACTTATGTTTTTCATTGTGGTTTTCATTTTTTATAAAAGCATGCGTTTAAGCTCACTTGTGTTCTCTGATTAAGCCATTGTGCAGTTAAGGAGCCATTTTGCTCAGCCCAAAGAAAGAGAGAATGGATGTTTGAGTTACTATTCAGTGTTAACAGCTTTCTCCACAGCACAATTTTTTAAAACACAATTTTTTTTTAATCACCCTTTTTGCACATTGTTTGACCACATAATAATAATAGTAATAATTATTATATTATATTAAGATATAATATTATATTAATATACAATATTATATTATCCACTTTATATTATCCAAAGTGATTTACCAATAAGGAATACAAGCTATTCATCTTAACAAGTTAGTTCACGCAAAAATGAAAATTGTCATCATTTACTCATCCTCATGTTGTTCCAAACCTGTATGAATTTCTTTATTCTGTTTAACGTAAAAGTTTAATACTATGGTAGTCAGTGCGGTCCAGCAACTGTTTGGTCACCCACATTTTTCGTTTTTTTCATTCATTCATTCATTCGTTCATATGTATGTATGTATGTATGTGTGTGGGTGTGGGTGTGTTAGGATGTGTTCAACAGTATAAAGACACTCATATAGTGAGCAGTGAAAGAAATTAAAAATTATTTTATTTATATAAAATATATTATATTAAATTATATTCTTCATTTTTAAATCATAGATGTCATCAAAAGGTATTATGGAGATTATGTAACATTACTCCCCAACACTGCACTAACACCATATTCTCTCTCTCTCTTATGAAGTGGTTCATCACAGTGTTGACCTGAAGTAACTGTGTTCAAATCCTCTCAGAGGAGATAGCTGGCCCAATGTACAAGTTGTGTACAGTTTTGTGGACGACAGTCTTAATCTGTGTTCGTTATCTGCAGACAAACCATTACTGTGTTTCCTTTCCTATTGGCCTGTGTTTCAGAAATCTATTCCCACAAGCGTGTCGTTGCATGTAGTGATTTAACTGCTCTAATTCAAGCTCACCTACCCGACCGAGATATGTAGCATGAAAGGTTATTTCACTTACTAGAAATGAGAGTCTTACCCTTTGCCCTCGCTCATTTATACCGCTACTCCTTTTCTATTCTTTTCTCAGATAAATAAGCAGATGCTCCCTGCCCTAGATAATTCCATAAGCCTTTAATCTTAGCCATTTTTCATAAAGATTCATCGGAAACAATTGCGTGAAGGATAACAAAATTTAATCAGCCTGCTTTAAACGCAATTACCACCCTGAGGAAGTCAAGGGGCAGAGAGGATTGTTGGTAAAACCCACCGTCTGAAGTCATCCATAATGTTATATATATATATATATATATATATATATATATATATATATATATATATATATATATATATATATATATATATATATATATATATATATATATATATATATATATATATATATATACTGCACCTATATTTATTGAGCCGACCAGCCTTGAACCTTCATACACCTTGTAACCCAACAAACATCTCAAAATAAGACTGAGTTCAAATGCTTTCACAGTAACTGTTCATAAATAGATGTTATAGTGTAATGTGAGCATCTGTCATTGCTTTTAAAACACTACTTTTGTGCTGTTACTACAGTTTTCCTGTCAGCATTCAATACACTTTCAATTCTTTCTTTATTGCTTGTATATCACACCGTCACTGTGACAATTCCCCTTATAACATTTGCCAATAAAAATTGCCCTCCTGTAGATAGAATAGTGTCCTGTTTTTTCCACCGCCATTTTTTACTTTTTAATTTGTATCAACCTTGGTTGGATTTGAAATGGATTTATTTCAATGCAGCTCTTGCCTGTTATTTATTGCCTTTGTCATTGGTTTTTCAAGAGTTGTTATGGAGTTGGTCTTTGTCCCTCCACAGCCCGAGCAAAAAAAAAAAAAAATGATGCATTGAGCACTACGAGAGGGTCCTTGGTTCAGATGAATTCCAAGGTTCGAAACAGACACATGTAACCAGTAGAACACATGTTCTGCTTTCAGCGCCCATCACATATGGGCCATCAGTAGGCTCCCGTGATGCTTTGCCTGCCGTGGCCACTCATGCTTGAATGTCAACAGTGTCTCGTTAAAAGTGCATTTGCTCGCAGCCAGCGCGGCACGAATGCCTGAACTACTCCCGCACAGGTCCGCGCCTTCCCCCTTTCTCTCTCCCGAACGCCTGCGGCATCAACTCCTCATAAATGCTTTTATGTAGTTAAATTAAAGCCGTTGTTCTTTTCAGGTCAGTAGTTAAATACATAAAAGTGCAATTAAATTCAAATGGAGTCTGTCTGTGTTTTATTCCTAGTTTGCCACCCCTGTTTCTCTAGATTTATGTGAAAAAATAAATCTAGAGATTTATTTTGCTCTGACCTTGGCCGGGGTGTTCATAGAAAGCCCATCTTTGAAGCTTCTTATTATTGTAGCTAATTAATGTGTAAGTGAGCAATAGTACACAGCTTTGAGCTTTCACACTAAATTCTTATTTTTATTTAGCAATAAAAATTTGAATTAAAATGAAATTGATAAAAACCCATTAAATTGATCAAAATTGACAAGTAAAGACATTTATAATTTTACGAAAGATTACTATTTCAAATAAAAGCTGTTATTTTCAGCTTTTAATTCATTAATATTGATTAATGAATCTTGAATTCTACAAATGTAAAATAAGCAGCACAACTGTTTTCAAGATTGATAATTAATTGATAATTACAATGATATTTTGAAATCACATGACACTGAATACTGTTCTAGGAGTAATGGTGCTAAAAATTCAGCTTTGCTTTTACAGGAATAAATTACATTTTAAAATGTATTTAAATGGGGAAAAAGTTATTTTAAATTGTAATCATTTCACAATATTACTGTTTTTACTGTAGTTTTGATCAAATAATCAGTTTTATAGTCAATAATGTCATATACGTATAGTAATTTTTTATCATATTTATTCATTTGTTAGTTTTACTTTTTTAAATTTATTTTAGTTTTAATTTTATTACATTTTATTGCTCATGGGTCAAATCCCAACATTGTTGACTATGGTAGGATTATATGAAGCATTCATATAATGTAGGTTATTTGGATGATTTTAAAGATCGGCCATTATCATCTGTAAGCAATCAGGATTCAGAAGGTAGAACAAATCGTTATGTGCCGTAAGTGACTTTTTTGTGAAATAAGACCAAAAAATGTCCCTTGTACTTGACCGATTCCACTAAAATGTATCTGTCAGGTAGTTTTTCTGAGAAATCACACCTGTCTCTGACAGGCGTAGACTCTATAAATGCTGTTATTTACCTATTATCTGTCTGCTTTTGAGTCATTTCTGAATTGGTCAGTTGTGATAAGAGGCACATGGAAGGAATTACTTGCATTTTTTTCTCAAATTGGACACAGAGGGACACACAATCTTCAAATTTCCGGTGAAAGATATGTACGAATCCATAAAAAGTCTTGCCGTTTCTCTCTCTTACATCTTGTTTAGCATTGATTTTAGCACACTCACTCTCACAAAAGAATAAAGACAGCATGACAGATATCACCAGATATCACCATATCTCAATGGTGCAAAAGAAAAATGTTCGGTTGAACTACAATTAAAACGGAAAGTGTTTATTGTTCTCACAAAGTCCTGATATGTTGGGTTCAGGGTGATTTTTGTTCCCCTCAACAGAAAGAAAAATCACTCTGTGTTCCCTCTCGTTGTTTGCTCAACTTTACTCATTGCATTTTTTACCCAGACAGCATCTCCTTGGTAACACGGCTGGAGAGGCCAGGCTGTGTGGTGCAGAGGCTCACTTTGATGGATGGCACAGAAGATCACCTATTTGTACAGTGGCGGCAGGGGAAGTTGGCACAGTCTGGCATATCATTCCTCATAAGCCCTGCCAGGCTCAGTCCCTCTGTGCCACACGCAGAGCCAGACTGCTGGCAGTGACTGGCATAAGGCCGGGGTGATGTTGGCACTCTGTGATGAATAGACGGCCATATCTATTCCTGAATGGCTTGGTCATCTTATAAAGGAAGTGTTACAGTGAATGAACTACTGGATTAGGACTCTGTGGTTGTTAAAGAAGACACTTGACTAGTTCAAGTTGAGTTAATGAAAGATCCTGCATACTGCATACTACACCGCTGGTGCCATGATGTCCTGTTCTGGTCCATTTAGTTAATGAAACTGATTGTTTTAAGCCCAGAAAAAAATAATTATCTATTAGTCTTCATATTAGCAGCGTATTTAGCCATTGTAAGCTGTTTCCATCCAAAGTTGCAAATTTAACTTGTGTGGAAAATTTAAATATTGTTGGAAACATTTGCAAATAAGCCCTAACCCTAATGTTTCCATTTCATGTGTTCAACAAAATCGTGACTTACTGGGAAATTGGCACAAAGTATCAATTATAAAAATGAAAGTTGTAACCATTGCAAAAATGTTTTTCCTACATAATAAATGACTTGCGTCTTGGTGCATGCAGACACAACGCAGTAACAAATGCTGTCATGCTATCTTGTGTTTGGAGGCGGATGCCTAATGTTTGGAAATGTAATCGAGTGACAGTTCTGGGAGGTAATTATATAAAATCATTTTGATGACGGACTTTTGCTCAGGAATTTCAGAATTATTAAAAGTACATTTAAGATGGTGTGCAATGAGATTGGCGCACTAGTTAGTCTAGTCACATAATCTTTTAGTCACATTAGGTTTTTTTTTGCAAATTGACGATTTTGTTCTTATTCTTATTGGCTAAAAATAAATCAATTGAGTGCATACATTTTTATGTGCATTTTAAGATTTTACGTGCATCTTGGCATTGCTATTCAGCAATTTTCATACAATATCCCAAAATGTGCATAGACAAAAAAAAAAAAAAAGTTTAATTTAAAATTTTAAGGCAACCAGCTTTTTGCTGATTTTTGAGTTCTCTCAACTTATTTTTGTAGGAGATTCTCAACTTTTTGTTGCATGAACTCAAAAATCTGCTGAAGTTTGTTGCCTTCTTGTTCAAAAGGTGTTCCAAAAGGTAAGATACAATTTAATATTCTTAATATTCTCAATTCTAACAGAAGCACATTGTATCTTCAGTTTATCCTCAACAGAGATGGCAATCCCATACGGCATTGCTCACACAGTAATTAAGTGAAATGATCAATTCACATTGGCAGACATACGATAGCTATATTTCATTAAACACTGAAGCACAGCAGTAGAAAATAGTTAATTACAATTAAAAATGGACTAAAATGTGTTATGTATTTTTTATGCTTATTAGTCCCATGCCATTAGCTTAGTAGCATGTTAACAGCTGATTTTGCTGAAGTCAGTTATCAAGTCAAGTCTCCTGTGTTCCAAATCAGTCACTTACAATGTTCCATTTCAGTTTGGGTGATGCATTAGCAGGATGCTGCCTACTGTATGTAAGCAGTAAAGTAAGACGGCTCACTAGGTTTTGTAACAGAGCCAAGACTCATTTTACTCTAACATGCTTCAAGTTCTTCCATGTTTTAAGTGCGCAGGTTTGACACGATGGTGTGTGTGCATGTACAGCGTTTCCCAATGACTGACATTAATGTTTTCACTTCATTTGAGACAAAATTTAATCTGTAGCTTTTACAGACCCAAAAACAAGTCAAACAGTCATTCAAATGAAACCAGCTGTCATGATAGCCGAAAGGAACATGCTTTACTGAACCCAGCACTAGTGCTGGCATCTAGACTGCCAGTGTGTGTGTGTGTGTGTGTGTGCTTTCCTACCCCTCCAGCTGTGTGTCCTTTGATACAGGTAACTTGCCTGCCAATCTGTGCCAGCTGAGAAACTGAGATTAGGGTGATAATGTGGCCTATTTTTCCAGATTTATCAAGTCATTCTTATGCTATAGGGTTAAATAAATAAATAAATATTAAATGGAAAAGTCAAACTTAAATGACAATCTTAAATATAATCATTAAATCTAAATATCAAATTGAAATGTTAAATCTAAATCTATAAATGTTTAACTGTTAAACACATGGTTTATGACTGACTTTCTTCATTTGAACACAAAAGAAGCTATTTTGAAGAATGCTTTTTTTTCTGTACAAAGAATGTCAGTGGGATCCAAAGTAAAACTGTCACTTTATGGACAAAACAATACCATCTTTTGTGTTCCACACATAAAATAGGGGAAACAAGATAAGAGAAGTACAACAGGGCTTTGAATGTTGTCTTTGAGAATGATGGACCTTTGAGTAAGGGAATTAATAAATTAGATGTGTAAATTAGACTTGTGCAACTAGCTTTAGCAACAACTTTTTTAATGAATATTGCATGTAAACAAATGCTATTATCTGTTTAAATGTTTAGTCTTCTCTTGTATTAATGTTTTGATATAATAACATAATACGTGCTGACTGAGCCTCTGTAGTCTTCAGTTGTGGGCTCTCTCTTCCCTTGGGTGTTTTTATCTGATGTATGCGGTAAGGTTCAGTGAAGCTGTAGAGAAATCGTCTGTAGAGACAGAAAGACAGCGTTCCCGAGTCTCCTTCAACCGGTCGGGCCGTCTGAGGACCCCTGCTAAGTTCTGCCATTGCATTTATTTGTTTTTCTGATTCTTGCCTCTGGGATAATGCAAGACATTTGCGTTCAGCCCTCCCAGCATGTCAGATGCAGAGAACGCTAAGATTAATTTATCCATTGAGCGACAGGTTTCTCAATGCCCTGTAGAGAGAGAGGAAATACACAATAACACCGTCTCCAATCATCCATGGAGTACAGTTTAATCAAGCTTTTGTTAGGCTATTATCAGTTTCAGATGGCCCGTGGTTATGAATACGTCTCATCTGCTCTTCCGCCACACGGCTAATATCCTGTATCCGTGAAAGAGAAATCCAGTGCAGTAAATAATGCAAATCTGTTATAAGCTCTCTAGTGTTTTTGTCCACGCAAGTGAGGATTACTCTAGACACGTTAAGATCATAATGTTCATTGTCGTCTGGTGTGCCCAAACAGCAACGTCTCACCCGGGAACACACGGGGAGGGGAACAACAGATTGATTTCTCTCCAAATCCGGTGATCCGTGTGAGACAGCATGATGCATATTAGGGCAAAGGATTGAGAGGCGTCTTCCTGCAGATGAAATATGAAATTACAAACCTGTTAGCGCTGCTGTCCAGAATGTCGCGCTCCAAATCCAGGATGGATCTGATTCTGATATTGTCTGAGAATGTAATCATTTCCTTCCCTCTGTTTGTGTCTGCCGGGAGTAGACATCTCTCAGAGGAGAGGAAGAAAGTGGGGAGAAATACTAAGGAAAATCAAAACAAAAATAGATTAGGGTTATTAATAGCAGTAAGAGTCTAATTTGTCTAGCCATTGTGTTAAGGGATACTTCATCCCAATATGAAAATTCTGTCATTATTTATTCACCCTCATTCCGTTTCAAACCTGTATGACTTGCAGTGTTTTCTTCTTTGGATAATAAAAGGAGAAATGTTGACAGTCATTTTATAATGAATGTGGACTGGAGCTCTCAAACTCCAAAAAGGATGGAAATACACCATAAAAATATGATAGATGCAGCCCTAATTTGAGTAGTGAGTTATTATACATCATGCAATATTTTTGTGTGATAAACAGACCAAAGATTAAGTCATTGTTCACTGAAAATGTGTTGTCTATTAATTGTGACTGGATTGAGTCACTTAGATTTGTAAACTAATCATTTAGACTTCATGAAACATATCACAATTTTACTGAAAAAAAAAATCCAAATTGAATGAATTGGTGCATCTCTTCTCTTAAACACTCTTGAATATCAAAAAGTTTGACATTTCAGTCTGTTCCTAAAGCAATCCTATCTTATCACATCCATATACTTGTGTCATGCATAACATGTATTGAGAACTCTTGATGATAATATATTAATAGTTTAGCTTTAAAATTTCGGCACCAATTGTAATTACAAAAAAGGCTGCGAACTAGTATGTTCAAGATTTGTCCTGTTGTTTCAAAAAAAAAAAAATAATCTTAGACAGTCATTTTTCTGAACTAATCATTTTTACTCACATATCATGAATTTGTTCAAAAGATCAGACTTGAATGAATTGTTCACATTGTCGTGTGTTACTTGAACAATCCTGAACATCAAAAGAGCTTGAACGTTTGGTCTATTCCTGACATAAGACTATGGTATGTCTTCAAAATACCTGCATATTTGATACACATCATGTGTTTATGATAATTTATGATAGTTTTGGTCCTTTTTAAGTTTTAAAACTTCAGTGCCTATTCATTATAATTCCAAAAAAAAAAAAAATTGTACCTTATTCAAAATATGTCACCTTTTGTGTTTCTCACGAGTCATACAGGTTTGGACCAACATGGGGGTAAATGATTAGAAAATTCCTTTTTGACTGAACTGTTCCAGTAAAGCATCAGTCTTATCTGACTGTGGATTCCAGGCTGACTAACCTGAGAAGTAGGCCAGTACTGACACCAGAGGGTCAAAAAGAGTCATTGAGTGAAGAAATCTAATTATTTTATACATTATCTTTGTGCTCCAGGGAGCCCCACCTTGCTCTTTCTATGTAACATAAGATAGTGATGAGGTCACCTTCAGAGGAAGGATACGCTCAGAGGTGTCTTCTGACATAAGTCATTAAGTAGTCAGTGGTGTTTTATTGTTACTGTCTGTGTTTTAACAGAAATTCTGAATGGAGGGGTGTATGTGGACCAGAACAAGTTCCTGTGTCATGCCGATACCATCCACTGGCAGGATATAGTGAGGACCGCTCGCCCTGATCACCTGGTTGTGCCGTCCAATAGCAGCAGCTCATGTGAGTACTGACCAGTCAGAGCACAAGGGACAATACTAAAATGGATTGTTAATACAGTACTGTTTAAGTTTGGGGGCAGTACGAGTTTTTTGCTCACCATGGCTGTATTTATTTGATTCAGAAAACAGTAAAAATATATTATGAAACATTTTTGTGGTCTAAAATGACTTTTGTATTTTTAAATGTGATTTATTCCTATGATGCAAAGCAGCAGACATTAATGCAGTACATTACTGCAGTCATCAGTGTCACATGATACTTCAGAAATCCTATTGTACTGTATTAATTTATTCACAAAATAAAAAATAGAAAACTTACTGACTCCAACCTTTTGAATAGTAGTGCACTATTGTTATTTCTATTCATCAAAGAATCTTGAAGAAAAATGTTGTACAGTGAAAAAATGTCATTATTTTTTGGATTTGTAGTTCACTCCCAAATGAAAAATTAGACACTATTTTGAATGCTCATGTCAATCTAAACCTGTGCTGTTAGTGTGCCCACACACTCACAGCTTTTTTATCATACAATGAAACCAGGGAGCTGTCAAGCTCCAAAAAGGATTTAAAAACACCATAACGCAGTTCATGGGTCTATTTTTATTCGGTCAATATGACCTGCTGTTGTATTTAAAAATAAAACAGCATATGGTAACAATATAAGGGTAATTTTTAATTTTGGCATTAACTAAAAGCTTGTTTTTACAGCTTTGAATGATAATTTGGAGAATGTGTCCAGGCTCACGTTATACCCAATCAATCTTCTTTATCTGTTTTGCCTCCCCACTCTCCAAATCTAGGGTGTTGAATTTGTAATCCACTGTAATCTCTTAGTGTTTTGGGAGAGGGATTGTCCTCATTGATGTTATTTAGTTATTTAGTGAGGTTATTTACATTGGCTATTAAAAAAACAAAAAAAAAAAAAAAAAACAACAGGGAATAAGCAATGCACCTTTCACCAATTAAAATGTAATCCTGCCCTTCCAGCCAATGTTTATCAATTACTTTTTTCCAATGTTTGTAACCTTCAGATTAGGTTAGAAGCAGCGGTGTGGGCAGTAAGGAAAAGCATAGAATGATCTTGACGGTCAATGTAAACATTAAAATCAACCAAATGAAACCTTGAGCATCTCTGGCATTATTTACTCATCCTTATTTTCAAACCTGAATGACATTTTAATGACCAGGAGCTTCAAAGTTAAAAAAGCACCATAAAAGTGGCCCGTACAACTCATGGCCTATTTATGGTATATGGCGTCAGAAGTGAGATTATAATTGTATAGATTACTTTTATGGTGCTCCTTTGTCTCTTTATAGTGCTACAGTGTAAAACACCATCTAATTTCCATAGTATGATGGTGAGGAAATGAAGACTGAGTTTTCATTTAGGCTGAGCTATTAGAAAGGCAATGGAGCAGCCCTTTCTTACCATATCTCACAAAAGTTTACAGTGAACGACAGAAATCAAGTACTAAGGCAGAAAAAGAGGAAATGAGACACGGAGTGTAAGAAAAAAGTTATGTTTAAAAAGGGAAGATAGTCAAAAGTGCCTGGCCCATGTCGCTGAAGAGAGTAAGCCACTAGTGTAATTACTCTTAACTGAAGTGGAACAGGGACAGAGGACAACACTCCATCAGTCAGCCATGCTTACACTGCAATTGCCCAACAGTCAATTAAGCTTGGGTGGCAGAACAGCCACCGCAGCTGAGTGTAGCAAAGCCATACGGGCCGTCTCCGCTGGGGCAGAGCTCTAGAAAGTCATGGACAACATTTTTCTGTCAACGACGACTCATTCCCACTTCATCAGAACAGGGTCAGTGCAGATGAAAAGAGTTCCGTCCTATAAAGCAGAATGATCCAGATTGCGGTTACTGTGATATAACATTATGACAGTACATGAATAATGTGATGACATAATGATATGGATGGTGTGATTAGAATCCACACCAATCAAAATGGACACTGATCTTCCTGGTCTTATCGGTGAATGTTATTTCAAATAAATACTGTATGTTTGAGTAATCTTTTACTAAAATGCAGAAACTTGTGATCACTAAGTGTTTTATCTTTCCTGGTTGCAGGTCAGAGGTGTCATAGAGGATGCAATGGACGCTGTTGGGGGCCAAAGGAGGACCAGTGTCAGAGCTGTGAGTGTCAGAAACTCAATAGTGACTTAAAAATGGGCAAAAAAAAGTGGGTCAGTGAGAAATTACACTTCCACAATACCGATAGCTTTAATAATTTCCGGATTTACAAACTCTAGTGTGTGACGATCATTCCTTCCTTCCGCTTTCAGTTACCCAACAAGACCTTTAACCAATACACTGCATCCATGTTTGATATGATAAACCATCATTTTTTTTGTTGTTTTACCATTTGAAAATGAAACAATAAAAATAAAAATTTATCCCAGAGACATGGCCTAGCTCTTAGCAGACATGCACTAATGATCTGAGCTGTGGTGTTCATGCAGGCAATACGAGTTCAAATCTAGCTCATGACACTTAATTGTTGCTTTCAAATGATTGCTTATTTGATGTAATGGATGGAAACAGATTTCCATTGTCGTTATTCTATTCTATTAGGCCAAACTTTATTTTAAGGTCCAGTTCTCGCTATTAACAAACAATTAACATGACTTTTGCCTCAATAAACTCCTAATTTGCTGCTTATTAATAGTTCGTAAGGTAGTTGTTAAGTTTAAGTTTAATAGTTAGTAAGGTAGTTGTTAAATTTATGTGCTAATAAACAGCCAACAGACCTACTAATAATGAACTAGTTAATAGAGAGAATTGGTTCCTACAGTAAAGTGTGTGTGTATATATATATATATATATATATATATATATATATATATATATATATATATATATATATATTATACAGTATATATACTGCCGTGCAAAAGACCGTAACTTCGATTTTTGTCGAAAATGAGTTATTGATATTTTGTGGGACATTCAAGACATCCTTTATCATGTGCATAAGTAAGAGTCAATTTTGTTGTTTTTCTGGGAAAATAATGGGTGGTCTCAACCATAACTTTGAAAAGTCCCAGGGAAACCAAGGCAGAACACTGTATAACACCAGTTACGGTTCTTTCACTTTGTTTGGAATGCTCAAATTGAGTTACGGCATTCTGCCTTTGTTTAACTGCACGTCAAAATTAAGTTACGGTTACGGCTTGTAGTTATACGGAGTTCTGCCTTTTTTTTTTCACTGTATGCCGCATTTAAATACGGTGTAGACAAATGAATTAGATAGATCACAATCTACCAAACAGCTCCATATAAAAAGCACTGTAAAGACTAGATAGCTTGGCAGCAATACGTAATCGTGAATAACCTTTAAAGATTTTTTTTTCCTTTTTATAATGCAGATTATTCACCAGGCTGTCACTTCTAGTTGGACGTGTGTGGACTCGAATGTCGTAGCATGTAGCATGATCAGTCATAAAATCAGTAGCCTACTAACAGTTCGCAATTAAATGCATATCCTACCTTTTCTTGTAACCCGATAAAATCAATCCATGGAGATGAACGTCGTGGGAGATGTTTAATCCACAAGCATTCTGGGCATTATTCCTGATGGCTGGCATTCACATCAATCGACAATTCATTCTTTTAGGTTAGGCTATTTAATTCAAGTCAATATAAAAGCAACTATGCTATGTCTAGCATTCTTTTATGTTATTGAGCATAGCAAATAAATTGGTTGCAAAATGGTCACGTTTTACTTTTAGTCTGCTTGTTATGGTAAAAAACAAACAAAAAAAAACATTAATACAGTCACATTATTATATGCAACAGCCAATATGAGATAACCCATGATCAGTAGATTTTAGACAGGTGTTACTGTGATGATTTTGTAAATGGTGGTCAGCAATCAAATATTGATAATGTTGAACTTACTGCATTTTGCCTTGGTATGACTTCACACTTTTTGAAGACAATGCAAAGCCAGAGTACAGTGACTTCAAAATAGGGGTAAAAATCAATTTTGAGCTCACAATTTTTTTAATGTAGATCATTTTCATTACTAAAACATCTAATTGCCAAATTTCCAGTGTCCTACCTATAATTAATTTGGCTGGACAAATAAAAAACTTTAAAGTCATTTTTATCAGTTTCACACTCTAGCGAGTTAAGGTCTTTTGCCTTTGTAGGGCAGTATATATGTTTACAAATCATGAACTACGAATTTTGCCCCAATAAACTCATACATTTCTGCTTATTAATAGTTATGTTATGTTAAGGTATTGGGTAGGATTAGGGATGTAGAATATGGTCAGGCTGAATATGTGTTTTATAAGTACCAAAGTATAGAAGTACATAACTTAAGTACATAAGTATAAAGTATATAAGTTTATAAGTACAGGCAATATGTTAATAATATGTATGCTAATAAACAGCTAGTTAATAGTGAGAATTGGTTCCTATACTAAAGTGTTATATTATCAGCCTAATAAATTATTATTTATTTATTTATTTGTTTGTTTGTTTATTTATTTATTTTATTTGGTTTTATTTGGTTTTGTGGTAAAGCGTGACAGCACTGTAAAAAAATAATTAATAAATTGTTAAATAATAAGTAATAATTTGCATCAATTTATGTTTGAGCTTAGGGTCAGATCAAGAGAAACATTCAATTAAGTTAAAATTACAACTGTAATCTTTGGTATAACATATGTTTTTGCTCAGGTGGCCAAAATGTCTGTTTTGCTCAGCAAGAACATGAATTAGAGGGAACATTGGTTGAGACCATTTTCTAAAAGCATTATGCTATTCAAGGCCATGAGTTACAGTGATTTTATCTCATTTCAGCCGGGGTTAAGCACTCCATGTTGTGGCTCTAGAATACCTCTGTCTAGTAGTACAATAAGTGGTACAATCTTTCTACAATCACTGTAATAAACAGCCTATATTGTGGCTTCTTATTCATTTTTAAATTTCATATTACTTTGCATAGCATACCTTATCAACCAGGATGGAGAAAAAAACCTCTCAGAAGTAACTTTTACTCATGAATATAATATGTAGACTCTGCAGAGACAGCCGCCAGAGTGAGGTGAAGAGTCGTTCCACTCTGTGAGAGTTCTCCAGCTTTCTCCACAGGCTCGGTACGGCACCTCCAGCAGGCCGTGGCACACCGCTGCCCTCCCAGTGGAGGATAATTGAAGAGAGACGGGCAGCCTGACTCTCCCTCTGCTCTCACACGTAGCCGCAGAAACCAGCTGCACTTAAAAATGCTGAGATTAATTACTTCAGGTCCCTCAAAAACTTTCACACGTAGCCAGATTAACCATCTTTCTCTTACAAGCTTCCTTTCAACAAGCTTGATAACAACACCCCATAACTCTGATTTCCCCAGACATGCTCTTATAATGCAAATGCTAAGTCAGACTGCTCAAAAACATGTCATTACCCCTGCCTTGAAAAGCTCGCTAACACACCCGTAAGGATCTCTTTTTAAGGACAAAACACTCAATTTGCCCCGGATTTATTTCTCTTGAAGATAAGAAACCAGTTTTGAAATTTTCATGTTGGAAAAAAAAACTTTCATGGCAGATAGTTTGCATTACAGTCCTCCTGTGACATTAGCATGAGCTGGAAGAGATAGAAAGCTAATGGATCATTTCTGCAGAAACTTTTCCACGGAATTTGAACGCCTTTCATTGACTAAGTTATAAACATCCCCTGATTCTTGCATATTCATATGCAATTCATATGTGACCCTGGACCACAAAACCAGTCATAAGTAGCACGTGTATATTTGTAGCAATAGCCAACAATACATTGTATGGGTCAAAGTTATCGATTTTTCCTTTATGCCAAAAATCATTAGGATATTAAGTAAAGATTATGTTCCATGAAGATGTTTAGTAAATGTCCTACTGTAAATATATCAAAACTTAATTTTTGATTAGTAATATCTGACCCTGGACCACAAAACCAGTCATAAGGGTCATTTTTTTTTAAATTGAGATTTATACATCATCTGATAGCTGAATAAATGTTGAGAAAATCTCCTTTAAAGTTGTCCAAATGAAGTTCTTAGCAATGCATATTACTAATCAAAAATTAAGATTTGATATATTTACGGTAGGAAATTTACAAAATATCTTCATGGAACATTTTCTCAATATTTAGATTTTTTTTTACACCCTCAGATTCCAGATTTTCAAATAGTTGCATCTCTATTTGAATCTCTAGCTTTCTAATCTTAATTTAAAAAAAATTGACCATTATGTTTTGTGGAACTGGGTCGCATATGGATCTGAAAATGAGTTTGAAACCATCCTATGTTCTCCTGTCACTGTTTTATTAAATTTTGTGGTATTTATGTAATATGTTTCCTAAATATTTTGCTTTTACTTTAGCATAAGCTTTTATTTTTCATGTTTTCGTATTATGTTTCACCTTTTCTCCTATAAAAGTGCAGAAAATCTGGTTATTCTGTGTGATCTTGCTAATAGTATTTCTGTGAGACCATGTATCTGTATTCACGACAGTATCATCACACAGATGAGCAGAGCAGAGCAATTTCACTTTCCTGAATGGCAGGAAAACGATCATGTACCTGAAATTTGTACTGCCCTGATGATATCACCATTTATTCATATAATGGACAATCATTTTTATAGACTTCTCCATACAGTAAAATGGTTTGGCGGGTCAAGTAGGAGAATATGAGCCTTTTCCCTTCTCAAATACACCCTAATTAATCATAATGTCCTTCCTGCTTCCTCTTTCCTCTCTCTTCTGCAGATGTACCTGTCATTTCACTCTGTCCCTCCATCTGGGTACCAACATGCTCTCATTCTTCTCGCTCAGTTTTGTTTTCATTCCATCTTCAAGAGCTCTGAGAGAAAATCTGTTATTTAAATGGAGAAACCATTTATTTGAAAAGGCACTGTCTCTCTGTGACTGTGTTCTAAATCTAGCAAGCATACTAACTATAATGGACCCACATAAGTAATCGATTTGGAACAGCAACTCCAAACTGTACATCATACAAATAGCAAAGCACACAGGAGACTCAATAGAGCTTTGCATTAGTGTGTTGCTTCTTACAGTATATACGTGAAACTTCACACACAATATTGAATAGAACACACTTTCTCATTTCAATGAACTGTTTTATCAGTACTTTTCATTAAATTGTATTTATTGAAATAATTGTACTGTTGTCCTGTTCAAAGTTTTGGAGTCAGTATTTTTTTTTATAAAATAAAATAATACTTTAATTTAGCAAGGATGCATTAAACTGATTTTTATTTTTTTTTCTGTGAGGTAAAAATGTTGCCGACATAAGCAGCTCACTAGGTTTTGGAGCAGAGTCTGTTCTCTCTTTCTTTTTCTGTCTTGTATATTCTGATCTCATTTAGATAGTCGTAAGCAAACCTTTGCTCTGCTTTCACAAAGACACTACATGTCACCGCACTGCACCAGATAAGTCTGTTCTCTCTCCTCTCCCCTCGTCTCGTCTTTTCATCGCAACGGCTAAATCCGCAGCCCGCCTCGCCACCAGCCGCCTAGCTTGAGTAGTCTAAATTGTCGAAACGATAAGGAAGAAGTAATTGGAGAACTGTGTGACTGTGAAATAGATTTGAGTTCCATCTAACACTAATGAAGCTATTAAGTAAGTTGAGAGCATTAAACATTCTTGTCGGATTTTTGCTGTAGCTTTCCTGTCATTTTTGCAAACTTAAATCTGTATTTCAGTCTAGTGTATTAAAATAATAATAATTTTTGGGGAGCATAATTAGATTTGGAATCAATTTGTGCATTGCTAAATGGGGATTAGATCTAAACAAGAGGGGCGCTTCTTGACCTAAAATGTGTCTACGCCATAAAACACGGCAGTTGAGCTGCTAATGAAACTCTCAGAGGCTAAATATTCTGTGCTTTATAGTCTTCTGTGTACTTTATCAAATTGATGGGGTATAATTGTCAGAGCCGGATGTATTTTAAAAAGCATGTTTTATGGCAAACGAATCAACATATCATCGCTCTTCTGAGTGGGCCTTTAGTTCAGTGCGATCTCTTTTGTTTTCGTAAAATAGCCCATTTAGTGTCTATGCGGTAAAGGTTCGCACTGCCGTAATGGCAGTGGTGAAGTGGTGTTTCAGAGAAAGGCCAGTTCACATCCATTGAATCTGTTCATATAATAACTTTTATATACATGCCTCTCATAGTGTATTGAATGTGTACCTTTGATTAGAAATTTAGTCTTTAGCTATATTATACAGAGAGGCTGTAATGGCAAGGGACACTTGTATATGTAAATAGGTAGATGACCTTTTTCTATCAACACTTAAATTTTGTAGAAATGTATGAGGGAAAGTGTGAATAATAAGAACTTAGTTATACACTGTAAAACCTAATAAGTTAATAATATTCAAAACATTTGAGTAAACAAACTCAAATTTTTTTAAGTTAGTAGAGTTAGTTAAAAATTTTATGACAAGTGGGGCCGGGCTGAGAGACATGGGAGCCAAGCCAAGCCTCGTTTCCATGATCCCACCCCATTTATCTCAATGATAATGATATAAAACTTGCTTCCATAAACGTCACATTCATCCCGATCTTTCTCTTTTCATTCATATCTAAGTGCTGGTTAGCAAAAGCACACAGCACGTACTGATGTAGTTAACAAAAAGACCCTCACTATGCACTTGCATGTAAATAGTCAAACAACATGCAGTATATGTAATCTTAACATTTTGCTGTTCATCCTAAACCTAACCAAAGGCTCTACTTTTCACCACAATGCTAACACTACAAAACCAACATAACAGAAACCTATGTAAATCCTAACATAGCACAACATTTATGTACTAACTTCTGTCTTCCTATGTTAATCTTGAGCAAAAGTACACAATGTAACACTTAATTTCAACATTTATTTTCCTTGTGTCTGATGCAAAGCATGTTGGGAACTAGAAAACTCAATCATTTTAAGTTTAGCTTACGATAACAACATTTGAAATTTACATAACTGATTTCAATTAAATCCAATGAACTTTCATTAGTATTTGAGTGAAACTAACTCATTTAATTTAATTGATTTCACTGTTCGGTTTTACAGTGTACTGGATGCTGAGATACTCACCATGTAAACCCCCTATTATTCTTAAAAGGGTCATATCAGACATTTTTATTAAAACAAATTTTTAGTTTTAGATCTGAGTATTTTCCTTTCTTCTGACCATTTTCCTTTCTTCCTGATCCTCAACATGTTGCATCTGTCTGAGTTTCACCATGACTGGGTGGGCTGTGTTTCTGATCCCCCAGAAGGCATCACTGATGTGTACACGCGGATGACCGTGTGATCATTTATTCATGTAAAGTTGCAGAAGTTCAGAACAAGATTTTATTTTTTATATTTTTCTCACAGCTTAAATAAATTCTCTTTTTGGACTGTGAAGCAAGTTCTGAAAGTTATACGTTTCAGTAATCAGTGCGTCTTGCATGAATATTTAAAAATATAAATATTCAATTAGAATGAGATCATAAAAATTGGATGTATAATAATTATACAAAAAATAGAAAAATATTTTACGTAGTTTTAGATGAAGTATATCATGTTACCCAGCAGGAAACTGCTGTCACAGCTTGAAATTTTGTCAGCATACTCAGATCCATGTACATCTGAATCCTGTCACACTTACAAACACTTGATAAAGAATTAACACGCATTTTTAGGAGCCTGTGTGGCTTGCAGTCAGCCCAAACAAGCGTACATATACAAATACTGCTGTGGAAATCCAATTACAGCATTTTACAACCACCGTGCTAGTAACACACACACACACACACTTACTCACATTCATGTGGGGGCTGATAGATTAATGAAAATGACAGTCTTTGTAGGGACTGAATAAGGAAAAGCTATGCAAATGTGATTTTGTACATTGTTGCATTCCAAAACAACGTAACCACTGTGGCTCATTTCAGATCTCTTTCAGTTCAACTTATGTGATGGAAGAGTAGCAATTACTGAGCAAGTTATGTAGTCAAAGTCAACATGTTTACAGTTAGTTCTGTTCAACTTCTGTTAAAAAGTTCAGTAAGGACACATTTTTTTTATTTATTTTTTTACAAATTAACACTTTTATTAAGCAAGGATCCCTTAAAGGAGACCTATTATGCCGCTTTTTACAATATGCAATATAAGTCTCAGGTGTTCCCAGAATGTGTCTGTGAGGTTTCAGCTCAAAATACCAGACAGATAATGTATTATATCATTTTGAAAATGTCTATTTTGAGTGGAAGCAGAAACACGCCATTCTCGTGCAAGTATCTTTAAATGCAAATGAGCTGCTGCTCCCCGCCCACATTTCCAGAATAGGGCTGTGACTTTACATCGCATATCGCAGATACTCTGCTAAAAAAACATCTGTTTGGTTTTAATTATCACGCCTGTTGGACTGAAATCATGCATTTTAAACGTTTAAATTTCTGATATACGGTTTTATTATTGCGATAATATTTCATTACTGTTTTATTGTATTTTGATTAAGTAAATTCAGCCTTTCAGGTGACTTTCATAAACATTTTAAAAAATGATTACCAACCCCAAATTTTTGTATTGTAGTGTTCCAAAATAATATCTCCTCCATTTTGATGGTGACTGTATCATGCTCATGAGGTTTGTTACCATTCTGGCAATGTAAGAAGAGTTTACAGCTTTTGTGTCTGCGTTTGCATCCTTACGGTACATAAAGGATATTTCTGGCCTCATTTCAGAATGCTCACCAAGCTCATTCAGCAGCTACACTGGAGATGTATTCTGTGTGCCATATGGTAGGAATTACTGTGAATGTCTTTATTCATTACTATGAGGATCACTAGCAGAAATAGGAAAGCAGCGCTGCTCTGTGATCACCATCACTCTGCAGTTAAGAGACCACACATCCATCCCCACATGTTCTCCCTGGTTAGAGCTCTGTTTACTCTGTGTAGTATGATGAGGCGCTATGGTTAAAGAAATCATCACACAGATGTTAATAGTCATCAGAAAATGTATATTTCACTGCCACTTTCCCTTATCTCCGTTTCTTTCTCAGTGACAAAGACGGTGTGTGCCGAGCAGTGTGATGGCCGATGTTTTGGGCCGTATGTCAGTGACTGCTGTCATCGCGAGTGTGCTGGAGGCTGTTCAGGACCGAAGGACACGGACTGTTTTGTATGTCTTCAATATTCCTGTAACACACTCACACACTCAATCATATTGGGGACTGCAGTGTCTAGTCGATTAGCTCTGCCACTACTTGATGCTTTTGTGCTGTGTCGACTAGTCACAGATCACATGACTTCAGTTTGCTCTAAATGGTGACAGCAGGACAAACATTTGTTATTTGTTAACTACATTAGTTGAAATGAGCTAACAAAGAAAAATATTTCTAAAGCATTTATTGATGTTTGTTAATATTAAAGGGGTCATGTGACGTTTTTGTGTCATGTGACACTATTTTGTGTATTTGGTGTAATGCAATGTGTTTATGCGGTTTAAGGTTAAAAAAACACATTTTCCACATACTGTACATTATTGTTGCTCCTCTATGCTTCGCCTTTCTTCAAAGCTTCAATGAGGATTCTTTGAACCACACTGTATGTAAAATTATGCAAATGTGAAAGTGCAGTGAAACCAGAGTCATCATGCTCATAAACATCAAATCAACAACTAGTCAACATCTTGTCTGTGCTACTAGTTAAGTAGTTGTACAAGCCTTAACTTCAGATTTTACATCCAGTGTCAACTCTCTTACAGATGTCTCAGTATGTAATAACTTTTTCCCCAAACACAAACACATACACACACACACACACACACACACAGACAGACACAGTCTGTCAGTCATCTGCGGCTCTATCAGCCATCCCATAAAACTGCAATTGTAGAAGTGTTTCAGTAACAGCAGCAGGCCCATTCCAGCTCCCTAACCTTATCTTTGAGTTTTTGTTCAGCTGTGATATTCACTTCTCCAAAAGAGATCCATGTTGCCTACAGATGACTCGCTTTTGACCAGAAATCTCCCTATAGGACATGTTCTTTGCACCGGAGATACCATTAAAATCTCATTTCCTCCCACAATGCCTTGCTGTGAATGAGAGTGGGGGCCACACCTCTGTAGCTCTTTTGTTACGTGCTGCCTGGGCAGATCCCGTCCGTCTCTGACTGCTCCTCGCTCCTCCGGCCCTCGGAGAAAGCAATTTATCGCACCTCTCTGGTTTTTTAATTAGTTATCCTAAGCTGTAATCATTGATATTGTACTTCTCAATTGTTCCCTTTTAATTGAAAACGCTCTTTCGCAGCATGCATTGGGATTTGGATCAATGCCTTATTTTTTTTTTTAAACATCTCAGCAGCTCTAAGGCGGAAAACAGTTCTCACGTTTCTGAAGTCAGATTTATAAAGGAAAGAGCTTTTTCAATTCCATAAGCCTGTTTGAATCATTATGTATTAGTTGCATTATTTATATTGCTTACATGCAGTATTGGTGTTGGCTGACATACTTTTTTTGTGGGTCGAAGCTGATTAGCGGAGCAATTTTGCGTTCTGGCACATTCTTCTATATTGCATAATATCCTAAAATAAGACTGTACGAGTAGTAACACAAGTTTTTGTCAGCTGTTTTATTAAAAATGTGTATTTCTGTCAATAACCTTGTTTCTTTGTGTTCAGGCTTGCACTAATTTCAACGACAGCGGTGCGTGTGTGACACAATGCCCTCAGCCCTTCGTCTACAACCCCACCACGTTCCAGCTGGAGCACAACCCGCGGGCCAAATACACATATGGAGCGTTCTGCGTCAAAAAGTGTCCACGTAAGACAGACAGAGGAAACCAATACAAACATGTGTATGCTTACACGCATGCTTCTAGCTGGATCTTTCACTCACATAAATGGATATCAGGTGCCATGTTGAAGCGTTTTCACATTCAGGAATGTAAGCATGTTTCAGATTGAATGCAAATGAGGCGGATCGGCTGCACCTGAGTCCTCGCGCTCCTCTGAGTCCCTGATGTGGTGCAGGGCTGCATGTAGGGCCCCAGGAGTAGGCCTGTCTGCTAAATCTCACTCAGATTCTTGACCTCTGGTTTCCCCATTGACTTGAGGAGGGAAGGATGGAAGAAAGGAAGGAAGAAACAAACAAAGAAAGAAAGAAAGAAAGAGAATATAGAGTATGTGGATGCCAGGGGTCTTCAACAGAGGATCTGTAGCAGTACTGCGGGGGTCCACCAATTATTGTTTGATCTCAAAATAATTAATGTGAAATTTTAAAATAGGAATTAAAAACTACATTAAGTTAATCCTCATGTTCTGTTGAGAATTATTTTTATTTTTACAACTTGATTGTTCAGTATGTTCTCTGAGGTATTAAATTGTCTTGGAGTCTCTGAACAGAATTCCCACAGTCGTAGATTACCTGGTAATATTATGGAATCTAAAAAATTAATTTCCAGGTTATGGAAATGAACAAAACGTTTAATTGGCTAGAAGGCTTCTTCATAAATGGCAACTCTATAAATTTCATGAATGGCAGGAAAAGTCCTGGAAAAATAATAGAAATTCATTGGCCAGACCCCAAACAGAACATAAGGGTTAACTTCAACCACAGTTAAATATTGTATTGTCCGTTCCACATTAAAATGTAATAAGTCAAATTAAAGTACTTATTTAATGGCTTTGCAATATCAGGACCACAAGAATCTAAATATATGTATGCTTGCAATTCAACACCATATAAAACAAAGGTGTTCTGTGTTCTTCTCTATCCAATGTGAATAGACCTGATAGGGTAATTATGGAGATAAGAATCTTGCGTCTTTTTTATTGAAACGACGAAGGTTTCTTATGAACTGACCTGGTTTCTTTGAAAAGAAGAGAACAGGGAAAGAGAAAGTAACAGCGGAAGAATGAAAGAGAGCTGTGATAACAGTAATGATAGGTGAGCACGAGTGCCATTATTCCCCCTTGCTGCTGCAGAATGAAGGGTTTGCACACTGACAGGCGGCCACTCCAGTGCTCAGTCCAAGATGAATGTTATTGCGTAGTACTCAGAGACCCTCCCCAAAACCCAACCCGCCCTCCGCAGTCACACAAGGCCACTTTATTCAATGGCAAGATAGTGAAATGCTCAGTTTGGCTTTGTTTCTCTTAGCTGTCAAGTGAGGGTTGTGTTTTTACCCAGGGTTATTTGTTCTTCTGGTGTCACATGTTAAATCTAGTTCTTCACTGTAAGAGTCTGAGATTCACATTAAATGTAAGAGGTGAAGAGAGATGTTCACGCTTGAGAGCTCCATCTTCCTTTATCTGTCCCTCCATGATCCCTTCTCTCCTCTCTGGTGATGGATGCCAGGCTGCACAGTCTCTGCCGGAAATGGGCTCTTTCCATCACGCACACACACCACAGTCACGGTCCCCACTGCATTGGCGTGGATGTGTTAATGGTTTTTGTCTGAGAACAAATGTTTCTTCACTACCATTACGAAATGTCAATGGCCTTTTTCACAGAGATTGCTTAGAGTTTGTTCAGGAGCAAGCCACCGTCTGACCGTTTGTTCTGCCTCTGTGTGTGGTGTGACAGATAACTTTGTGGTGGACCACAGCTCCTGTGTCAAAGCCTGTCCCAGCAACAAGATGGAGGTGGAGGAGAACAGAATCAAGATGTGCATCCCCTGCACTGATATATGCCCAAAAGGTGATTGCACGCACCATCAAACTCACCAAAATGCTCATCAACGTTCATCAAAATGCCACCATATGTCCTCTATTTCCGGCACGTGTCCTCTTTTTGGACCTAAAAAATAAAGATGGCCACTGGTAGGAAACCTTTTAGCTGTGTTTAAGATCAATCTGCAAAGTGGTGACTAAAATATGTATTTTAGGTATGGTAATGACATATTTTGAGATTTGACATGGGATATGGTCATTGCTCTACTTTTTTAACACCCCTCAAACCCAACCACCTCTCAACTAACAACCCCCAACCCAATCTCCTCCCCACTACCTATTGGTACCCAATGTACCAATATCACTGAAATTTCACAATTTGTGAAACTAAACTAAAACTAAAGCTTAACTTCTGTTGAACACACTCCTTTATTCATGACATTAAAGTAAAGTAAAGTAAAGTCGTGACGTATTGTCAAGTATGGTGACCCATACTCGAAATTGGTGCTCTGCGTTTAACCCATCCAAGTGCACACACACAGCAGTGAGTAGTGAACAAATGCACACACACACACACACACACACACCGTGAACACACACCCGGAGCAGTGGGCAGCCATGCTGCAGCGCCCGGGGAGCAGTTGGGGGTTCGGTGCCTTGCTCAAGGGCACCTCAGTCGTGGTATTGAGGGTAGATTATTATTTTAGTATTATTTATTTACAGTTATAGTGTTATTGACTCTTATAGTATATAATTATAGTATTTTTATTTTAGTTTTAGTTTTAATAATTTTTATTATTTTCTCATAACATTTGTTGTATTTATTTCAGCTTTATTTTGCTTAACAGAAATTCTTTTTTAATAGTTTTAGTTAATAACAAAACTGATTTATAAATGCATCTAATTTAAATGTAATTCATTTGAGTTAATAACAACACTGATTTAAAAAATATATTTACTTTAAATTTAATGAATTTTTCTCAGAAAACAAAGAAAAGAAACAATCATTTAAACAATGGAAACAATAGATTATAATTATTATAATCATTAAAATTATATATTATCATTTTATATTATATCACATTATTATTCATACCATACTCTATAATGTACTGTATATACGTATTTTTTTTCCTCTGAAAACAAAGAAAAGAAACAATTGAATGCAATATACAACTATTTGACTCTTAAAACTATATGATACTACCAATGCTATATAGACAGACAGATATAGATTTTTTACTTTTCATTTATTTTACTTTTTATTTATTTATAAGCATAAATTTGTAGTGAAGTTCATTGGTTACTGTAGTTATTGTTTCTACACCGACTTTTGTTGTCATTAGCTGATCAGGGGTGAGTTTCCTAAAACTATTAGAGATTCCCTGCAACTATAAACCAAAAGCATTAGCTAACAATGCTTTTGGGAAGCGCATCCCTAGATGGTTGATCAGCCAGAAAACTTGTTGAGATCTGAGGTTCACCTTGCACCAAGAACAAACCATCTACCTGCCACATCAGTAAAACGTCTCAACCACCTTAAGTTGGCATGGCCTGATTTTCCATCAGGATCTGGATCTCCTTCAAACAGTGTAAGATGCTTTCACAATCATTCTGTCATTTTGCTCAATGGATTTTTTTCACGACAGAGGTGATGAACACAAAGTTACCACTAGCCTTGGAGAATAAATAACTATTAAATTAAATATTTTTTTTCAATAGTGCGACAAATCACTCAGCTGTTATCAGGGTAGTACAGCCTTTCCAATAAACAAGGTACTTTTTCAGCAAGCAGAAGCGTATTGTGACAAAACAATGCATTACAGTACATGTATTGTGCACAGTGAACTGAGGCAATAAATGCTTTTCTAGAATGTCATGTGTCTCTCGTTTAACATAGGGTAGTCTGATTAATTGCAAATACTGCTCTGATTTAAAAAAAAAAAAATAATAAAATCTCATTGTTATACATTTGAAAAGAGATTGCTATGTTGAATAACTTCTGTGTTAGTAGCTTTTTACTAGTTTCCACAGTTGTACTGTAGTAATAGTAGAAAAAGTCAAAACCTTGCTTACCAATTTCTTAAAGGGTCTATTTTTTCTCTTAAAGCATGATCTGAAATCTCTATTTTACACAGTTTTCTGGTTTACATTGCAGCATGCGATGGGGTCGGCACTGCTAGCCTTCAGACAGCTCAAACCGTCGACTCCAGCAACATCGACAGATTCATCAACTGCACCAAGATCAACGGAAACCTGGTGTTCCTCATCACAGGCATTAAAGGGTGAGAGTGGCTTCTTCACAACCTCCGTCGACTCGCTTCACAGCCATTACACTCTTCTTTTCAGCTGAATATCGGATACTGGATTGTCGGAAGCTATTTGACCTATGCTGCTTCTTTTTATCAGATAACATCAGCTTTAATGATGCAGGAGGGGATTCATGTAGAAGAAAAGCACTAGGGAAAGCCTTCACATCATGGCTGTGTAAAAAAAAAAAAACCTACGCTGGCCAGTTTAATAGCACGCATTGAAAGTGCCGTTAACACACTTTTCGAGTTTAGACAGTCAAGCAAGACCTATGAGACCTACTGACTCTCCAGATTTTATATGTGATTTTATATGAGAAATGTGCTGCCCCCTCTTTATATAAGTGCTGTGAAATATTTGATTGTCAGATTGTCAAGAAGTCATTTGACCTCTGGTTGACCCGTTCCCTCCAGTGGCCTCTTTCTGATCCTGCTGTGTCTGATTGGCCGGCCCTCTAACCCCATATAGCTGACTCTGCTCTTAAAGAGCAATCCAGAGCTAGCAGCCACAGCATGCTGGAAAAAGCCATGTGCACACATACGCACATCCTGATGTCATCATCTCCAACACAAACTGATATGGAGTGCACATACTTCTTACACATATTCCCCACGCGCACACTCTCACATGCTGCGTCAGCAGGTGTTCTAGACGCATCCTCCCTGAAGATCTCCAGCTCAATGGTGCTATTAAAACCTGCTGTACTGCACAACAGAGCAGCATAAGGAGAACATTTAACATACTGAGATGGATGGGGTCAGCAAGCACTGGTCAGATTGCATTTGTGTTGATAGTCCTCTGCTTGACTCTTCTCAGAGTTAGATTTAAGAGCTTGTTACACAATCAGCTTCATCTTTTATAAAAATGGCAGATTTTCTTGACTGTAAAGATGTGAGTATAATGTGTATTTGCATTCATTTCAATGTGTGTTACAGGGATGTATACCACAACATAGAGCCCCTGGATCCAGAAAAACTCAACGTGTTCCGCACCGTTCGAGAGATCACCGGTAAGTCGAGTTAGTTTTTTTTTGGATTGGGTTTTTACATCATAATAATGGTAATATGATAATGCATATTGTTTCGAAACATCTTTGAAAAACAAATAGCGGCTTGCAGACCTTTTACAAAATAAGCAAGTTAAAAATGACAATAAAGAAACCTTGAGATGCACCAGTACTGAGCGAGGGGAACCTGTCCTCCTCTGGCAGGCACATGCTGTATTTAAATAGATGCTGTATGGCAATTTTGACTAGCTATGTCACGTTTGTAGTACTTTTTTAATTAATCAACACACTGACAGTATACCAAATCCTTTGGTAATAGCTAAGGTTCCAAAATGGTTAGGGTGCTGCCTTAGAAGGTAACAGAGAGCAAACAGCAAGGCAGCTTCTTATGTTTTAGAACAGAGCCATTAATATTATTTCAAAAAGAAGGGCCTGAAAAAAAAAAGCTGATTCACGTGCAGATTTACGTAATCCACCTGTTTTATTGAAAAATACATCAAAAACACATGGAACAAAGCACCGAGGAAGATCTACAGTGGTGCGTTTGAGTGTTTGAAGATTTGTGTGTGTGTGATGTGTGTAAAGGGGTTTGTGTTTGTACGAGTGTCCATTTTTCAGCGGGGAGGCCCTATATATGATGAATACATGATGAGGGAGATTTCTCCAACTGAGGAGAGCTTTCCATAGGAGAGCAGGACTCTTTCTCACAAGAAACACGAAAGCAGTTGAAAACACTCCTTTCTCTCTCTCCCTTTCACTCTTTACCTCTCTCGCTCTCTCTTGCCGTGGTGGCAGCGAAGCGGGCTCTCCAAGTCAGTGAGGCATGCATGTCAGGCTGTCACATCTATATGCAGGTGGCCACAGTCTCTGACAGAACAACGTCTTCACTGGCAAGGTGTTATTTCTGCTCTGTGACCCCAGTTTGAAGACTTTTACAGATTCAGAGGCGCCTGCTATATGTATTTCTTTACAGTGGATTTTTAAATTGAATGTGTTTACTCAGGTTGACTGAATTCGGTGTACATTTTTGGTAAACGCATGAAGAAGGTCATCTAGCTGTCAGGAGTTTCAAATCTCAAAGAAAGACCCTTCAGATAGTTGTAAAACGCATAACCCCTGTTCCTTAGCACTGATCAAGTCTGTTATTTAATTTTTGTATGACTCCCAGTAAACCCCAAAAAACCCTGACTGACATTAAACGAACATTTCATAGCCTCAGTCGGATGCTTCCCCACCAGTATTTGAAGATTTGGGGAAATGCCTGTGGCTCTTGCCGGCACTACCTTCAGCTCGAGCCCTGTGTGAATCATCTCTCTGGAGAGATGGACTGAAGAGGCTGTCCTGATTTACCCTCTCCTCACAAGCCTTGAAGGAGGGGTTAGCACTGGGAGATACAGCTAAGGAAAATATATCTCAGTATATTGCAGCCTTTTAATGATGATATTTAATATACTGTATTTCTCCAACTTTATTATTTCATGTTTGTGCTCTAAAATGTCTTGAAAGAGTGTTTTTATTTATTTATTTTTTTCAGCTAACCAACCAGTGTGGCAAAGTAGATTTAGAATATTATTTGTAGATTCAGAATATTAATCAAATCTCCAAAATAAAAGCTTTTGTTTACATAAAATATGTTTTTGTACTATGTATATTTATGTATATATAAAAGCACACACATACAGTATATATTTTGAAAATATTTACATGCATTTACATGTATATATTTATATTCACATAATTTATATTATATATAAAAATATTTAATATATAAACATTACATATTTTTTCTTAAATACATACATGCATGTGTTTCTATTTATATATACATAATAAATATACATAGTACACACAAATATTATGTAAACAAAAACTTTTATTTGTTTTTATTTTTATTTTATGCGACCACTAATATAAATATTTGCTCTAGAGGTCGGTGTTGGTAAAAAAAACATTTTTTTAAATGTTTTGAATGTTTCTTATTCTTGCCAAGACTGCATTTATCTGATTAAAATACAGTAAAAACAGTAATATTGTGAAATATTATTACAATCTTTAAATAAAACTAATACATTTTAAAATAGTGAAATAAATCAAATAAAGTAATTTATTCCTGTGATAGCAAAGCCAAATTTCAGCAGCCATTACTCCAGTGACACAATCCTTCAGAAATAATTTTAACATGCTGCTTTTAAATTATTATTTTTTATTTATTATTCTTTGATGAATAGAAGTCACAGCATTTATTGGAAATTAAAATCTTCTGGAATTTTATAAATCTCCTTATTGTCTCTTTTGATCAGTGCATCCTTGCTGAATGAAAGCAAACATTGCTGTCTGACCGCAAACTTTTGAACAGTAGACTAGTGTATGCACCAATACAAAAATATAGCATGTGGTAAACAGGCTGTATACTGTAATTTTAACTAAAACATTTTAAAGCATGAACATTTCCACAAGTCTTTTAGACTCAGTTTCAACTGATTCGTTTAAATAGACAGTCATTATTATACAACATTATTTAATCATAGAATTCTGTGATTGACCAGTCAGAATCCGGTAGTGTAATATTATCAAAAGTAACGTTATCAAAAGTATTTTGCCTAGCTACAGGGTCATGTTGGTGCATGTCTATAAACCTTCTGGTGTCAGCAGCTGTATTTTGCGTTACTCAAACTCATTTGCAGCAGTTCCCTTTGTGTTTTCTTGTGTGCAATTCATTTGAGGGGCAGAATTACTCTCCTGATGTTAGTCTGGAGCCGACAGGTGTTCGCTGGGACCTCGTTAGCACCATTAGCATGATGAAGTTTCTCCTCCATGTGTAAAATAAATAGATTACAAAACAGACAGTCAAGCAGCCCACTCTCAAGGCACTGCACACACACTCCTTCAGACTTCCCATTGCACAGTTTTGTCATTAAAGCAATTAGTGTCAGCAGACACCACGCTAACGACACCTCACTGAGGCACTTCCTCTGCTTCCACAACCTTAGATGAAATGACACAGGCAGCAGAAAATGCATAATCTCAAGCGTTTAACCTCATTTCAGACCTCAAATTTTAAAAGAGCAGTTTATATGACTGAACATAATAGAATTGTAGTCACGTTTTTGTAGGTTTTGCATTAATAATGAACAGTCTGGCTATCAACAATTTGAAAAGATTGTCAAATTTAGATGATTTATGAATAATTAATGCTATTTCTCTCTCCTTTAGAAAACCATCACTGGAGGCAAATGTCTCAATCAAAAGACTACATTAATATTTACTGTAATCTCTTCCGGTAGACATGCTAATTAACGTGGAATCCAAACTTAATTTTAATGAAGCAAGCCAGGAATGCTTGCACAACAGCATGTTGTGGCCTAGAGATATGACCATATACTCTGAACAGGAATAATATTTATATTAGCCTCTTAACACGATACCACTTTTGCACAAACATGTCCTCCTGTAATGAATTAGTTCAAAAGGCAATCAGATATCAGTGATTACTGGAAATATGCACCATGCAGGCTTTGCATTGTTAAAGTAATTGGAGTAATTTATATTCTCCTTGTCCTTGAATAAGAAAGTCCTCTTTTTTTTCTTTCTAAGGGCCTGTTTGTCTTTTCTTGGTGTATGCACAGGATTGTCTTCCCTTCAATAAATAATACATTTTTTGAATCCATTATTAAAATGTCTTCATGATCTATAACTATCAGCTCTTCAATCTGCATTAAATAAATGGAGATAGATGCAGGATATGAGAATAAAATATAGTCAGGCTCTGTATGGTGGTCTTATTTCTCAAATAGGACATTAATGTCGCTATATGCAGTCAGCACTACTCATCCACACTTATTAATAACTTAATACGCCTTTAATAAGGGATTTTATTTAATGCAAAAATTAAAGTAATAAATTTCTCTTAATAACAACTTGTGCCTACTAGGGATGCAACGATTATAGATTTTGCTGGTACGATTATTGTCTGATGAATAATCACGGTTTTACGATTATGACGATTATTATGCATTTATTCATTTCCTAACATTTAATAATGTATAAAATCACATGAACACTCTTTAGATGTTAAAGTGTTATTCATTACTGGCTTTTGAAACAGAAATAACACCGTAACCAACAATACAGCACAAAATAATAATAAACAAACAAAAGTCCATCTCTCCCATTAGAATAAAAAAAGGTGACCGCTGCTCTGTAAACATCCATGACAGTATTTCTCTTTTGAAAATAATAAATGGAAATAGATCACAAAAGTATTTAATGTTTTCAGTTTGTACATTCTTTACATTTCTTTTGTACCTGGGGTAGAGAATTTGGAAACATGGTGAAAAAAAAATCTTGTTGGTTTTTACTTATTATGAATAATACTACAACAGGAATAGTAAATAAATTTAATGAAGTATTATTAATATACAACTAATATTAACTTTATTTATCCCACAGGGGAAACTGTTACTAATGATGGAAATAAAGTGAAATATTATTGTAATCAACTGTCATCCATACGTATTCATTTTAATAATCTTTATAATAATTCATATGATTTTACATGTAGCCTGGGAAAATCATGTCTATTGTTTTGGTTTGTGAGATCGGGGATTCATTCAGGAGGACACAAACGTCTTGAGAACGCTGCCCGTGACTTTTATTAATTAAATAAATGAAATAGCCTAACTTACTGGAGAGACACTGTTTCTCAATATGCGATCTTGTGTACTTGTGTTCTCGTTCTACGTCATCATTAACCGCCGAAGTTCAGTTCCTCAACGAACGCAAGTATAGAGGATGCATGAAAGTGCCCGGATATGTTCTTGAAATTGAGAATGCATCGAGTGCAGACTTGAGACAATCGAGCCGTTAGAAATCCCAGAAGACGTTGTGGGCGGCCGGTATACAGAAGCCTGTAAGCTTTAAACTCGCTCTCGCAAATACTTGACGGCTCTTGAAGTTGAAAGTAAACATTTATCGTTTTGTTTTGGTTAATTTTAATAAAGTTATAAGACCCGGAGAAAGTCTGTATTTTTATTGGCGTATTAAAATTAATCTTAACAATAAAACATAACGCTGTAAAATAAAACACAATACAATTAAGTAATATATAGTAATATATATATATATAATAGTATGAAATGTTTTAATAAATTATGACATTTTGTAATATTGTTCATTGGCCGTTTCTTATGCTGAGACTATGCGGTCAGTTAAGAAAGAACGCAGTAAGTTACATCTCAGTTCTCATAAGTGTGCGTTCTGTGTTCTCGCGTCCTTCCGAGTTCGTTCTTCCAAGGAAGCTTGGCAAGACCGGTCTCCACAAGAACGCAAGTCCGTTCTTTGCGTTCTTGGAAACAGCCTTCACACTGTCACTTCTCTCGAATAATTAATTAAAGTAGCTAAATATAATTAATTAATTCAAATAAATGTGATCTTACCGCACTATTTAATCTCTTTCTGATCTGAAGCGGGCAGAATGCTGAGCTAACGAGCCGTAGCTTCGCGTCAGGTGGTTCTTGCCTTCATGTCGTGCATTAAAATCATTCAATGTACAGCTAGCCGTGCATTGTCCCTTATGTATTCGCTCTTTAGCACTAGTTTTTTTACGGCAATATTTAAATGACTTCTTGGTGTACCCAAAATGGTCCCACACTTTCGACAGGCATTTCTCTGGTGGAAATAAAGCTTCGCTGTTTAGTCCCTCTGTCACTAATCTAATGCGTGTAGTAGCCTTCGTGTCTCTGATAAGCACTTATTTTAAGATGGTGCACCACTAGTGTGACTTTGTTTTCATTTTGCACAAGCTGCAACAGTTCAGCTCTGCAACAGAAACACTCGGTTTTGTGGAACCTTTACGATTAATTAACCGTGACGTTTTAAAGCGCGGTTAATCGCTGCATCCCTAGTGCCTACTATGTTGGCCGATGATTTGGCTCACTGAGTGTGTCATCTTGTGTTTTTCAGGCTTTCTAAACATTCAATCCTGGCCAGAAAACATGACTGATCTGAGTGTCTTCTCCAATCTGGCAACCATCGGAGGCAGGTCTCTCTACAGGTAAGATCCAAGGCTCACTCTAGGTTGCCAGCGCCAGAACCAATCCTCCTCCTCTTTCTCCTACATTTACGTATATCTCCTACTTCCTGTTACCTTCAGGTGCTGCTGGGAAACTCAGTCAGGCATTCATTATTAGATGTCATGAATATCTAGAATATCTACATATGAATTATAATGAGAATTATTCATTTCTATCACTTATTTACACATGGTATGAAAAGTTAATGTTTGTAAACTATGAAACGTGGTTCAGTTTACACTTGTTGTCCTTCTGCGGTTCCGTAATCAAACCTTTAAAATACTTTTAAAAAAATTGAAATACAACATGTAAAATTAAAATAACTTGCAAAATCCATTATAAATCACTATAGATTGTTTTCTGCTCACTGTAAACTATATATTATACATCCGTCTTTTGCTGTATTTACTCATTTGCATCATTCTTTTAGTGTATTGGGCTAAAACAGCGCAGACAGCATGTGAAAATAAACAGAGTAATTCATTCTTAGTGAACCCCCTCTTTTGTGTTTTCTAAAGAGGCCAAGGCTTTATTGCCAAGAGTTCAAAGAGTACGAATGAAAAGCTGTATTCACACAGTGCAACACCCATTTGCTTAGAGTTAAAGAGTCAGGAGAGACAGAAGAGAGCGGGAGTGCAGATCCACCAGCCTGTTTTAACATTTGTAGGGTCATTTGTTGAAAGCTGTACCACTGTACCAATTACCGTCTGTCACATGATGTGCTGTGTCTGATGTGTCTGGCACAAAACACAGAGAGAGAAAAACAGAAGAGAAGTCTCTGAGAGGCAGATCAACGAGATGAGAGCGATGTCAGTGTCTGAGTGCACCTGCACGTTCTGCTGCTGCTCTCTGACTCTCTGCTGACGGCCGTCTCAAAGCACCTTTGATGTGCTCTTCAGCACGCCTGCCTGTGATTAAAAACACCGTTGTGATTACGCCTTGGCATTAAGCAATCTCATCACATCTGAAGTGGGAGATCCACAGCGAAGCTAGATGGGGGACGCAAGCTAAACATTTGCTTTAGAAATGCAACAGCATCTCTCATACTGATAAGTCACTTGTGCCTTTTGTTCATGAAGCCATCATTGTAGCTTTCTTTGTGTCAGATCTCATTCTTTTGTTTCATTCTGATATTTTTTGTCCATTGGGTCTCAAAGTCTTCAGGCTAAGCTTTGGTCTTCTTTGTTTTTTTTGGATGTTAAAATTATGGCTGTCAGTTTATTGTATTAATTTAGATTGATTCATTATTTAAAAAGTAAAGTTTTTTTTTATAAAATGAATAAAAATATAATTTTTATTGTTTATTTATTTTAATAGTTTTGCAACATTTGATAGATAGATATTAACATTAACCTCTCCTGCTTTTTCCCTTGTGTTCAGTGGCATCTCTCTTCTGGTGCTAAAGCAGCAGTGGATTTCCTCACTGAAGCTGCAGTCTCTCAGTGAGATCAGTGCTGGAAACGTGTACGTCACCAACAACAGTCAACTCTGCTACTACAACACCGTCAACTGGACTCGACTCTTCCGCACCAACACCCAGAAGGCCCTGATCCGCAACAACCGCAACCCCAAGGAATGCAGTGAGTCCATCACTCTGTTTTACTACAGTTACATTTGGCTTTGAGATAAATTAGCCAAAGCCAAGATATTTGACTTGAGGTCTGGTCAAGTAATGTCTACTAAGAGGGGTGTCTTTCATAAAAATTTTAAAAAGAAGATGTGTTAAGGCTAGGATCGTTTTCAGGCTCCCAGCTGCTGTTTGTCCTGGTTCACCCGAACCACAGAGAGAGTTCACGACGTCTCATGCAGAGTTCGCTGACTTTGAGGTAGTAAACTCGGTCACATTGTAAGGTGCTAGTGCAGCTCCCTCATACCTGTCATTCTGCCTGGGTCAGTGCACCTCACTGAGCCTAGCGGGGGCCATGAGGGCCCCGGGTTCCTCTGCAGATGGAGGGGGTCAGGAGGTGTCAGATGATCAGAGTCTCACTCTGCTGTGAAAGACGAGTACTGATGCAAGCCCCCTACAACATACTCCCTTTTTACCCTTCAAAACACAAAGTTCTTTGAGTTATTTTTTGAAGACTTGAAGTGTGGAATAATGTTACCGTAAGCCTGAAAAAAGACCCAAATGCATCAGGTTTACGGGTGGACCAATCTAATTACCCATTCTCTGCAAACGTTAAGTCTCTCCATAAACGATCACAGGGAATTAATTGCAGGGAGACCTTGCAACAATTTCTGACATTTCAGATTTTTTTTTTCCAGGAGAAGCTGTAATCACCACAGGCAATTTACTTTGACCTCTGTCTTTAAGAACTCACTCTTTTCTCGCTGCTGAGTGATGTTTATGACTATCTAAAAAGCTGTTTTTGCTCTTCTTTTCCATTGTGCAGGATGTTGTGATGCAACAGCAATCATTAATATCTTGCAGCAACTGTACCCTTTTGTAGGGCTTAGCGATCCCCCTGGCTCTTACCTATCTCCCTGGAAACCAACCCAGCACTGCTTTTGATGTCAACGCAACCCAAATTGTGTGTTTTCAACCAGGTTAAAACTTTGAAATTGGCATCTTTTTGATCCATCTGCCACAAAAGAACATCTGAAAGGGCTTCCCACTTCTGTGTGTCGCTCCTCATGCTGTTGGATACCTGCTCTAAGCACCAAGTTGGTCCTTGAACTGGTACATGTTGTTCCCTGAGAAATGCTGAGCTTTTTGTATAGTGCTCTCTGGAGTGCTTTTACATGTCATTGCTCATTCAATCATTGATTTTTGCAAATAAATGTAAGCACAGAAAATAATTCTTCCCAGGTTTTCAGCAGTGCTTACAGTAGAATAGAACTCTCCTTAGGGAATCAGTCCTCAAGAAGAGGGAAAGTTAAATTGGAAAATATGAATATACATGAAAGTTGAAATTTAAAGTATTTTATTTGTCTAAAGTTTAGTCTGTGTAGTTTTGGATGTTTTAAAATTAAGGTTAATTTTATTAATTATTTAAAAAGTAAAGTTTCGAAAATGTAGTAAAATCCAAAATAAAAGTTTTTGTTTACATAAAATATGTATGTGTACTGTATATATTTATTATGTATGTATATATAAATACACACACACATACAGTATATACAGGGCCTAAAATTAACACTCGCCAAGCTCCAAATGCGAGTAAAAATCGGCGTTGGCGGGTAAAACGTTTACTAAATATAACAATACAATGTAGTGAGAACAACAGCCAGGTTTTAAAGAGATTCGCTGTTTCTGACGTCAGCAAATAAAAGAATCTTTTCCGAAGACAAGATCATCGTGATTATAGCTGTTCATAAGCCACAAGAGCGAATCAAATAATAGATACAAATGGACTGATAAGGTCAGAGATGGCACGCTTGTCCCTGTACGGTTCTAATAACTTTTACCTGAGAAGATATTACTGCTTCATTTCGGAAGATTAACTTTTTTCTTCTTTATTCTTCATAACCCGAGAATGTGGCGACACACAGCCTACCTGGGGTTACGCCGCAGAAACGGTGCAGTGAAGTAGGCTATAGTTTGAAAGGTTGCTCGCCTTATTCGGCTATACACAGACGCAGCTGCTTTAGTGCACCAGTAGCGCTTCAACAGACGAAGACACACACATTTAAGTCATAATACGTGGTTTTGGCGAGTTACCTCGTAAACTTAGTCTTAAATGAGTTATAAAGTCTTAAATGACCTAAAGAGTTTGGAGAAAATAGGGTATGTGTCATATCCACGTCATGCGCATCAGGTTTCAAAGAGACAGCGCTGATTTAAAGTGAAACCTGCTGAAGTCTGTCATTGATGTAAATTAAAGACCAAAAGAAAAAGAGAAATCACTAGACTGCTCTAGTCGCTAATTAACTTTTGTGGCTGAATAAAGATTAATCTGTATAATTTATGCATATACAATTTATAGTTTATGTGAAGATTGTTTTAAAATCACTTCATATTTCAGAGCCTATTAAATGTTACAAATAATGGCTTTCAATTATACTGTAATGTTGAATGGCTATAATTAATAGTTAAAATTGATGGCAAATGCATTTAATAGAGACACCAGTAGCAGTATTGGTATCAATGCTTCATTAATAATAGGCTACTTTGTAAAAAGATGCCATTAAAAGCATATTTAAAATATACTATCTTTGTTGTTTCTCCATTAATTTTGAGGTTCGATGTGAAATTACGACAATATAAATATGCGATTAATCATGATTACAGAGAAACAAGATTACTTGTTTAAATTGATTGACAGACAGCACTAATGTTAATCTTTTATAGATTTTAAATTTCAATTTAATTTCTAATTTTATAGGTCCCCCAGAAAGAGATCGGGATGGCCCCCACCCCCTTGATCCCCTTCAAATTTTCAGTTCGATAATCCGGCCCTCAAATGAAGCTAACTGAATAGCCCTGCTCTAATCCATTAACATGGGTGCGGAAAAATAATACGCACCACATACACAATGCAAACGGAGTATGTGTGAAACAGGTGTAACGCGATGGACTGCTCCGTTTGCCGAAAACATGCAAAGGACAAGAATCTCAACATTTTTAGGACAAAAAAAAGATAAATCAATAAATATGTTGTTGTTCTTTCATGTAAGTAAAGTACAGGACAAATTAAAAACATTGTAAATATGTTTAGTCATTGTAGATATAATAAATGCCTGTTTTTGCAAAAAGAGTTTCATGGCCGGTAAAAAAAAAAGTTGGCCGGTAAATTTTATCAGGTCACCGGCCATTGGCAGGTGTGGCAAAAAGTTAGTTTTAGGTCCTGAGTATATATTTTGAAAATATTTATATGTATATACATTTATATATTTATATTACTATATTTTATATTATATATTAAGATATTTAAATTTTTCTTAAATATATACATGCATGTGTTTGTATTTATATATGAATAATAAATATACAGTACACACTTATTAATTATGTAAACAAAAACATTTATTTCGGATGCGATTAATCATTTGACAGCACTAATATGTATATGTATGCGTATATATATATATATATATATATATATATATATATATATATATATATATATATATATATATATATATATTATATACATATATACACACATACATACACATATATATATATATATATATATATATATATATATATATATATGTATGTATATGTATGCATATGTGTGTGTGTATATATATGTATATAATACATATTATAATCTAGCTAAGACAGAAACCTTGGAGTTGTGATTGATGATAAGCTGAATTTCTCAGACCACATTGCTAAAACTGCCCGGTCCTGCAGATTTGCATTATACAATATTAAGAAGATCAGGCCTTTTCTCTCGGAACATGCAACACAACTCCTTGTTCAGGCTCTTGTTCTGTCCAGACACTTGACTATTGCAGTGCTCTCTTGGCAGGTCTTCCAGCCAATTCTATTAAACCTCTACAATTAATCCAAAATGCCGCTGCAAGATTAATCTTTAATGAGCCGAAAAGAACGCACGTCACGCCTCTGTTCATCAGTTGCACTGGCTACCAAAAGCTGCTCGCATTAAATTCAAGGCATTAATGTTTGCCTACAGAACCACCACTGGCTCTGCACCCCTTTACCTAAATTCATTAATTCAGACTTATATGCCCTCTAGAAGCTTGCGTTCTTCAAGTGAACGACGCATTATTGTACCATCCCAAAGACACACAAAAACACTTTTCACGGACTTTTTCATTAACTGTTCCCATCTGGTGGAATGACCTGCCCAACTCAATCCGAGCAGCCGAATCCTTACCCATCTTCAAGAAATGGCTAAAAACTCATCTGTTCCATCTTTACTTGACCCTCTAACACTAGCACTCTCTATTCTAATTTTATTTTCTCTATATGTCTTTTTATTTAAAAAATAATAATAATAATAATAATAATAATTATTATTATTATCTGTGCTGCGTTAGGCTAACCAAGACTTGTAATAGCACTTGCACGTTGTTGCTTTTTTGTTGGTTTTGATTGCTTCTGTCCTCATTTGTAAGTCGCTTAAAAAAAAAAAAAAAAAAAAAATATATATATATATATATATATATATATATATATATATATATATATATATATATATATATATATATATATATTATAAATTATTATTATTATTACTATCATTATTATATATATTTTATTTATTATTATTTATTTACATATTAGCAGCATAATCGTTTGAGTAAAAAGTTACATTTAAAAAAAGGATGTTGAAATCTTTAGTAACTGATTTGTCCCAATTTCTCTTTGATGTCAGCATGATTTGCAAAGTCCAGCATGATTTGAGGTGTTCCTAAGAGCAATGGAAGTAAGAACATCTGACTTTTTGTTCACATGCTCTCAAGTTTGCTTACATTTGACCCTCTGTGTGCTCTGTATGCTTGGTGATGAAATTCTCATTATTAGTTTCAGAAGTTGAACAGGACGTCTGTGAGACATGCTGAGGTTGTGTCAGCAGAATTTTAAAACACTCTCCCAGCTGCTGCACAATCCAGTGCCTCAGTGGGTGGGCACCTGGACCATTCTGTCCTCATTTCAAATTGAAATACAGCGGTTCATATACAGCCAGCTTCTTACAGGCATAATAAATCCATAACCAGACAAGTAGCAGATTTCACAGATGGGGTGTACATTGTGTTCAATCACGGTTTCGCAAAGGATCTTTTCTTTCTATCAACTGGATGTTTCCCAGGGGTGGACTGACAGCACCATTCTGAGACTAATGTGCAATAGACTGAAATGCAGCTATGGACAGAAATTAGTTTTTCATCGTGACACCTTGGAACAGGATCTTCAGAAATCATTATATGTTGATTTGGTTTCATATTTTTGTGGAAACACAGTGATACATTTTCTTTAAGGATTTTTTGATAAATAAAAAAGTTCCAAAGAACAGCATTTATTTGAAACAGAAACCCTTTGTAACATTATATGTACATTATATATACGTATATACATTATATATATTTGCTATTTTTGACAGATGCAAGATGCTAGGAAACTATAAGAAGGTTAGTTAGGCATAAACGCTCCTGCATTAATGATCATATTTTTTTGCAGTTTTGGATCGTATGGTATGTGACCCGCTGTGCTCTGATGCTGGCTGCTGGGGTCCAGGGCCCGACCAGTGCCTGTCCTGTCGGTTCTTTAGCAGGGGACGTACCTGTGTTGAATCCTGCAACCTGCACGAAGGGTAAGTTGTTAAATGCCACGATCCCACAATTATTTAATATTAAGCACATTATATGTGCAGGAGTTTTACTACATAAATCTACAAATCGCAAGTATCACAGGTGCACCCAAGCTATGTTGTAGAATCATTTGAATACACTTCATGACATTGTTTATTAATGTTCGCTTGTAGAACATGTGTATTCCTAAGATTGAACTATAGCTGCGTTCTCCAAGGATTTCACCCAGATTCATGTCTCCATCCTCTAGACAAACAATAACAAAACAGTAGAGCAGCACGTTCCCTGGCTTTGGAGAGCAGGTTGCAATGATGAAACGTAAGCTTGGTTGAGCTGGAAAACAAATAACAGTGTTTGGGTGAGCTAGATGAGCTGGGTACATCTCCTACCTCATATGATGTCTACACCAAATACAGCGGTGTGTGGAGCACCGTGACAGAATGAAGAACTGAGTAAAGCCTTGGTTTTGTTTTCACAAAGATTTAGGGCAGATAAACAGACACGCAAATATGACTGCTTCCTTAACTATGGGCACTTTTGACCCTGTGGACTTTTAGAAAATAAACTCTTAAAACAGACTTTTCAAACTCACTACTCTACAAGTAGACACATTTATCATGATGTCATAATTTATTTGGGGGGGGGGGGGTCCTTTCCACACAATAAGGGGTTTGATAACATAATTTTTCATGACATTAATAAATGTTTAAACAATTTAATAGTATTTTTATGGTGGATTTTCATTGCTTATGCTTGATAGACAAATATTAAATAATAACGATCTAAACTTTAAAGGTATAGTTCACCCAAAAAAAATTTACACACATTTCATGTCATTCCAAACCTGTATAACTTTCTTTCTTCTGTGAAACACTAAAAAAGTTTTTCAAAAAATGTCTCATTGCCTTTTTGTCCATGCACTGAAGGATAATGGGGTCTAGTGTTTTTTGAACCCCATTGACTTTCATTGTATGGGCAAAAACAGTTGAAATATTCTTACATGTTTGAAACATGTTTGAAACGACATGAGGATGAATAAATGACAGAATTTGAACTTTAAATGGTGAGCTATCCCTTTAAAAAGTAGGAAAAATGTGCAGTAAAATAAGTTTAACTTTCATTTAACAACAACAAAAAAACTATTTAATAAAAGCACAAATACTGTAGGTATACAGTGTTTACAAATCCATCCACTCTACTTTCATGTGAGATTAGTCAAAGTCTGCCAAAGCACTCTAGAAAACATATTTTGGAAGTCTGTGTCTCTTTTTGTTGTCCTTTCTTGTTTCGTGTGCAGCCAGTAATATATTGACAGTTCATTTATTTATGTATTGTCTTTGTGTTATTTCACAGTACCCAGTGTCTTTATCTCATCATAAATTCCTAAACAGCCTTGGGTAAAATGAATCATTTTGTTTTCCGAGGCGCTGTAGATTCAGAAAGTTGTGTTTTGGATGCTGGTGTGCTGATGTTCCTGCCAGGCTGCTTAACTAGCTTAACCAGCAAGGCTTTCGTCTTTACAAGAAAATCAACCAGTACCAAACCAGCATGAAAATAATTTTTGGTAACGATTGTTTGTCTAATTCCTCAAAAAATGGTTTGGTATTGATAAGCTCTTTCTGTTGGTTTAGAGAATTGAAGTAAACACTAAAGGTGTTGATCAGTGCAGTGCAGAAGGTAATTTACAGATTGGTTTTGAGTTCCCTCTTTATTTGTTGTGTGCTTACGTACTGCTCGAAGGGAACGACGAATATCAGCTTTTGATTGATTTGCCTGAGCGAAGCAGTGAAATTTATTTTCTCCTTTGCCCAGAGCTAAAACAAGACAATAAACAAACGGCATCCATTTTCACATTCTAAAACAGCATCTACCCATTTAAAAAGAAAGCTCATCCTTTGTGTGTTTTAACTAGGACAAACATGGATGGGTGCTTGTTTTTTATATGTATGCCATATCCATGTTGGTTGAACATGAGTCAGCACCAGGGATCGTGCACCCTGCGATCGTCCCACATGATTCTTTTGCCTTGCAGACTGGCCAGCTCTAGGCCCAAGCTGCTCACCAGGCCCTATGTGGTCGAGAAGCGGGAGGCGGGTTTTGAGAGGTACGGCATGGCCACAGACGCTTCACTGTCTCGCACTGTCACGTCTGCCTACTCACCCGTCCCACACACGTCACCCAGTGCTCCAATATCTGTGCTGTGTGTGTGTGTGTGTGTGTGTGTGTGTGTATATATATATCTGTGTTTGCAGGGTGATCTCAGAGTCTGTGTTTTCTCTGTCTCTCCACTGGTTGTCAAACTCTGCGGTCACACTCGCTGTTCGCACAAGATGATTCACTCTGTATTTGGGAACAAAAAAAATGAAGAAACCTACTGTGATGTGTTTGAGCTGTATCTTAAAGTTTCTGAAGATGATTATGACAGTTTTTGTTGTGCAGTCTGCACAGCTGGTCTCAGGTATTGGATCACAAGTGGCTGGTGCTAAATATAGGTAAATCAAGTCCAGATGGCTTTGTGATCCAGTCGCTCGAATGCATCGCATTTGAAATGAAAATGGCCTTGTGAAATTGCTAGAGCGCAGTTTTCAGTGTCAAATGATATTAGGGAGGTTGTTATGATTATAGATTTTATACTGAAATGTAAACTTTTATTCAGCAAGGATGCATTAAATTGATCAAAAGTGACATTTATAATGTTACAAAAGATTTCTGTTTCAAAATAAATGCTGTTCTTTTCAAATTTCTATTCATAAAATAATCTTGAAAAAATTATATCACCATTTCAACAAACATTTTAAGCAGCACAAGTGTTTTCAACATTGACATAATAAGAAATTGAACAGCATGATTTAGCATGATTTCTGAAGAATCATGTAACAAGTAATAATGGCTGCTAAAAATTCAGCTTTACCATCCCAGGAAGATATCACATATAAATATCATTCTGACCCCAAACTTTTGAATCCTAGTGTATCTTTTGCATTTAGATTGTGAATCACACTTCTGCTGTTGTTTATGAATCTAGAAATTTCAGCCAGTAAAGTTAATATTTTTTTCTTTATAGTAGTATTAATACATTAATATTAACACAGAGTGAACCAGGAAACATGTGGTGGACTCTGAACATGCAAACACCACAGAGCCTGTGAAGTTAACGTTTACACAAAGGGAAAAAGAAACGTCCTTTAATGATAAGAGGGTCTTCAACAAGCTTTCCTCACAGTCTATTTAAAATGTGCTGTGCCTTTTAGATAAAGAATAATTAATTGTCATTTAATTTAGCACTCATTGAGGAAACACGTCAATAGTAATAAAAAACTGGCCTTTTCTATACATATTTTTCTCTCTTGCTAAGCCACCGTCCTCCACTTGTCACGCCAACGGATGTCAGCTTCTAAAATGTCACTACTGTCTTCAGAGGAGTGATGGGACTGGGAAGCGACTGTGTTTGCCCGTATTGAACCATTTTGTGATCATTTGTTTCAGAGGTCCCTGGCTGATTTCCTCAATGTGGTGCTTTGAGGTGTCCCTGAATGTGCTTGATGAATTGTCACCTCGATAGGTGGTGAAGGCTGACTGTTTGCTTTTGGTCAATACTAACTGTGTTTGCCAGCTGTGGCAGCCATCTGAGAAGTGGTGTAAACACCCGGCGGATGTGTTAGATTCTACTGTTGCCTCCCTACGGCCTCGGAGTGCCTCGGGCGCTGAATTCCCTTCGGCTGCGCTTTCACAATCTACCAGTCTGTTTTGTGTGATGGCTCTTCTTTTACTGCCTGTGATTCAGACTTTCCTCATTCAAGTCCTGAAAGCTGAAGTGTATTTAATGACCGACAATATCTGGTCTGAAAATGGAAAGTTGTCTTGACTTTAAAAGGCTAGTGATTGAATAGTCTAGAATAAAGATCCTTGGCTAGGAATTCCTGGAAGAACTTTGAAAATTGACATGTTGGTTTTTTTTTTCCACCTGAACCTTGAGTGTTATAAAGTGGTAATTATATGTCATTGTAGTGTGCTATTTTACCTCATGTTTGTCTTTGTTCCCTTTCTCTTTCTGTTTTATAGGGATGTACGCGAGTTCGCAAACGGATCAGTGTGCCTGGAGTGCGATGCGCAGTGTGAAGTGGCGGATGATGACGGCCTTACCTGCACTGGGCCTGTGAGTTCAGTCTCATTTCTACTCTAAAACAATAAGCCTATTTTATCAGTTTCTAAAAACAACAACACTAGCCAAACTGTACCAAGAAATGAAGACCTTTATTCAAGGGCACATTAAATTGATCAAAGTACAATGAAAACAATATATAATCTGTATTTGTTGTTCTCATTGCAAATTAATTAATTTAGCTGATTTTGTTCCTGAATATTAAAGATGTTCAGGATAGCATCTCTGAATAGTCTCTCTTCCTTATATTTTCACTTTATATTGTGGTGCTTAATTTAAAAATATCTGGTCCCGCAGCAAAGAAAAGAGGGTTTTTTGATAGACCATATCAACAAGAGCTGTTATTATACTGAGATTTTGCAAGTTCTTTCTCCAAAACTGATTTTTCTTGCATTTGGCGCTTGGTAATTGCTCATTTTGATTCTGTGAGTATATTTCTTTCATTTCAGTGCAATCTCTTTCCATATCTATTAGCTTAAAGCACAAACAGAGCTGAACGGCAGACACTGCCTTCGATTGGCTTGGTCCAATGATTAATTGAATCCCTTGTTGAAGTGTACTTTTGCAGCCGTGGGATTGATTTTGCTTCTTGTTAATTTAGTGAGAAAGTAGATTAAGTTGCCTAATCTTGGCAAGTGTTTACAGAGAGTCCTGCCCCATAGGAGACACCTGAGAGTGGGATGAATAAGCTGTTTGGATGTCCATGAATCTGATCAGGTTAGAGAGACATTACCACAGATGGGCTGTGTGCTCAGCACTGCCCCTTTTTCAAAACAGCCTCAAGCACTTTGGTTTAAATTGATGACTACATGACAAGGTGTGTACGGCCGTGCGCTTGTGTGTGTTGCCAAAAGAGGATTTAGCCGATCCATCTCTAATGCACAGAGGCCTCGGGCTGTTGTCTGCTTGAGTCAAACAGAAAGGTCTCGCAAATGACATGATTATGAGCCCTTAGAGACCCATATCAGCACAAACATAGACAGAAACAAACTCTCTAAAACTGTATACGTGTCCAGAATCTTTTTATCTTTTTTTGGCCTTTGCCTAGAAATTTTAATAACAAATTCTCTCTTTCATGCAGATTTAGCTTGATCACACAGCATCCTGATTGCTTGATCACAGCTTTATCCTGTTATCTATTAATTTCTGAATTGGTTCAGGCAATGTGCCACCAGTCAACCAACACAAAAAAAAAATTAACTAATTTAGCAAAGATTTATATTGTTGTCAAATTAAAGTCAAAATAATTTAGCAAAGTAACAATCAAACTAGTTTAGCAAAGATTTATATTTTTGTCAAATATATATATATATATATATATATAGTGCCGTCTGAAATTTTCTTCTAAAATTAGCATTTTTCTCTGGCTCCTATGTTTATGTTCAGTTTTTTTCACTTTAATGGCAATGAAAAGAACCTGTTCATTGCCAATAATATATATATATATATATATATATATATATATATATATATACACATATACACACAGTGCCCTCCAAAAGTATTGGAACAGTAAAGACAAAATTGCTCTGTTGGCTGTGGAGTCAAGACATTTACAAATATGATTAAAAGATGAATATGAGACAAAACTACAGAATGTCACATTTTATTACTGGGTGATTCAACACATAGATGTTTAACCAGCTAAGAAGTTCAGCACTTTTAGAGTTTCATCCCCCTATCTGATGTGAGCATAAGTACTGGAACAGTTGCCTCACAGGTCTTTCTAAGTGATCAGCTGTGTCCGGTTGCATTAATTCTTCAATTCTTCAGCAGGGAATGTGTTGTATCAGTTATATCCATTACTTCTGTATTCTGAATCGTGCATTCGATGATGACACACACAAACCAGGATGAAGATGAGGGAGCTGACTTTGAGAGAAAAGCAAACAATTTGGATGCTAAAAAAAGTCAATTAGAGGTATAGCAAAAACAAAGGGCATGGAGAAATCAAGAGTTTGGAAACCACCAGCGATGCCAGCAACCAACAACTACCTGATCGGCTGAGAAAACAACAGTAGTTGATGACAGACAAGTCATAAAAACTGTGAAAAAGAACCCTAAAAGACGTGTCTGTAAAATCACCAACAACTTCCAGAAAGCTGGAATGATGCTCTGACAATCTACTGTCCTCAGGAGACTTTGACACAGAATTACAGATGCTACACAGCAAGATGCAAACCTCTGACCAGCACCAAAAATAGAAAGGCAAGATTAGAGTTTGCAAAAAAGCACAAAGGTGAGCCAGAAGAGTTTTGGAACTGTGTTTATGGACCGATGAGACAAAGATGAACCTTTATCTAAGTGATGGGAAAGCAAAAATGTGGAGAAAAAAGGGAACTGCAAATGATCCCAAGCATACAGCCTCATCTGTAAAGCATGGTGGAGGTGTTGTCATGGCATGGGCATGCATGGCTGCCTCTGGAACAGGCCTTCTCAACTTTACTGATGACTTAAAGTATATTCAAGAAAATGCCACCAGATGCATTGGGAAGTGCTTCATATTGCATCAGGACAATGACCCAAAACACCCTGCCAGTTCAGTCAAGGAATTTATAAGGGCAAAGAAATGGAAAGTCTTAGATTGCCCAAGTCAATCTCCAGATTTAAATCTGATTGCACATGAATTTCACCAGCTGAAGAGAGTAAAGGCAGAAACTCCCCAAAACGAGCAACAATTGGGATTGGCTGCATTAAAGGCTGGGACCAAGAGTCTGGTGATGTCTATGGGTCACAGACTCACTGCTGTGATTGTGCTCAAGGGATCTGCAACTAAATAATAGCTTTTAACCTTTATGTGTTGAAACGGCTAATAATAAAATATGACATTCTGTAGTTTTGTCTCATATTCATCTTTTAATCATATTTGCAAATGTCTTGACTCCACAGCCAACAGAGCAATTTTGTCTTTACTGTTCCAATACTTATGGAGGGCACTGTATGTGTATATATATATATATATATATATATATATATATATATATATATATATATGCACACACACACACACACATGTTGGTTTTTGTGGTTTATGGGGACTCTCCATAGGCGTAATGGTTTTTATACTGAACAAACTGTGTGTGCTATTGTCCTACACCAACCCTACACCTAAACTTAGCCCTCACAGGAGACTTTGTGCATTTTTAGATTTTCAAAAAAACACCATTTAGTATGTTTTTTTAAGCCTTTTGAATTACGGGGACATAGGCAGTGTCCTCATAAACCACCTTCATATTGTAATACCTCTGTCATACCCATGTCATTATACAAATTTGTGTCCTCATAAACCACATAAACATGCACACACACACACACACACAATTTAAATAAAATCATAAAAAATAAAATACAATCCAGAATGTGAAATGTTATCTATTATTATTATACATGTTGTTTTTATGACAGTTAAGTAAATGTCTTTGCAATTGTCAGTACAGTCATGTAAAAATGTGTTAGATTATATGTAATCTAACTACATTACAGTACTGAAAATATTATGAGAATTGTTTTTGAGAATTGCAAATTGAAAAAAAAAGTACATTAGCATCCAGATAAATTACTTTAATTTGAGGGAGAATTATGCTTAACTGCCTTAAAATATATATATATATAATCTATCTACATGGTCCTAAAACATACCCCGAGAGAAATGTATACAAGGAAAAGTGATCACCAAATGAACTGACTTTTTCCAGTAAGGTCTTTTAACACACAAACACAACCATAGGCCTCTCAGGTGTAGGCCAGGCTTAGCTAAACTGTTAAAATGTTTGTTGTTATTAGCACAGATTAACTGCTGAGTGTTCTAATCTACCTGTGAAACAATCAGCAACATCTGTTTCACAAAGGCATAATTAAACAACACTAACAAACAGTGTTTTGAGCATGGAGTGGAAATGGAGATTTGTGTGCAGCAGGTGTTTGGAGAAGCAGCCCAATTAACAGGGAAAGTGATTATGCTTTCTAGCTAACCTCGCCTTGGAGGAGTTTTACATCCACCTTTATCTATGTGCCACGCTATGCATGATTTTGGCACTCTCAATGTCAGAAATAAATTGACGCACTGGGCCATCGTATTTCTTTCCTCGTTTTTACTTACCAAGAAGTACAGTATGCTTTTTTCAGAGCTAATATAAAAAAATGATGCACATTAGGTGTTTGATTAATGCGTTATGTGTTTTATCTTCTTGTGCTCCCTCAGAGAATGATGGGAATTGTAGTTCTGTAGCCAAGCCTGTCATCTCACAAACCAGCTAAATGAGTACTATTTTTGGGAAGCTTTAAAGCAACGCGCAGTGCATGCAAACCAAATTGTTCAGTCAACATTCGCAATTTAAACTTAATTATGACCAATACTAATTTGCATCTGCCAGGATTCTTTAATTAACATGCCCCCAAACTCAATGAATATCCACAGTTTCCCCACTGGTAATTACGACATTCTGGTGATGTTCATGCATGCTATTCTCATAAGTACAATAATTTTGATAAGACTTGAAGGTAGAATAAATGCAATAGATTTATTAATATCTAAAATGAATAATGCATTGCTGAATAGAGCAGCATGCTATTCATCAGAGATTTGCCCTAGTTGTGGTTGAATGTTTATTCATTTGTTTTGTTTTTAGCCACTTAATAGCAATAGTAGAGCGTGGATGAGAAATGATGAGGATAGTTCACCCAAAAAAATAACAATTCTGTCATCATTCTCATGTTATTCCAAACATGTATGACGTTTCAAAAGAAGATATTTTGTAAAATATCTTTCTGTTGTCTATACAGTATGATGCTATTATAAAGATAATTATTTTGTGTATTTGGTGTAACAGAATATGTTGACATGCTTTAATGTTCAAAAAATACATTATTTTTCAAATACTACACATTATTGTAGTTCCTCTATGCCCTGCCTCTCTCAAACGCATCGTTTTCTACAAAGCCCCTCCTTCCAACAAGTGCAGTCTGCTCTGATTGGCCAACTGACCAGTGCATTGTGATTGGCCCAACACCACAAGTGCGCGTCGGAAATGTATCACCCCTTACCATAATCACGAGCGTCAGGTTTCAAGTTAGTTTTACCATTAGTTCGAGCCCGAAAGTTTTTAAAATCTATTATACTCAGCAGGCTGCATTTGTTTGATAGAAATACAGTAAAAAATAATATAATTAATATATTAGGTAAAATATTTAAAAAGACAATTATTAATTTAATATTCTTATGATGCTGCTTAATTTTGGGGGGAAAACATGATACATTTTTTTTTAGAAATCTTTGAATCAAAAGAGCAGAATTTAAATTTAAATAGAAATCTTTTGCAACATTATAAATGTCTTCACTGGCACTTTAATGCTTCTTTACAAATTGAAGTATTAATTTCTTTAAAAAAGCCAAAACTTTGAACAGGATTGTATCCCTTTTAATACTGATGGAAAACTGTAGGTTGCTGGACCTGAAGCGGTGTCTGTTGCGTGCAGCCTGGCTCTCACGGCCGCGTCTGGGTGCCGTCTGCCGCTTTATTGCATCAGAGGCGGTTTACAGCGTGAAATGAAGAGCAGCTGTAATTGCTGCAAGGCATTTATTCATCTTTCACATGAGATTCGCTCATAAAGAAACACATATCTGCCTCGCTCTCAATGAGCACAGACAGATACACTGGCATACAGATGTTCCTCAAGGTTACGTGGGCGCCGTGTGCGTTAATAGAACAATACGGAGCATCTCTTCCTATTGTCCAAGAAGCGTTATTTGTCTTTCTGGTTGATGAGGTGCTTGGATGACACTAAGGGTGCTCATATTGATATCCAAGCTAGCAATTCCCTCTCTTCAGCCTCCTCTCTCCATATTACCGCAATAAATCCTGCGCCGGCTGATTGTTATGGTCATTGTGTGTCCTCTTTCTCTCTCTCTCTCTCTTGCAGGGTCCTGATCACTGTGTAAAATGTCTTCACTTTAAAGACGGACCCAACTGTGTGGAGAAATGCCCTGATGGCCTACAGGGAGCAAACAGCTTCATCTTCAAATATGCTGAGGCCAACAATGAGTGTCACCCCTGCCATGTCAACTGTACCCAGGGGTATGAAGGGTGTTTGTTAAATGTTTGCAATTTGTGAGTGTGTGTGGGTGGGAAATATATCTGTAGCGGTCCAGCTACTTCCTGTGCTTGTTTGCCATGTCAGTTCTGGCCTGAGGAAGTTCGGATAGCCTATTTGTCAGTGCACTGACCCTTTTTAGAGCACTTGTGTCCTCGGAGCTGGCTGTGCATAAAGCATCATTAATTTTAGAAGAAGGAGTTTGCCCTTGCTGCGTCTCTGCCATCCAACTTTAGTCTAAATGATACCCATCAAGCTCTCCGAATTTATCCGGCTGGGCACCTGCAACTTAACCTTAGCCCCTTGGGGTTACATGAGAGACGGCTCAGATTTCCTGCAGAAAAAACATTATCCGCTCAAGGAGTCTTCACACTGAGTCACGGATTCACTTTTCTTCCTCCTGTGTCACATGAAAGCCCTCAACTGCTGACTGTATATCTGGGATCTCTGTCAGCCAGGGGCGATTAGTGACGTTGAGCTCTGAAATGCTAGCAGCGAGCTGACAAACAGACAAAGCTGTGAGCATCAGGATGGAAGGGCAGGAACTCCGACGTCAAGGAAGAGACAGGGTTATTAAAATAGGTCTAGCACTGATAGATTAGTGATGAATTGTGGCAATATAAAATTAAGGAGGATTGAGATGATTTTAATGTGTTTTTTATTTGATCGTTAAGTTGCCTAAAGATAGTCATTAGATTAGATTGACAATCGTTATTCCTCTGAGTCAAAGAGCATTTAGATGGAGGACTTTGATGTAAACAGTATCTCTGATTTAAACTTCAATAGGAAGAATGTTGCTTTTAGATGCTGTATGTTTTTAAGAATATTTTCAAACTGTCTTTTTCAGTGAATTGATTCTTAGTTTAAGACTCTGATACGGTAATTCATGTGTAAACGTCAAAAAGTTCATTGGAGACATTGCATGCAATTTTTTATTTTATTTTTTAAAATAATATTTTAGTAAATAAATGTAAGTGCAGCACTTTTATTGCTATGAAGACACATAGATATTTAAATATGGATACCTTTAAAATATAATACTTTATACATATATATTTTTATCAATCTATTTATGTATGTATGTGTGTGTATCTGTGTATTTATGTACCAACCCGTGTCTTGGGGACAAATTTGTACCTAGAAATAGTCCTTTTTGGAACATCCTCATTTGTATAAATGGTATAAAAAGTTAAAAAAATTTAAAAATAAAAAAATGTTTTAAAATTGAAAAAATGCAGAAGGTTTTCTGTTAGAGTTAAGTTAAAGAATTTATAACTAGCTGTATATAAAGACAATAGAAATCTATGGAATGACCCCGTTTAGATAGCTAAGTAAATGTGTGTGTGAGTGTGTAGCTGTCTTATATATTTATTTTATGTTTTATGCTCATTTATATTCTTTATTGTTTCAGATGCACGGGACCTCGTCTGCAAAACTGCATTGGCATGATGGACAGGTACACACTTTTATATATATTTGGATGTTTTTCACCTTTAATGGACAGGACAATAAGAGAACAGAAAAAAAACATTGAGTAAAGAGGGGTGCATAACAAGAAAGGACCAGGAGTCAGGACTCGAACTAGTGTCAACCGTGACTCCAACAACACATTTTTTTATATAAAATAATTTTCATTTGACTTACTACAAATCTAAACTCGAAAAGCAATGATGTCCTGTTGCAGCACTACTTTCTCACACACATATACACATAATGCTACACATACACACAGTAACTTCCACTTTTGCAAGGTCAGAATCTTGGCACCAGTTTCTCTCTCATCTTTATTTTCTGTCTCGCTTGGCCTCCCTTAAGCCATCATTTATTCATGGCATCTATTTTGGTGTTCTGCCCAATGTCCAGCACTTGATTCTAGTCACACTGGCATCAATAGAGAATCAGAGATCCTTGACACCACACACAGTTATGTCATAGCAGTAATTCAGTTGCAAGGCTTCTATACACAAATCTCTGAAAGAAAAAAAAAATTCTAAATAAAAGCACTGATAGAAATATTTAATATTTAATAGCTAATTTAATGTTTATTTTAATTTGTAGGTAACTCGCTTAAAAAGCAAATGATTTTGCAAATGATGTGATTTCGCCAAGTTTTCATTCAAACATTGTTATATTGAATGAGAAAAGCTCATAACATAGAGGAATTTCACTAGTAGTTTCCCATTGTACAGTACAGCGCTCTCGGTTTGTCAAACCCAGCTGCATCTGATTGTCTCATTCCTGTGCTGATGACATCATTAACACACACGGCTCATAGTTTTAACGCCAGCTGCCTTTCAACATACAGCTCTGCTTTAAAACAAGAACGCGAAATGGGGAAAAGGAAAGTTATATAATGACCAGGCCACAGTTCTGTGATTAATGTGCTGCTGTGAGGGCTGCGCGTGTATGTGCGCGCACATTTGCTTCATGGTGTATTTGATAAATTGATATCACTTTCTTTTGCTCTCATGGGAGAGCTGGAACAAAATACCATTAACTGCTCAGAGCAAATGTGTTTGCTGTTTCAGATCTGCCATTATGTTACACACAGTCCTGGCAGGGCAGAGAAGCAGAAGCTAGAAATCATTTGTCTCGGCCTCAGACGTCACAACCACAAACGTTTCATGGAGTACTTGATGAATATTGAAAACAACTAGGGCAAAAGCTTCTCACAAGCTTCAATCTGATTGGCTCTCTTTAGATGCTTGCAGACAGGGCACACGTTTATGTCCACTGGGATATGAAGTCTTGTTTAGAGGCTCTTCACTGAGCACTTCTAATGATGATTTTTGGCCAGAATTAGCTGTAATGTGGACCAGGCTTTATATGAAGACTATTCGATTTCTCTCTTACACACATACACAATTCTGTCCTGTCCTAATAGTGTGTTATAGAACAAGAGTGTATGCTGCTTGTTTGGACAGACTATCAGAGTAAAGGCTGCAGGGAGTAATCCTGATAAAACACAATGCTATCCTTGGAGACCAAACAAGCTCAGGAGAGAGGTGAACATCTCTAGTGTGGACTAGGTGAGAGGCGAGTGATAGCCAACATTCACAACAGCCTGTGCAGTCAGATAAACACGATGTCTTATATTATTATTATATTAAATATGTACTTCTAGCTAGTGTGCTGTCACAAAAGATTGTCAACATACATTATCATTCAAAAGTCTCTTATGTTGGCCAAGGCTGCATTGATTTGGTCAAAAATGCAGTAATATTATGAAATATTATTGCAATTTCAAATAACAATTTTTCTGTTTTGATAAATTTTAAAATGTTATTAATTATGTGATAGCAAAGCTGTAAGAAGCAGCCATAACTTAAATCATAACTTAAATGAAGTCATTCGTATATGCCGATTTGGTACTTAAGAATCATTCCTAATTATTATCAATGTTGAAATCAGTTGTGTTGCCTAATATTTTTGTGGAAACAGTGATACCTTTTTTCAGGATTTTTGACAAGTAACAAGGTCCAAAAGAACAGCATTTATTTGAAATGGAAATTTTAAATGCATTTATTTTCTCTTTTAATCAGTATAATCCATCCTTATTGAATAAAAGTATTAATTTCTTTAAAAAAAAAACTGACATCACACTTTCGAATGGTTGTATATTATTTATATCTTTAAAAAAAAAATGATATATAGAGAGAGAGATATAGAGAGGGAGAGAGAGACAGAGTTTATATTACATTATTAAATTATTTATGTATTATTTTTCTTCTATCTAATATAATATAATTCCACATGAGTGGGATGTGTGGGTTATGTCTTATCTTGTCTAGGACATCAGAATCACCACAAGACCTTCAAAAATCCCAGTTTAAGCTCTCTGTAATGTGGATTCTAAGTGTTTCTCTCCAGAGTCTCTCTTGCACATTTGGAAAAGACATGGCAGGTTACATAAAACAAGATGTCAGACATCCTGTCCTCCTTCCCCTGCAATATACGGCAGTGCCCCGCTACGTGCTGACAGCAATGCAGCATCAACATAATTGCCTGCTCATTGTCAGTGCGAGCTTCCTCACGCATGTGAGATCTATACACTCGCACAGGCTTCGGAGGATGATGGTATGCACTCGGCTATGGTCTCCGTGGCTCATAAGCTTTGTATTGTGACTGCAGATCAATATCGAATTAACGGGAGAGATTCTCATCTCACCCAGAGATAATCTAGCAGTCTATCGCTTGTCATGCCTGGGCAATGCTTCACTGTCCTCGCCTTATTGGGTGGGATTTCATTTCCATTCTACAAACTTTACAGTTCTAAATTTAAACAGAAGGGAAGACCAAACACAAACACCTTGTTTGAAGGCACTAAACCCTTCCTTACAGAGCTATACTCACAGGAAGCAACTGGACAAGCACAACAGAATAGAATAAAACGGAAGGGTCCCAAGATGCATTTTAAGCCCAGGCTTGTTGCCAGTCTGCTATAATTAAGATATTAAATGTGCTGTAAGTGATTTGTTTTATTTAATAAAAAAAAATGTTCTACAACGTGTCAGATATCACTGAAATAAGTGCCTTGAGAAATTATTATTCTGTAAAGCACAAAATAAATCAAATTGAACCAGTCTGCACTTTTCTAGCCAGTCAGAAACATTCTGTGCCTGCATAAAAATGTAGTTATTTTGCATTTAATGTGATATTTAAAATAAAAAAAATGCAATATTGGATCCAACTTTGAGATATAAAATGCCAAAGATGCCATTCAATGTGTGTTTATCACAATTTACAATAAATAAAAAAAAATGCACATTTGGAACATAAGCACGTTCTGTGTTTATACAGCTTACATCTTTTCTTTTTTCTGAAAAACTAAAAAGTAGACTTTATACTTGGGGCTTGGGACAATTGTCCCATCCTTCTGACTCTATATTTATGTGATGCTAGGAATAAGGATAAAGAGGTACAGAGACAATTAGAGGGTAAGATTGGCAGTCTGAAGAGTTGGATCTTAACGAAAGGCCTGTAATAGGACAGCATGAGCTGTGTATTGTATGCAGTCGGTGCTGATTTAGTGCTGCCTTCTTCCATGCTAACTGAATTAGGCCTTTCATTAATGATAAGGGGACACTTTCAGATAGAGATTCAAACTGAAAGCTCAAAGTACAGCCCAGAGAAGGCTGATGCAAGATGACAGCAGTTGGTAAGGCTTTTTGCAGACACATCCAAACAAATATCTCCCTTCTGTCTGAGAGAAAGGCTTTGTTCAGGTTCCTGCTCATTTATGGGATATTGGCAATTCTCAGCCCCCTTCTCTGATGGCTTTCTCTGCTGATCTGTTCTGCTCTTTTGTTGTCCTATAGTATGTGTCAGTGGCTCTCAACTATACAGACAATTATGTTGAATTTTTCTGAAAATGTTTAATTTAGTAAACAAATAAATGAATTAATAAGTAAATACAATGGTAAAAAAAAAATTGAATGATATTTGTTTTTTGAAAGAAGTCTCACCAAAGCTGCATTTATTTGATCTAAAATACAGTAAAAATTGTAATATTGTGAAATATTAACACAATTTAAGCACCAGTTTTCTATTTGAATATTTATTAGAATAATTAAAATGATTTCTGAAGAATCATGTGATACTGAAGACTGGAGTAATGGCTGCTAAAAATTCAGCCTCGTCATCACACAAACTGTCAGTTCTCTGTCGTGTGTGTCATGTGTGCGTGACAGAAGACCAGACCGTTACAGTAAGAGGCGCCTCTTCACCTCGTTTTGTTTTGTTCGTTTTTTCTAGTTTTTATTTTGTTCGCCACTCGTGATTCCGCCATAGCCCACTGCAAGTCGGCCCAATGTTTCCTCCTCGTGTGTGCACCGTGACACAAACACATTTTATAATATATTAAAATTAGTGCTGTCAAACGATTAAGCGTGATTAATTGCATTCAAAATAAAAGTTGTTTACATTGTGTACTGTGTATATTTAAAATATAAATCTAAATACACACACATACAGTATTTATTTTGAAAATATTTACGTTTATATATTCATATACTTATATTTTATATATTTAATATAAACATAAAAAATTTTTCTTAAATATATACATGCATGTGTTTGTATTTATGTATACACATATTATGTGAACAGAAACTTTTATTTTGGATGCGATTAATCGTGATTAATCGTTTGACAGCACTAATTAAAATACTGTTCTTTTAAATTGCAATAATATTACTGTTTTCACTGGATATTATGCCTTGGTGAGCATAAGATATTTCTTTCAAAAACATTAAACTTTTGACCGGTAGTGTAAATAATTACATAAATTCATGTTTTTGTATTTATTTATACATTCCCATGTTTAATTTTAAGGAAGTCTGATGTTAGCACATCTTGGTCATGACGCAGAACTAGTTAAGAAGCACTGGTTTATGTGTTATGGGACCAGTTACCTAGTACTTTATTGTTATTGCATATAGCTAATTTTTGTTTTCTCCCATGTGTTTCCCTCAGGACTCCCCTCATTGCGGCTGGGGTTATTGGAGGATTGTTTGTGGTGATCATCGTGGGCCTGAGTGTTGCTATATCAGTGAGGAGGAAGAGCATCAAGAAGAAGAGAGCCTTGAGACGCTTCTTGGAGACTGAGGTTAGACACAGTCCATCTTATTTTTTTTGGTCAAGCTTGGATTCAGAAAACAGTCAGAAAACATCCTAAAAACTGTTCTCTCAGACAATTCCATGGGGCCTGAAAACCCGAAGGAACTTGAGAGCAAATCAGAAACAGAACAGCGATTATGACCCATGGCACTCTGTATGTCTCTTGAGATGGTTCCTTGAGAGGAAGTACCCACCAGCAAGAGGAGATGAGTCAGGTCATTTCCTGATTAAATGTTTCATAAGTTAAAAAGGAACCTAAGCTGGTCTAGTCATTGTATTCTGCTTGTTTTACACAAGGTAGTTTATGAGCATCACTCTGCCTTTCCAGATCATATTCAGACCAGTTTTTTTTATTTTTCTGTACACCACACATAAGGTTAACAGAATATATATATATATATATATATATATATATATATATATATATAAATAACTGTAGCATTTAGTGTATAATGCATTTTGGTTTCATGAATATCATACACTTTGTTTTAAAGCTTTACAGGCACCCCATGTTTTTGTTAAAAGACTTATATATAGTGTTTGATAAACTTCTTACATAATCTGTTGATTGATATTCAGCTATTTGCATTTAATTATCAAAACCTTTATTTATATTTTAAATGTTTTAATATCATTTTAAATGAAAAAATAGCACAATTCACAAATAAAGGTATTAAATAGTATTTTAAAGTTCCAAATTTCAGTGTTTTTATGAAATGAATAGAAAATAAAGTAGAAAACAGTTCATATAATATTTAGTTTGACCTCCTGAAGTTGTTTCCCTCATTTTATGAAGGTTAACTACTTCCTTTAATTGTCCTTTGTTGAAGGAAAAAAAATCATTCTCTTTCAGGCCCTTATTTGTAAACTATTCATGGCAAATGCCAGTTAATTAAGATTCAATAATCGAGCATAGTGCAGCTTAATAAAAGTTCTATTGAGAGTTAAAACTACCTCACACAGACCGCTTTTGATTATTATGAACCTCATGAACAGTCAAACTAAATGTATTCCAGTGCTGAGGATAATAGCCTTTCTTTGGACCTTTTTAAAAGTGAGTGTATGTGTTAATTAAATAAACATTAATGAAAAATCGTGTCCTTGATAGTGTGATGATGGCCTCACTCATAGCTTATTTTTTTCCTCTTAATCCTTACTGTCTTTCCTTTGTTTACTCATTCTCTTTCTATCCATCCTCCTGATATCTTAGTTTGTTTTTCATATCAGAGTGTGGGTGGAGGGCTCATAAGAGTGCAGGTTGCGCAAGGATCTCGAGTTCCTGTGACCGAAAGTTCTGACCCCTCCTCTTCATGCATGCATATATCCATATGGCCTCAGGCTTTGAATAGAGACTATAACGCTCTCCTCAGACACTCCAAAGATTAATCTGGAGCAGGCCTACGCATGCCACATAAGGAAGCACACAAAAAATGTGTGAAAATGGACATCATGTATGCCAATAACCCATATGATCTTGAATGTTCCCAAATCTCCATTTTCAACAGAATAGGGTGTTCCCATCACTATAAATTCATATTACGTTGGAGCACTACAATGCCGCCAAGGTTTCAGCACCACGGACAGTTCCTGGTATGTGTTTCAGCACCGCCTGTAGCGGACAGCTCCCCAGATCACAGCTCGTCCTCCCCTGGCTCTCCTCCGCCTTCTGTGTCCGGGCTCCTGATTTACAATTCCATTTAAATGAAGAAGCGCTATTGTTTTTTAATCAGGCGGCTGTGATGAGCCGGGGGACGCCGCAAAGGGTCGATAGAACGGCTGATTTACGCTCTCTCTCTATCTCTTATTCTCTCTTACGCTTCCAAATCTCTCTCCTACACACACTCTCCGTTCATATTTTTTATCAGGTTAACCTTCTCTCTTTCTGTCTTTCTTTCCTGTATCTTTTCTCTTTGCTTTTTCCTCTTATCTCTGTCCACCTCTCTCTCATCGCATTTCAATAGTTCCTTTATCGCCAGGGGTTTTTATGCATTGATTGAACTCCCAAACTCTGATATGCGCTACATAATGGCACAGAAAGACTAAATAAATTACAGGGAATTCATACACTATGGTCTGTGCTCTTCAATTTATTTGAGTTAGGGCCGAACGTTCATTGATTGCCCAGATCGATTGTCGCATCACTGACGGTGTCTCCCTTCCTGTTCCTTGTGTGTCTCAGTTGGTGGAGCCTCTGACGCCCAGCGGTGCGGCCCCGAACCAAGCCCAATTGCGCATTCTGAAAGAGACTGAGCTGAAACGGGTGAAGATCCTGGGAGCTGGGGCCTTCGGCACCGTTTACAAGGTAATGACATCAAAGCAGAGACAGAGGGAACTTAAGAAATCAAAATGAAATAAAGAGACCTCTTTCAAAAACATTAAAAACTATTTCACCAACCCCAAACGTTTGATCAGTAGTGCACTTCAAATCAAAAGCAAGTGGAAAAATCAAATAGACTCACTTTGAAGGAGATATTTGAAAGTGGGCTTTTTTAACCATTAACAGCCACCTTAGAACACCTTAGCAATGTATTAGGACCACTGCAGAATACCCTAACAAAAACCTAGCTTTGAGTTTTGCATTAACATTCACATTTTCTTCAGTAAAAAATAAAAAGTACATTTCCACCCAATTCCCTCTAAGAAATATTGTTTCTTGTGATTTCAGGGCATCTGGGTACCTGAGGGCGAGACTGTGAAGATTCCCGTTGCCATAAAGATCTTGAACGAGGCGACGGGCCCCAAAGCCAATGTAGAGTTCATGGATGTGAGTGTCACTCTGTTGCAAGGCTTGCAGCTGTAGTTTGTGTAATTCCACTAAGCGAATATTCAGCTCTTTAGTAGTTCAAAAGGAAAAATGCATGTAAACCTCAAATTGGCCCATCCTCTTAGATGATGCAAGGACTATGAAACACTTACCAAAGGCCTTTCACACCCATGATGAGTGCAATCTAAAACAGGTTATTTCTGCGAGCATCTTTACGTTTGCTCACTTGAATGTGGATGTGGCTCGGTTTTGATCTGAGCTCCACATGTGTTTGTCTTGAGTGAGATTTCTGTGCATATGCACATGTGTTAGAGTGGTCTCTCCATGACTCCCCCATGGAAGGTATTTCCCACAATTCATCAGTGTTAATGGGCATTCCACTTTCAGAAAATTCTTAGGGGTGTGCAGATGAACAGTTCCACTCATACTGCGCTCAAACCACAGAAGCACGTGAAGGCAGATCAGACATGTAGACGCTGACCCCCGCTGTTGATTGGGCAAGCAGTGTGCACGTACGCAATCATCTCAGCAGCTGGAGAATAGCAGGAGCGTGAATGCTCATTATATAACTGTCAAGTGTGTAATTTTATGTAGTGCTCAGATAATGGGTTTGTGTGTGTGTGTTTGCGAATATAGGATGTGTATTACACACTGTTTTAGTTTTTAAAATGTTCAAACAAACGTAAGAGGATCCCTCCAAGGCCTGAACTCATATTAATGGCAGAGGCATCTTTTATTGCAATAATATAACCTTATGGCCCAAGGTTTAGATATTATTTCTGAATTATCCCCTTAGCTGTTTGTGGAAATTATATGTATTTTTTATGTTCTGTATTTTCTTAGTCCCTGATACTTTTATACCCCATGCCATCTTTTGTTTGGACCACAGGTTAAATATGTTGGATATAAACTGGAGTTAGGATCGTAAATGTGCTCTCGTTTAGTGAGATGCTTCATACACAATTCTAATTTTTTACTAGATTGCTTGATCGTATTGTACTGAAAGTAACTGAAATAGGCCTGTGACTCTTTCAGAATATAATAGATGGTCATTTCAGCATGTAAGTGTGCAGTGTTAGTGATTTATGGGTAATAAGACTGCCTTGTAGATCCTTCAGCTTATGCAAGTATTGTGAAACAAAGCGAATAAATCCTACACTCATTTCGCAGACTGTAACTATGGCGCTGTTTCACAGATGAATCTCAGTGGGATGTCATGGCTGTGTATGTGTTTTTACATGCATGACAAGAAGTGTTTCAGAACCAATCTGTGATAAATTGTCTGCACTGAATCTGTTTGTAAATGTAAGATGTGTGCATTTTTGAAAATTTAAATTGAAACTCCCTGTCATTTGGTAAGTATAAGACACTTAAATTAATACTTTTATTCAGCAAGGATGTAATAAATTGACCAAAAGTGACAGCAAAGACAAAAGATTACTGTTTAAAATGAATGCTGTTGTTTTGATTCTATTTATCAAAGAATCCTGGAAAAAATGCATCATGGTTTTCACAAGAATTTTAAACAACACAACTGTGTCGACATTGATAATATTAAAGGGATAGTTCACCCAAAAATTTTAATTCCATCATTACTTACTCACCATCATGTCGTTCCAAACCCTTAAGACCTTCGATCATCTTCAAAACATAAATTAAGATGTTTTTTTATAAAATTCGAGAGATTTCTGATCCTGCATAGACAGCAACGCAACTGACATGTTCCCAGGCCCAGAAACGTAGCGAGGACATTGTTAAAATAGTCCAACATGAAATGGTCCAACATTAATTTTACGAAGTTACAAGAATACTTTTTGTGTGCAAAGAAAACTAAAATAATGACTTTAGTCAACAATTCTTCTCTTCTGCGTCAGGGCCTGTCATCATTCATGCGTGTACCACGACGCATGTGTGTGAAGTAATGTTTCTTAAGCACCAAATCAGCATATTACAAAGATTTCTGAAGGATCATGTGACACTAATGAATAGAGTAACATCTGCTGCAAATTTAGCTGTTCTATCGCAGGAATAAACTACATTTTAAAATATTTCACAATATTCCTGATTAAATAAATGAAGCTTGGTGAGTATAGAAGACATTCAAAAGCGTGTGTGTGTGTGTGTATAATATATATATATACAGTACACCCCTCACATTTTTGTAAATATTTTATTATATCTTTTCATGTGACAACACTGAAGAAATAACACGTTGCTACAGGAACACAATGGTTTAGACATTAATGGCTGTGTGTTGAGTTATTTTGAGGAGACAACAAATTTAAACTTTACATTCTAGCACTGATTTCTTCAGTGTTGTCATATGAAAATATATAATAAAATATTTACAAAAATGTGAGGGGTGTACTCACTTCTGTGAGATACTGTGTGTGTGTGTGTATATATATATATATATATATATATATATATATATATATATATATATATATATATATATATATATATATATATATATATATATATATATTAGGGCTGTCAACGTTAACGCGATTAATCTAAAAATTATCGCGTTAATATTTATTTAACGCAAATTAATTGTTTGATAAGGTTTGACCCCAACTTCTTGCCATCATCGCAGCGCAGAAGGTAAGTTAATCATTGCCTGCGTCCCAATGTGCACACTATCCATCCTAAATTCTATATGATATTAGTCATTTTCAATACCATTTAGGGCAGATAGGGTGGATAGTATGCACATTGGGACGCAGGGCTATGTGATTATGTGGCGCCGGCCTTAGAGGAAAGTGAAGCGAACGCGGAGAGAGAGAGCGAGTGTGTCCTAGAGAGAGAGAGAGAGAGAGAGAGAGAGAGAGTGTGTGATAAGGGTACAGCGAACCAGTGTTGCCAGGGTCGCGGTTTTCCTGCACAATTAGGCAATTTTGAAAATACAGTCGCGGGAAAAATTACAGAGCAGTGGGTTGCGTTTTTTTTTGGGCTACTTTTATAATGTACCGCCGCCGCACAAAGTGTATATATACACGTGATCGCAAAAGGAAGTTATTGCAAACACTCGATGGTGGTTTAAAGTGAGTTCTGAGTAAAAGTGTACTAGTAATCTCATAAATTGTCTTATGTAGCATGATGCTAATGTTAGCCTCTAATGCACCTGCAGAACAGGTCCAGTGCTTCTTCATAATGCATTTTATCATAACACTTCATGTAAGGTCGCAAGAAAATGTTTTGTTGTATTTATTTAGAAATACTTTTGATAATAGTTGGGTAAATGTGTACTGGGATTGAAGTGATGTGGCTTGATAAACGTTTTATTGCCAGTATAAAGACTGATAATGGCTGAATTAAAACAAAAGAATAATAAGGATTATGTCTCATACCTGGCGGAGATGTGAAAGATTATGTTTTCTTAAACTAGTGTGTCATGCATTTCTTTATTTCAACACATTTACAGGTAAATTCTAGTATTTTAAATTTGCGATTAATTGTGATTAATCACAGTTCATGACTGTGATTAACGCAATTAAATTTTTTAATCGATTGACAGCACTAATATATATATATACAGTGGGTACGGAAAGTATTCAGACCCCCTTAAATTTTTCACTCTTTGTTATATTGCAGCCATTTGCTAAAATCATTTAAGTTATTTTTTTTTCCTCATTAATGTACACAGATCACCCCATATTGACAGAAAAACCCAGAATTGTTGACATTTTTGAAGATTTATTAAAAAAGAAAAACTGAAATATTGCATGGTCCTAAGTATTCAGACCCTTTGCTGTGACACTCATATATTTAACTCAGGTGCTGTCCATTTCTTCGGATCATCCTTGAGATGGTTCTACACCTTCATTTGAGTCCAGCTGTGTTTGATTATACTGACTGGACTTGATTAGGAAAGCCACACACCTGTCTAAGACCTTACAGCTCTCAGTGCATGTCAGAGCAAATGAGAATCATGAGGTCAAAGGAACTGCCTGAAGAGCTCAGAGACAGAATTGCGGCAAGGCACAGATCTGGCCAAGGTTACAAAAAAATTTCTGCTGTACTTAAGGTTCCTAAGAGCACAGTGGCATCCATAATCCTTAAATGGATGACGTTTGGGACGACCAGAACCCTTCTTAGAGCTGGCCGTCCGGCCAAACTGAGCTATCGGGGGAGAAGAGCCTTGGTGAGAGAGGTAAAGAAGAACCCAAAGATCACTGTGGCTGAGCTCCAGAGATGCAGTCGGGAGATGGGAGAAAGCTGTAGAAAGTCAACCATCACTGCCGCCCTCCACCAGTCGGGGCTTTATGGCAGAGTGGCCCGACGGAAGCCTCTCCTCAGTGCAAGACACAAACAAACACGGGGACCACAAGACCACAAGATGGTGAGAAATCAGATTCTCTGGTCTGATGAGACCAAGATAGAACTTTTTGGCCTTAATTCTAAGCGGTATGTGTGGAGAAAACCAGGCACTGCTCATCACCTGTCCAATACAGTCCCAACAGTGAAGCATGGTGGTGGCAGCATCATGCTGTGGGGGTGTTTTTCAGCTGCAGGGACAGGACGACTGGTTGCAATAGAGGGAAAGATGAATGCGGCCAAGTACAGGGATATCCTGGACGAAAACCTTCTCCAGAGTGCTCAGGACCTCAGACTGGGCCGAAGGTTTACCTTCCAACAAGACAATGACCCTAAGCACACAGCTAAAATAACGAAGGGAAGGAGTGGCTTCACAACAACTCCGTGACTGTTCTTGAATGGCCCAGCCAGAGCCCTGACTTAAACCCAATTGAGCATCTCCGGAGAGACCTAAAAATGGCTGTCCACCAACGTTTACCATCCAACCTGACAGAACTGGAGAGGATCTGCAAGGAGGAATGGCAGAGGATCCCCAAATCCAGATGTGAAAAACTTGTTGCATCTTTCCCAAAAAGACTCATGGCTGTATTAGATCAAAAGGGTGCTTCTACTAAATACTGAGCAAAGGGTCTGAATACTTAGGACCATGTGATATTTCAGTTTTTCTTTTTTAATAAATCTCCAAAAATGTCAACAATTCTGGGTTTTTCTGTCAATATGGGATGCTGTGTGTACATTAATGAGGAAAAAAAATAACTTAAATGATTTTAGCAAATGGCTGCAATATAACAGAGTGAAAAATGTAAGGGGGTCTGAATACTTTCCGTACCCACTGTGTGTGTGTGTATAGATATATATAGATATATATATATATATATATATATATATATATATATATAGATATACATATACATACACAGGTCCTTTTCAAAAAATTAGCGTGGCATGGAGGCAATCAGCCTGTGGCACTGCTGAGGTGTTATGGAGGCCCAGGATGCTTCGATAGCGGCCTTAAGCTCATCCAGAGTGTTGGGTCTTGCGTCTCTCAACTTTCTCGTCACAATATCCCACAGATTCTCTATGGGGTTCAGGTCAGGAGAGTTGGCAGGCCAATTGAGCACAGTAATACCATGGTCAGTAAACCATTTACCAGTGGTTTTGGCACTGTGAGCAGGTGCCAGGTCGTGCTGAAAAATGAAATCTTCATCTCCATAAAGCTTTTCAGCAGATGGAAGCATGAAGTTCTCCAAAATCTCCTGATAGCTAGCTGCATTGACCCTGCCCTTGATAAAACAGTGGACCAACACCAGCATCACTGACTGTGGGTACTTGACACTAGACTTCAGGCATTTTGGCATTTCCCTCTCCCCAGTCTTCCTCCAGACTCTGGCACCTTGATTTCCGAATGACATGCAAAATTTGCTTTCATCCGAAAAAAGTACTTTGGACCACTGAGCAACAGTCCAGTGCTGCTTCTCTGTAGCCCAGGTCAGGCGCTTCTGCCGCTGTTTCTGGTTCAAAAGTGGCTTGACCTGGTTCAAAAGTGGCTTCACCTGTAGCCCATTTCCTGCACACGACTGTACACGGTGGCTCTGGATGTTTCTACTCCAGACTCAGTCCACTGCTTCCGCAGGTCCCCCAAGTTCTGGAATCGGTCCTTCTCCACAATCTTCCTCAGGGTCCGGTCACCTCTTCTCGTTGTGCTGCGTTTTCTGCCACACTTTTTCCTTCCCACAGACTTCCCACTGAGGTTCCTTGATACAGCACTCTGGGAACAGCCTATTCGTTCAGAAATTTATTTCTGTGTCTTACCCTCTTGCTTGAGGGTGTCAATGATGGCCTTCTGGACAGCAGTCAGGTCGGCAGTCTTACCCATGATTGCGGTTTTGAGTAATGAACCAGGCTGGGAGTTTTTAAAAGCCTCAGGAATCTTTTGCAGATGTTTAGAGTTAATTAGTTGATTCAGATGATTAGGTTAATAGCTCGTTTAGAGAACCTTTTCATGATATGCTAATTTTTTGAGATAGGAATTTTGGGTTTTCATGAGCTGTATGCCAAAATCATCAATATTAAAACAATAAAAGGCTTGAACTACTTCAGTTGTGTTGTAATGAATCTAAAATATATGAAAGTCTAATGTTTATCAGTACATTACAGAAAATAATGAACTTTATCACAATATGCAAATTTTTTGAAAAGGACCTGTATGTATATATACACATATATTATTCATTAAGAAAACTAGCTCATTGAATGTGTTTCATTGAAAGAAGTTTAAAATGTTTTATTTACATCCTGTGCAATCGATTGTTTCCTGTGCTCTGAGTTCCGTTTTGTTTCCTCCAGGAGGCTTTGATCATGGCCAGCATGGAGCATCCTCACCTGGTGCGGTTATTGGGTGTGTGTCTGAGCCCCACCATTCAGCTGGTCACTCAGCTCATGCCCCACGGCTGTCTGCTGGACTACGTGCATGAGCACAAAGACAACATCGGCTCTCAATTACTGCTCAACTGGTGTGTTCAGATCGCCAAGGTAAGACTTAACAATTGAACACAGCATTACTCGTGGAGACCACTCTTACAGTATGTATCTTATGTATTTGTGGCCTTTGATATGGCTCATGTTTTATCAAAAGCACTATTAATTTCTTTAGATGTGAGACTTAAAGTAGAAAGAAATTACCTACTGCATGTTTTTTTGTCTGCTGTGTGAACTTGCATTAAAACACTGTTCAGATGTTTGCTCGATCTCTTTTCCTCCCAGTCATGCAGCGAGCATCGTTTTGCCACATTTCTTTGATTTTGGACCCCCACCCCATCTGCTGTCTGTACCACTCTGTTTATCTTCCTCCCACACCAATGGTGGTCATATTTCCTTGTCTCTGTTTCTCCCAAACTAGGAGTGCATGTGAATGATCTCAGAGCAGCAGCACCTCAAAGGCTGCTGGGATAGATAAGCAGCGCACACGCACGCTCTGTCTGATCTGAGCTCCACATTGTAACTGGGAGCTTTGCTTTGTGTCACTCAAGAGGAAAAGTTCTGACACCTCTGAGATGCAGAACTGTACAGTATATCAGCTCTGTGTGGGGGGTTTGAAAAACAATGATTTAACACAACAGTAATAAAGTATTTCAGGAGTTATTGTTTACAAAACATTCTTAAAAGCAAAGAAAAAGGGCTCTTGAATGCGAATGCACCAGGTTATACAGGAGTTGCATCACAGCAGGTGGTAGTAGACATGACAGTTAAAGCGGAGACTGCTATTTACTTCAACTAAAACTTATAAACTGTTCGCAGCCTGAATGGTGTTTGATGACTTTACAAAGACAGAGATGAAAAAAGGGTACATACACTACCTTTTTAAAGTTTAGGGTCGGTAAGACTTTAAAAATATTTTTTAAAGAGGTCTCTTACGGTCATCAAGACTGCATCTGTATAATAAAAAAAATACATTAAAAACTATAATATTTTGAAATATTGTTACAATTTAAATGAACTGTTTTCTATTTAAATATATTTTAAAATGTAATTTATGTCTGATGGCAAAACTGAATTTTGAGCAGGCATTACTCCAGTCTTCAGTGTCACATGATCCTTCAGAAATCATCCAAGATGCTCATTTGTTTCTCAAGAAACATTTTGTGTGCTCCATAATATTTTTGTAGAAACACACAATTTTTGCAAGAAAGTAAATAAATGAAATAAATATAAGACCGTACTGTCACCTTTGATCAGTTTAATGTGTCCTGGCTCAATAAACGTATTAAATGGACCCCAGAATTTTGAACGGTAGTGTAAGCTTTATATATACAGGCTGCAGGTGAGCATAGCCATAAGTTTCAGATTAATTGCAAGTGTAATATTGCAGTTAAGACTCAGTATTACCAGTTATGTTGCTCAGCTTATTTTTGCTTATTACTTTATATCCATTGCACATCTAGTGGTGTTTCTGAATGAATCAGTGTCTTAAAACAAATCAGTCGAATGAATGCTTCAGTGACTCATAATCTTGTGTGATTTCTATATGAATCTGTATTTTTGAACAAATCGTTTGTGAATGATTTGCTCACTCAAGTACCACCTACTAGCGTTGTGATGTAACATGCAGAAAGTGTACTTTAAAATACTTTTCCTTATAAATACATATACATATTTTATCTAAAATAAGTTCACGTCAACCACTACTAGTGTGAGTTTAGCTTTGTACTGAACAGATGAATAGACAAAAGCTGGTGCTGCATACATTTAAATGTTCGATTCAGCTGTTTAGATGAATCTCATGCATTTAAATCATAGTTTTAGAAGGCTAGTTGGCATTCAGACATTTTGTTGCTGTACTCACATGACCACTCCACAGGCTTTCCAAATCAGCCGTATGGAATAAATATTTTAGGCACAATACTTTTGAGAAATGTTAACCTGAAGTGATACAATCGGAGATTATTATTTATGTATTAGACTCACCTCATAAGAGGCTTTTCTAAGAGCGGGCTATGATGTGGGAGTAAAATCAGACAGCGTCTGTCCTGTTCTTTTCAAGTTAATGGGTAAAACGAGCCAAGGCTTTAGAAATGTCACCTCATATACTCATAGTGTTAAATTACTAGCTTCAAAATAATAACTTAAACCGACCTTTCACTGCTGCATTATACAAAAATATGGAGGGATATTTTAGTGAGCCAGTTTCTTGGACATATACAGTATATTAAGCCTTATTGCATACAGTGATTGTTGATGCAGTTAATCTTTATCAGAGAAATAGGGCTTTAGTGTCTCTAAAACTGTTTGTTCTGCATACTATTTATTTTAATCCTTTGCACATTTGGCCAGTTGCTATACACACTATACACAACTCATTTTGAAACAAAAAGCATTTTTAACTTATGTTTTGTTGTGGTCCATACATTATTGATGAAGCAAAACCGTGGTATATACATTATTTACAAGTACCTTATTACAGACATAGAACATGTTGTTTTTGCAGTGCCATCTTCATGCAGCTCCTCTGACATATAAACCCATACTCAGGCACAATGCTTGTGAGCGTGTGTGTGTGTGTGTGTGTGTTTGTGTCTTAGGCCACCTATGAGGGGCTTCTTCTAATGAGGCCAGAGGAAAAGAAAAACCGCCAAACAAACAGTGAAAACAGACAATGAAAATGATCTCTTTCATTATCAGGTTTTGAGCATTGGACTTGAGAGATACTTGAATTTGTGGAGTTCTATGTATGGTAACAGGAATTGAAACAGTTGTTGGAGACAATGGCAAATTGTCCATTGTCCTCTTTATAAGTATATGTGTCCTTCCCCTTGCAGTGTACAAAGCAGTCTTCTTTATACGTACAATGCAAGCCACTGAAAAGAGCTTACAAACTTCAGGGCTCAACCATAATGATGTTGTCCAGTCAGGCCAGTACTTCACATTTTTACTTGCCCAGCAAACTTTTTGTCTGGCCCCACCAAACAAAGAATAGTAGATAATAGTTTAAGTCATAAAATGGATGTACAAGATTGATGAAAGTGAAATTTTCAGTGAAAACCCAGCACTAACTCGAACACTGGCTTGGAACTCTCTCTCACTGACCCTGGGTCAACAGGCCATTCTTATTGTTGAGCCCTGCAGAGAAATAACTACTGGAACCTGACAGCTACTGTTCTTCTGGAGAGGGTACTGTAATGTAGCACAAAGAAAGAGAGAAGAGGGAAAGAGGCAAAATAAAGTGCAAGAGTAGGACATGAAGAAAAATTAAAAGAAATTCAGAGCCATTCAGAGAGAGAGAGAGCAATTCAAAGGGTACTGGAAGACTACAAGCCTATTTTCCACGGTTTGTTTTACAGTGCCCAATAGGTTAATGGCAGCCAAAAAGTCAGAGAAAACACACTTTATGCAATAGATTATTGATGAAATAGTCAGGCATGAATGTAATTTTGCGGAGTAGATTAATAAATGAATAATGCAACAAGATGAGATTGGCCAGAGGTGCACTAAACCAGCATTTGCACTTCTTTATTTCCTTGACATTTCAACACGTGCTCTGTTAATGAATTGCACATTGTCATGTGGAACAGAATCAGTGTGATCAAGTATAAAAAATTGCTTCAGGAGCCAACACAAGCCTGACATGTGAAGGTTAAATTTTGATGCCCTGTGAGATCACCCGAGACTACCAGTAGTCTTGTTATTGGAGAAAAGTTTATAGGCACTGCATTGAAAAGCTGACCAGCAAAATAATACACTGCTCCTATCAGTCCTCAGTTAAAATGAAAGAGGCATACAATTTATTTTGAGTGAATTTTAGTGATTTAGATTTTTTACAGATACAAAATTTAAATTGTGAAATCATCACTACCATATATCATACAATATGTCATGTCATAAAAATGTTAGAAATAAAGAAAATATTTTTTACTTAATTTACTTAAATTTTCTTTACATATTATTGCAAATATTTTGTTCTTAAAAAATTACAAGCTGGAAATTACACAGCTGTAACAGTGTAATTGCTAGAAGACAATGGCATATAATGCAAAACATATATAAATCATTCTTTATATAATTCTTTATTGCACCTCCTGTTGGCAGCCTTTCCTTCAAGTAAAGATCATGTAGAGCAGTACAAAGCAGCAGCATCTCTCAAATTAACATTGTGGAGATGACAACCATCTGCAGCCATGCAAGACTGAAGTTTCCCTCAAATACTAATTGTGAGGCACTGTACCATAACATTCATGCAGTAATTACACATTTGGCCATTGTGTTTTGAATGTTTACCACTAGAGTCTGTATTTTCCGAGTGGCATTTAGGAAAGCAGCTGAGAGGTATAATTGTTAAGGAAACCGACTGTTACACACAAAAGGTGACAGCACAGGCAAACAACAGACAGACAGCATGAAACAGCAAAACGTTCACCGATGTCTGCAGACTCATTAAGGCTGCGTCCCATGAACTGATTTTTCAGGTGTAAAGCTTCATTTACATAGTCGTTCAGGAATCAGAGAGAGTCTTTGTGTGTGTCTGTGTCTGAGTTAATGGCCCTGCCGACTGTCCGTCAGTATCCAGCAAAGTATACTTCCTATGGAAAACTCCAAAGGGACAAACACACATCACAGTGGTTTCAAGTAATTAGAAGTTCAAATTTTGGTAACCAAAAGTGATGTCTGATTTGTTTACTTTTTAATTAGTCCATCTATTTCTACAAGTTTGACCCACTTTGGCTGAACATAATTATGATAAAACATGACAGTAAATTATACTGAAAGTACTTATATATACACTTTGGCAACTGCCACATGCGTTAAACAATGTATAGAAATGTGTTATGTAATAAATATAAAATACAGATATTTAAAGTCTTTAAAGATATTTTCTCATCTTATTTCTTGCCTCCTCAGAAAAAAAAAAAACTGTCTTGACATGGTTCAGCCAACAGAAAGAGAACTTTATATACTGGAAAGTGTACGTAAATACACTCTGGGTGGTTTGCAGTTAAATTTCGTTGCAGGTTACAGGGTTCTTATTAAGTTCAATGATTATACTGTTACCATCAGAGGGCAACAATTATGCCTTTTATCCTTTCATGGTTCATTTCATTCAAGGAAATCTTGGAATGATCCCATTCTTCGTGGCTGAAGCTAAGCCAATTGAATTTTCAATAGATGAAATTAAATAGAGGCATGATATTCAATGGTTAAGTTTAGATGACAATCGTGCTAATTATAAGCTACGGATTGACCGTAGAGTAAGACATCTAAAGATGTCTTGAAATTACACCTTTCCTGAACAATGTAACCTAATTAGTTAAATTAAACCCTGATTTAACATTGTGGATATGTCAGGCCGGTTGGCTCATACCACCTAGAGCTCTTCTGTTTGAATTGAACCTTTAAAGCATCCTCTGAGTGCTGCCAGCCCAAGACAAATAAACGCATGCAAAGCAATTTACTTTAAAGGCCATCCGTACAGATCTTTTCCAATATTCATATGAAATATATTTTGTCATTCTCCCACACACAGTCATGTGGGGCTGTTGAAATTTTAAAGAGGAGAGAGAGAGGAAGACAGCACAGGTCTCAGAGAACACGGTTTATTTCTCAGCTCAGTAGACCTGCAGACACTAGAGCGACTCGCCAGTGTTAGAGAGGAAGTTAAAGGGACACCAGCAGTTTAGCAGGGGCTTCACTTTCAATTATCTAGATATCAAAACCGCCTGTCTAACAGAGCAGCTTTAATTGCTTTGACCTTGGTGGATCTCTCGGTTGTTTGTGGTGGGAAAGAGGAGGCACAGGGAGCTGTCATTTGTCCCTTAATTTCTGTGAGTGTGAGACATGCAAACAGAAAACAGCTGCAACTTTCTAGAGAGCTGAACATTTGTTGAGTTTAATGATCAGCTAAGAAAGGAAGAACATTGTGTCTTGTTATTGTTGTGTTCTAAACACTAGTGAGTTGCCTACATAGACAGTATTTTAAGGCATAATAGGAGCACTCATTCCTAAATGTGTCAGAAACATTATCTTGCCTTGCACGAAACTTTTGCAGTCTGAGCTAACTTTGCATGTATTCTTAAGCAGGGTTATTATCATTAACTAAAACTATTAAAAACATTTTTGATTATTGAAATAAATTGAGGTATGAATAATAGATGAAAATATATGAACAAATTACTATATTTTTAATTTTCAATAAATGAACAACTGAAATAAGTGTAAAGTACTGATAGTACTAACTGGAAAGAAATAAAAATAAAAATGTAATTTAACTGAAATAAATATATATTAAATATTAAGTCTGACAAAAGCATAACAAATACATATAACAAAATTATCACAATAACTAAAACGAAAAATATGAAAATAAAAGTGAATTATAATAAAATAAATCAATAAAAAGTGCTCAAATTAATGCAAAATTAATCAATTATAGCACTGAATCTTATCAGATAATGCAATCCCAAGATGCACTGTGAAAAGCTTAGTGAAAGAGAAATATAATATCACGGATATATTTCATTCAGTATTATTATAAAATCATTGTATTATATATTATGTAAGATCAGGGTTGGGTAAATCACAATTTAAAGGAACACGTCACCCAAAAATGACAATTCTATCAGCATTTATAATTTCACAGACTTTCTTCTTAGGAGCATAAAATAAGATATTTTGAGAAATGTATTTGTGTTATTTGTCCATACATTAAAAGTATCTTTTGTGTTTCGGAGAAGAAAGAAAAGTCAGGTTTGGAATGACATGAAGGGGAGTAAAATGACAGAATTTGAATTGTTGGTTGAACTATCACTTTAAGAATTGGAACCTCTGGAATCGAATTGGCCGCACCTACTACAGGATGTTAAATTTGTATTGCATTGAAAGGAAGCGAAAATTACTCATAATTGCTTTTATCAGACTTAAAGAGCAATAGAAACAGGCAAGTCATTTGCAAATGCAAATCTAAACGTCTAATCTGAATATAAATGGTTTTCCTCATGCCGTTTCATCAAGGCCTCTGCAATTAGCTGGAGACGATAATGACTTGGATCGATTGTTGTGCTATTTCATCAGGTCAAGTTAGCCATATTTACCACGGGCAGCCATCTGTTATGCTCTAGCATGTACAGAAAGGATGACAAGCCATGTGGCTGCGTTCAGAGCATATCACGGACTGCTCACTGGCCGCTCGCACGCAGACAGACAGCTGGGAGCACAGATGCACATTTGGAGCAGAAATGTCTGGGAAAATACAAGAGCTTCCTGAATCTCTGACTGACACTTAGCGCTTGCCATTTGCTATTGAGGTTTTCCACCAGGCTACAGTTTCATAAGGGTTTTAATTAAATTTAAGTCAGTGCTTTGAGAGCTTATGGGTGGAAATAAACTGATATATGCACAGCCAATATGAGAGCCCTAGAGACGCCTGGACAAAGTTAATGATTAATAGACTGGAGCTTAAAGGAATGCAAAAAAAAAAAAAATCATTTACTCGCCATGTTGGTCCAACCTGTATTTTCCCTCTTCTGTGTAATAAAAATGGAGATCTTAGGCAGAATGTCTTAGCTGCTCTTTTCCATAAACAGAAGTATCATAATTGTTTCTATATTTAAAACTTAGAGCTAAAAATGTGTGTTGGGTGTTGTGTTTTTTTCTTTAGCATCATCTTCATTTAGCTCTGACACACAGTACCTGTCTGGCATGATCTAGCAACTTTGTCCCACGCTCTTTTGTTATTCTATTTTCTCAGTTTTTCTGGTGTGTACGTGTATCTAAGCCAGAAATTTGCTGTTAGAAGGAGGTTTTTGTTCTGGAACACAAAACACGCACACACTTGGCATAGCGCTTTAAGTTAAAGGAGCGTAAGAATGAATGTTGCTGTGCCGCCTCAAGCAAAATCACATTCCCCTTCTCTCATTTTTCTCATTTCTGAAGAAAATGCTTTTTGTTTGTTTGTTTTATTTTTCTTCCAGGCATGCGAACATCAGCAGATAGAGCCATCCATACGCAGAGGCCTTTATGGCCTTACAGATGAGTTTAGTATCACGTTGTTGAACAGTAAGAGAAACAAAAGCAGATATGCTGATAAACATTACTACAGAGAACTTGAACAGTCCTGAATAGGTGGTGACTGGTGTAATACTTTTATTCAGCAAGGATGAATCAAATTGATCAGAAGTAACCATTGAGACTTGTACACTGTTACAAAAAAAGTATTTAAAATAAATTATCCTTTTAACTTTCTATTCAGTAAATATTCTGTATTGTTCAACACTGATTAAAAAAAATGTTCCTTGAGCACAAAATATGAATATTAGAATGATTTCTAAAGGATCATGTGACACTGAAAATTTGAGTATTGGCTTTAAATAGAAAAATAATATTTTAAATGTATTTACTATTTTAAATGAAAAATAAATGAATGTAGAATAATTTCACAATAGTACTGTTTTACTGTATTTTTCATTAAATAAATGCAGCCTTGGTGTGCATTAAAGACTTAAAAACATCTTACTGACCCTAAACTTTCGCATTTTATTTTATTTTATTTTGAACTTTTATTTTATTTACTTTTGAACTGTATTATTTATTTATTTTTTATTAGATTTTATTTTAAACTTTTTATTTTATTTACTTTTGAATTATTTTTATTTTAGATATATTTGCATTTTTTTCACAAACCGAAAACATTAAATTAAATCAATAAGTTTATTATCGGTACGAAAAGTTACATAACACTTAAGTCAACAAAGCTGTGAGACATTATAAATATGATAGGACAAGCCATTGTAAAATACCCAATATTCATGCACCAATGGCATTTCATTACATTTCCCATAAGCCTTATGCTATGCCCTTATCATGGATGCCACAGAGGTTTACTCATTGTTGCAGTGGAGCCAGAGCAGCCTGAGAGGAAAGGCACGTACATCCTGAAAAAAAACACACACAAGCTCCCGGTGCCAAACACAACATGCAATATTGATTTGTGAGACCAGCTCCTAACAGACACTAGAGGACCGAGCTGGGTTTTGAGGAGCAGACAGGTGTGTATAATTTACTGTGGCCCGAGGAAGGCCAGACCTCACTCTGAATCTGTAAATAATTGTTCAGGCCAGGTCAGAGGCAATGAAGAACCAAAGAAAAAAAGAAGAGAAAAAGACTGGGCAGAAGCCAATGTTGTTAGAAGGGAGAGGAATAAGCTGACGTGTCAGTGAACTATCTGAGATCATATCGAGAGTAAATTAATCACCCAGTAAATGAGAGTTAAGCTCTTCTTTGTGCCCTGGTGTAATTCCACATAAAGCAAAGGACGACTGCATGACCTTTCAGCAGATGAATTCACACTGGTTTGATTTAAAGGATTGGTTCGCCAAAAAATGAAAATGTTGAATCATTTGCTCACCCTCGTGTTTCTTTCTTCTGTGGAACACAATGTGCTTTTCCATACAGATCTTGTAGAAAAGCTCCAAAAAGGATAAAGTAGTCTATATATCTATAGCATGCATGCATAAGTGAGATTTGAGGCCTGTCTGTAGGTACAGTATTCTTTCTCTGTGATTCATCTAATAATTCAGAATTCAGAATCCTTATTATGGAAAGTATAAACAGAGAGAGCTCTTTATGATGATGGTTACTATAGATTTAATATTGAATTATACCTGTCATTTGAGATCTATACTGTCATCAGTCTTTATTCTCACTCCCAGTGTGATTCCCCAGGAACATGTCTTTCTCCCACTGAATGGTTAATGTGTTGCCAGGCATCCGTTACAGCTTAAAGAGATGCATCCAGGCCAACAAATTGAGCAGTAAATTGGTGGATATGAGATTCAATTAACAGCAACAAGTCATGTGAAGAGAATGACAGCATCCTAGAGAGAGTGTGAGTGTGTTTGTCACCATCACTCATTTTCTCTAAAGGTTTAAGTCTGAAGAGTGGAAGTCAGTTTTAACTTCAAAACATTCAGCACTATTTTGGATGGCATTTTGAGTTGTATTTTATGTAGATTTCTAAATTTTCTTCTGTAATATACTGTTGCTAATAGCATCAGTTAGTAGTAATAGTAGATGATGGGATTTTTAAGTGGTTACTTCACCCAAAAATATAAATTATTTCATCATTTACTCACCTTCATGTCATTCCAAACCTGTATGACTTATTTTCCTCTGTGGAACAGAAAACAAGTTTTGTTTTGTTTTTATCCATACAATGAAGTCCAAAGTTGTTTGGGCCTCATAATATCTTCTTTTGCATTCCCCAACTGTTCAGGTTTGGTGCAAATTGAGGGTGAGTAAATGATGACTGATTGAACTATCCCTTTAAGGAGGTCTTTTATGGTATGAAGGAGAACAGCATTGTTCCATTTCCACTTATGACTCCATTGCATGATTCAATGTTTGTAGGTCACATCAGAGGACAAATAAGACAGTGTGTTTTGGGTGGGGGTGATGCCCCCTCTCCCCTATTGTGCCCCCCACACTGTGTCGTTAATGAATTTGGCCCCCCACCCCCAAGGCCTCCACAGGTCTCCAGGTCTCACCTGATTGAGAGGAGCACGTAGGTCTCGCTCCCCCCTCATGCCGAGCACATTACCAAGCCCATCTGGTGCCCTGCACCCCATGCCAAGTACAGCCCAGTCCGTCAGGACAAGGTCATGTGTTGGCATATGTTCTGGCACACCGTTTCCCTCCCCAAAGGCCCAATACCTGAGACCAGAGCAGTGTGCTATGGTGCCAGCTAGAGGTGTCACTAGATTTAATTTTACCAGAGAAAGAGAGCAATCACTGGTAAGGACTAGTACAAGAAATAGCTAGAGATATTTGTTTGAGAAAACTGTTTTTGGTTGCATAATACTAGTATACTATAATATAGAACATGTCTTGAGTAGAAGTCATATTGGATTTTTACCTTATTTTTTCTCATAAAAATAACATCTATACTTTAAATCAGGGCCCGTATTCCTAAAGATTCTAAGAATCCTTTTAGAAAGCTCCTAATTTAGCTTAAAAATTTCTAACTAGGAGTCTTAGCTTAAAAGTGATTCAGGACCAATCTGAGTCTTTTGAAGACTGTGATTGAGTGGCTGTCCAAGAAGGAAATAAAAGAGAGCTTTTAAGAGTAGGGTTTATTATAAGCCTTCACTTTGAAATTACAGGCATAATTTTTCCTGTTTTACTGTACTCTCTCTCGCTCGCTCTCTCTCTCTCACACACACACATTATATATGTAAATATATTCTTTATTTTTTATTTACCATGCCGTCATACTTAGCGTATTTTATAGGAAATGAACAGCGACATAAGTGCTGTAACAGACCCAAATCATCACTACTCTAACATATTTGGCAACTGGAAAAATGCAACTAATGTAGTGATTATGTCCATTTCTGGCACTATGGCATTTCAGTTGGAGTGTTCATGTGTTGGAGATGTTAGCATGTCTTTAATAAGATCGGTCACAAACATGATCCCTGCACGAGCTAATGTGTAGCGTATTATTAACTCACTGTCATGTGTTGTGTGCAACACATTTCTTCTCCCTCTTCATGTTTTGTCCATTTTGTCCACTGCTAAAGAAACTCTTAAACCCCTTAAAAGTCCTCATCCGTACTCCTAACAATTTTGGACCTTAAGACCTCTTTTAAGTGTTAAGATGCTTTCTGAATTACTTTTTTCTTTACTAGGATCTTTTCTTTCATTTTAAGAGGAAACACCCACATTTCTAAGAATATTCTTAAAATGTTGTTACTAGGAGCAACTGTTAGCACTAAGATTTTTCATGAATACGGGCCCAGGATTTCTCGTCTTTTTTGTCTTCTAACAAGACACACCTTGAGGTTGATGTCTTTTTTATGTTGTTTTAATAGAAGTCTTACCAAAGCTGCATTTATTTGATCAAAAATACAGTAAAAATTGTAATATTGTGAAACATTAATACAATTAAAAATAACAGTTTTCTATTTATATATATTTTTAAATTCAGTTTATTTCTGTGATGGCAAAGTAGAATTTTCATCAGTTCTTACTCCAGTCTTCAATGTCAAGTGATTCTTCAGAAATCAGACAACATTTGTGCTGCTTAATATTTCTGTTTAAACAGTATTGTTTGATGTATAAAAGGTTCAAAATAACAGCATTTATTTGAAAAATAAATATCTTGTAACATTATAAATCGATTTGCTGTCACTTCTGATCAATTTAATGCATCCCTGCTGAGTTAAAGTACTTTAATCCAAGCCTGTTTGTCATTTTAAATAAGAAAGTTTAGATTTTTTTTCACTGCATTTTTCCCCAACTTTTAATATAACTGCTAATATTATTTTTATTTTATTTTATAATTATCAGATAATTTAATATTTGTTGTATTTTTTTAATTATTCCTTATATCATGTTAGACAATCAGATTTTTTTTCTGGTTTCAAAGGGGGCATCATCCTCCAGAAATTAAGATACAGTGCATTAAATAATTATTCTGACAAGTCGTTTATCATAACTATGGACTGTGTATGGTCACCACAAAACGAAGGTAATCCTATATACACAGTAAAAACAGAAGTGTTAATTTAACTCCTAAAGAGTTGAATTTGACTCTGTTTCAGATAACATTTGGTCCCACTCGAAATCAGTGTAAAATTTACTCTTTGGTCAGTGTCAAGTTTTTAGAGTTAATTCTACTCAATATTGAGTAAAAAATAACAATGAATTGTGTAAAAGTATTTAACACTGTAGTTTAATCACACTGTTAAGAGTAATATGATTACACGTATAGAGTTAATTTATCTACAATTTTACTTAAAAAATGACACTTTAAGTGTAATGTTTACTTTATTTCTCTACAGTGTTTTAAAATATATATAAATCATAAGATGCATTGTTACTGAATTATATAGAACTATCAATACTATCCAAATAAAAACAAGCACAATAACACTAGATCACAGAACTCACAATTTATTGTGAAAAAGCATTTCAATGTTGAATTGAGTTGAACATTGAATTTACAATGCCTTGTATCTGACAGAGACATGTATAACAATGTTTTTTTACAAACATTTTTCTCTGAGAAAGCAATATGGCACGACAAGGAGAGTTGTGTCAGTCCCTCCATATGACATTTGTATGTCAAAAGGCCTAGGGTAATGCAGGTTGTCGACATGAAAAAAAAACAAATCCTGCTTTGATCTGATCAGAAATCGTGGGAAGACCAAGAAGACATCTGATGATTTGGCTTCATCGTTGACCATTGCTTGCCGATATATGAAGGTCATTTCCATCTTCTCGCGGACAGTCTTTTCATCAGCAGAGTGTCTCAAAACAGAAATAGCTGCTTCCACATCCTCATCAGATGGCGGAAGGGCTGAAGGGCTGACGGGCTGACGACCACGGCCTGGCCCACCAACTTAAGAAAAAATACAATGTTAAGAACTGATTTCTGTACAATTCACAGGTCACCACTATAATCACATCACTGATCAGTAAACATACCTTTAGGAGATTTGCTGACTGAGGCACCTCTCTCCTCTGCTGTTTTTCTTTGTATGGTCTTCAATCGCCATGTAAGGTATCCCGAACCACTCTCCGGATCGTAGTAATGTTCCTATGTGATTATAAATAAATTATAAATGAGTACTATTAACATTTCAAAGAGTGAATATGTGCATAATGTTGCAATAACCCATTTACTTACATATCCATGCTGTGAGTATGGGTCTTCTAGATAGGGAAACAAAGCTACTATCCCCTGTGCATACATCACTCTGACACTTTTGGGGGGGGATGTCCTAGCATATGAATTCAAATTTAACATCACACTCAACTGACATTGCACAACACAATTTACATAATTAATAACTGTACAACAATAACAATGTTTCTTTACAGCCCATCTATATGCTTAATGCTTACCTGTGTGTTTCTGTCATCTCAGCAGCAAGTATGTGAATCATCTGTCTTCTGGTGGCATCTGTCAGAGATTTGGTTTTTCCATACTCTTGCATAATGCGTTCACCACCAGGCTTTGATGTTAGGATTTTTTCAATCAACTATAGGTGGAATAAAATGTGCTTTCCGTTATTGTAAAACCATATGTAATGCTGAAAAAAAAAAAAGCTATCTAAAGAACACTTCCCATGGTGAAACAACATTCAGATTGGACTTAACAGCAATTTCCACCACTTACCGCTTTTGCCTCATAGTTTATGTGACATGGCCTTTTAGGCTGGCTTCCTTCGGCAGCAGCTACTTCTTCAACAGGGTCACACATCGTGAAATTCAGGATGACGGTGTCATCAGATGTACCCGAGCATGATGATGATTGAGAGGCACCTGTTCATTATGAAATTTGTACAAAACATAGAAACATATTACAAGAAACAGTTATTTTTAAAACAATAAATGTTCTCATTCCGGCCTTTGAACTAAACAAACTAATTTGTGAATTGTCTGAATGAATACCAAGTCCTCCATTGCCCAGCATGATTCTGAAATTTCCAGGTGACTCCTTCACTATTTCTTCAAAAACCTCTGTGTCTGACTGGTCATACACCTTAATGTCTGGCTGCCTGCTTTCTGGTATGTTGAATTTTAGACACGCTGTTTAAAACAAATAAAATAAAAAAACATGCATTCCCTCACAAGAATCAAAGGTCATATTTAAGTTTGCCTCATGTATTCACAAAATGATGAAAGACAAGTATCTGCACCCGATTTTATGTAACTGAAAATATAAAGCACAGCAGAAATGATTATTGACCTAGCTAGATATCATAACATAATAGGTGCTGTATCATTGGGTGATATTGCTTTAACCTAATGACCCACCTTCTTTCAAGAAAGCATCGAATGTCAGCTCAGAAAGCTTGACATATTTCTGCTCTTCCCCGAATTGAACACGCAACAGCATTTTGCCCCTGTTAACAAAAAAATATATATATTCAAAATCATAATTTAGGGCTGGTTCAACTAAGAATTATCTATCCATTTCTCTCAGTAGTGGCAATGCACTATGCATTACTTAGATGTTACACTGCAATTACAAAGAGTGGCTGAAGAAGACAAAGTTATGCTGGTTGAATATAACGTTAGGCTATTTTCTGCAGCAAATGGGTTAACGTTAACTTAGGCTAGTTAAAGTTTAGAGGCACCGCGTCCCACTAGCTACCAAATAACTGTGCCAAAGTTAGCTAGCTCATTAGCTATTTTAGTTCAAACAGTAACCCGTTAAAATGGTTAAGCCATGTTAAACAAACACGTCATGCAATCAGTGATCTAGAGCTAGACCAACATCAGAATCATGCTAACATGACCAGTATAAAAAACCCAGATTAACGTTGAATGGGAAGCTAAAAAAATAGATATTAAATATTTTGTTGTTATATCGACCGAGCTAACGTTATTTTACGCATAAATCATTCTGACCAAATTCATTCGTGAAAATATTGCAAGTAAGAAACACAGTTACCGATACGGATTAGCTGGTTAGTTGTATTATGACCTCAACTAATATCAGCACAACTCTAAAGTTAAAAAATACCGTTTGTGTGTTGACAACACAGGGATTATTACTTACCTAGCAATATCAGTGGCCTAACGTTACTCCAGAGCGATCTTTCTCCACCGACAAACGTGCCAATCTTCAGCACAACAGAGTGGCGGGTATTCATCACTGCTGTAGAGTTGAAATTGTCATGCGTTTCTGCAGATTTTTACACTCACTTTTAACTCCACTGATAGAGCAACTTTACTCTCCCAAATGTTGAAAATACTCTATTTGGGTTAAAATAACTTTACTCTGAAATATTAACACCCCATTTTTTTACTGTGTACCAGCTGTTTTGTAACTGCTTAATTTCTCTCTAATGCAATCAGATTTTTTGAGCTATTGGAACATCACATACAGTATGCATGCAAGCCAAAATCAATTCATCAAGACGAGTATAATCTGGGAACACTTACAACTCACCACTTATATCATTAGAAAGACATTATGATGACAAGGCTGTAGTATAATTTTCCTCATTATGTTATTTTCACTGGCATCTTAGCTTCAAACACTGGATGTACAAATATACAGCTCCTTTTCATGCTTTTAAGACGGGCTTAAATGAAAGAGTCTGAACTTTAAAAGTTGTTTTTGTGAGTTTTTGTTAAAGCAAGCAGAACAGAACAAAGCATAGCGTAACTTGGCATAGCTCAGCACTATACGTATAGTGACTCCAGAGTCCTGGCTGTAATGGATTAGCTATAAATAGATTTACATGATTTACAAAGCAGGTGTCAGTGAGATGTTGAAGGATGTGAACAGGGTCTTGCCTCTCCTGCCTGATTCTTTTTCCGTCAGCGTCCAGTTCGGTTTCACTGTGGCCCGGTTGTCCTTCTCCTGTCTAAGTTCCCTATTGGTATTCTGTCACTCTGAGTGCTGCTGAATAGCTAGTGAAGTGTGACGGACAGAAGCCAGGCTCTCACACACAAGGGCACACTCACACACACATATATATTCACACTGCTACAAACAAACACACCCACTTCCAGTTTCCTCTTTTTTTTGGTCTCTTCATGCTCTTTCTGTAGTAAACTTATGCCATAAAATCAATATTGATTAACACGGCATTGCTTCTCTACGTAATACATGCTCTTGGCAATTGTGCATGTTTGTTTGTTTGTGTGTGTTTGTGTGACATATGAGGACACAAATTTGTATAGTGACATGGGTATGACATAGATATTACAAGGAGAAGGTGATTTATGAGGAGATTTCCCAATGTCCCCATATTTCAAAAGGCTTATAAATCATACAGAATGAGTTTTTTTGAGAAAGTAAAAATGCACAAAGTTTCCTGTAAGGGGTAGGTTTAGGTGTAAGGTTTGGTGTAGGGCAATAGAACGGTCTGTACAGTGTGAAAACCATTCCGCCTATGGAATGTCCCCACAATTCACAAAAACAAACGTGTGTGTGTGTGTGTGCCCTTTTGTATTTGTATATAGAAAATGAGGAGAATTTACAAAGAAATCACCAACTTTCTGCATGCAGAACTTGGAAACAGACCATTGATTTTTACTAAAGTATCCCCAATCCTGCTGTAAACTGCGCAATTAAAGCACAGAATTATAAAAAAAAATAAAAATAAAAAAATAGCAAAGAATTATAAAGGCTTAAAGATGATGTAAGACATTTCAGTTGTTTTGCTAACTTCCTCTAGAATTAAACCACCCCTACACCCCTAAAGCACAATTTTGAGCATTTATTCACAGGCGCAGAGTATTGAAAAACAAGGCATGATTGACATGACTGAAATGGCAATGTAAGGATGATGGCAAGTGGATTTTAAATGAAACATTCAAAGAAAAATGTACATACTGAATACTACCATTCAATTTTAGTTTTTTTTTATATAAATTAATACTTCTATTCAGTAAGGACATACTAAATTGATCAAAAGTGAAAGTAGAGACTTGTTTGTTACAAAACATTTTTATTTTAAATAAATTCGGTTCTTTTGAACTTTGTTCAAATATTCCTAAAAATATTATGGTTTCCACAAAAATATTAAGCAGCACAACCGTTTTCAACATCGATACGAAATCTTTAGGATTAATTTCTGAAGGATCATGTGACAAGGGAGACTGAATTAATGGAATAAACTGCATTTTAAAATATACTCAAATATAAAACAGTTATTTTTAGTTATACTAACATATATAAATAAATAAATAAATACAGTTTGGTGAGCATGAAAGACTTCTTTCAAAAACTAAATCTTTCTGAACTCACACTTTTGAACAGTAGTGGTTATATATTTTTAAATTGAAATAATGTCTAAAATGCTGAAGTAGAGATGATTACATATTCACATTGTGTCACACTGAACTGAATTATGTAATCATCTTTTGAGTCAAGTCGATTAACTTTTTTTCCTCAAAGGAGAAAAGGAGTTATTTTGAAAATGTACAAAATGTTCTTTTTCATGCACTGAAAATTATGATGATCCATTTTTTTTCCATTTTGCTTGGTTTCTTAAAAAAATTAATATTAAGATTAGGTATAGGTTGGGATGATTTGTATATAAGCATGTATAGAATAAAAATAAGTGTATCATGACATCCTTAATTTTCTGCCTTGTAGCTATTAGGCACCTTTAACCAACCCTAATTTTATTTTCCATGTCATTAACACCACAACATGGCTATTTAATGCAGCACAGCTTGCAGAGACAGAGAGACACATGCTGTAAGACTTGCTGAATAGTTTTTTAATAGATAGCATTCTTATGTTTCTACCCTTAATTTCTCTCTTGTGTATTATCTCTATGTACTGTTCCTCATTTCTTTGTTGCCGTGCTCTTCTCTCTCTCTCTCTCTCTCTCACCACCTGTCATTGTTTGATACACCCCGTCCTCCTCCTCTCTATGATTGCACTGGTAGTCTTCAGTGGCATGTTTACACAAACTACTTAAACAGGTCTCTCTTTTGTCAGCCATGTTGTGCTGCTCAGCTTTTAATTAGCCCTTTGTCTGTGCAGCATGGCGCTCTTTATTATTTTTCCTGTGCTTGCGCTGTGTTCTTTCCAAACACTGGCTTGAAAATTGGTCACAGAGGGAGGGTATCGTCTGCCTTCTGCAGCCAGCGTGTGTGTGTGTGTGTGTGAGAGAGAGAGAGAGAGAGATTCTTTAACCTCTATTAATGCACAGTCCAGGTGCTGGATAATAACATACTTGACAGAGTAAAAAGAGACATCATTTCTAATAAGCATTTCTTATTCCTCTATTCAGCAACTCGTTGAACAAGGGGACCAATTTTTAAAGTCTCAAATCGAGACACGCAGACAAGGAAGACAAGAAAGCTCCCCACTGGAGCTGTCTTTACAACTATTGCACAATTTTTAATAAACATTTTTCTTCATGGTTATTTACTGTGCATTTAGAAGTAGTTAATATATATGATGAAAGAGTATTTTGTCATCTGTACTGCCAGTTAAAAGTTTGGAAAAACTGTCACATGATCCTCCAAAAATCATTCTGATATGCTGATTTGGTGCTGAGGGATCATTTCGTTTTCGTAGGAAATATGAAAACACTTGTGCTGCTTAAAGGGGTCATCGGATGCCCATTATACACAAGTTGATATGATTCGTTAGGGTCTTAAAGAAAAGTCTATAACATACATAGTTAAAAATTTCTCAATGGTAGTGTAAAAAAACACCTTTACCCTGTAAAAATCAGCTCTGTTTTCAGCACGCTGTTATAGTCAATGTTTCTTTAAATCCTAGTGAGCTCTGCTGACTCTGCCCCTCTCTTCCGTGGAGTGACGAGCAGACCATAGATGTGTAGATTTCCTATTCAACCGCTCCAGATACGTTGACACATCAGCCATCTCGCATTCACCATAATAATCAATGAATATTCAAAGAAAGATTCGCAGACCGTTCCAATAATGGCGGATGGCTTACATATTGCGGCCCATAGAAACAGTCAATAATGAGGCATCTAGGTATATATATCTATGAAGAATACTACTAAACTTCATCCACAAAACTGGCTAACAAGCACATTATTTGGAAAGGCGATTTGCAAAGATTCATAAAAATCCATATACTCACTTCTTCTGTAGATGAAGCTGGATCACGAATGATTCGGGCGAACAGATGCATTTATGTAGATCGGGGATCGGCGCATTCACTTTAAAGCGAAAGTAACGTTAATCCTCTGCCTTCAGCGGCTCAGATGTTAGGAGTAAACGACGACTGCTATATTCATTATTACATTCAACAACAAAACCCCTCAATCGCTTAATCGGAGACATCTTATCTTGCCCTGCACCGGAGTCAACAGCCCTCAGCTCACTCAGGGCAGGTCTAAGGTAAGAGGCCTTGTCTTTCAACTCTCGTGGGAGCGGTCTTTACAGAACTACGTCATTCTGACAGGGCTCTCAGAACAGTCTGATTTCAGAAAGGGGATTTTTAAAATAGGGATTTAAAAAAAAAAAAACACTGGGTGGATTTGTATAATTATAGGGTGGATGTGTACACACACTTCCAACAGACATTTATATTCAAACAACTTGAAAAGTGAATTTTGCATCCGATGACCCCTTTAATATTTTTGAAGAAACCATCAAATGTTAGGGGTAAGTAATATTTAAAAAAATGGAAATTAATACTTTCATTCACCACGGAAGAATAGCTGCGGCACGGCTGTAGCTAATGGGGATCCTTTCAATAAAACAAAAACCATAAATGAGGCATTACACTGATCTAATAGTAACACTTAAAGGGGTCATATGATGCAATTTCAAGTTTTCCTTTCTCTTTGGAGTGTTACAAGCTGATTGTGCATAGATACGATCCTTGAAGTTGCAAAGACTAAAGTCTCGAAACCAAAGAGATTTTCTTTATCAAAGTTACAAAGTTAGGAAACTTTGCATAATGCAGCCCAAATGTTCACACAAAGAAAGAAGGCCTAGTTTCAGTAACCACAGTAGTGTTGATGAAGCCATGTCAGGGAGACGCTGTGTGTTTCTAGGTGAAAGCAAAAGCACTTTATTTGGCCTGCCGAAAGTAGATGCAATTAGGAATCATTAAGTTTACTTACAACAGAACGGCAATGCATTTTATGGACGACCGTTTTGTGAACCTAGGAGAGGAGGTAATTCTGACTTTGCTATGACAATCTGGCGCTTCTGAATCAGTGACTATGTTTTGTTATTCGTTTAAGTATTTGCTATTGACTGTTTAAATGTGGAATTTTGTGTGTCGTGTGTTTGCGTGTGTGTGTGTGAGAGCGAGAGAGTCGCAGCGCAGCATCATTTGTGTGTGTGTGTGTGTGTGCTCGTGTGTGTGCTCGCGTGTGTGTGACAGAGGGAGAAACGGTCACACAATCGCGGCTTGTGTGCAAACACATATGAGCTTCATCACTGTGTCTGTCACGCGACTCTGTTCCCCTCTCGGGCTTGAACTGGTGGTAAAACTAAGGACATTATTTACTGTCTTTCTTATAATTTTGAAAGCTGAAGCTCGCGATTATGGAAAGGGGCGTTACATTTCCGACGTGGCTTTTGGTGTTCGGCCAATCACAATGCACTGTGCCAGTTGGCCAATCAGAGCAGACTGCACTTGTCGGAAGGAGGGACTTTTTAGAAAACTAAGCATTTGAGAGAGGCGGGGCATAGAGGACCTGCAATAATGTACAGTATTTGAAAAATAATGTGTTTTTTTAACAATAAAACATGTCAACATATTCTGTTACACCAAATACACACAATAATGATCTTTAAACAGCATCATATGACCCCTTTAAATATGTTAAAAAGTTACACTTAAAATGTTGAAAAAGATTTATAATGTTACAAAAGATTTGTATTTCAAATAAATGCTGTTATTTTGAACATTCTATTATTTAAAGAATAAAATATTAAGCGTCGAAAACTGTTTCAGAAAATTCAGCTTTGCCATCACAGGAATAAATTACTTAGTAAATAAATATATTTAACAGCTATATTCATAAAACAGCTATTTTAACTTGTAATAATATTTCACAGTCTTACTTTTTTTACTGTAATTTTGATCAAATAAATCCAGCATTGGTGAGCATAAGATACTTATTTAAAAAAATAATAATTATAATAAGTGCTGAAGTTTTCAAACTTAACAAAAGAAGGTTTTAAATGATTTTGAAGAAGGTTTTAACTGCTTTTGCACATACAATGAAAGTCAGTGGTGTCCAAAACAACACTGAACCCTATTGACTTTCATTATATGGAGAACACTGAGACTTTTTTCAAACAGTTTTGAACAACATGAGGGTGAGTAAATCATGACAGAACTTTCATTTTTGATTGAACTATTCCTTTAAATCTGATGCAGTTGGAATGTTGAGTTTTTGATGGTTAACATGGTCAATAAAATCTTTTCTAGCATGACTCCATTTTTAGACGAGGATTTGAATTGCCTGAAACTTTATCTGCAAGGTCAAAGCCCCAATTTCTTCCTAAAAAAACAGCCGGCAATTTAAAGGAGTCATTAGTATGATTGAAGTTATAATCGATAGACAGATCTCTCCTCAAATTTTGTTGATTGTCAATTTTTTCAAGCGACTGTGGTCTGCTGACAGGTCTGGAATTAATGGAATGGTTCTGTGGCGGTAAAACTGTTCAGAAAGGGCATTTAGAATACTGATAATGACACCTGCAAGACTAAGCCTATCACACGGCTCCACGCACTGCGCTACTGAAATAGCAGGGACAGATTATTTGGCTCGGATGGTGAAGAGATGGCTGAGTCAAAGTAACGATGATCCAAGATGGTGGCGCGGTCAGACGCAGCGGCTGCTCTGGGTCCCAAAGACGGTGCTTTTATGTCTTTTAATGTCATCTGTTCATCTCCAAATAGTGTAAAATTACCGCTAACTCACAAGGAAATCACTCCAAAACACATATCGTCAAAGCCTTTTGGATATCGGCAACGCGTACAAACACCAACTCTCGCCGGCAGCTACTGAGAAGCTACAAGGCCTTTGTTTACTGCTGGAACCGGACCTCGAGACCACGGCCTCACCTACTGACGCTACCCGCACAAGGCAGCGTCGCAAGCGGTGTGAGAGAGCCGTAGTGGAAGCGCCGTAAGCGCGGAGGTATACGAGCTAGGCTAAGGGCTAACCCCACGAGACTGGCTCTTCCAACACTCATGCTCTCAAATGTTCGCTCTCTGGAAAACAAACTGGACTTAATTCAACTCAGTCGGTCTACACAGCATGAGGCAAGGGATTATTGTGTGTTTGTTTTCACCGAAACATGGCTAAACGAAAACATCCCGGACTCCGCCATTCAGCAGCACGGGCTAACCAGCTACCGAGCGGATAGAGATTCATCCCTATCTGGTAAGACCCGCGGAGGTGGCTTGTGTGTGTATATCAACAAAGACTGGTGTAACAATGCTGTGGTATTATCAAAACACTGTTCATCGCTGGTGGAGTTTATGTTTGTGATGTAGGGCTGCAACAAACGATTATTTTGATAATAGATTAATCTAACGATTATTAGAACGATTAATCGACTAATCATCGATTATTCCACTGATTAACCAGCAGACTTTGATTATTCAGCTTTTGCGATTAGTTAAAATATTAAGTTATACATATTCTAACATAAATAATGGTCACTTCAGCTTTAGAAAAGCATATTATGTAATTACAATTATTAAACAATTAATTGGCAACACTTTGCAATAAGGTTCATTATTTAACATTAGTTAACATGGACTAAGAATGAACAATACTTCTACAGCATTTGTTAATCTAAAAGTTAATTTCAGCATTTACTAATGCTGTTTTTTATCTGTTTTTTATTAACCAACATTAACAAAGATTAATAGTTAAATGTAATAAATGCATTGTTCATTGATGTTAATTAATACATTAACTAATGTTAATAAATGATACCTTATTGTAAAGTGTTACCAATTCATTATACAAATAGATGTATTCGGCACACAAAATGAAATGACAGACAGAGACACTCTCTCACCATATAATTAGCTACATGAAAAAGAAACTGAATGACACATTTTGCACATTCTGCCTAATTTCTCCTTTTGTAAGTCATATAGATAATAAACAAAATAAAGGTAAGCGATACGACGCTTTGGATAAACTATTTTATTCACAACATAACATTTTAAAATACCTTATAGGGTTATGAATAATCAAAACAGTCCTTAGCTAGATCAAGCTTTGGTCTCTGTAAACCAAACTGTCACTTTAATGAAACTATTTTTCTTCCCACTAATAAAAAAATATTTAATAATTAGCTAGCTCCACACTGGAGAGCTGCTTTATATCAAAAATCAAGTTGTAATTCTAACTGAAAGCGACACTAACTCTGTTTTTTCATGTTTAATACCGTAAAGATGCTTGAATTAAGGCCATCTATTGCATAAAGTGCTATATAAATAAACATAATGTGGCCGGACATTACTGGAGTAATGTTACATTACTGAAAAGCATCGTTGTAATCAGATGCATTTTTAACTACTGTTTTCACACTGCTGTCAGTATTTGTTGTGTTTATTTAGTTACTGAGAGGAAAGCACGCAATATATATTAACATGTTCATCCAAACGCCGCTCAAGTTCAGATTTTCTCTGAAGCGCCGTCTTCTTCTCTTGAATGCATCCAGGAGGGCTGAACTACAGTCTTGCGCTACAGTGCCACACTGGTGAAACCGCAGTATTGCAGGCTCTAACATTAGGTCATGAGAGATCAAACGACTACTCGACAACAAAAATATTTGTCGACAATTTTTTATTGTCGACGTCGCGGTGAACACAGCTGCAAAGATCATCGGTGCCCCTCTCCCATCCATCCTGAAAATTTTCCTTACACGATGCTCCAGCAAAACCAACAGCATAGTGAAGGACTCCACCCATCCCCCCCCACAGTCTCTTCCAGCTCCTACCATCAGGAAGACGGTACCGGAGCATCAGAGCCTGCTCCGCCAGACTGCTCAACAGCTTTTTCCCCAGGCTGTGAGAGCCCTAAACTCAAACCACCCCACCCCCCTCTGAAACTCCATGCAAACCCCTACCTCCAGAAACATGGACCACCCCCCACCCCAAACCTTACCACAAAGAAAAAACTGTATGGAACTTTTTTTGTGCAATTCGTTTCTCTTTGCACATGTACAGTATTTATGTGAAGCATTCGTATAGTTTGTATTTTTTATCTTTTATTTTTTTTAGTTTGTATAGGGTAAATATTATGTGATGCATTCTTATAGTTTGTATTTTTTATCTTTTATTTTTTTTAGTTTGTATTGGGTAAATATTTATATATCGTATACTTATAGTTAAAATCTTTCAGTAGGTTAGTTGCGTATAGGTTTATAGTGTTTTTTTACTTTGTTGTATGTCTGTATTTATGTAGCACCGTGGTCCTGCGAGGCACGACATTTCGTTCCACTGTATGTCCCCACATGTAGCGGAATGACAATAAAGCTCAACTTGAACTTGAATTTGAGTCTAATCCCAGTCGGATGTGGTTACGGGTATAAGAAAGGATAAAGAGTGTGCATGAAGGTGAAGAGACAGGAGGACTGAATCACTTTCACTGCGGTGGGTCTTCACAGGTCACCTTCCTCACTCTTTACTCAGAGATTATTCACGAGCACATACTCCACAGAGACAGGAAACGTGCAGACAAATTCTGAGAAGTTCACGTCACAGCAAAATGACAAACACTTAATAAGTGACAAACACAATTTAAATCCGTCTCTTAGGGAATGGAGGACATCATTCAAAAGGTCAAAAGCGAGTTGAGAAGGAAGTTAATGCAATCACACCAGTTTATGGGGAAAGCAGTATGGGCATAGATATAGTAATCCAATAATGATAAAACTGGAGGATTTTATATTCCTTTAAGGCTCTCGTTTTGAAACCTGATTATTTAACATGGAGACAAATCCTTTCTGAGATTCCTTGGGTGAGTGCGGGAATGATCTTCCCATTTTGAGGGTCTTCAGCAGGGGCCCATTGGGGGGTCTATCATGGCACTACAGGGGAACCGTTAATCTGTTTGATCTTAACCTCATTTTTTTTGGGGGGGGAGATGAAAATATGCATTACAAAAATAAAATATTAAATTCAACTGAAGCTAAAGTAGAGCTAAATTTAAGCCAAGTATAAATTTCCATTGTCCCTCCTGCATTAAAATGTATTAGGGAAAATGAAAATGTAATGTATAATAAGTAGGACTGGGTATCAGTACATATTTCCCAATTCAATGTTAATTTTTGATGCCAGTTTTCCATATTATATGAAAGAAAGAATTAGTTATTGCTGCAAATTATATTGGGAACTCCACCTTTATGATTTATAACAATAGTTAAGATTGTTTTTAAAAAATATTGCAGGCAATTAACTTTGAAAATTATACAATTATATATTATAATTAACTTAAAAAAATAAAAAAAAATAAAAAAAAAAATAAATAAATAAATAAATATATATAAAATATATAATATATATATATAAAATTAACAGCGGGCCCAAACCTATGCCGTTCAATTGCTATTTTAGAGGAAAGTCAGTATTAGAGGTAAAATATGCCATCTTGTGTTCATTAAGCACTAGAGTCACAAAAAACAATGATGCAAGCATCATAACAACATTAAATGCATTATTATAGCACTAAATTTGTGTTGTAGTATATTAGTTTATGATTAATTATATTATAGGCCAACAATACAGTTATACAAACAAAAGGTTGAAGACACCTGCTCTATACTGATACTTCTATCAGCTTAAGGTCAATCATGGTCACCCATGTTGAACAGATATTGAACACTTTGTGAACTCTGTGTCTCTTTGAAAACCTCTGCTAGCCCTTATAAACTCATTAAGACGTAGAATCCCCAAACTGAACATTATATTTAAAATGGGGTTGCCTTCAGCTCTTTCATAAAGTCACGTACTCTCTCTTCAGGGCTCTTCACACGCATGCGAAAATCTCTGTTGCTCTATCAGCACGTCCGCTGCATTAATGGACTGTGTGAGCCATTGATTTCTAATTACACTAAAGTCCACTCTGGGGATAAATATTGTGTGGCACGGGCATCTTGTGGCGTATTGTAATCAGAGTGAGTATTGATTGGCTGTCCAGGCTGCAGAAGTAATCTGTTTTAAATACACTGGGACTGGAGTGAATGTGCCAAAACGGCCTGTGCTCTGACTATGGAATGGGTTTGGATTTAGTCCTATGAGGGACGTGAAACAACTGACGGAACCACAGTGCAAGGCTTACTCACACTGAGCTAGGGAAACTCAGTGCAGCTTGTGTTTTTAAATACATGAGGATATGATATTTATCTTTGTGTGAGAGCATTCGCTCTGTTTCAAAACCTACATAAGCAGAATGAAATAGAAGCTCATTAGTGATGATTTGGAATGCTTTACGTAGATTAAGAATTTACTTTAACAGAGTTTGGTGTCAGCATGATGCTAAACTAACATTTTGATTCTCTAAGCATGAAAATACATAAAAGAAATATTGGGAATAGTAGACCATATTTAATTAGTCTAAATAAATATGAGCTGCTATACCCAATATTTTGTGTGAGGAAAATCCTCAATACATATTTAATACATATAGTGTATGGGGTGGGGGTTAAGGGTTCACTCACATCCAGGAGTCAATGTCAATGGAATAATTTTAATATCCACCAAAATTGGTGCCACCAAATAAAATATAGTCTATAGGATTCTATAGGACCTTTATTTGTGTGGCTCTGATATGAACATAAGTAAGAAATTCTGGGGGCCATGTTCATATTCTGAGTAGGCAGTGCTTTTCTCCCCAGACTGTAATGTATGGCTCTTGAGAGCACTCCAGCTCTAGCTGTCTCCAAGTTTTTGAGAGGCTTCACTGCTAAAACTCTCTCTGTCCATGGCCTAAAAGACAAAAAATGCTTCCTCTTCCCTCTGTCTCTTAACCTTCTTTAATTGCAGAAATAAATCAGCTAAAGATAAGGCATGTGATGCTATGCTTTGTTATTTTCCTCCGCTAACATTATAATCATACCTTTTATTGCCTAAGTGATTTGAAATTTTAAAGATGATCAGCTATGCTTTATGTACAAATAAGACTCTTGAAAAGCCATGCCACTATGACAATCACTTTTTTGAGGTACAAGCAAACACTTTCTCCATCTGCAGGTACAGCTGTACAGAAGTCAAGATTATTTAAGCTGAAATGTACATTTCCCTCCTCTCTACCTCAGCTCTGCAAACGCAAAGATAATTGCATTTTGATAGACGATTAATGTTAATGTAGGCTCATTAATCTTTGAAAAGCAAGACCACGTCTTTGGTGAGACGTACTGCAGTGCTTGCAGAAGGAAGGAGGAAGGCAACAGAATGGCTGCCAGTCATGGTCATTTGTTCTTGATTGTCACTTCCTTTGTGCTTGTTCATGTTTGCTTCAGAGGCCTGTCATTTTGTGAATGTGTCAGTCTTGTCAGTTTATACAGTACATCAAAGAAACAGTGAACAGACTTGAAACAGTCCATAAATGCGTTTTCAAATAGACAAATACATTTTCACCACTTACACAAAAGTTCGGGGTCTGTAAGATGTCAAATTTTGTTATTAGCCGTTTCAACAGATACATGTTTTACTAAGAAGTTCAGCACTTTTAGAGTTTCATCCCTCTATCTGATGTGAGCATAAGTATTGGAACAGTTGCCTCACAGGTCTTTCTAAGTGATCAGCTGTGTCCTGTTGCATTAATTCTTCAGATATTAAAAGCAGGGAATGTGTTGTATCAGTTACATCCATTACTTCTGTATTCTGAATCTTGCTTTCGATGATAACACACACAACCAGGATGAAGACGAGGGAGCTGACTTTGAGAGAAAAGCAAACAATTTGGATGCTAAAAGAAAAGGAGGAAGTCAGTTAGAGCTATAGCAAAAACAAAGGGCATGGAGAAATCAAGAGTTTGGAAACCACCAGCAACCAACAACGACCTGATCGGCTGAGAAAACAACAGTAGTTGATGACAGACAAACCATAAAAGCTGTGAAAATGAACCCTAAAAGACGTGTCTGTAAAACCACCAACAACTTTGCTGGAAAGCTGGAATGATGTTCTGACAATCTACTGTCCTCAGGAGACTTTGACACAGAATTACAGATGCTACACAGCAAGATGCAAACCTCTGACCAGCACCAAAAATAGAAAGGCAAGATTAGAGTTTGCAAAAAAGCACAAAGGTGAGCCAGAAGAGTTTTGGAACTGTGTTTATGGACCGATGATGGGAAAGCACAAATGTGGAGAAAAAAAGGGAACTGCAATGATCCCAAGCATACAGCCTCATCTGTAAAGCATGGTGGAGGTGGTGTCATGGCTTGGGCATGCATGGCTGCCTCTGGAACAGGCCTTCTCAACTTTACTAATGACTTAATGTATGATGACATTAGCAGAATGAATTTGGAACGGTACAAAACCATCTTGCATACCAATATTCAAGAAAATGTCACCAGATTCATTGAGAAGTGCTTCATATTGCATCAGGACAATGACCCAAAACACCCTGCCAGTTCAGTCAAGGAATTTATAAGGGCAAAGAAATGGAAAGTCTTAGATTGCCCAAGTCAATCTCCAGATTTAAATCTGATTGCACATGAATTTCACCAGCTGAAGAGGTGAGTAAAGGCAGAAACTCCCCAAAACAAACAACAATTGGAATTGGCTGCATTAAAGGCTGGGAAAAGTATTTCAAAGGATGCGAGCAAGAGTCTGGTGATGTCTATGGGTCACAGACTCACTGCTGTGATTGTGTGCAAGGGATCTGCAACTAAATAATAACTTTTAATCTTTTACATCTGCCTTATGTTCAACTGTCCCAATACTTATGCTCACATCAATGAGTGGGATGAACTCTAAAAGTGCTGATCTTTTTATTTGGTAAAACATGTATGTTTTGAAACGGCTAATAATAAAATGTGACATTCTGTAGTTTTGTCTCGTATTCATCTTTTAATCATATTTGTAAATGTCTTGACTCCACAGCCAACAGAGCAATTTTGTCTTTACTGTTCCAATACTTATGGAGGGCACTGTATATATAAAGTTAAAACAAAAATAAAGAATATATTAAAATAAAGAAATTATACATATATATATATTAAATAATTATTTTATGCTTATTCTTTTAATAAATTATTTTTCTAATATATTTTTTTTAATTTGTAAAATATTATTATTATGTGAATGTATTATGTGAATTTCTACATTAATTTTTTTTATATAATTTATTCATGTGATGAAAAATCTGAATTTTCAGCAGCCTTTACTCCAGTCTTTAGTGTCAAATGATCTTTCAGAAATCTCATGCTGTCAAAGGATTAATCGCGATTAATCATATCCAATATAAAAGTTTTTGTTTGCATAAATACACACACATACAATTTATATTTAGAAAATATTTACATGTATATACATTTATATATTTATATTCTTATATTTTATATTATATAAAAATATATTTAATATATATAAACACCTTTTTTCTTAAATATTTGCATGCGTGTGTTTGTATTTATATATGCATAATAAATACACAGTATACACAAATATTATGTAAATAACTTTTATTTTGGATGTGATTAATTGCGATTAATCGTTTGACAGCACTACAGAATTTTTTTAAAATCTTACAGCCCCCAAGCTTTTGAGCAGTACTGTATGTCTAGATGTGATACAGTCCTATGAAATGTGGTTATGGATGAGTATGGAGAGGAGGAAGTGATTTTTTTTTTTCCTTCAGCAGGCACAGAGGGTGTAATCCCCACACTATTACCTCGGATTACACTTGCTTGCTGGGAAAAGATTGCCAACGCATGGCATAAAGAGATTTGTTCCCTCCTCCTTCACAGTTCTGCAGATATTTGTATATTTCAAAGCAGGCAGATTAGCATTTCTTGTAGGAGCACCACTGGACTAGACACGACCCCTGAGACACATTAAGAGCTTATTGTTTAATTTATTATCTTCTACAAATCGCGTTCACACTACCCTCATGTGGCCTTACTAGACTAAACTTACTAGAACCACAGTCACTTTTTACTGTGGGAGGCACATCAGGTTGACTTGTGTTGGATGAAGATTTGAATGCAAAGGCTGACCATATTTTTCTTTCAGTATTAAATGAATTATGTATATTTATAATGGATATAATATGATAATATAATGCCATACTGGATTTATTTCCTACTGTTTTAATCACAGTGCATTCTGGGAGTCCCTTCGCTACAAAGGCCATAATGGGGTATCTTAAGGGGCAGCATAATTAAGATGCCAAGAAAACGATGCCTTTGAAACCTGCCTCTATAGTCTGCTCAGTTGGTTTTGGTAAAGATTACTTGTTTCATAACATAATAACTGTCTGAGCAACATATTAGTATTTTATTTTACTCTTGTTAGTAAAGCATCATCCTCTTTCCCAGCTTAACCCAAACCCATTTGAATACGGTAGAAATAAACCCCTTTCTTCATTCCCAGCCGGTTCACTCATATTCTCAGCCCAATCTTAAATTGGGGGATTTCTCTTCCAGAGCTGCGGCTGTCATCATGTTAATAAGTACAGTGGGAAACATTTTCAGATCTGACTGTGCTGCAAGGAATGAGTCTAGACTGTTGACATGCTGCAAAGCGAGCCACTTTCCTCATTCATTATACGTTTTATGTGTCACTGGTTTGTTCCCAATTAGAATTGAGCTCTCACTCAGGTTTGACATATACCCATTTGATTAGCATAGATACGCTCTTCCGGGAAAATGAGAAGAATATCCAGCAGATTTGGCTATTTTTGTAAAGAAAAGTTCTCCTTTTATGTGCTGTTTTGCACTTCAAATAAAAGCAGAAAATCAGCTTTTTATCTCCTGTCATTTGAATTTTAAAAGTTCATTGAAGACTACGGTGGATACAAGCAATTCAGAAAAAAGGTGATAAGAAACGCCTGTGGAATCACAAATCTAAATAAGTGTTTTGCATAATTTGTAGTCTGATAATAAAGCTATTTAGCATATTAATTAGTAAAAAAAATTTAATAATAAAATTAATTTGTTCAGTTGAAATACAGAAGAACTCTGTAACTTCTAGTTTTATATGAACAGCATAATTGTTCATCTTCTGCATCTTCTGATATAACCATCAGTTAGGTTCGGTGTTGATATTGTTAACTCACCCCAGAAGTATAATTGTAATAAATTTAAATAATTGTAATTAAAATAAATAATAATAATAATAATAACAATAATATTCCTTACATTTATATAGTGAAATAAAGCCAGAATAAAATATATGTATATAGTTTGTGTGTGTGCATGTTTATGTGGTTTATGAGGACACAAATTTGTATAATGACATGGGTATGACAGAGGTATTACAATATGAAGGTGGTTTGTGAGGACACTGCCTATGTCCCCGTAATTCAAAAGGCTTAAAAAACATACTAAATGGTGTTTTTTTGAAAATCTAAAAATGCAAAGTCTCCTGTGAGGGCTAAGTTTAGGTGTAGGGTTGGTGTAGGGCAATAGCACACACAGTTTGTTCAGTATAAAAACCATTACGCCTATGGAGAGTCCCCATAAACCACAAAAACCAACATGTGTGTGTGTGTGTTTATATATACACATAATATACTGTATATACCAGTAATCTGCAAAATAAAGAACTGCACATGAATACATAAACAATATTTTTCAATCATCTTGCAAAAAAAGTTCAGGGTTTTTGCTTTATCAAGTGCAAAAGGCACAGAAATAGCCAAATCTGTTGATATTTCTCTTCAGTTCCCTATAAAAATGAATGCACTACAAGGATTTCCCCCAGTATATGATGCATTGCCAACTATGTCTATAGCTACAGCAACATGGTGCTTTACAGGTGATGTAATACACTTTCCTCCTATGAATAAATTCTCACAGCTATTTGATATTGAAAGCGCTTGTAACCAGACTCTTTGTGTGATGACAGACGGAGTCTTCTCATCTCAGAGAGCACCTGTGATGGGCTACACTGGACCTCTCAAATTGTATTTCCTCACTTTTACAACCTTGCTCTCACTATCTCTCTTTCTTAGTAAAACCATTTTGCCACAAGCTGTCCTTTCCTCTCCACCAATCACATTAAGATTTAAATTTCATCCAGCCACTGGCTCAAGGGCACTTGAAAGCCCTGTTGGAGGAAAAGCAGAGAGGCTGTTTTCTTGCAAACGGAGCACGGCCCTGAGAAAGGCCTCCATGCTGCGGGTTGGACTTAAATCGATTACATGCGTTGTTCGCTCCTCCAGAAAATTGATGTCTGGAGTTTTCATTGTTTTGCGATACACGGCCACGCCTGAGAAGAGACTCATCGCTTATCAATGTGAACAATCTCCATTAATAATACTGTGACTTTTTTCCAAAGTAATCCCTCCACAAAGTGTCTTTGAAAGTTATGGTAGAACAAACAAACTTTGATTTACTGCTAATACCGTCTTCCTCACCATTTAATTTTAAGGCTATAAACTCCTCATAATGAATCTTCATTTCATCATGCCAACACATGCAGGAAAACATGAAGAATTAGCTTATGAGAGATAGTGATGGTATATGAATTTAAATGTGTATTTTGCAGTAATATCTTGAAGTTTTGCAGTAGACTTTAAGCACATTAAGTCAATAATAAATAAGATATATTGAATATCAAAATTAGTTTATTCAACTGAATTTTTTTATGTTAGCAGCATAATTGTTCAAAATTGTTGTAAATGTAAAATTGTTGGAAATTGATTATATATCACTCAAATAAAAATTATTGAAACGGCAATTGAAATAAAGACAAAAAATAAAAATACATATTAGATGAAAAAGTGTAAACTTAGAATTAGAAATGTTCCTTTGGCAATTAACTGAAATAAATAATTTTAAGCTGAAGTACTAAAATTACTTAAACTAAAACTTAAATATCTATATATAAATATAAGCACATAACAAAATGACTAGAACTTTAATAATAATAATAAATAAAACAAAAAATTAAAAAAAGAAAACAGAAAATAAAAAATAAAAGCCTATTCAAATATCAAAAATACTATAATAGCATAAAACTAATACTGAAATAATACCAATTAGTTTTGGTGTATATACTCAAGATACAACTGGCAACTTGTCATATAATTGGGCAGTACTGAGCAGGGGAAAAACTATTAAAAAAAAAAAAAAAAAAAAATTCCAGACATAATTTGCATTGTGTAATATACATTTTCTTTACCAATAATCTGCAAAATTAAGTAGTATATGTAACCAAAATAATTCTAATGATTTTTGCTTTTAGTGAATTTGATTATCTTGTGAGATGGTATCATCATGCTTATTATTAGCGTTGATGATGATTTTGATTGTCTCACACTCAAACTGTCAAATTGCTGTCACTGTAATTGATGAGGATTTTAAAAGTGTGTGTGTGTGTGTGTGTGTTGATGCAGGGTATGATGTACTTGGAGGACAGGAGACTTGTGCACAGGGATCTGGCTGCTCGGAACGTCCTAGTAAAGTCACCCAACCATATAAAGATCACTGACTTCGGTCTGGCTCGCCTTCTGGATGCAGATGAGAAGGAATACAATGCAGACGGGGGCAAGGTCAGTGTCACATGACCCCAGCAGGACAAAGGGCACGCACTTGTTTGCATAACATCAGCTTAAATGTGCTCTTTGTGTTGTAACAACAATGCTTTGAGTAATCAAGAAATTTGCTGCACTTAACATTCGTCCCTGTGTTTTAGAACACAGCCTCTAATGACAGGCTAATTAATGTTTGCTAAGGCCAAATGTACACTACAAAACAGAAGGTTGCCACACATTCAAAACCTCACAGGTTCTTAAGGGTCATGTTGGTGCACACTTTTAACGACTAATCACAAACCAGAGTAAACGAAAACTAGACATATGTTCTTTTATTTTTCTGAGTAATGATATTTACAGTGTATGCCTCATGATGAAATGGGCAAAGGACTTCTGCTTTTCATTGAAGGAGAAAGCCAACACTGTAAATGAATGAATTAATCAATCAATCAGTACTGTTTTTTCTGGTTAAAAAAAGGCAAATTCATCCTAAAAATGCAATGTTCCAAGTATTATAGAATGACATATTGGTACCTGTTTTTTTTTTTTACAATTTATAAAATATGCAGGCACTATTTTTCATTAAGTGACAATGTTAATATATCAAAATCAGCATTTTGCCTAAAAATGTACTCATAACTGCCATAATAATACAGGTGGTAAAATATAAAGCCACACAGTGAATCAGAGTTTATTGTTGAAGATATACTGGGAATGTCCTTTTACTGTTCTCCAGAACATATGGTAATACAAAGTTTTTACTTGCAAAAAACATACATCTGACTGTATTTTATAGTGAAACTACATGTAAAATTAAACCATTTACAGTTTTTCCACTGTATATCCAATTAACAGGTATATACAAAAAAATACATTGTTTGAAACTAAAGCCAGATCCTAAAGAAATAAAATGTGACATTTAACTTTCCCCAGTAGGGAACCACCCAGCACTAGTAATCCCAAGTAACCCAATAACAACACTAAAAATAACTCTTTAAAAAAAATTGCAATAGCATAGCAACACCCTGGTAACCACCCACCCTAATATAGTGGTGGAGAGTTTTGCACAAACGTCACTCTTTCATCCTCTCTGCATCTTTTCATTTCAAACAAACTTAGCCCAACGTGTTTCTTCCAATAGCAAAAGATGAAAAGAATCAGATATCCTTGATTATTCCATTTCTGAAATATTAACTTTCCAGGCATAATATATAATGCATGATTCTGTGATGAGTTCTGGTTTTAGCCATGTAAGCTTTGAAGAAACTTTGTCAAGTTCCCTAAATAAACAATAAAGCGGTACTCGCTGTGCAATTTGTTTTTTTTTTACTTTATTACATATGTATTTTGTATTGTGTATTTTTATTCAACACAATCCACTGTTCCCTCTTGTTTTGTCAGATGCCTATAAAGTGGATGGCTTTGGAGTGCATCCACTATAGGAAGTTCACCCACCAGAGTGACGTATGGAGTTACGGTGAGATGAGCCTTAATTGCAGTTAATTGCCTCAGTAAAATGTAATTTATCTTATTTAAAGTCTAATTTCAAGTGTTTTCATGCAGTTAGACTCTGTATGAATTGGACAAACACCGACTCGACAGTCTCAGCACACAAATACAAGCTTTTTATTTGATGTTTATTGGATTTTCTACCAGGAGTGACTATCTGGGAGCTGATGACATTCGGAGGAAAGCCGTACGATGGAATCCCTACCCGAGAGATTCCTGACCTGCTGGAGAAAGGAGAGAGGCTTCCTCAACCTCCCATCTGCACTATTGACGTCTACATGGTCATGGTCAAATGTAAGGGAGCTCTGCACAAACTTTCATCCCAGATTTTTTTTTTGTTCACACCCATGACACATCATGGTAGAAGTTTTTATTTAGTGGTCAAGCAGGTCAGCTAAGGAAACCTTCTGAGTTTATACTGTAGGTCAGTGATCTATGAATCGTGTAGTTGTACATAAGCAAACTGCTGCATAATTATCAATAAGAAATTGTAGATTGAAAATTAAGACATTTAAAATGCATCGACATGATTTAATGTTTTTATTGTGACGCAGTTGTTCAGTGCAGCTGTTTTGATCAGTTTAAGTCTGACGTCATGTGTGACTTTTTCCGGTTCCAAATGTTCCTTCAGATCCTAAACAACAATGTTATTGTTAACTAAAACTAAAACTATAAAAAATGTTAATTTAAATAGAATAGAATAGATTAGAAATGTCAGATGAAAAAGATGAAAAAGAGACAACAGATATAATGCAGAAGAAACTGAAATAAAATATAAAGTTAAAAATACAAAGTTAAAGTATAAAAATTACTAAAACTTAACCTGAAATAAAAATAAAGACAAAAACATTAAGAAATAAATTAATTGCAATAAAATTAATAAACTAAAATATAAAAAAAATTAAAAGGTAATTAAAAATGTAAATTATATAATAGTTTATAAATTATACTAAAATAATTGAAAAGTATACAACAAATGGTGCTAACATAGTAGTACTACAAAAAAATTCATCTTTTTTGAATAATTAAAATGCTGGTATCTGGGTCATTGTGAGCTGGGAACTAAACAGCTATTGAGATGTGGTCTTACTTGAAACAGAGTAGGGGCTTGTACCCGGAAACAATATTATGGGACAGAAATATGTTTACAGAACATAGTTAATTCCAGAGGATTTAGCTGCAGAAATATGAAGCTTGCAGTTTTGTTAAATCACATATTTTAATTGCTCTGTATAAAATATGTTATTTGAGTTGTTAATGTGCTCTACTGTTCTAGGCGGATGAACTTATCAACTTATCATATTGTTGTGTGCTTTATTGTAAACACATTTTCTATTGTTTTAAAAATAGAGGGGGAATTATTTCTGTGGTATTTGTCAGCATTTCACAGATGCTGAAGCCAGAACCTTCTTTTAAATGTACAGAAAGCTCACAGCATTGTTTATCCACTGTGTTCTACTTTGCTGATTGAAGTTGTGCTATGTGTGTCCCTCCAGGCTGGATGATAGATGCAGACAGCAGACCCAGATTTAAGGAGCTTGCAGCAGAATTCAGCCGAATGGCAAGAGATCCACAACGGTACCTAGTCATACAGGTAAGAGCCTCACTGCTGGACTCAAATGGCCATGATGTGCTGTGCAATAACTAAATAAATAGAAAGAATATAACAAAATAAAAGAATAAATGATAAATAAAACAAGTGTCAAAGTCTGCATAATATATGATATATGAAGCCCGATGCTCTCTTTGTCAGGGGGATGATCGCATGAAGCTGCCCAGCCCCAATGACAGTAAGTTCTTCCAAAGTCTGCTAGATGAGGAGGAACTGGAGGATCTGATGGATGCCGAGGAGTATTTGGTGCCACAAGCCTTCAGTATTCCTCCACTGGCATACACAACCAGATCACGCATGGACCCCAACAGAGTAAGTGTACTACCTGATCACACACTCACGCAGAGTAATTTAATAAACCACGCTCTGTCAGAGACAGTATAGCAGAGACGGGCCACTTGTATTACGATGAATGGGGTAAATTGAAATGCCCATTTTGGAAGCTCTAGTAAAGAAAGGCATGTTTTCCGTATAAGAGAGCCAGTCTGCAAAGTCATTGCTTGGTCTTAATATGGCGTAATATGAGAATTGGCTAGACAAAACCTGAAATATAATAAATGTAAATGTACAAATGTACAGGTGTGTTGAGTGTTTATATATACTACCGTTCAAAAGTTTGGGGTAAGTTTTTTTTTTTTTCAGCAAGGTTGCATTAGGTTTACCAAAAGTTACAATAAAGACTTTTACATTGTTACAAAAAAATCTATTGGACTCCCTATTCTTCATATATCCTGAAAAAGAAATGTATCATGGTTTCAAAATTGATGGTTAGATGAAATGCTTTCTGAGCAAGAAATCAACTTATTAGAATGATTTTTAAAGGATCATGTGACACTGAAAACTGGAGAAATGGCTGCTGAAAATTTAGCTTTGCCATCGCATAAGTAAATTATATTTAAAAAAAAAAAAAAAGAAGAGGAAATTTATTTTAAATAGTAATATTTCACAGTATTACTGTGTTTTTTTTTTCTTTCTTTTTACTATTTTGATCAAATAAATGTAGCCTTGGTAAGCCTAAGAGACTTCTTTCGAACTTATTAAAAATCGTACTGACCCCAAACCTTTGAACGATAGTACCTCATTTGAATGTATCATAAGGGACTTTGGAATCAGTCAGTGTTTACTGGCTTAATCAGACTCTACTTTGTCCATTCAATTATGTAAAGTCTTCCAAAATCATTAGCTTGTCATTTTTGCAGCTCTTTAAATTTCCTATCACTTTATCTGAATACTTGAAATCATAATAAGCCCTAGATTTCTGTTTTTGTAAAAAGTTTGGAAAGAATCAATTCACTTTGGTGGCACTCTTCAGGAAAGCACAAGTTCTGTCTAATATTGAAATATGTCTTTAGCAGGCAAAGGACAAGAGGTCCTTGATGCATTGAACATACATCATGCATCCACATTTGGGGATTATGCACATATTTACATATTTTAGGATACCTTTTACATTTTAATGCACTTTTAGTTCTCACTCCATGAAGCTCTTTTTATTGCTTGTCTGAGGCTGAATTGAGTTTTCAGATGAGTCCATCATTTATCTGACGTTGACCTTGGAGTGGATGGATGCTCCCCTGGCCAATTAAGTGCCGCCCACGCGAGCATCCCAGAAAGCCCGGCCCACCATTCCTGCACTGACAGATGCTACGCTCTCCCAGAACGAACCTGTCTGCCATTGAAATATGAAATCACGAATGCGATGACAAAAGAAAAGGAGGTCTTGCAATTCAATAATGCCCCCCTATTGATAAAGGGCATTGAAATGCTGAGATTCACAGTCTTTTTTTATTTACAGGTGCTAATTTGTCTTAGCATTTATGCATTAAGGTTTTCCTGTGGAGTGGAGCCCTCAGTACATGTGCCTATAATGGGCTCCATGCCTGGGCTTTCATTACAGAGGCATACCAGTGTAAATAACTGGGTCCTCACTAAAGTGAAGATGATATTTGCCCATAGACAGGAAGTCCAGAGTGGGTATTTGCTCTGTGTTAGTCAGCCATGAGCACGTTATTAACTGTTGATGTGCGCAGCGGCGATGGGAAAGGACAACCGATTGGGATGCGTCTCAAACAGCTCTTAACTGTAACTAAGCAAGACAAAATCTCAGGGTTCAAACAGTCTTTGCCAGGGACTTAGAACGGATTTAGCGAGGGTGTGAGTGTGTGGGAGGGGTGGGTGTGATGAAATGTTTCCTCTTTTTGCCTGGACCGTGTTCGCTAACCATGTGTGCCATTTTGCATTCTAACTTGCGTTTTGTTTTCGTCTAACTGGGAGAGAAAAGAGAGTGAACGGTATGAATATCAATGAGGGACATCAATCCTTCAGAGCCTCTTTGGAACATTACAGAAATCTTTCGCCTGCAGTTTGCCATATAAACTGAGCTTTGGGAAAACAAAACTCTGCCAAATAACCCAAATAGCGGATTGCAATATTAACTCAAATTCATTTCCATACATTTTTGTACATGCGTTACAGCTCATCCTTGGTCAGTGGGTTGTAAATGTTTAATGGGATACTGGGATAAAAGCTAATTTTTTTTAGGTTTGGCATAAACATTAAATACTTTATTAAACTTTATATATTCATGTTTACTTTGTATAAATTATTTTATACTTTTAAAATAATTTTTATTCCTTGTAAACTGCAGATTTGATTTATTGAATACTCAAATTAAATTTCTGAAGCCTTTTATTCACAAGATTATCCAATAATGGGCATTACCATGTTTATTTATATATACTTTCGGTTACTTTCTATAAGAAAATAACTACTATGATATGTACAGATATAAAATTACTCATTTCACGATATGGCATTAATGATACTGCCCACTCCTTATACAAGTATAGTTTTACATTAGTTGTAACAGTCTCAACTCTTAGTTCCTCTTCTTTAGAGTAATGCTCTGCCCAGCTGCACTCTTTATTCACAGCAATGAGCTCCAGTGTGCTCAAACAGCATCATGGATGGGTGCTGGAGAAGACAGGATGGAGAAAGAGAAAGAGAGATGAGATGGGTGTTTTGTGGTTAGCGGAGAAGCAGAGAAAATGTCAGTGGTAAGGGAAAAATGAGGAAACGGACACTGAATTCAGGACATAGCCAGTGTTTTCTCTGAGCAGACAGAACACATGCAAACTTACTGCGGAGGTCACAGCATCAGTAGAAAAATTATATTGTACTAGGTATTATACCTAGTATAATATATATATATATATATATATATATATATATATATATATATAGTTTTATAATGGTGTTTATCACACTATAGTGGCAAATTCAATTAAAAATAGTAAGATAACCATCTTGTGATGTCCATTTCTGAATAATCCAATAAATTAAATGCTTTACAATAATCATTTGGTTGTTTCTTTTATTTAGATTTGGATGAACACAAACCAGACAAGAAGATTGTTCATAGTAAATGAGTCTGCCTGCTTCACATTATGCAACACTTGAGTTAAAAACAAAAGATAGTAACAGTAAACATTAATGGATCATTGTGACTGAATTCTGATTGGGTAATACCATGGTATTCTCTGAAGTACTTTAAAGAGCCATTTAAAATATCATAACATGAATATGGTGATCAGTTAGTACTATGGTATCATAGTAACATGGTTTTACCATTTTATACCTTAAATATAACAAGAACTAGAAACAAAAGACAGGCAGATGGAGAGAGTCTGAGTTGAGGATTAGGATTAAGAAAAAACTAATAATTTAATTGTGATTAGATTTCTAATTGCAGGAGGAGAGCTGTGTTCCTACACACTCGTCTGTTCATTCACTGTTGCCAAGTTTTCGTTAAATCTCATAAACTGTATTAATGTTTGGAGCCTCGCTAGCATAAAATATTTGCCTCTCTTGAAGTGTTTAATTGTAAAGTAAACAGAAATAGATCATGCCGAAGATACTAAAAGGCTCATTTTTGTTTCTGCAGAACCAGTTTGCGTACCAGGACGGCAGCTTCGGCATGGAGGAGATGATGGCCACTATCCCACGGGTTGTGGCTGTGTCCGCGATCAGCCCAGGCTGTTCTGCTCAGAAGCAATCTTTGACCCAGCAGGGGGCCTCGGGGGCCTCTGAGGCATTTGAAGACAGCCGCTGTAATGGCACTCTCAGGAAGAAGGCTTCACCCAGGGCAAGCACCGGGGAGGACAGCAGTGGCCAGCGCTACAGCGCAGATCCAACTATGATACTGTGTGAGCGCGGAGCAAGAGCTGAGACCGACCAGGATGGATACATGAGCGCCATGCAGGACAAAAAGCCCTCAGGTACTGGAAGGATAGACTGGAGTGAGCAAGAATGATTGAGGAGATAGATCTAGATAGGGGACACATATAGAGATCTGTTACGCATTTTACCCTTGAAATGATTTATCCAGTGTCATTTGTGACCCTTGGTAGTAGACCCTTTGTTCTGTGATTCACACTGTTCAGGTTTTTACCCAGTGGTTAGCAATTAATCCTGTGTAGTCAGGTTTTGAGATTTCACCTTGTAAATTCGAACACCCTGGGTTATTTTCTTGCATATTTACAAGGTTAATAATATTGCCTCAACAAATACAGCACAAAATCTTTTTTAATAACTGCTTGTCCATCAGTGTAAATTTCACCATATCCACTCTGGTTGTTTTAAAGGGATAGTTCACCTAAAATAAAAAATTCTGTCTTTTACTCACACTCATGTGATCGCACAACTGACTGACTTTCTGCTGTGGAACACAAAAGATGTTTTGAAGAATGTTGGAAACCAGACAGTTGTGGAGACCACTGACTTTCATTGTATGAACACAAAAATACTGAGACATCTCAAAATATATTATTTCATCTTCCACAGAAGAAAGTAAGTCAGTGAATGATAACAGAATGCCAGAATTTGCCACCACTGTGACCTTTTTGCCTTTCCCTTAAATGCTAAATAGAACCTGTAAAAGTTTGACTACAAAGCTCATAATATTTAATGACAAAAGTTAAGGGAATTTGTGATTATTTTTCTGCTCCTAAACATTACATTAAGATTACACAGTTTTATCTAAAGTGACTGACATTGCATCAAGACACAAATAAGTTTATTCATAAAGAAATTAAACTGTGAATTTACTCCTGCTAAACAACCAGATTCTTGTTTCAAATTGCTTAGCTATAGCACCAGGACTCAGTACCCACTAAAGCTGTGTTAAACATACTATCGAGCAGTTTTTCATAACCCAGGGTTCAAAGCAATGATTAATTCCTTTGAAATTTCAAAGTTGCTAAGACATTCAGAGTTTAGGACCGATTGAAAAGAAGCTACTGAATCTTGGGCTAATTTGTGTTAATTCTTGCACAGTCATGGGCTCACTAGCACACTTTGTAACCTCAATAATAATTTGGATTCTTCTGTAAAGTATACTGAAGTAAACTGAGATCAATGGTAGTCGGCTTTTCCTTAGAGCGCTAGCTGCCACAATATTCTCATCCTGTCAGCCTCCTCTCTTCTGACAGCTCTTTTCTTTTCTCATGCAGATTATCTCAACCCTGTGGAGGAGAACCCGTTTGTCACCCATCGCAGAAATGGAGAGGTCCACACTCTCGAGCGAGGTTACCACAATACCTCCAATGGGCAGCCCAAAGTGGAAGATGAGTATGTCAATGACCCGTTGTACCTCAACACCTTCCATAACTCTGGGGAAAAGAGTCACGACATTTTGAGGAAGAACGGAGTCCCTGTGGTACACACGGCAGCGGCGGCAGCAGCAGCAAACAGTGGAACTTCCACCAGCCAGAACCTTTCCCAAACCATGCAACCAGCGGCATCCAATGCCCACGTCACAACACAGCCTCTCTACCAAGGCAAACAAAGCATCTCCACCCTCTCAGGCCACACCATCCACACTGCCCATCCCGGACACACCCTCCACCCGACGCACACCCTCCATCCCGCTCACTCCGGGACCATCAAGGCCGACATAAAGCCCAAAAAGACATTTGACAATCCTGAGTACTGGCAGCACAGTCTTCCCCCCAAGGCCACTCTCCACAACCCCGAGTATCTGCAGGACTGCAGCACACGCTTCTTCTACCGGCAAAACGGTCGGATCCGACCCGCCGTGGCTGAGAACCAGGAGTACCTGTCTGAGTATGCGCTAAAACCGGGCACCGTGTTACCACCTCCTCCCTACCGCCAGAGAAACACTGTAGTGTAGCAACAACGGCCAAGACAAATATGGAAAGTTTGAGGTAAAGAGAGAGTCATAGTGTGTTCTCACCCTGGCTCTCACACCAGCATCCCGATCTCTCCGCTCCTCTCTGAATTGGATTTAACACCCATCAATCAAAGCTCCTTCCTGCTTGTCTCTCCTCACTTCAGTCACCATTAAGACCCGTTTCCCCTACCTGAGCCCAACTTTTGGAAAGCGATACTCTTCCCAGCATTTGGTAGATGTTACACTGTTACACAGATGTTGAAAGCAAGTAATGACGTGGGTTTACATTTACGCATTTAGCAGACGCTTTTATCCAAAGCGACTTACATTGCATTCAAGTTACAGTTTATCAGTTCTTGCTTTCCCTGGGAATCGAACCCATGACCTTGGCGTTGCTAGCGCCATGCTCTACTATTTGAGCTACAGGAAAGCACACATTGGATCAGGTTGATCCAATAGCAGAGAGGACTCATTCTTTTGTGCAATTACAAAAGTGTTTATAATTTATCTTGTTTCGGGATTTTGATTTGACGCTACGATAAGATCTGCTGTAATTTATGACTTCGGTTAGCATAGTTTATTTTAGCACTCCATACAGATGTGTTGTACAGATGAGGCAGATGTGTTGTATGCAAATCCATCGTATTGGGAATATCGTTGTGGGCCTTGGGACAAAAGGGCCCAAAATGGTCCTCAATGTCGCCTACTGATTGGGACTCAAAAAAAAAGTAAACGACAGGCCTGGCTGTACACTACATGCTGTTATATACAGTACAACAAAACATATGTTCATTACAGCATGGTGTCAACTGGGACCTTTGTTCACCACCTTCTCGAAAGGCACTTCTTCAAAAGACACATTGTGTAATGTTCTATTCAAAATATCTGCATAATTCATCTGCACATGTATTGCTCAAACAAGGCACTTTTAATTACTTCTATTGAGCCATTCTTTCTTCATGTTTGATTCTTAAGACTGGAATGATTGCCAACTGGAAACAGTCCTGCGGTCCATATTGTACATCTGTAAAACTACATGTGTAAAGGCAACTTGAAGAAGACGAGCGCTCTACACTGAGAACAGTATCAGCACGCATATGAACGAGTCTGTACTGCAGCCCACCACAAAATCAATAACTTCATAAAAGCAGATCTGCAGCAGTCTACTGTAATCATGTTTTTATTGTTGATCTAGCCAGCATTGATCTGTATGCTCACAGAGTTGTCACCTTGAGGTAGCCTTCCTAATTCTGTCATTTAATGTGTGGAACGAAAACCCAGATTGGGTCTACCTTGAACTTTAGAAGCTAAAATCAATACTAGCGACCAAGAGCATCCACGTAAATGGACGTATGGTGATGAACGGATATTTACACAGCTACGGAGGCCCAGGTTTGTACGGAAGACTCGACAGCACACAACGCCAGGCTCCTCTTCTGAAATATGGCCGGAAAACTGTTAAAACTATATAAACTTCATCCACATGCGAGTCAATGAGATGCACAAGACTTGCGATCAAGATGGCAGCTTTTTCTAGCTGGGTTCATTAAAACTGCAACGGTGAGAGACATTTTGAAATCAAGAAGGCAGGAGTACCATCATGCAGTACCATGAGGAACAAATGAGAACGTACGAATGGAATATTTGCCCCGAGGTCAGAGATGAGACTGCCTCAAATCTGTCAATTCCATTTGAACGGTCTCCCATAATGACTTTTCTATAAGAAGCATCTCATGGAGCGACACGGATAGGAATTTAGGAAGATAACGCAGCTTACTTGGGCACGTTCTCCTCAAATGGTGGAAAACCACTTTGATACATATTCAGTACAAACCACACCATCCGGGTTTCTACAGCCAGATTTGTGTATAGTTTTGAACACTGCCAGTCACTATGCTTTTCTGTTAAGGGGAATAATAATGTTGTTGTGTTGCTGGTTTGGAGATGTGAAATGGTTTTATTGCACTTAACAGCCTGGCACAGCCGCATGAGTTTGTTTTAAACACCAACGGCACTGATTGAATACTCATTTATTATAATCATAGCTACATGATGATAGCAAACACCACCCACCCATATACGTTTGCTTTGCTTTATCATTTTTTTTTCCTTTGTATGTTTTTTTTGAGCTTAAGAATATGAAGGTTTACGGTTACATGGAGCACTTTAATTAATGAACAAAGATAGAGCAGAATTCTCTTCATTGTGGGAATTGCTGTTCCCATGCGATAACAGATTAGACAAATTACATTTTTGGCTCTCTACTGGAAACAAAATCAGGGAATGTCAGTGACGCGCAGTCATTTTGCCAAACACAGATGTTTACTAATTGAAGTATTTATCTCAAGCTTTTATCCTTAAAAATAATGCAGTTAGGGCAGAATTTAAGGTGGGTAGCAGTAATGCTAAGATTACTTATAACAATAATATAAGACGCCTTTACAGGATTAAACTAATACTTGAAATTGCTTTATTTTAGCTCCTATAGTGTTTGGAAACTAGTTTATCAGTTATGAAATACAGTGTGTAGGACTAAGGCCAAATTATATCTTTATTCATCTTTCTTGTATTTATGAGTGAACCCAATGTATAGTTGTCTAAAGGATTTTGGTTATGAAAAGCCAAAAGAAGTACAACCTCCATGAAAACCCTCTTGCGTACAATTCCCAAGAGGGTTGAAGCTTTTGGTTACCTTTTCTTAGCCTAATTAAAGGCAAGGACCTCGTGCATATGCTACTGATAATGTCACCGCAGGTCTGGGTGTCTAAATCTATACTGTATGTAGCAACTGCTGTGAATACAGGATGGGTAAAGATCTACTAAATCCATCAAGTGAGGAACAACTAGGCCAAAATAGAGGAAGAAGAATGCCTGAAATGTGAGTGTGACTGTTTGTGAAGACTTTCACTATTAGAGACTGTTAGAGGATGGAACTCATTCTCTTTGGAAACATTTACACTTTCTAGATCTCTAGGAAATGAGGTTTGGATGGAGCACAAACATTTTGTCTCACTGCACATTGTTCCTTGGTGACTCACATTTAGCAGAATCTAGAAGAACATGTGAAAGACATCTTGACATGAACTTGTGTATATATACCTGAAGGGGCTTGAAGATAATTATTAAATCAAGAGTAGCAAGATACTGGTGAAGGCTTATGTTCCACTTTGTTTTTTTAAAAAAACATTGCTTCAAAAATCTGAAGAGTGAGTTCACTAAGTTTCAAAATGCATAAAGTGTGCTGGTTGTCATGCTCTTCTCCATCATTCAGTTAATGATCAACAACATCTTTTATATGTAGGTTTACCGCCTTATATCTGTTAAGAGTAATAGGCCAATAGCAATGAGTTAATGAACCCAATTTACATAAGGCATGTGTATGCTAAAATAATAAAGACTTAATTTACAGTAAATACAGCGCAGAAACTATTTTGCCACATTTAGTGTTTGATTAAACTGAATTGTGGGTGGTTGGTTGGAAAGTGTGGTGTTTTGAGTTTAAAAATCAAATGCAAATGTGCTTAGTGAATTCACCCTTTGATCTTTTTTTTTGTTCTTTTTAGCTTTTCTCCCTAATTTTTAACATATTTATCAGCTAGTTGCAATATACATGATTTAGGCACAAAAACGTCCTACAGCTCTTTTATAATGACCATGTCATCATATATTTTACTGTATAGAGAGGCAATAAGCTTTACAAAATACAATGCGTTTCATTTTCTGTTATCACATTACTGTTAAGGTACTTACAGTATGTTAGGGCACTTAATGTTTAACACCAACATTTACATTAATTTACAGTGTTATTGTGTCCGCCTTTGCTGATCTGATCATGTGTATTTACATATCAAATCTGCAGTGTCAAAGATGCAAACAAGCACAAGTTTGTTCTTTGGGGTCCTTCTCATTAGCTGTGCCCCGTTTTCTTGTCTTTTCTTTTAGAATTTATTTTGCAATGCTCACTGGAACTTATTTTGCATGTGGCAAGGTAGTCAGAAAGTATCGGTAGACTAAGCACAGTTAAAAAAAAAGATGATTTTATATTACAAAGGACAAAAAAGGGAAGAAAAACACCTTCCTGCAACATTGAGATTTGGAATGGTTGTTCCTCATGATTTTACTACTGTACGTCAATGAGAAAATGTGAATAGTATTTTTATAGACAGTTGAATTGGCCAGATGTATTTGTAAATAGCTGGGAAACTTATTCTCTTTTTGGACTTACCTTTTTTTCCCCATTATGTTTTGTTCACTTATAGTGTGTGTGACCGGTTATTCTTATTTGATGGCTGTATATATCTGTAATTTGAACAGCACATATTTGATTTTGTAGATCTTGCAGGTTCTTTTAGTACTTTGGTGTGTTTTTTCGTGACCGTATGTAGCCCGGCTTGGTGCTTTTTGTGTTTTTTAACCTCTGCCCGTGTTCAAGAGGTAGGAGATGTTTTATTTCTGTCAAGTATAGCCTCCCTCCATCACCCCACAATTTCCTTTTTTTGTACAGAATCCAGCGTGGGGAATCTGCAGCTGTGTGACGATAGCATTTGTATCTCCCAGGAATCTCTCTCAACTCCAGTTAGGCTTTTCCTGACTTTAGTCCTGGTCATATGGGTATGTCTAGTTCTTTCTCAGTATGTAATTCATATTCATGCACAATCTCCCATCTCTTCACATCTGCAGACAACCGCACCATGAGCTCAGGCTTAGCCGAGGGCCGCAAGTGCAAACGCAGTGAAAAATGACGGCAAAAGCTGAGCTCAACCTTCTCAAATACATCCGCCATGGTGTTCCTCCAAGAGATTCGTAAGTCAGAGTGTATTATTCACGCTGTCAAGTGGACTAATTGCCTGGAGTGGTGTTCATTTGGCCACGTTGTTATTGATTGACGGCTCATCAAAACTAAAGTCAAGTCTTGTCATATTTGATGCCCATCTTCAGCTCTGGTCACAGTAAATTTCTTCACCACAGCTTTCCCATTCCCCAAAGCTAGAGCATTTAAATACTGTTTCACAGTTTTGTTACCTGAATCTATATTTTTAATTTAATATAAATAAATAAATAAATACAACACCTGATATACCAGTCTCTATTTTTTTTTTTTTTTCCAAAAGGGAATGCATCTCACGTTTTTTGACATTAAGATGGCTCAGAGATTTTTGCTTTTTGAATGTCAGATTCTGATTCTTTTTTTCACAGAATGTCTTGATGGATAGCAAGAGTCTGTCAAGTCTGCGGCCTTCTCGAAGGCAATGATTCAGAATTTCACTCTCTTAAAATCAGATATGCCGCATCCGAATGCTTTCAGATTTCAAAAATCACATACTACAGCCTTTTTAAGGATCATAAAAAAAGATGGGATATAACATCAAAATGTCACAGTGAACCGCTAGATGTTCGGTCCATGTGCTCTTGACTGAATATTCATCACTTTGTTTCAACAGAAGTCTTGTCTCTGAATTAAGCTCTAATCAGATGGCAATTGTTTTATATGGGGATGTGAGGTAGTTCAGCATTTATAGGTGCTAGTCAGTGTTTATTGTGCTTTACACTGCAATCTGATGAAAGTTCTTGCACTTTTACCTGAATTGCATTGCAACCACCTTAAAACTTAATATCTTTGATAATCTCAACAAACGTAACGTAGTAAAACATGATCATTTGTGTTGTGTGCTTGTGCATGACAGATCTTTTCCCCGCAGTGACATTTTATGGTATCATCACTGGAAATCCAATATTGTAAGAGGGTGTGATCAGTATTGTCTTTCTTTTTTCCCTCTCATACTGAGTCGAATCACTTTTCTCAAGCACATAATTGAGAGTGATAGATGCAATCCATCATTTTCCCAGCCCTCCCCTCTGTACATGTGACATTCTTTATGGATTTTCCCTTGAAGAGAAATGATCAGAATCTCTGGATCTAAATATGACCTGATCTCTCCAGAGATGATTTACTGCCGCTGTTTTTGTACCTGTTTTTCTGAAAACATCTGCATTTTACCCTAAAATAATTAATTTGATTGGGTAATATGCTCTAAATTAGGATCAAATTAGGTGCTTTCATATTACTCGTGTGAACAGAACCTGAAAACTGCCGGAAAATGAACTCCAGCAATCGCTCGCCTACAGGAAGGGTTCATCCAAAGATAAAAATTGTCATTCATTTACTCACTGTTCCAAACTGGTATGTTGTAAATCACTAAATACTATTCATTCACTATAAACTATTCATTTGAAGAGTTGCAGTATTTTTGGGAAAAGGTCTGCCTATGGTAGCACTGTAAAATCTGGAATACATTACATTATTTTTTTCCAGATTTTGCCCTGGTATGCAGTCTGGAGATTTCACAGAAAATCGCATAGTGCATGAAGGTACAGACTCCGATGTTTTAGCTTAATGCTATGATTTTATTCAGTTGGCAAGTGTATGACAGTGTTTTAAAATCTGGCAACAAAAACAAATGTGGCATTTTTATGCTAATGTTTACTTTAATGATATTATTAGTTGTTAATTATGTCTCCTCTCCAAATTCAGGATTAGTGTGTGCTTTAGTGATCATTTTTAAATATATCGAATATTATTAAGAATCACCTTTAGAGTCACATTTACCCTGATAATATACTGCAGCTGTCTGCTTTAATGAACCAACTAAACCAAGGGAGAGAGCAATGGTGTTCTCTTTCACAACAGAACAATGCTATTCTATTTTCACATTGTGGAGCTGAGCATCTTCGTTTCCATAAATGCAGAGATAAATGTTGTGCTTCATCATGTGGCAAGAAAGTGTATGGCGCTAAAGGCGATAGAAGGCATTTTCCAGTCTACGCAGCCTGGTGTTACTGAAAGCCCTGTCGGTACATCAGTACAGTTTGTGATTGAGTGGGCCCGGTATAGACCACTAAGCAGAGGAAGAGTTCCCCTGAGAGCTTTCATTATAGGACGCATATTACATTCCCTGCAGTGGAGAGATGAGGCGCAAAAGCCACCAGCAAGAGTCTTTCATTTTCCCTCAACGTGCCCATCGATATGCCTCTGCCTACAGGTAACCTACAGGCCAATCTCTAGAGCAATCTCATTGACTGAATCACATTACAAAATATAATTTTTGAATCTAACAGAATGATTGCCACCAAACACTTTAGCATTTCATATTGGATATTTTCCCGGCTGCTGTGGTTGAGCAATGCTATAGTCTGCTAATCTGTAAAAAGAAATTAACGAAACCTCATACATTATATGTTTATTTATTTTTTATCTGGCCACCCAATTTAATAAATAGGCTGGAATGCTATTGCACCATCTAGGCAATGGTTTACTTCAATTTTGCATTCAAGATGGGTTCAGACTCAGAGATTCAGAGATGAGAACTAGAATCTATAAAAAATAAATGCAAAATTCAGTCCTACTCAGATTCTCCAAGATCCTACAAGAGGGCAACAATGATCGAGTTACTAGTTTGGTCTGGCTACCTTATCATGGTCCTCTCAGCCCCTGCTATTAGATACCATAACTTCATCATCTGGCAGCAACAAACATTTTTCTCCACTGACAGCCATTCAAAAGTGTTTGCACATTGAAAAAAAAAAAAAGCAATATATAAATCACAAACATTTAATTATGTTATATAAGATATTTTACCAGTGCACGTAAAAGCATGAAAAGCTTTTTCAGGGCTCTTAAAATCATGAAAAGCTTTCTGTTGCATTTGACGTCAGAGCTGAGGACAGTTACTATAGTGAAGGGCTCTGTGTGTGTGTTCTTATGGTGCCATCAGCCAATCAGTTCTGTCATAATGTAATTTTTCCTGCATCTCTTATCTTAGTCATAGCTTCTCATGCTATTATAGAACTACTTGATTTTGCCCTGTAAAGCTTGACATATGAGGAAAAAAAAAAAAATAAATATATATATATGGAACAGTTTATTGAACCTTTAATATTTCAAAAAAGAAATCTTAAAAGTTTGCATGTTTCTAGTTGAGTATTACATTTGATATATGAAGCTTTTATCATACAAGATAATATGGAGCTCATACTTGGAAGAAAAAAAAAAAATACTATTATGCAAAAATATACATTTACAAAGAATGGTCCAAGAATGAGAAAATATTGAGTGTGCAGCAGTTCTGTGGGTGAAAATTCGTTGTTGATGCCGGAGGTCAGAAGAGAATAAGCAGACTGGTTTGAGCTGATAGAAAGTAACTCAAATATGCACAACATGTCAAACCTTGAAGCAGATGGGCTACAGCAGCAGAAGACCACACCAGGTGTCACTCCTGTCAGCTGAGAACCGGAAACTGATGCTACAGTTTATACAGGATCACTAAAATTGGACAATAGAAGACTGAATAAGGGTTGTCTGGTCAGAGGAGTCTCAATTTCGCCTGCAAAATTTGGATGGTAGAGTCAGAATTTGGCATTAACCAGCATGAAAGCATGCATCTATCCTGCCTTGCAGGCTGGTGTTGGTGGTGTAACAGTGTGGGGATCATTTCTTGGCACACTTTGGGCCCCTTAGTACCAACTGAGCATCGTTTAAACACCACAGCCTACTGGGGTATTGTTGCTGATCATGTTCATCCTCTTATGACCACAGTGTACCTATCTTGTGATGCTACTTCCAGCAGAATAAAAATCATCTCAAACTGCTTTCTTGAACAAAGAGTTCACAATCTTCAAATGGCCTTCACAGTGAGTCATCAGATCTCAATCCAAGCACTTTTGGGATATGGTGGAACGGGAGATTCGCATCATGGATGTGCAATGACAAATTTGCAGCAACTATCATGTCAGTATGGTCCAAATCTCTGAGGAATGTTTCCAGCACTTTGTTGAATCTATGCCACAAAGAATTAAGGCAGCTCTGAAGGCAAAAGAGGTACAAACCGGTACTAGTAACTGGCCGGTGTGTGTACATTCTGCAGATATTGGTGGATATTGATGGATAGGCTATATATTTTAATATGATGTGCCACACATGATTGCTCCAGCAGCCCTTTTCCACATACTCACTAAGCCTTTGAAACACACATTCCAAAGAGAGGGTTTTCAGGGAGTAAGAGACTCTGTTGAACACAATGTCTCATTAGGCTGAATAGGGTATGATGCCCGTCTCATCTGGAGAGATGCAACAGAGGTAAACTGTGAATCGTCTTACAGAATCGTCTGTCAATTTACAACGGCTGTTTTTTTGTTTCAGCTTTCTTCTTGCACATACTTGTTTCTCTTGACTCTTTTCTTTCCCTTTTATGAAGGAAACATCATTAGAAATGTTCATGGTTCTCTCTTTGAAAAAAAAAAAAATGGAACGGCTAAAGCGAAGAAAATTACCCCAATTATTTCTCTCCCACAACAGGATCATTCTCCAGGTCAGCTCTATCCTCAGGTGCTGCTTTTAATCACAGTTAGCAATCAGGAAACAGCAGTCATGCAAAGCTGTGGCAGGGCGTGCGTTTGCATGTTTGTCTTGGTAATTACTGCAGAGCCAGACTGTGCTGCGCCAGTCTGAAGTGATCTGATCTTCATACGTTTGCTGCCTCATCTTTCTTTCTCTGTGTAATTGTTCTATGGCTTTTTCGAAGAAGCTCACACATTTGCTCTTTGTAAATGAGCTGATAGTCTCTCTGAGCATGATCAGCAGCATTTAATTGGGATTTTAAGGCTTATCAGTTCCATTCTTCAAAGGCTTGAGTCTGTTTGACGTCAGTATTGAGTTGTTGTTTTTTCTCAGCTTTTTAATGACGTAAATTATATATTTGCATACTTGCATACTATAAGTCACACTTATAATTTGTATATTTTTAATCATGTTCAGCTGTTATTATTTATAGTCACCTTTTGTTTGGGTTATTAGTCATCAAATCCTCAAAAAAAAAAAAAAAGTGAATGTATTGATAGTGGCATGAGGTGCACATTTAATTTATCTAATAAAAACTAGTTTATTCACCAGATCATTTTTATGTTTCAGGTCTTTTCAAATTTTACCTGCACATGACCAAAAGTGACAATGTCCAAACATTTTAGTTTATTTTAGTAAGTAGCTCATTCATTTTCACCAGTTTATCAGCTGTTGAACAGTCACTTAAATCTAGTGGTTTAAATATTATTTTGTAATTATATTTTACATTTATGCATTTAAAAGGCATATTTTATCCAAAGTGACTCACATTGCATTTGAGTTTTCTACTTTTGTTCTGTTTTTTTCTTCTTTAAACAGCCTAAATAATAGTCAAATAAAACTTCATTATAAACTCTTGAAGCTTTTTTTTTTCTCATTGCAATCATGTCAGTGATTATACGTGTTCATTTTAGTTCTTCTACACAATCTGATAGCTGCACTATTAAACATTTGATCCACTACCAGCCTCAAATTTGCATGTAAAATCTCTCAAATCAAGCCAAAAGGCTTCCTCGGTGCCTGGCAAGTAAACAGTCCAAGACGTGGCCTTCATGACCGCTATGCCAACAAACAGCTCTTTCATGAGTCATACTTTCCATGCTGCAGGTGGGTGATGAGACATATCTCGGCAGAGACAGCTGTGAGAAACTACGTGTGAGAAGACAGAAGCCCAAAAGTCCTTCAGCCATCCTGGGTCAGCATCATCTTCCTCTTCCACTTCATCACCTCTCCATACTGCCGCATGGAGATCAGATGCTAGCTCCAATAAGTTTCTGAATATAGTTGTCAGTCCAGAGAATGTCTTAACAAAAATCCCATGAGAACAAGCAATGAATGGAAATTTATACAATGAAAAATGCAAGGCACTGGGAAATATATTCAGTCATGAACTCAACTAATAATGCCTTCATGGCTATAGATAAATATCCTCACAACAAAAAGCCAAAATGCCACATGCTGGAGCCAAAACAATTCTCCAAGGAAACCAAACACTTTCTTTTTCTCTCTCGCACATATGTGCTGTAAATACTAGTTTTGGGAAGTAACTACCTAAAAGTAGTTACACTACTAACTTTCACTACATTTTTCAGTAGTGTGAATGTGCTTTAAAAATAGTGTGGCTTTTTAACAAGCATTTTTTTTTCCCCAAAAGGAACATGATAAAACATTAAATTTATGTATTTCTCACATTGAGCACACAACTTTGCAACATTCATTTTAATGAGTCAGAATGAGCTGTTTAACAAATTATTTTTCACTCAGTTGTCAGCGTTTATCCATTTATTACAAAATTTACACGTTTAGTTTGTTATAAATTAAGTGTGCGTTTTAGTAGTAGTTCAGTCTTAAATCTATGTCCATTTATATAATAAGTTTAATTAATATCCTTGCAATGGAAATAAAGGAAATAAAATATCCATTGTCTGTGCCAGATAAAAACTGCATTATTAATCTTATGTTGCTTAAAATTATTTCTACATTCCCTGATATATCAATCAGATTCAGTGTAGTTCTTAGATCTATCTAGTAGCTTATAGTGTTGCTATGTTTTTAAAAGGTTAGTTTTACTGTCATATTACTTCTTTAGATTATAGCTTGTGGCTTTATTTATAGCTTTATTATAGCTTTCAAGCTACAATTTCAAAGTACCTTCCCCAATACTGATAAATACAGTCTTCCATCATATCTACAGTATATGACTCCCTGTAGTCCCTCCGTAGGGACAGCGGTGTCAAAGATGGAAGATTTTCCACTCACAGCTTGGTGGCTGGTATTGGGGAAGGGCCGCCCACTCTTTCTGTGCCTTATTGGTCCAGTTTTCCTTTAGAAAATGAGCATCAGCCTAAAGCAAACTCTTGGGAGTTCCCTCAAAGCAGTAATATCCCTGCAGGATAAATGCAAATGTCCTCTGACAGCGTTATTGGGTTTTTAACACCATAATAACCGCTTCGGCGCTGGGTCTCAAGTCAACATCTCCCTGCCTATGGCCTTTCGCTAAAGCAAAGTGGCTTCAGTAATTTCAGAGCGAAAGCTTATGTCCAATAATTGTAGGACCGGAGCCATTATAACTAGGCCCAGAGCCAGAGCGAGCTGCTAATGCACATCATTAACATGTCGCTCCCGCTCATAAACAGTCATCTGTCTGCTGTGTTGACTGCATGATTGCGTCTGTGCTCTTAAAGTGACAGCATTGGATGTGTGATGTCAGCGACTAATTCATTTCCATTCTGCTCAACCTCAGCCCCGCCAGCCCAAAAATCTGAAAAATTAAATCAACCATGACATCAGTTAATTAATTTCCCAAAATACTAAGAAAATATGAGGGACTAGCTGTCAATTGATTGATTCTTTGTCCACATTGTCCACAGAATTTTTAATTTAACAATGTACAAATCAGCCAAGAACTCGCATTCACATCTCTTGTAAAATGTTAATGTGTTAATTGCATTATTATTTTAAAAGGAGTTTTAAATGATTCCGAGTGCTATATGGATATTTCAAGATAAAATATTTTCAAAGATCCTTCTTTATTCACACAAATTCCTTTTTTTTTTTTTTTAAATACTTTATTAAATTAAGCAAATTCAAATACTGACGTATATGAACACAGAGAAGCCAAAGAACATGGAAAACAGACACTCACACACAAAACTTTTGCAATCACACACGGCAGTACAATACGATGAAACCGTAGTTAGATAAAAATACAACAATTTTCATACTGCTACAACTAAGGCTCAATCTATTTTTTTTGTTTGGTCTGGTTTCAGTCGGCCTACTAAAGTGAAAAACTTTACGGGTCTTCACAATGGAGTAATGAGGGGTTAAACGTGGAACATTAACAAACAATATTCAACAAACTAGAATCCAAAACTCTAATGTAATTGAGCTTGTTTCACATTCTGTAGATTATCTCAGTGATGAAATCTCAGTTCACTTACATTTTCTGGCAAACAGCTGAAATGTGGACTGATGCTAAACCTATTTTTCAGTCCTTTAGGTTTGTAAAATATGTAGGGATGCACCGATACCGATACTGGTATCGGGTCGATACTGAGCTCATGTACTCGTACTTGTATTCGTTAAAATGCCCCGATACTAAACGCCGATACCACGCATGTGATCAGTGCCATATTCAGACAAAGAAACACCAACAACAGAAAAACAGACAGCAGAATGTAGTTATTAGAGATTAAGGATGTCTAAAAATTTACATGCAATGAATATAATGTTAAACATTCAGTATTAATGCCTGTATAGCTGATGTGAGCAAGCTGATAAGCAAAACACGCTGAGTGGATCCAGCGCGCGGCGGCGCAGATGCGCAAGCTTGTCGAGTGAATATCCCTTTCTCACAGATATCACTGGAAAGTTTGTACTTCGGTCGGAAATGTCAAAAACGAGTAAGTAAAACAATGCACAAGTTACTTAACAGTAGGGAGAGAGAGATAGAGAGAGCGCGCGCGCACTTCTGTGGTGTGATCTTTATTGATGTTCGCTCAGCGCGCATCATTTGAATTAAAACTAAATCGTAAATATATGACAACATATAGGGGCATTCATTCACTTTAAACATCATTTATTTTTAACCTTAAGCATTGAACACGAGTGAAACACAAGTGAAACTATCAGCCTGTGTGAAATGCGCTAGGCTGTTCTGTACTTGTCCCTTTCATCTGCTCCGGTACACATAAGTGCGCGCGCTGTGCGTGTTTTCCTTGCTTCATGCGTGTTTCTGCAATTATATGGCTTTGAAATCTAAATGTTTCAGATTAAAAAAAAAATTATAATTCTATATCTGAAAATGATTGATTTATAACGAGTGGTTCCCTGCATAATTACGGCAAAAAGCGTGGTTACAGCACTGAGCCGCTGCAATGGAGCAGCTCTAATGCCATTTAAGATGATGTACCATAGAGCAAATAAATAAATAAAAAATTAACAGTGAAAGTAACAAAAAAAAACTGTAAATTACATTTTAATGGGCATAATTAAGTGTGAAAAATAACCGAAGGATATACAGTCAAACCAAAAATTATTCAGAGACCAGATATAATTTTATTTTTTTTTTACTAGTGGGTGCAGGACACTATAGTTAATTTAAGTAACTGAGGATTGCAAAATAAAGTAAACTGTGACAAATTATACCCAAAAATTCTTCATACAGTGGACTACCAGTAAAATTGATACAAAAGTGAGACCAAAAATTATTCAGACCAAGAAATGGAAAAAATTTAAATTCAGGCTTTCATGAACCTGCTTGACAGCATGCCCAGGAGACTACAGGCTGCCATTAAGGCTAAGGGTGGGCCGACAAAGTATTGATAGTTGTGTAAATATTGTCATACCAACAGCTGTCTGAATAATTTTGATTGATTGATTGATTGATAGAAAGGTATTATCAAGCTAAATTTGTTCTGACACAGTTTAACTTTGAGTTCTTGTAATATTTTATTAGCATTTTCTAAACTATAAGGAATAAAATGTGAGAAATGTTGAAGGTGTCTGAATAAATTTTGGTTTGACAGTATCTATTTGATAAATGAAGTTAATCAACTAACATTTTACATACTCATTTGTTTTCTTTACCCAATATTTTAAAAAATGTAAAAATACAATAAAAATATCGGTATCGGTACTCGATATCGGCAAGTACCAAAAATTAAAGTATCGGTATCGGGCGAGTACTGGAAAAAGTGGTATCGGTGCATCCCTAAAAATATGTTATAAAATTCAAAACGATAAACTATCAAATGTTCTTAAAAATATAAACATCAGGTATGACACTTTGTAAACACTTTAACATTTAAGCTAAATACATGTTTAGATATTTAGAAAAAAAAATTAAGATATACTACAATATTTCAGGGGACTGTGCTGTTGAAGACAGTAACTTCATGCCGCATTGTTTTAATAAAAGTAGATCAATTATGAAGACAGTCATATAACAAAACAGCACGCAGTTGCAGTTGTGCATGTTTCCTGGATCAAACCGTTTGGTCAGATGAACACCTAAAACATGTGTCTGTGTGTTGGTGAAGACCATCTAAAATGGTTGAAAACATGCCCCTTTCAATGAATTAACTACATGTCATCTGTGATTTATTTACTGGAGTGAGACACAGACAAAGGAAATAGTGTCTGTGGCATCCTTGACTTTTAATGCCTAACTTTAAGTGTAATCGATGGGTTTGTATTAAGTGTTACAGTCATAACAGAAAATGGCAAGACTCATTTTCAAGTTGAGGTAAGGGCTATTATGTGTCTTTGTGACACAGGTAGACAGGATCATAGACAGGTCAGAAAAGATATCCGAAAAGGATATAACACTTAGTTTAAAACGCTCTCATCTAGAAGGACTATCCTTTCATTTTTATGGTGTAGTCGTGGTTCATAAATTCCTATGAACATACACTGCATGTCTGACCACAATCAGAAAGAACTCATCACCTGAAAACTATGCAAAAACAAAATGCAAACAGACTCATTGATTATCTCTAGTGGAATAATATTATTTACAAACCACAAATTCACAATAGAGCAGAAAAGAGGATTTCTGTCTTATGTCCTCATTATAGCTCAAATTCTCTTTTGCCAAATGCCGTACACACTTTTGTAATTCAATGATTTTTAGTCAATCTGTTTTGCACAAAGATAATTCCTATGTAAGGATTATGTTTGAATTTCTTTCTATAACCTTTACAAAAGCGTGGAACGTCATAGTTCTATAGTAGGCTATAGTAACTGATAACATTCTTTAATGTTTAATGTCGTTGTGTTGAAAACGATTCTGTGGACAAACACCTCAGGGAAAATCATTTGAGGTTTTTCAAAATAATAAAAAGTTCAGTCAAATGTTTAAGAATTTTCTTAAATGAAGAAATGTGTATTATGCAATGTTAAGAGGTATGTGCTCATCGTGCTCTTTTCCCCCATGCAAGAATTAGCATGAACTTACGGAGGAGTCTTAAAACAAATGCAGCCAAACAAACGAAATGTTAATTGTGTCATCTGCTATCTGAACAAAATGACTAAACTAGTGGAGTAATAAAAATTGAATTTACAAATCCACATTTAAAAACGTTCACTCTTGTTTACGAAACAGATTTCTGAATTCTCTATGCATTATAAACATTTATTTTCTTGCTATACTCTTTCTTAGTGATTTGGTCTCTTGAAATGTACAAAAGGCTATAGATTAAATTTATATATACTCTTTACAAGAGCGTGGAAACTTTAACATGCTCAAACTTAAAAGAATGTGCAGCTTTCAGCGCAATAGTTTGATTTGTTTAGGTTGTAATTGTTTTAAGGGTAAAACGGCAAGACTTAAATTTTAATTTTGTTGATGCTTCATGTGATCGCACTTCGTGAAGTTGCACTAAAATAAATCTCAAAGAGAAAGACTGTTACTAAATTTCTTAATTTTAATTTATTCCTATTATGATGACAGCTCACATAGAGGAGTCTTCACCTAAAAACATTCACAGTGGTTTGTTGGACTGTGTACGGCCATCCGAAATCTTGATAATATGACTAAATCTAGTGGTATATGAAAAATGTCTGTCAAAAATAGTGATTTTTTTAGATGGAAAAATCTGTTGGCATGCAAAAATACTCACAAATGTTTTAGCACAGCTATTTACACATAGTATGACAACTGTATACTGTGTCACTTGTCATAGAATTCATTACCAGTTTATTAGGGTCAAAAGGAAATGATAACAGTTGAAACATCCTTAGCTTGTACATCTCTTTCATGTTGAAAATACCAGATTCTGGTGTTTTTAATCTTTTAGTAAATAATTTAAAATGACATGATACCTACAAATAGTCAGAATATATAAAACTGCTTGGTTGGCATGAAGCTTAATCTGGATCCCCAAAGCAAAGTTTTGTGTTCTAGGTATAAAAATCTACACCAATAAAGGTTTCACGAACATTAGAAAACAACATGCAATCCTTGTGATTGTTAAAACACCTCAGGCAAATAAATTACAAATGTGCTGCAACTCTTACGGTCTAAAAAGAACATGTCCGGGCACATCACTTTTTCAGAAGCATGGATGGATTAGATAGTTGCTGACTTGGATAATTACTTGCCATTTTGATCTATTGAGCAGCCATTGATAATAATAGGGACAAATGTTTGGAAAAGTCTTTCATCACAAAACAAAAGAATGCAATGGCTCTCAGCTCATTCATTCTTGGTCTTATTCAAACGTGTGAAACAACTAGAGTGTTTGACGGACCAACCCATCCGAGATCTTTGTGACACTTCATAACACATAGAAAAACAAAATGGCCGAACCACATCCTGATCACAATATGGCCACTGCCATAAACAGAGTGTCATAAACATCAAGAAACAGGAGGTCAGAGGTGTCAATTTGACACCTGGGGTCATAAATCATTCAATTGATTGATTGACATCTAGTCCCTCATATTTTCTTCTTACTATCATCTCATACTGTGAAACTTTTGTCTAATCAGAAAACAGAGGGTTTGTGTCACCTTTGTGGGTGATATTAAAATTACCTCACTCATTTTTCCATATTTTTGATATTAGAATTTTGCTAATATCAAAATATCGTGTTTACGTGGATTGTACTCAGGGGTGTAGCATCACTGACATATATTACATTAATATTTTGCTTATATACTACAGGTGGACTCCTATAAACAGACATATTTTATTCTTATCGCATAACTGTATCTCCAATTACCCCTGCCTCAGACGAGCCCGTAGCTCTAATGGCGGTGCACACACATACAGCATTATTACATAAATATGCCCACAGACAGCTTAAACACACAATCGTGCATCTCAGTGCGAGCTGGAGCTCGTGGATCATTAGCGCTTCTGAAGACATGCTTAGCTCCACACTTTGCACAATTTACCACAGAGATTTGTTTACTGTTCCAAAGAAAAGAAGTGCTGCATACCGTGCTAATAAATAATACATTTTCAGAACAAATGGACGATAACGCTGAACTGCGTCCTAAACAGACGTGACAAAATAAAGAGAAAAAAGCTGTCTGCTTTATGCAAATTAGGGGTCGACTGATATGTGTTTTTCAGGGCCGATGTCGATACCGATTATTACAGACCAAGTAGACCGATAACCGATATATATGTCTGGTGTAAAAATGAAAATGAATGTCAAAATTAAGAATAACAAGGGCTCTGACAAAAACGGCCTTCCCTAGTGTTGGTTGCACTTCTTACTCTTGTCTTCCCCCATGCATCCATCTACAATAAGGGTAATATATAAAGAGAGAGTTAAAAGTGGGGCCACTGTATGCTTCATGATTAAGCCTATGAATACTAAATACTACAGCTAAACAGCTTGGGGAAATGTAAGTATTTGGCTTCAATAATTTACATGTTAGAAATGTGTGTGTAATAGCATAACCTCTCATAATTCTTCATTAATTATTTTTGGTTGACTAAATCATAACCTACAAGAGGGGACTATTCAATTCATCATCTAATGCACATCAGTTGATTAATTTAAAAAGCGCAATGTATATAATAAGTGTAAATAATTTAATTGTCTTCATAGCTCCATTGTAGAAGTTGTGAAGAAGACCGCAACTATTTTAATGAAACTATAACACTAATAGCCTGTTATATGCTCACTTGGTTCAATAGCCTATTGAAATGTCCCAATTTCCATCATCCTAATCTTGGCCTATGTGACAGTAACTTAATCTTGGCCTATGTGACAGTATCTTAATCTTGGCCTATGTGACAGTATCTTAATCTTGGCCTATGTGACAGTATCTTAATCTTGGCCTATGTGACAGTAATTTCCATTAGTTTTCATTTACAGAGCAGTGCAAATGAAGGCATAAAACATTCATTTAATTTATCTTTTAATCAAATGACAGTTGAACTCTATTTTTTGGCAAACAAATGGGTTTACTATTAAAATTAAAACATGTAAGAAATAGCGTATTGTGTGATTGTTCTTTTAAACAAAAGTTGTAATAATTGTAGTAGCATTAGTAAATAAACTGAACTTTTATTTTGACGGGTTGCCATGAGGACCTCTTAAGTTTATGTAGCCTATTTATGATATGACGATCGTTTTACTCAAACGAAACAGTCAAATGCTCATGAGGTAACTCTCAGAGCAGTTCTGGGGATGATGTTCATGTATTTATGTCCTCATTTAGTGACATGGCAGATGCGGAAAACACCGCGAGCGTCGCGCACTTCAGTGTGTGTGTGTGTGTGTGTCAAAACCGCGCGTCTGTGCCTTTCACATATACAGAGACACGCCGAACATGCAGAATTCATATTTACATAGTCTTTTTGCAGCTTAATGTTTACAGATAGTCCATATCATGAGTCGATTTAAGTGTACTGACCTACTTTTGATTAATTCATCCAAACTTTGACTAATTCTGTGACTCCGCGTTATACAGTAAATTCCATATGACTGGATTCCGCGATTCCCCCTGCGTTTCCCCCATCTCGGAAACCATAAATAGATAATATTGAGGTTTTTACAACTTCAGTGTAGTGGATTGTAATTTATTGCAACTTGAGCAACGTCTGCTGCTGCCTTTGAGAGAGAACTGATGCGTGATGAAGCAGCACCAGTTAGCAAGCGCTTTCGGTGTGAGAGCGCCTTTAGTCTTCCACGTTGATTGGTCGGACTCCTGACTCTCAACAAATCAGATGCGCGGTGGGCGGAGACTGCTCTAGGCCACAGAGTGGTGAGTTCAGACAGGCTGCATCAGAGCCAAATAGCGCGTTTCATAATTAAATAATTTTATCGGCACATCGGTTTTGAAAATGACCGATGCCGATTATCATAAAAATGCTTAATATCGGTGCCAATAATCGGCCAGGTCGATAATCGGTCGACCCCTAATGCAAATCTCAGTTCTGAAACAAATTAACATGCCTCTTGTCTATTACGGTAACATACATTATGCTATACATTATCATAGGTTCTCATTGGTTGTTTTTAAATATGTAAAATCATCTGATTGGCTGTGATTGTAGTAGCATGTTATTTGTAGACGAATCGAATTTTGAAGAAGTCGTTCTTTCACTTTCAGACATATTTGTCACTGACTGAATAGCTCGTGTCTGCATTTTTTTTGGGGGGGGGGGGGGGGGGTCGAGTGATAAAAACTTTCTATTTTTAATGCGGTATTTAAAGGACACTGGTTTATATAATAGAATATAGTGAATTCAAGGGTATGATTCTGACCCACACTCCTAATCAGTAGGTGGCAGTAATGCCCCTAAAAGTTTATTTATATTAAGTTATATGCCATCTACCATTAAAACCCCAAGAAGAAGCGGTTTAACACGTGCAAACAAGAATATTAGATTGTGAATGTCTAGACTGTGAATGAACTGAAATTCCTCTCAATCTTGAAGGAGGATCTACTCTACTGATCCACGTAAAAAGGAAAAGGTAGCAGTTATTCAATTTAAGTCAAGTCAATCTTGTTCACAACAAGAGAGAAGGAGGGACATAAATTATGAATACTTAAGTTATATGCCATCTACCATTAAAACCCCAAGAAGAAGCGGTTTAACACGTGCAAACAAGAATATTAGATTGTGAATGTCTAGACTGTGAATGAACTGAAATTCCTCTCAATCTTGAAGGAGGATCTACTCTACTGATCCACGTAAAAAGGAAAAGGTAGCAGTTATTCAATTTAAGTCAAGTCAATCTTGTTCACAACAAGAGAGAAGGAGGGACATAAATTATGAATACTTAAACACGCCTCGTGATTATACACAAATTAAATTAAATTTATGTAGGCTGGAAAAACATGAAAAAACACATTGAGTAAAATCACGATTTTTATTTTCTTTGCATACAAGAAGTATTCTCGTAGTTTCATAACATTCATAAGGAACCACTGATGGCAGATGGACTATTTTGACAATGTCTTTCATACTTTTCTGGTTCTCGACAATGTTAATTGTTTGGCAGTCAATGGGGCAGTCACAAGCCTCCCTGTTTTCATCCAAAATACCTTAAATTGTGTTCCGAAGACAAACAAAGCTTTTACGGGTTTGGAACGGCATGGGGGTACGTGATTAATGACAAAATTTTCATTTTGGGGTGGAGTAACCCTTCAATAACACTTATTTTGGTTGTGAACGACTCATTGATAGAATGATTCAAATAACTCCCACACTGTAAGACTAAAAGACAATTGCCTGTCACCACTGGTCGAAGAAAAGAAGGGATCGTTAAATGAATTGGAGAATACATCAGAGTAGAAACTTTTCTTTGAACGGATTGGAAAGATTCGACTCAGATTAATGATGAAACCAACAGCCCCAAACACTAACACATTGTTATACTGTAATATCTTTTAATATTTGTTCACAACTAACTAGGTCTTAATAACTGTATTTATCGAATGATCTCTGGCTGTGAATCCAGTCTGATTTCCTCGTATTAAATATGTTTATTTATACTTCCATCTAACGTTCAAATAACGCTTCCCGTGTGGCTCTGAGTTCTCACTCATAAAGTCCATGGGTATCAGACAGTCCTGCTGAGAGCGGTCTCTGAACTGAATCTTTTTTAATGAAGGATTTTCAGTCCGCTAAAGCTTGTGTTACTACTAAAGAGATCTATCTACTGTAACTCACACATATTCAGTTTTTCACTAATTTCTCCAAGAATCAGTAGTGTCAGAGTGTAAAAATTATGCCCTTGTACACAATTTATGGCAACAGTATAATGTGTTGTGATTGTTAGCCATAAAACTGAAAAGGCGGGAGGGTTATTTTTGTATTGTTTATCTTGGAGGGGCTAATTGAAGTGTCACAATTCATTATACAAGCTGTGTCCTCCACCCGTCCAGTGGCAAACGAAAGTATCAATCTCCCTCTCGGTCTCCTCACATCACTATCCCAGCATGACTTTGCGTAGGAGTACAAGTCTGTCTGTATATTCAGATAACTCTTCCTTTATCACTTTCATGGGTTGAGTCGCAGGGAATTCAAGAACCGCATGAATTACTTTGTTAGCTTGAATTCTCTGTTAGTCACTTAGGATAAAAGCATCTGTCAAATGCACCAGTAAAAGTAAATGACAGTGTGTTGTGACGTCAAAAAAGGCCAGATGTTCAGATGAGTTTCAGCATATTATATTATTAGTTTAGGTGCTGTTAGAAGCCAGAAAGAAGAAAATGCGGTGAAAGTCGTTCTTTGCAGAATGGCTGCACCCTTGGAGGATTGCGGTCTGAAATGACTTTCAGCCACTGGTTGAGCCAACAAGTGTTCCAGACACTCATAGAAATGCCAATCCATCCAAAGGTAGGCTCCCCCAGGCTTCATACCATCTTTTGTTCTTGAAGTGAAATAATATAATATCAGCCTGGTTTCCTACCCAAGCTTCATTTGTTATTGCCAAGCATATTGTGGTAATGCTGGGACGTTTTAATGTCAACGAAATCCCACACAAATGAGGGGTATGAAATGTTATTGCTTCTCTCATCTGCAGATAAATCAAAGGTGATGACATGTTAATCCGGGCTGATAGACTGATGACATGTCTTCCTGACAAATGGCTACTGTATGCTGAATTCCCCCTTTTTTCTTTCTCTGTTTCACAGTCCTGTAATTGCCATTTAAAAGTTTTTAGGGTTAAATTGATGGATGTCAGTCTGAACAGTGCGTTACGTCCTTCTATTGCACTTTAATTTATCCTGACATCAATCATTTTCCTCCGTGTGCTTCATTACGGACAAACTCTAAGAGAGGGAGAGAGCGCTCTTGGTTTTGTCCTTGTATCAGAATTGCCGTAATATCAAATCATGTTTTCTCTCCTGAGCAGCCGAACAAAGGGATGCAAGGTATAACGTCTTGCATTCATGCAATAAACATCACTGCAACTCAGCTCTCCATTCCAATATTTATCTTCTTTTGCAGACATGCAGCACAAACCAAGCAAAAACCCATCAACTTTGGCAACAACTGAACAACTGATCCGGCACCTAGTTTGAAGGTTCCCCTACATTATAGAATACTTAGGATGCAGGTCGATAGTTTCTAACTCATTCTGATATAATCACATCATTCACAAGGTGCAGCTGCTTGTTGTTGTTGTTTTTCATCATCAGCCAATGAGCTTGTTTCCCAACAATGAAATACTTGGCTAGTACTTGCTATAGCAGTTGCAGCATGCTTCAGAAACCGTCCGCCTTCCCCAGCTCCACCTATAGATCTGCCATTAGGCCATTTCATGTATGTTATATATGGGGGTTATTTTATATGTTATATGTGCAGCAGCAGTATTTCCTACATGCTCACAGCAGCATATCTATGGATGCTATGGCAGTAGCAAAGAGAGCTGTCATGACAGCAGTGTATGCAATGATGTGCATAAATTTCAAAGTTAAGTATAATGATACATGGTTATTGACTTGTAATCCAAATTTATATGAAACTACAGACAGAAAGCAGACATCATGACACAGCAAAATCAAAATTAGATCAGTCTCACCATAATCAACAACGCTGTCTACATTTTAAGCACCTGGCATGCAGTTTAGAAATTTCGTTAGTTTAGTCATTTAGTTTTAGTTAACAATAATAACCCTGGTTGGACCACATTGATTTTAACTGCATGGAAAAAACATTTGATAGAAAGTCTGTGGTTTTCAAAAAAATAATAAAATAAGGGAAGTGGTGTGTAACCCACAACTACCCGTTTTTGGCGTGCTAACTATGGCATTAGTGATCAGTTTTTTTTTTAGGACCAGATATCAGAAGATTAGGTCACTGGTGTGTATTGGATTGGTAACAAAAATTAATGAAAGAATGAATTCAGACGCAAAGTAAATGTAAATGAAAAGAGGTAACTGAATATATTGTTGTTGAGTAAATTAAATTCAATTCAATTCAAGTTTATTTGTATAGCGCTTTTTACGATAAAAATCGTTGCAAAGCAGCTCTACAGGAATTTAAGTTTCCACAATATATCTATATATTGCAGAACCTTAATATAATTAAAGTGATGAAAAGAAATTAGACCCAAATATGTCAAACAATAGTTCAATTCACGAGAGATACTGAAATTCAAATTAGAAATATAGATTTCAGAATCAGTATTACACACACTTCAAGTCAAGCATTCAGTTTTCAGACATGGAATGTCAAATTCAGTTTCACAATTCACAATTTGTACCCACAGAGAGAGAAAGAAAAACCGGTTTAAATTTCAAAGCTCAATGTCCAAATTCCAGTTTGTTCAGTTCCAGTTCAATGTGAAAAACGTAAAGCTCAGTCCGAAGAACACTCCACAGAGGGGAAAAAAATATCACAGTTCAAGGAGAGTATGTTTTGTCCTACCAGTCCAGCAAAATGATTGGTCTTTTCACTTCCAGGACAGGCACTCAACTAGATGGGTAGCTCCCCATGTCCAAACCACAGAAACGACATCCACGGCAGGGACAGATCAGGATTCCCGAGTAGAAATAACAAAAAAAGAGAAAAGGGGAAAAAAAACGGCCTTGGTAAAACACAAAAGCCAAAAAAAAAAAATAATTAATTGCTCAATAAACATGTTCAAATGAAATCGATCGTCTGTTTGATTAGTACTCATTTCTGCATATACGTAACATAACTTACATATGCTAGTCGACCACATGTTTGCTCTCAATAAATTGCCGTCTATGTACATAACTAGCAAGGCTAGCATCACATGTAATATTTATTAATGAAGAAAAGAACTAATTCAGCCAATATACATTTTCTGAACAAATAACCACATTATTTACACCGTTGTTATGAAAATACCCACTAATTTAGATAATCATTTTCAAATGCATCTCTTACACGTTACATTTCAAATAGCTCCAAACATATTTCAAAACCAGTTAACACCTATTAATAACGAATAGTTTACTCACCAAGGAAAAGAAAATAAGATGAAAGAGAAGAATAAAGCAGATTATGTCTTGATTTGGCCTTAATCCAGTTAGTTTTCGTTGTCTTTCTCGTGCACTTCTAATTCTCCAACTCGTCTCTTTGTCAGCATCTATTTCCTTAAAATATGAGCTTCTAAGGATTTTTTATTTATTTTTTCTCAAATAATAAAATTTTAGATCGTTTGAATGATCTAAACCGTATTTTTTAGGGACAATGGACAAATCTTTTTTTTTTTTTTTCGTCACCCTCTGCACTCTCTCCTTAATTTATTTTGGAGGCGGAGCTAACCTCTGACCTTAACCAAGTCAAAACTTACTTTGGCAATTTACTTTTTTTTTTTTTGTAAATCTCAATGTGTATCATGAATCAACATCTCTCCAGTTATTAATAAAAATATATTAACAAGTAAAATAAACTAGTTATCTTTGTTTTTTTCTTTTGACCTAGTCAGTGACCTGGGTTACAGGTGTGTGGCCAAGTATGGTGACCCATACTCAGAATTTGTGCTCTGCATTTAACCCATCCAAGTGTACACACAGGCTTTCCTATAGCTCAAATGGTAGAGCATGGTGCTAGCAACGCCAAGATCATGGGTTTGATTCCCAGGGAAAGCAAGAGCTGATAAAATGTAAAAACTGTAACTTGAATGCAACGTAAGTTGCTTTGGATGAAAGCGTCTGCTAAATGCATAAATGTAAATGTAGTGAACATACGTCCGGAACAGTGGGCAACCAATGCTGCGGCTGCCCGGGGAGCAGTTGGGGGTGCGGTGCCTTGCTCAAGGGTCGTGGTATTGAGGGTAGAGAGACTGTGGGTTATTCTCTCCCCCACCTACAATCCCTGCCGGACCTGAGACTCAAACCCACAACCTTTCGGGTTACAAGTCCAACTCTCTATCCATTAGGCCACGACTGCCTTAAACAACATAAGAGAGAGTAAATGATAACAGAATTTTCTCTTGAATTATCCCTTCAAGTACTGCTAATACAGAAACCACTGAGTTTAGATCCCACTATACATAATGGCCTCCAGGGTTGGAAATGTCAGTGCCAGAAATGTGTTTTCCACTGCAAAAGTTTTTTCTGTAGATCAAATAGCAGAGCATGGCAATAGCAACACTAAGGCAGTGGGTTTGATTCCAAGGGAATACATGAAATGATAAAATGCAAACTTTGAATTCCATGCAAGTTGCTTTGAATTAAATTGTCTGCCAAACGCATGTTTATAAATGCAAAAGAAGGCATACAGATCACTGGCATTTGTCATGGTATGATTACTGTACCAGAAGAAACAGAAAGGTCATGCTTTTTCTTGTTGTTTTGCCACAGGACAATGTGAAAAGCACTAACCGTCGCTATTGTACACTGAGTTGTTTTTTTGCAGCGCTGTGTAATTGAAGTCTTCCTGTGCAAACCTTTGCTCTGCTTTGTTTGTCTTCCTTTACTAGCAATTAGACTCATTAGTCAGAATGTGTGTGATACAATCATGAATTAGAATGCTCATTAGTGGAAGGAGCGCTGATGAGCAGGATCATTTTACTGATGTAAGGTGTGTAACGTCTCTTGTCTCCGTACTGATGACTGTTCTATTGGGACATGGCATTGACTAATCTCTCTTTCTTAACTTTTTCTCTCTTGCTCGCTCAGCAGAACACTTTAAAAAAAGTTTTGGAACACGGTAGACCATCTCAGACCAGCAACACACCATCTGCTCATAGCAACTCAAGGTGGTCAAGCTGGTTTTTGGAGTAGTAATGGCCAGCTAGAAACCATCTGCCATGTTCCAAAACACAACCATCATTTTAAGCTGGACTTTCCAGCGGGAAATACACCCTCTGGTGTAACTTTCAGGCTTAATGATGGTGTATTATCACAGGATGTCTCATACCAAGCTTTGACAGTTCTCTCTCAGGCTGCAAAATAGACAACAATAAGGACTGACTTTCTTCCTGGAGTAATGATAGCTCTCCCCCTGTCTCACCTGTGCTCCTCTGAGAGAAGGTTATGGTGTTGCATGCTCCCCTATTGCTTCAGTGATGCTAAATTACTGCCAAAGAGAAAGAGAAACCCAGGCAGCACTCACAGAACTCACAAATCCTTCGTAATATTGTAATTGTGGATGCAGGAGGCAGACAACAAAGCAAACAACAAAGCTTAGAGAGAAAGGAAAGGAAAGAGAAGTCGAAGGAGCAAGGCAAGTGTTAAGATTAACTGAAAACAATAAATATCTCCTGATCAAACCTCTTGATTGCTTTTGTTTTTACCGTGCTTGCCTACAAATGCCTGCAAACGTACTTCTCTCTGACAGCTGTGTTCTATTTTAGTTCTTTTTAGTTTTTCTCAAGCAAATCCATTGCCCTACAAATATTTGCCCTGGGTTCTGAAGGAGTTACCATGGTTACTGCTGCTCTTGTAAGTTCCTAGACAGGAAGGAGGCTTGAGTTAAGCTGTCCATTCAAGGCTGACTACAGACTCAACACCACCTTGAGGATGAGGAAAATATTGCAGTGTTTTTGCCTACATTAGGGGTTTTCTAACTGAGCTCTCGGAACCCCAGGAGGGCTGCAATGTGGTCAGTGGAAAAACAATAATAAATTTTTTTTTGTTGTTTTTTTTTCTTTGTTTGTTTTTTCATATGAAAAGATGTAACTACATTATTGTTGTACTACATTTACTACTTTGTAATATATTGTTACATTTCAATAAACAGATTGTTCAAAAAAAAAAAAACAAAAAAAAAAAAAAACAATAATAAAACTAAATAAAAAGCAAGAATATAAAAATATAATACTTGAAAAAAATACAAATTACAGAATAATAACAAACAATTAGCAATACATTTAATTAAGTTCAAATGTACATTAACATTGTTACTATTTATGCTGCGTTCTATCTAAATAATTAAGGACATTTTATTATATTAGTCAATAAAATAACTAATAAACTAATAAAACTAAAAATAACTAATAAAATAGCTGTAATTAATAATTGATTAATTGTAAAAACTGAATTATTGTAAATACAAATAATTGTGATAAGAAATAAGTTTCCTCTCATGTTTATACAGTATGTCTAAAATAACTAATGTTGAAAAAGGTCTTAATAGAAAACATTTTCATTTTTTTTTATTTTCAATATTTTACAGATATTATATTTACAGATATATTTTAACTTATATTTTATATACTTTAAAATGTTATAAATACATTTATAATTTATAAAATAAAGGAAATAATGTCTGGTGTGATGTATATAAATATTTAGGTCATTGTAATACTTTATCATGTTTTACCCCAATATGGGGAAACAAGTGTTTCAAACCAGCCAGATCTGACCCAGGATTTAAGATGTGGTATGATAGAGGGCTGCAAAAAATTGAGGATTTTTATAAGGAAAATGATCTAATGTCCTTTGCAGAAATTGTAGCGGAATTTGATATTCCCAAAAAGCATTTCTTTAAATTCCTTCAACTTAGGAGCTATATCTCTTCTTATCAAGGGGCAAAACAAAACCTAATAAGACACCTCTTGAAAACCTATTATCAAAGCCTGCCCAATATAAAGGTTTAATATCTATGTTTTATAAAATGTTAGAATCTTACTCCAAAGAATCATCAGAATCTAAATTGGCTTCGTGGAGAGAAGATTTAAATCTAAATATTCCCTTGGTGGTATGGGAAGAAATATGTGTGAAAACTCAACTACAAACATTTAATAGTAATCTCAAATGAATACAGTATAACTGGATTATGAGAACATATATTACTCCAGTTAGATTAAATAAAATTAACCATAATATTCCAGACACATGCATCAAATGCTCAGTTGATAAAGGCACACTTTTGCATTGCATGTGGAACTGCCCGAAGGTGCAGGAGTTTTGGAAAGAGGTGGCTATATTTATTTTCCAGATGATATCTATAAATCTACCCATGAAACCTGAAATTTTTATTTTGGGAATTATTCCTGAAAATATTGTTCACCATAGCAGTTCTCGTAAACTTGTTGATTTTAGTATACTTCAAGCAAAGCGTCTGATAGCTCTGTACTGGAAGAAAGTGGAAAGGCCGTCTATTGTACAGTGGATCAATAACATGTCTTTCTGTTTAGCAATGGAAAAGATAACTTATATGTTAAAAGGTAAACTTTCTTCTTTTGAGAAAATTTGGGCACCCTTTATATCGTTTATATCAAATTCGGATTTTGGCAATGTACTGAATGAGACTGGAGAAGACAAGATAACTTGACATCTGACACATACCACCCCCCCACCCCCCACACAGATTTATTTAAATAAACCACTGTTGAATATTGATTTCGTGTATGCCTTCTATGCATGTTTTGGATTTCCAACTTCTCCTTCTTATTGTATAACTGTCTGGAATAACCTGGGATATTATTTAAAATAACCTGTTTTTTTTTGTTTTGTTTTTTTGTTTTTTTTTCTTTGTTTGTTTTTTCATATGAAAAGATGTAACTACATTATTGTTGTACTACATTTACTACTTTGTAATATATTGTTACATTTCAATAAACAGATTGTTCAAAAAAAAAAATAATAATAAAATAAAATAAAATAAAATAAAGGAAATAAATATATTTTTATTCATCTGAAATGTATACATTTTACAGTATAAATCTTAGTCTTTAAATACATATAGCTAACTCTCTCTCTCTTTATAATATATATATATATATATATATAGGGTGGTCTGTGGGGAAAATTGCAGACCTAAATTTCCTCTATTGCTCCTCTTTAAACAAGTTGAGACATATTGTTTTTGATCTTTTGAGATAAAAGAGCTTGATGTATATAAAAACATGCTATAACTTTCCCACCAGTCCAAAAACTGAAAACATAAATAAAATAACTTCACAATAATATACAAAAACATTTCATTCTGAACTTGTGCAAGACATCAGACAAATGTGTTATTGCTGCTATTAAAGGAAATACTCAAGTTAGAGACCCAGAAATCACTTTGTTGCGTGCTGTTTATGAGTGCAGTGTGAAACAGCCATACGATCCTCTCATCTTCTTCCTGTCTTCAGTCTAATGACCCCTGTGTTAACACATTCACCTCCATCTTACGATGAACAAAAGTGTAGTGACTGCAGAGTTGTTGTTCCCTTAATTCACAGCTGAACTGTGTACTGCTGTGCTGCATTCTCACCTATTGCACATGTTTGGTCTATGGGGATACCTTTTTGACCTCTCCATCCTCTCCATGTGAGTGTCTTTTCTTAGCTCCATCTGTTGTACTCTAGAAAATTAAATAAAGACGCACATTCATTTACGTTTCGACACATTCCATATGCACAGATTATTAGCTACTGTGTATTAAGCCTAATGTTAATGAAGAGGCTATAGTTAATGAAAGACTCTGCATGAGGTCCAGAACTTAAGGAGTTTAAGTTGAACCTATTAAACAGATTATATGTCTATTCCTTAAAGCCATTTGCGTACCATTCAATATCATGTCTACCTTGATTAAGGTCTCTGAACTTTCTCCAGCCTTCCTCCGCAATGTCTGTAGGTATAATATAGTAGAATTGGATGGGGGGATTGGTCTGTTGACTGACGTATCTGGTCTGCTGAATGATAATGTCGTGGATACCTGAGATCTGTCTAAAAATAAAAGGAGTTTCATAGCCTTGTGGATTTCTCCAGGGGAGAAAAAGTGCCCTGTAAAAGTTATGCTCACTATGACAGGCCTATATGCCTGGGGTGGTGGTGAAATTGACTTCAATATTGCTGTTAGTCAGTAAATAGAGCATTGCGAATATTGGCTGCTATTTTTACATTTTCAGAGATCATCTGAAACGATCATCTTATATAAGACAATATCCTCACGTACTTAGAAGAGAAGGCTTCTTTAGGACAGTTTCACAAATGGCATGTTTTATAAAAGATCTAAAAATAACATTATATATAAGAAACTTTTTTTTTTCTCACGTGCACTTTTTATTCCTATCATTTGTGTTGAAAAGTCTTTATTTGTTTCTTATCTTTCTGGATCATACTGTATTTCATCCTAAAAAGAAAATTATAAATAATTCCCATAACCATATTTCATTGTATCTATACATCATGGTTGTACTGCCATTCTCATTTATTGATTTATTTATTGCTTTATTTTTAACTTTTGAATGTTATTTGCTGATTTCTCTCTCTCTTTCTCTCTCTCTCTCTCTCTCTCTCTCTCTCTCTATATATATATATATATATATATATACACACATAGTATATAAAAAATATAATGTCTAGTTAAAATTAACATTTTATGATAAATTAAATCTGTATAACATATTGTCGCTATCAATGATACATATTTTTGTATTTTTGCATTTATATAGTGACGCCCTTATATAATAATATTTTATTTTATACTTTTCTTTATTATTTTCTATAATAGAGAAACTATAATCTGGTGAGGGGAGGAAAAAAACATAACTATTCAAGATGAGTAATGTAATGCATTTAAAGGGTTATTCCACCCCAAAATGAAAATTTTGTCATTAATCACTTACCCCCATGTTGTTCCAAACCTTCGTTCGTCAAAATATTTAAGATATTTCGGATGAAAACCAGGAGGCTTGTGACTGTCCCATTGACTGCCAAACAATTAACACTGTCAAGGCACAGAAAAGTATAAAAAAACATCTTCAGAATAGTCCATCTGCCATCAGTGGTTCAACCGTAATGTTATGAAGCTACAAGAATACTTTTTGTATGCAAAGAAAACCCGACTTTATTCAACAATTCGTCTCCTCAAAAGCCACTGTAGCGTCATTTTGGAGTTGAACTGTGTATGCTGTTCTGTATCAGCCATGCCACACGGATATGCTATTTTCATTCAAATCAAAGCGTAAACAAATATAGAAGACATATACGTAGACATGGATACGTCTTCTATGTTTGTTTACACAAAATGGAGCTACGGTGACGCGGAGGAGACGAATTGTTGAATAAAGTCGTTTTTTGTTTTTTTTCCCTTTGCATACAAAAAGTATTCTCGTAGCTTCATAACGTTACGGTTGAACCACTGATGGCAGATGGACTATTCTGACGATGTTTTTTATATTTTCTGTTCCTTGACAGTGTTCATTTTTTTTGCAGTCAATGGGACAGTCACAAGACTACCGGTTTTCATCCAAAATATCTTAAATTGTGTTCCAAAGACGAACAAAGCTTTCACGGGTTTGGAACGACATGGGGGTAAGTGATCAATGACAAAATTTTCATTTTAGGGTGGAATAACCCTTTAAGAACAAATCTGAGAAACTGTTGTCACAGTGGGGAAGAAAAAAAAAGTCCTCACATTGGTTTAGTTTTCTTTGAGCAAATTGTTAAATATTTTATTTATTTAGTTGATTTGGGAATGAAATGTGACCTGGACGCTTGTTAGTTACACCATGTAATCTGGCCTCTGAGAATGAATAGCATTTACTGTACGTGAATTCTGTGTTAACACTGAGGATTTAACCACAATGTCACCTCACCATAGAACTATTCATATGACACTGCAATTCTGGGATTCTGACGTAAACGAAAAACTGATAGACTGAACAAATAACAACAAATTTCAACGTTTGGGTTTTTTGCTGTCGCAAGGATGCAAACGAGTGAGAACTCCTTATGCGCGAGAAGAAAATCCACTCTTAGTACATAACGTCGACTGCTCTACATTATTCCTTGAGATTAAATAAACTATTTGCCACTAACAGTCTGACAGGTCTGTGAGTTACATCTCTCTGGAGTGGTGCACTGAAAAGGGAGTAATTTCATTTTGTGTGTAAATATCTGCTTGGTGTCAGCAAGTGTAGATTCACCAAAAGCTGAGCTGACAGCCCAGACAAGCAATTACTGTTCTTTGTATAGTTTACAGGTGATGGACATGGAGCAGAGAACTTCAGACCAGACACGGCTTGCAAACGGATGAGGACAACCTGCGAGAATCAACGTGCACATAAAATTCAGAGCATACTGACAGGGAGATGAAGTGTGTTTGTCTGCATTTCCATACGTGCCCAGACTGCAATCGAATTACACATACTTATCTGTTCTGGGTGTGATGTCATGTTTAGGACTGTGTGGAGTAGACCATCTCCTGTGGTGGAGTTGCTTTTGCTTGTCAGCATGCTTGTTTAAGAACTCACCTGGCTAAAGGCTCAGATCATCTCCAGATTGAAGATTCTTTTGGGTCGATTCTTTCTGCATGCACATACCCAGCATGCTAGAGAAGGGAAATGAGGTGGAAAGAGATTAGCCCACCCATTGATCAGTGCTGCTAAGCTCTACATCCTGAATTTTATTCATATGCTGCCTGTGCAAAAGGTCGTTTTGCATATCATGATGGCAAGATTCAGTGGCTGTGAACATGGTATTCTGTTCAGGTGGTCAGTGATGCCGATTACATGTTGCAAGTGATTCCTCTTAAAGAGACAGTCACAAAAATGTTTGAATGATTAAGCTGAATTAATTTTAAGTGTTAAAAGACCCTGTCTACATCTGAAATCACATTCGTGAGCGGTACTTTTAAATAAGTAATTACTTAGCGACCATCAAAAAAGTATGAATGTGTGTAGTATGAATTAAGGGTGTGCGCGAAGCTGAATACCTTTTGTAAAGGCACAGATAATGGCTTCAAAACAAATAATGGATAACGAATAGTTTTGCCGAATAATATTTGAACGAAGGCTGGCACTTTCACTCCTCGTGTTTGCTGGATAACAGGTGAGCCAGGGGATCAGCGCGACATTATACAGTACATAAACCTCTAAAATCAATACACAATAATGAGTGTGTGAATTGAATGAATGTGAACTTTATGAATTAAATTAAATAAGCGCAAATAAAACAACCACGTTGTTGTTGCTTCTCCGTGCATCTCTCAGAAATCAGAGCTTGGCAAGAGTAATATCAACTAAAATACTACATCATACACTTTCTACTGTTTGTGTATATTTAAGTGTTAATGATTTAACCTTATATTATATGGTACACGAATGAATAGAATAAATTTTGGTAATTCTGTATGTTGTCTGAGCGTTGGCATCCTCTGAGGTCCTCTGAGGGGTTGGCATCATCTTTTCTCAGGTGTTCGGTCATCTCAGATCATTTAAGGGTTGGATCCAGATTGAAGCTTCTGTAATTCCTAGTTACCACGGGATGTTAATCCCATGGCAGAAACAGAGAAACAAATAGAGACATAATTAGTGTAGCTGCTGTTACATTTAAGCAAAAATTATTTGTTCAACCCAAGCTAAAGAATAATAATAATGTACATTTGATCAGATATAACTGCAGTACAAGATTATAAAATGCATTATGTAAATGCTTGGCTAAAGAGATGTGTCTTTAATCTAGATTTAAACAGAGAGAGTGTATCTGAACACCGAACGTTATCAGGAAGGCTATTCCAGAGTTTGGGAGGCAAATGTGAAAAAGCTCTACCTCCTTTAGTGGACTTTGCTATCCTAGGTACTACCAAAAGTCCAGAGTTTTGCGACCTTAGGGAGCAGGTTGGATTGTAGCGTGGCAGAAGACGAGTTAGGTACGCAGGAGCTAAACCATTTATGGCCTTATTGGCAAGTAATAATATTTTGTAAATGATACGGAACTGAATAGGTAGCCAGTACAGAGACTGTAAAATTGGGGTAATATGATCATATTTTCTTGACCTGGTAAGAACTCTAGCCGCTGCATTTTGGACTATCTGTAGCTTGTTTATTGAAGATGCAGGACAACCACCTAGCAGTGCATTACAATAGTCCAGTCTAGAGGTAATGAATGCATGAACTAGCTTTTCTGCATCAGAAACAGGTAGCATGTTTCGAAGCTTGGCAATGTTTCTAAGATGGAAGAATGCTGTTTTTGTAACATGGGAAATATGATTTTCAAAGGACAAGTTGCTGTCTAATATAACACCCAGATTTGTGACTTTAGAGGACGTAACAGTACATCCGTCTAGTTGCAAATTGTAATCCAAGAGATTCTGTGTACTGTTTTTTGGTACAATAGGTAATATCTCTGTCTTATTTGAATTTAATAGGAGGAAATTATTAGTCATCCAATCTTTTACATTTTTTACACAATCTATTAGCTTAGATAGTTGAGAAGTTTCATCTGGTCTTGTTGAGATATATATAGTTGAGTATCATCAGCATAACAATGAAAACTAATCCCGTAGTTTCTAATAATATTACCAAGGGGCAACATGTATATTGAAAATATCAGAGGACCTAGGACAGATCCTTGTGGTACTCCATACTTTACTGGTGATAATTGAGATGACTCCCCATTTAAATGAACAAAGTGGTAGTGATCGGACAGGTAGGATCTAAACCATCTTAAAGCCTGCCCTTGAATACCAATATAGTTTTGTAATTGATCTATGAGTATGTCATGGTCTATAGTGTCGAACGCAGTACTACGATCAAGTAATACTAGCAATGAGATGCAGCCTTGGTCTGAAGCAAGAAGCAAGTCATTTGTAATTTTAACAAGTGCAGTTTCTGTGCTATGGTGAGGCCTGAAAACTGACTGAAATTCTTCATAGAGAAATTTTTTTTTGCAAGAAGGAGCACAATTGAGCAGACACAACTTTTTCAAAACTTTTAGACATAAACGGAAGATTTGAAATGGGTCTGTAATTTGCCAGCATTAGAATCTAGTTGTGGTTTCTTAATAAGAGGCTTAATAACCGCCAGCTTGAATGGTTTTGGGACGTGACCTAAAGATAACGATGAGTTAATAATATTGAGAATAATATTGGGTTCTTCTGCTACAGGTAACAACTCTTTCAGTAGTTTAGTGGGTACAGGATCTAATAAACATGTTGTTGGTTTAGATGCACTGATAAGTTTATTTAGCTCTTCCTGTCCTATAGTTGTAAAGCACTGCAGTTTTTCTTTGGGTGCGATGAATGAAGCTGAAATACTAGACGCAGTAGAATCTACATTTGATATTGTATTTCTGATGTTATCTATTTTATCAGTAAAGAAATTCATAAAGTCATTACTATTAAACTGTGGGGGAATATTTAGATCGGGTGGTGGCTGTTTATTTGTTAGTCTAGCCACTGTGCTAAATAAGAACCTTGGATTGTTTTGGTTATTATCTATGAGTTTGCGGATATGCTCTGCCCTGGCAGCTTTTAGAGCCTGCCTATAGCTGGACATACTATTTTTCCATGCAATTCTAAAAACTTCCAAGTTAGTGTTTCTCCATTTGCGCTCAAGATTGCGAGTTTCTTTCTTGAGAGAATGGGTATAACTGTTGTACCATGGCGCAGTATGTTTTTCTCGAACCTTTTTCAATTTGAGGGGGGCAAAGTTTATTTAGTTAAGCACAACATATTTGTTTAGTCATAACTACGAAAAAAGTTAGGCTTTAAAACCATAAACATAACGGCCTGCTCAAGTAACTGTTTGAACTTCCAATTCAAGCCCTGCCTACATCCTGTTTTATCCGGATACAGATACAAATAATTTTGTGTTTGATACAGATACAAATACTGGCTCCGCTGCACACACCTAGTATGAATGGCCTCCCGTGACCTCATGGGATAGTTAAGTGTCCATTGGATGTAGTAGGTCATGTGGATATTTTTTGCATGCTGTTTTATGAATACTGTGAATTTCAGACATGTTATTCACATATTGTTTTCGCCTGCTATAGTCTGATGTTGCCAGTGTTTGACTGGGATGGGTATTCATTTCATTTTAAGGCTGACTACTCAAGGCCAAGCTTTTTTAACAAGAGTTTTAAATGATTATTTAATAACTTATTTAACATATGGATGTTTTGCCTACATGGAATGTTTTGTTTTTTTTCCATTAAAATCATTATAAGGTAGGACCTGACTGTTGTGTGTGTGTGTGTGTGTGTGTGTGTGTGTGTGTGTAACCTACCATGTTAAACCCAAAGCTATCAAATTATTATTTTTCTTTTCTCTTTGTGTATTGTTTTTGGTTAATGTTTTATTGCAGTTTTGTCTGTTATACACTTCAACTTGACTTGGCGTAACAATAAATTATTCAAACTGAGCTTCTCATTAAATAGAACCAGCCATTAAGTACACTTCTGCAAAGTAGGTGAAAAACAGTGTGTGAGAAGAGTAGTACATCAGAATTCACAGTATTCATAAAACAGTAGGTCTGTGTCTAAAATCACATAATATCAGGGTTGGCTGCTTCTTACACTTCAAGTTGTCGTTCTACACGGCTGGTTACAAAACTTTGTACTGGGACCAAGAAAATCAAAGCTTTTAAAATATAACGATTATTTCCCAAAAAGTTTTCAAGCAGAAAAGCCCATGTAGATTTTGGATTTGTTTTAACAAATCACATATTACTTACTAATGGCAATTTATTTTCACTTCTCGTCACAGAGGACTTTCTGATTGCTATTTAATGAAAAACTTTCACAAATCGTGTCCTGTGGGAAATGTCCTGGTGCATTGCTGGCGGAGCAAGAATCCTCGATAAGGTAATTGATAGATTGAGTGTCCCACCTCCCCTCCACTGAGCTGAAGAGTGCCACCCACTTCTGTGCATAAGGGGGCATTATGGGTGAAGCTGGTAAAGGAGAACATTTTTCTGTTTTGGGTTGTTCCATTAATGTGATTAATGAACTAATTATCGAGATGGGACACGAGAGGTGAGGTTTGTGCATGCAAGTGGATGTGAGTGTGCGATTGTAAACCTTAAATAGCGTTGCACATAAACGGAGACAGCATAACAATGATGCTTTAAACCTTTGCTGTGTTCTGCTGATCTATAGCCGTCGCTGACGTAATGCAGTTTGAGTCGATAAATGCACCCACCATAATATTGTTACAGAATGTTGTCATATTATCATACTTTTGCATCAGTCTATAACACTTGCGCACGTCCTCATGAGCTTTCCGAATGCTGGTCATCTAGGAGATTTATGTATAGGCTGAAATGAACACTCCAGGGAAATGGCTCCATAAATCCAATGAAACTTACATTTGTACCAACAGTAATCACACAAGCCTAAAACATTTTTATGGATCCCCTCTGACTCTGGTTTAACTTTTGCCCCTGGCGATGGAAGGTTTGTAGGTACATGAAGTATGGTTCTCATAAAAATTTAGTTGGGAACATATGAGCTTTATGAAGGAATAATTGAACATCTAGTTAAAAAAAAGACAAGAGCTCTGTTATTTGTTTACTAGGCCTTTAAATGGGGATGCTGGGGCTTGTAAGTGGGCAGTTAAAGCACCATCTGGATTGCATGTTGCAGAACGTGATGAGTATGTCACTGCTGTATTTCTATAATCTTTCAAATTTATTTGACAGTCTGACATGTTTTGCTATTATTTATTTATTTATTTATATTGAAAGTGTGTGAGAGAGATATTCTCACCTAAACTACAGTCGCAAAAATGGCACTAGAAATGGAGGAAGCAGTTCATAATTTTAAATCACTTCAAACTTTGTTTCGTTTTAAAATTTATTAAAGTTGTCAAAATTTTTCACTGAAATTTCAGTGACATTTTTCATGTATATTGAAAAATATATATATTTTCGAAGTTGTAAAAAAAATATTATTAAAGTTCATCAAGAAAATACTTTTTCAGTATTTCTACTTCAAAAGTTTCTTGTAATTATGATAGATTTAATAACTAATGAATTTTTATATTCTATATTGGTGCATATAAATGAAACTAAATTTTGATTCTTCTGAAATTTTTTTTTTTTTTATCTTAACAAATACTGCATACTAGAGCAACAAAAAGTTGATAAATATCTAGATTGCCCAGCACTGGTTAGATCATGTATGCACAGAGATTCTGCTGCTGATGTTTTGTCATCAAAAGCAATAAGAGGGGGCTTACTTTATGTATTAACCTCTGCAGAAGCATGTCTTCATGTACAATTTTTTTTTCTGTTCTGAGAACAGCTAAATCACTGTAGGAAACACAAAGTATTAAACTTCCCTCCAGGAGCAAAGTCTACGAAGCTATTATTGTTTTTTTATTGTTTTCCCCCTTCACTGGCATCAAACAATCCCACATCTTGTCCTGTGTGGAATTCGTGGATTACTTGAAGGCCTGTGAGGGACGTGAAACAGTCCATAAATTAGAATCCCTATAAACAGTTATAGTTTGCCTCTCTTCTTTGTAGTGAATCCATTGTTGCCATTTTGATATTAGTGGGGATTGCGTGCCAGCTGCCATGTCGAGGAGTGCCAAGGCAGATGGGATAGCAGCAGGAGGTATTTTGGGAGTGAGGAAAAATACATGCAATGTGGTGAGGAATCTGTCCTTCCTATCTCTCGTTCTTTTCTTCTCACAGTAAGGGCTGTTTAATCCACTGCTTCCCTACTTGGCCACAGCAAGGTGAACACTACTGTATTCATTAATAAAGCACTACTTTTCTTTAATATCGATTGAAGAATCTTGATCTTTTACATCCCTTTGTACCCCAAAAGTGAAAAATTGTCAAAGATCAATTGTGAGATAAGGTTTAAAATAAGAAACATTGCCACAATATTCTACATATTTAAACATCTAGGTAAGAAATATTATTGCTTTAAAACCAAATAGTCTGTACCAGGGTTGGTGCCAGAGCACACAAAGTGAGGGGGGCATGCATAAATATATATATATATATATATATATATATATATATATATATATATATATATACCCTTCTGTAGAAATCACAGGCCAGGGCCTGTCAAGTCAGAGTTGAGTCTTAAACTTTAACCAGTTGAGTTTGGAAGACATTTATTAATGTTTTTTATCTTAATTTTATGCTGTTACTTTATCTTTCATGTTACGCCTAACATGGAAGTCCACCTGAGTCTGTCCGAATCAAAATTCATTTATAATTGCAGTCCAACTGCTAAACTAAAGTTGTTCCAAATGATTCACTTATACACTGAATGTATACACTATGTACTCAACTGTGTATTGTATGAAATTTATAAGCTTATTTTGTCATTCATCATCAGAGTCTGATGAGAGCCCCTCCCCCTCCGCTGCGTAATTAAAGCTGAAACAGTTGAGTGCATGAAGTGTCCAACATTCAACACTTGTTTTTTTTCAGTTAATTAAGTGCATCATCTGGGTATTTAAAGTGTCCTTCCTGATATTTTCAGTGTGAATGCACTACTTGCACTATTAGACTACAAAACAGCATAGAATAGTGCATAAGTATGCAAACTGCGATGCACCTTAAGTGACCGTAAACAGATTTTTTTTATTCAACTGTGTGAAATAAATCACATTGACGAGACTGCTCTGACCACCCATATCTCTTGTTTTATTTTATTATCAGTTACTTTTGTTGTTTTGTTTATAATTGAATTAGATTTGTTTTGTATTCATTTGTTTTTGTTTGCGTGGAAAGGATGCCGAAGCATCCGTCTGTGGGTCATAATCTGCTGTACGATGTCAACAGTTCTAATTAATTTCATTACAGACTCTCTCTGCATAATATAAAACTGCTGTATGCAGCACGGATCTACTATAGTTGGCTGAATTAAAGTATCACCTCGGGAATTAAACTATTCACTGGGTTTAAACACCCAATGGATATTTCCGTTACAATCACAACTGTAGTCAGCTGTACTTGCCCAGAGGGGACGGCTGTCACCACGCAAAAATCCAACGCAGACAACCGTACTGTCAGTTCAAATAGACTTCACACTTTCACACGCTCTCTGTGTCAGTTGTCCCTTGTCTCAGAAGAGAAAGAAAAAATCCCTTCTCACAGCATTTCCATTTGGGACAGAGATTTCGTGTTTGTAGAAGATTTTGTTTATTTTCTGTCTGGCCCAATGCCTGGATCAGAGAAGATGAAAAGGCTTAGTAGCGTAAAGCTCTCCTCCTTGCCGCTACATTTGCAGTAGTTATTCATTCATGACAAAACCCATTCACGCTTTGACAGGTTACGCTCCTCTGATGTATGGCGCCTGTTCCCGGTGATGCACTGCTCAACCCTAGGCCCGCTCGCCCCGGTAGCGCTCCGCGTCTGACGGCTGCTGCTGCTGGTTCGGGTGGGAAGAGTACAGGGCTGGCATTTGATACACAGCTCAGAAAACTCACTGATGAGGGCAGCCATGGAGAGATGTGTTGAGATCACTTTTACAGAGTAATAGCTGGTCTGTGCATTATGAATATGAATCTGTCGGGGTAATCAACGTTTTCCTGCTTGCTTGTGTCATTTATTCAGTTTTCACCACCTGAACACAAATCCTCCACTGTTTATTTGTCAGAGCTCATGATTGCAGAGCTCCATGACTCAACGTGATTTACTTTAGCCACCTGAAAACTTCAGTGCAGGACGTTTTCCATTCCGTGGGGGTGATATGTAACACTACCAGAAAGTTTCTAAATCATGTTTGTTGTGTACCCGTATAAATAAATTCACTTGTACAAATATCATTTTGAATATGCAAAGTCATTCCATGTGTATCATCACAATATGCAGTGCAGAAGCAGGATTAAAAACTGATTTCCTTATGTGACAAGTGATCACCAACTAATTTATTTAGGTAAACGGTATACTTATATATATATATATATATATAAGTATACTGTTTACCTAAATTAAAATCGGGTTGTATATATACATACACAATCCAAATTTCAGTACTCCAGCACTCTATGAGCACCGTCTTCATGTGTGAATATACAGCAAAATGAGTTCTCTTTTGAAGCTGATTGCATTTCAGTGGCTTAAAATAAATTGTTTTTAAACCATAATGCTTAAAAACACATGCAAACGATAACTTTTCATGTCCATGTAGCACAGCATTGTCACATGTGTAACTGCGATAGAGAAGATAGTCCGAGATCTCTACTGGTTGACAACTTTCTACAGGTTAATTGTGTCTACCGGTATATCGCCCACCTCTAGGTGATTCTTTCTGCAGGTTACATCAATAAGCAAGTAGCTGCCAAGACGTAACTGTTTTTATAAGTTAATGAATCATTCACTCCTCTGATTTCTTCAGACACACTGATTAATTCTATAATTAAACAAGTTATTATGGTTCTACTGAGTCACTTCCTCGTTCAACAACTCTGATTCATTCAGGAACAAAATATCACTACTGTGTTCAGTTTTTAAAAAGGGTAGTTTTACAAGAGAGTGCCTACTTGTAATTGTTTTCATTTGGTAGATGGAGTTCACTGTCCTTAAAAAATTTCTGAACGATACTGCAACTTTCTATTTATGTAGCAAAAAATCTCTTGTCGTGTTACATTTGCTCAGTGACGGTTACCCAGTAGGTTCAAACTGCACCCAGAAGCAGCAGCATGGCTCTGTCTGCAGAGATGAGAACACTATACTACACTGCCAGGCGTGTGTCTCTCCACTTTCAGCACATTCCTGTAGTCACCTCTCGTTCCCCATCTCTGGTTCTCAAGCCCAGGCTAGCATTGTTCCTCATTTCTTATACATAGTTTTCTCTAGCGCTGCTGCTCCTGCCAGACAGCGAAAAACGAGCCTGGCCCATTAAATCTGTGTTTACTAGAGAACTCTTCTACAACGCTGCTGAATGCTACACACAGATGAATAAAACATCGCCTCTGACTCTGCCCAGGAGAGGATGACATCATAAGTCAAGACGAGACTTACTGTCATAGCCTTAAAGTAGGTAATGAAGTCAGGTTTGCTGCTGAGGTGCCTTTCATGTGCAGTCGGCTGGTATAAGTAATCCTCTGTCGTTTTATATAACAGCAGTGGAAGCTACATTTTAGTTTTTGAGGCCAGAACAAAGTTTGTCAGGTCACTGGTGGGTGGTACAGTAACAGACAATATACATGTTTTTAGCTTTTTTTTTTCTTTTTTTTTTACTACAGATGAAAATGTTTAAATGTGATCAATACACTCTGTATTTGTAATGCATATTATTGCAATTAACACCCAATACTTGCATTTATTTGCAGCTGCATTCATTTTTTTTTTTAATTATGTAATTTTAGTGTGCACTAAATATTTGTAATTCATGCACTATAATTATTTAACAATGAGTTCTATATTTGGAGATAAGAAATAAATGCCATTTTACTGTCACTGAATTCACTTATATAGAATACAAACTTATACTAATCACCATATTAAGAGTTGCTTCATTTTCATTTGCTAGCATTGAGCTGGTGAAGCAGTGTCTCTAATAACATTATTGCACTGACGCTCAAGACAGCAATCAAAGCTTGTTGCCTTGGTCAAGTACCATGTAAAAGGCCCTTAAATCAGCTAATGGGACTCACATTGAAATAATATGCAACTTGGAAATACTTTTGCCTCTTTGAATGCTATTGTTTGTCATTAACATAAAAAACAACTACTTTGGCAAAAATAGTCCCATAAACAAATTTACACTTACATGCGTTTTAGTGGACTTTGTCCCCATGTTACCTTGTTGCCATGACAACGATGAATTGAAATTGGATATTCAGACCCATGAAACTATTTGGAGGTGAAGTGAGGATTCCGCAGGCGAAGGTCAAAGGCATTTCGAACTAATATTAACATCAGTGATGGGAACTAAACCGCATAATTACAAACCTCTCACCAATGCAAATCCATTGTAAACAGTGCCATGACAACACATTACCCCTTCATTTCCAGGTTTGTGTATCCACAGAGAGTTAATATTAGCTTCTGGAGAAGCTAATGGTCCATCTTTGTTTATATACTTTGTATGGAGAGGGAGGTTTTTACTAATTGTCTCTGTTTTTGGCACAATATCAGACCAGGACTCTTTCCAGCTGAAACCGATGGTTCAGCCAGTGGTAAAAATAAAAAAAAAAAGTGAATAAAATAAGAATAAAAAGATCAAAAGCACTTTATCTTGAGCCTCCACAAAAGATAGTGCTTTGAAAAGATTTAAGAGCAGAAATTTAGCAGCAAGTGTGTGCAACATTTTAGTTCAATGGACTTCTATTGTACGGTAAGAATGCCGAAATTAGGAAGCTCTTCAAATGGACTTCTTCAGGGAATATTTTACTCTGTATCTGTGTGATCTGACCTCTGCTATGCTTTCAGAGTGTTCTTTTGAGGTTTTCAACTGAAGAACTGATCCAAATTCTTTGGAAGGATATGAATTAAACCCCTTCTGTCCTTCTGCCAAGCACATGCCCCTCTCTTCTCCAGGGAAATGGCTTACTGGCTGGACTTCCCACCGTGGAATCTCATGTTTATCAATGACCTACTCAAAGGCTGGATGATAAAATAAATGTCTCTATCACATGATTTGCATTTTTAGATATACAGTGCAGGTCATTAGGGCAGAGTTTTGAAGGGATTTTTTTTCGCTGTAATCAACAAATTAAGATTCTAATGAATTATGTCAAATGTATATGTTTAAATTAATTGATTCATACATTAATTCATGCATATTTGACTGTTTCCTCAGTTGCTGCTTCTTTTATTAAAACTAATAGATTTCAACTTTTTCCTTTTTGTGAGACATTTTTCCATGTCTTCATTTATTTCATCTACTTTTACAATGCTTGTTATATTTATATTCTAATGATTAAACTTGTCTCAGACCCAGACTTTAAATCTTAAACTTTCTCAATACTCATTTTGTGAAATTTATAATTATATTTAACTTTTTACTAAAATTAAGTTGCTGTAATTTCCGTAACCACCAGTTCTCCCGCTATAGATAAGCTGGATAGATAGATATATATATATATATATATAATGTACTGCAAGTTTGCTTTCTGAATTTGTACTAGACATTTTTTCAATTATTTTTCCCCCTTAAAATGGCCATGAGCACTAATAAAATATGTTAGATAAGCAAAAGTCTTAAAGAGTCTCTTCCACTAGAGCAGAAACAGCTGCCTAGTCTGGTGTCCTCTGGTGACAGACTTCTTCCACAGAACCAGCCCTAAATCAAGCACTTCTCTAATGTTCATTTCTCTCTTTCCCTGCTGACTCCCCCAGAAATGATAGTATTTACTTGCTTTCGGAGCCTTCTCTAACCTGCTATATCCATCTCTGAGATATACCATCTGATGTCACCCATGTAACTCATTGAACCTATCCTGTAAAAAATGAGCGGCTTTGCATTGAAGCGTCTGCCTGCTGTTCAGATGAGAGGGGCTTTAATGTGCTCAAACCAAGTTACAAATCTTCAGAGACAAGCGCAGCCACAGAATATTAGCGGACGGTGGGGGAGGCAGAAAAACTTTGACACAAGCAGGTGTCGGCTAAACAGTTTGTTGTTTTTCTTAGTATTACTGCAAAGTTCCAATTAAGTCATTTTTTTTCTGAAAATGTCTGGAGTTGTTGTATATTATCAAAAAGTTGGGACTGTCCTACATGATAATATAATTTTTTTTGGTTCCCTCTACAAACACCTTTGAATGTGTGAGCCACACTTTTACTGTTATCACACCTGAGAATATACAGTAGGTTCATGTCATCCTATTGTAAATTGGAGGTAAAATGTGAAAGTGTTATTTTTCAAATTTCAACAGACTGAACTAAAACGTGCTATGACTGTACTGCAGGAGAAAATATGGAAGCTTTGAGCTCCCTTTCTCTTTAATTCCTTCAAATTATTTACACTGTTAATTATTAAAGATTATAGGCCAATACTTTTAAAGTTATAAAAATTCACAAAAATGTGTTTGCTTAGGAACCTACTTCACTGCAATTAGGGGGTTCTCACAGAAATCGTTAGAGGTTGTTGCTGCTGTACTGGTTGCTAAAGTCATTCATACCTAACTGAATCAGAGTCAAGAGTGGCTTTCGCACCGGAGGCCTTTTCATAGTTCCTAGAACTATTGGCAGAAGTAGGAACAGAACTCTGTTTTGGGGAACTAAATTAGCTCCGACTTCAGAGTAGGGTCTAAAACAGTTCTATAGGAACTACCAGTGATGTAAGTGTACGCTGATTGGCCAAATGCATACAAAACACTGGCTAAGTGGCATTTTTAAAAAGCCATGCAAACATATTTACTTCATGAATATGGAAAACAGTGATAATGGCAGTTACCTGTTTGCAGCGTTGTGTTCTTTTCCCAGCCTTGATGATATGTAACACTGCAAGTTGCCATTGGATATTTAGTCAGATTTTCATGCTCTTATAGTCATGTAAATTGTGCATTTACATTCCATCTTCATTATCACAAAACCCACAACACACAACAAAAACAGCTCAGATTACCGCATCCTCCATTTACCAGTTGTTGACGATAGTAAATGCAGTGAATAAAGACATCGATGTTGTCCACTTCACCTGGTGTGAATGCAATCAGGAAAAGGGCCCAAGGGGGAAACTGGTTCTCTAGGAACCACCATGCTGGCTTGTTGCTTGAACAATGCTTGTGCGAAAACCCCTAAATTTGCCTGGTTAAAATGGCCGTAACATTACAGTTTGTATGATTATACAAAATGCATGTTTAATTTGTCATGACCTTGACTACAGCATTTTAAGTCGACATGTACAGTTCAAGTGGGGAAAAAAGCACAAAAAAAAAAAACAGTTGAGCATTCCATAGTATGACGCATTCTATACTCCTTTGGAAAAGTCGCATCACATAACATAATATAGATATTTTCAAATTAATCATTGCTTTTCCAAAATGAGAGAAAAAGTATATTGCTACATTTTTGTATAATTTCCATTTAAATTATTTATTTGTCATCATTTATTCACCTTCATTTCATTCCAAACTTGTATGACTTTCTGTATGCAAGACAAAATATATTTTTTGCAAAAACTCTCTGACTTGAGAAGAAATTCAGTAATACAGGTTTGGAAGGACATGAGGTAAAATTTTCACTTTGGGTGAACTATCCCTTTAACACTCTGTCATGTGGCAAAAAGTTCAGAAAAAGTAAGCTTTTGCTTCAAAGCAATGCATGAATTGACCAATTACAATTACAAAAAAAACTAGTTCAGAAATAGGTCTTTCACACTGGCAATTTAGTCCAAAATCTTTGAATGAAAAATTGGTTGTCATGCTGACTGTGTGGAGCAGATCGTGATCCCGAATTGTTTATTGTAATGGAGCATTCTTGTTGTGTTGTTACACTCAGTGTCGCTTTAGTTTCCGGTTCTCTTCCTCTCTACGTGCAGATGTTCAAGCAACAGATGGTCTCACTCTGATTTCATGCTTACCACAACTCCACAAGGATGAAATCCCCTCTGGAGCAGTCACGGCCAGCAACTACTGTGGTGAATAAAAGTCATTTTGGCTGTCTGCGGGTAAATATCTATTGTGAGTGGTGCGCTTTTAATGTGTCGCTCCCGGCAACAGAGTGAGATGTTGCTCCTGAGCTACGTGTTCAGAAAGACAAGTAAGTCTGATCGGAAAAAAATAATTCAATGAATGTTAAATAGAAGAAAAGAAAGAAACAAAGCAAAGTTTGAATCAAATAAATCTGGTAAAGGTCAAGGTATTGTTGAACTTTCTGAACTCTGCTGATCTTTCAAATAACTGATTAAAGGCAGCACTGTTTTGAAATTCCTCAAGCATTCTGATCTGGGATTTGTTCTAATCTCTAACCTTAAGTTTTTAAGTTCTGCAATTAACAAACTGATTAAAAGAATAGTTAACCCAAAAATGAGTCTTTCAAGATGTAGATGAATTTGTTTCTTTATCATAAAAGATTTGGATAAATTTAGCATTACTTGATCACCAGTGGATCCTCTGCAGTGAATGGGTACCGTCAGAATGAAAGTCCAAACAGCTGATAAAAACATCACAATAATCCAAAAGTAATCTACATGTCTCCAGTCCATCAGTTAACCCTTTGGGGTCGGCTGTATCGCCGGCGATACGAACTCGGTTTTTTTAAGATAAGTGCAAAAGACACTAAAAATGCTCTGTTGATTTTGGTCACACAAATAAGTGTTATACATCAATCGAAACTGTTAAGTGTCTACTTTTTGTTGAGTACACTCACGATTACAACAAAACTTTGTGGTTTTGGGGAAAAAAGAAAACAAACAGGGTGCGCTGTCTGTCTTCTCCTTCTCCGCGATATATTTATAGTAACGCGTCACTAAAATGAAGTGTAACTCAGCAAATACTCAACACAGAAACATGAGAGTTATATCTATAGAAAGCCTAAAGTGTCTGCTTTCAACTGAAGTAAGTGTTGTCGAAAACAAATGTTCTGTGATAAAGTAATCCGTATGAAACCGACACGATGTTCAGTCTGTTTTTTAAAGTGAAAAGCTGTTTGTAATTAATCCATCAAGGCATTTAACTTTAAACCATTGCTTCTGGCCAAAATATGAGTGCATAATCCATAACACATCATCCAGTGAAAACGTCAATCCCCTGTTGTCTTCTCACATCAAAATATTTGTTTTTCGGGGCCTGGTCTGTGCATAGTTCGCTCCTGATTCACTCTTTTTCAATGCAATATTATGGATAGAGGACAAACATTTTTGTTCACAAGACATTAATTGATGGACTGGAGTCTTGTGGATTATTGTGATGTTTTGAGCAGCTGTTTGGACTATCAATCTGACGGCACCCATTCACTGCAGAGGATCCATTGATGATCCTAAAATGTTCAAGGTGATATAATGCAAAATTTCTCCAAATGTGTTCCCACAAAGAAACAAAGTTATCTACATCTTGGATGGCCTGAGAGTGAGTACATTTGAAGGGATTATTGACCCCAAAGAACTTTCTTTCATCATTTAGTCTTTCTTCCGTGGAACACAAAATCAGATATTTTAAAGAATGTGTATACTGCTTTGTCTAAAATGAAGGTCAATGGATTCCAAAACAACACTGGACCCCACTGACTTTAATCCAAAAAAAAGTACTGTCAAAAGTCAAAAGTAAAGTCGTGACGTATTGTCAAGTATGGTGACCCATACTCGAAATTGGTGCTCTGCGTTTAACCCATCCAAGTGCACACACACAGCAGTGAGTAGTGAACAAATGCACACACACACACACACACACACACACACACCGTGAACACACACCCGGAGCAGTGGGCAGCCATGCTGCGGCGCCCGGGGAGCAATTGGGGGTTCGGTGCCTTGCTCAAGGGCACCTCAGTCGTGGTATTGAGGGTGGAGAGAGCGCTGGACATTCCCTCCCCCCACCTACAATTCCTGCCGGCCGGGGGCTCGAACTCGCAACCTTTCGATTACGAGTCCGACTCTCTAACCATTAGGCCACGACTTCCCCCAAAGTCATACATGTTTGCAATGATGGGAAGGTTGACATGAAGATGACAGAATTTTCAATTTCATATTATCTTGCATGTACAAGGTGGCATACATAGCGAGTCCTGTGACATGCCTGTCCCTCATAAGGCACCAGCTGATCAGATGAATCATCTGGGGTCACACTTCATAAATCAGAACAATGTTTTTTATTAAATCCGGCTCTTTCACTCTGATCTCTCACCCTCTCTTATACACACATACACACACACACACACACACACAGGTACATTGGGGAGGGAGCACATTGTCTTTGAGTGTCACACTTCTGCGTTGCTGTGCTATCATCGCCAGCATGTATCAGTCACGGTAATGACAACAATGATGATTGAATCAGTTTGTAATTATGGATGCGTGCCGCTTGTCTCCTTGCTCCTACACGGATAAATCGGAAATGCTTGAAGGAACAGTGAGAGCCAGGAACGTGCTGCACCTTATCATATCCAAAAAAGGCTGCATGCAGAATAAATAGTCTTAATTGGAGGAATACGACAGCGGCAGACGTCTTTCTGTGTAACCTCATTTGAGCTCATGGTGCTTGTGTTTACTCATTTAGTGTAACCTGATAAAAAGAGCTCTCAGGTGTTTCTGTCGAACAGTGTGCTCATGTCCTGAAACAAAAAACTCAATCGAGCAGAACAGAAAGCATTGAAGTGACTTCAGATACTTGGTAAATATATTTAATGGGTAGAGGGGATGTGTGATGAGTCCTACAGATCCTCACTGCCTGTTTTGGTCTATTTATATACTTTGGTTTAATCTAAAGCATCAGTGCAAAAGCAACAGAAAATAATGGTTAGAACTCTGCAATGCACATATTCAGTTCACATATTCTGTAGTCTTCAGGTCAGGTCCGGTTTTGAGCTCAAATGTGATGGGCATCAGCAAACAAGTGTTTCGCTACACCTAAATGCTAGAGTATGTTCAAAAACCTGCTGCCTATGTTGGCAGCCTATTTAACCTGTTAGCTAGCACCCCCCATTTTGGGCCTCACAGCTGAAAATTATCTACCTAAATTAAAATAGTAACAGTTAATCGCTTTCAAAATAAAAGTTTTTGTTTACATAATATATGTGTGTATACTGTGTATATTTATTATGTATATATAAATACAAACACATACATGTATATATTTAAGAAAAATGTGTTATACGTTTATATATTAAATATTTATATATAATATAAAATATAAGAATATAACTATATCAATTTATATACATGTAAATATTTTATATACTGTGTGTGTGTGTGTGTGTGTGTATATGTGTTTATATATACACACATAAATATACATATATATATATATATATTTATATATACACACATAAATATATAGTTCTGATTCTGATATACACAGTACTCATACATATATTATGTAAACAAAAACTTTTATTTTGGATGTGATTAATCACGATTAATCGTTTGACAGAACTAGTTCCCATACATTAGCATGTTGCTAGCATGTTTCTAGCATGATTAGCATGTTGTTAGCACGATTCTATTGATTGCTGAAATAAGGCCATAAAACACATACTGAATAGTTCTGAACAAGACTTTTGAGTAATCAGTCTTGTAGGCTAGAATATTTACTTCAAAATGACGTGAACATCATCTTGCTTACTCCTTCACAGATATTGATTTAAATTTTGTAAGACATGTTTTGTGATAGACAAGCTTTATGCGAGGAAGTGACAATGGCCATGAATATTTAATGATTCACATACAATACAGAGTATTTTTAGTATCTTTTGCACTGATCTTAAAAAAAGTGAGCTGGTCACGCCGGCAATACCGTCGAGCCCAGGGAGTTAAATATAGTTGTTTAATTTTATAGTATTTCACAATATTACTGTATGCCGACTTGTTTTGCCTGTGTATAGCCCATTAAACCCACATACAAGGTCTTCTGTATTCACAAAGAGAATGATCTGTGCTATAATTATGAACACATCTGAACAAATATGTTACAATACACACATTGGCATGTTCCCAACACCTCTGCACAGATCCGAGAGCCTCTAATTGGTCATACCTCCTCCTGTCTGGGATCAATAATGAATGTATCTGAGCTAATAATAAACCTAATTTGGATGGAGTGCAGTATAGGTTCAGATGAAATGATGATATGTACACTAATGGCAAGGAGGTCCTTGAAGTATTTCAAAGACCAGCCTCTCTGAGCCGGAAGAAGGACATGAAAATCTCAACGGCAGCTGTACTAAAGACTGATATCTCTCTTTCCTGTCTCCAAATGAGTCTTAGCATTCATGTTTATATAACAGTAAAAGACATGCAGAAATTAGGACATATATTAGTCACAGATATATACATATCAAGGATCTGGTCATTGTAATGTATACACTGCATGCAGATGCATCTCTTAAAGGGACAGCTCACCCAAAAAATGAAAATGCTGTCATCATTTACTCACCAAACCCATATGACTTTATTACTTCCATATAACACCAAAGGAGATGTTTTGCAAAAGGTCTGAAGTGCTCTCTTTCAAATTAATGAAAGTGGGTGGGGACCAGGGGCTACAAAAACATCATAAATGCATCATAAAAGTGATAGTGAATACTATATTGAATGAATACTTCATTAGGTCAAGATTCAAGATTCAAGATTTTTATTCGTCACACACAATTATACAGAGTATAACCAGCAGTGTTTTATAGGAGAAAGAAAGGATTTCAGAAGACTTCATTTTGGAGCCAACTGTCCCTTTAACACACAGTAATGATTTTTTAAATCTGCTTTCTCTCTGTAAAGCGTCAAAAGAAGGCTGTCAGCTTTGTGCTAACAAACGTGTTTAAATCTCAGAGCGCAATGAATTATATATATGAATTATAATATTTTATATTATATTATATTTTATATACATATGCCAAGAAAAGCATCATCTAAATAGGTATTGGTTTGTCTATCCCCTTTGTTGCCTGAATTGAAAAACACATACGGTAATGTGTAATTTGGCATGCATCGGTACCAGTAAATATGTATGACAACAGACTTCAACATGTTCTTATACAAGAGACTAAAAATGTTTTACTAGATATACTAGTGATCATTTTGCTTTAAATTCTTGTTGACATAAATTTCTTATTAACTGTTCAAAGCCTTGAAGTCTGGGCATTAAAGCATCCGAATGTTGCAGCTGCTGTTTTATCCACTGCGCTTTAATGTTTTAAGAGAGCCAAAAGGGTACATGACTAACAGCACCCTATGTGACTCTCGCATGATATCATGTGGATGTTTTTGATAAGGTGAGTAAGGAAGGTTGACAGAGATGTCAAGAACAATTTTTCAGACCTAGAAGCAGCAATAGTGCCCTCTGCTGGTGAAACAACCCTATTAGAAGCACAGCAAATGTACAGGGAGAGACAAAAATAATGTGAGGGGTATTATTAGAGGGGTATTTAGTAGACTGCAGAGAAAAGCCAATGTTGTGAATCTTTTATTTATCTTATCTTTGTCTATATTCTCTAGTTTGCATCTCATTGTAGCATAAAGTGTGCGAGGCAGTTTAATATAAGCCATGGGTGAGATGGCTATATTGTCAGACTTCCAAAATGGACAAATCATGGAAGTCTGTATAAAAGGAGCTTCTTTAAACTCAACAGCCCAATTTGTTGGTGTTTTAACAACATGTACATATATTCACATGTATGGCTGCACATGTATGACCTGGTCAGACAAATCTTCTGACTTGAATATTATCAAACCAACATGGGCAATTTTAGAGAAGAGTTAGAAGCAGATTCCCTCTCCCAACATTTCTAAAGCAACTGGCAGATGTTTTTTTTCAAAATTATTCAAAAGATGCACAAATCTGTTCTAAGAAGGCAGGAAGATGTACTTATGGCAAATGGTGGTGAAACACCTTAACAGACTGATAATGTCTATTTCTGGGATGTTCACATTATTTGGTCCAACCCCTTTAAATCAGTGATCAATTTAATTTCAGATTATTTTATTTGTACAGTGTTTTTCGCAATGCAAACCGCATAAAAGAGTAGACTATAGTGGACATAATAGAAAAAGCTGCACAATGTCACATTGTATGATCCAGTGGCATGTTTACCGACCACATACATGGCCATAATTTGGCATAGAAGGTGACAACTAAACGAGAAAGCAAGTGAAGTGCCTCCTGGTGGAATTAGGAGGATCTAGATTGTTGGCATGTTTGGCCTTGGCTGGAATTTCTGGATCAGCCTTTTCTACCTCCCTGAGCAGATTCTGATCTGTGATTTACCAGAGAACAATAAAGCATCTGGTTGTCATAAAGTCCCTTTCAATGCGGCTGTTTCACAGTCACTCGTTGTGCCTGGTAATTCCAGCAAATTATCCATCAACCATCCACTCTGAGAGAGTATGATGTATTGTTCCCATATAGCAATTCAAGAGCACTGAACTGCAGAAACTTACTTTTAAAGTAATCATTGCAAAACCAAGCTGTGAGGAAACCACAAATCTGGGTTGCTTGTGCCTTTCTGAATGCACACTAAATGAATGTGTGATCGTGTGTGGGGGCGGGTGTGTGTACGGCTGATTGTGTTTGTTGTGGTGGCTGTCCTGCTCATGGACTGACGCTACTGCAGGTGTGTGTGAGGAACAAGTGAGACTCAAGCAGAAGGGTGATGTGATCACACTCACTGTGCCCAGCAGGGATGCGGAAGCCTGGCACTGGCAACGTGCTTGTGACATGTGACGGAGAGGAGGGGGTTTTCACTGCACATCCCAGTGCCAGGAACATGTGCCAGGCAGAGGACGGCAGGCAGGATCGCCTATGCCAACCTGTCTCTCCACAAACAAGGTGCAGGTCTGGAAGACAAAGTGACATGATCACAATTAGGACTGGGTAAAAATATCAATTTTTGAATCTCTTGCGATTTTCATTTGAAATTTCTTAAAATCTCAACATCGACTTCTCACTCTATGTATATTTTCGTTGGCTGCGTTAATATGTTAATACAGATGTCACTGCTTCCTGATGAACTTTACTCACTTGACTGCATAGTCTGGGGCCCTGCTGTTAATTTATAAAAATTTATATTCATAATATACCAAGATCAGGACCATTCACAAGTAATGGATTTTTGCGCAGGAAAGGAGAAGTCATTTTTTTAATGGATGTCAATAGAGGAGAGGCTTCACATTGATGAATAAAATGCTTTTGGGGTGAAAGGTTTATCATTTTCTAAATCGACAGCCTATCTGCTAAATAACATTTATTTTGGATTAATCTTTATGAGAAATTAAGGACAATTTTTGCAAAAAGTAAGATTCAGTTTACGGCACTTCTCATTCATTTCTATGGCTATGGTATTCACAAACTGATTGACTGTTGCGGTCAAATCTGACAGAAATTCAGTGACATTAAGGTTATAGTGTAATTGGTTATAGAGGCACACATGATCCAAGTTGGTTGTGACGCTTTCTGAATGTGAGTTTGCTGTCTGTATTTGTAATGAATTGTCATCATGGGATGCATGCAAAAACAAACATACAGTACAACCAGTGTTGGTTAATTCACAAACAAATTACTTACAGTACAAGCTGGTTCTGTTTAATGAATCAAACATATGTAGCACTAGTGATGCATAAATCAAGCAAAGTATGACTCGTGAGTCATTTCTCTTTTTTTAATGAATCAAACATACAGCGCGACCAAATAACTTTGTCAGCGTCCAAAATTCACTCATATATTTTCATTCACTTCTATAGTGGACTCGCATGTCATATGCCAATAAGGAACAGTGATTGAACTTTATTCACCTATCTAAGCAATTTTGGACACAGCATATTAGTTCTTTTGAGTGAATAAAAAAAAACCTGAATCCTGAAACAAATGACAATTATATCAGTTTGAAAAACTGCATTGTATCAGAGAGAGATAATTAATTTTACATGTAGCCTAAGTATCAGAAATATAACTAAATGAATGACCCAGCCCTAATTGCAGTCTTAAAACATTAATTTGTAAGAAGATGTATTTATAAAAGCGTTTATCAAAACAACAGCGCAGCTTTTCAATGGATAATGAACACAACCTTGAACGTCTCTCGTGTGAAAATGACTAAATATAACAAATAAAGAACACCTTTCATAATGAGGTCTACTTTAGCTGAACTTGAAGGAGAGAGAATGGTCCTTTCTTGTTTCTTTACAGAACAAAGCAACATTTTTTCCAGCAACAGACATAGTGTCGCTTATGAATCACACATTTAATATAAAAAGCAGTATTGCTTTTGCAATTGGGTGTTTGACAGGGTGACAGAAATAAGCCAGGCACATTCTGCACTTGTGTCTGTAAGAGCCATTTCACTTGTTTTAAAGTGGAGTTTGTCTAGTGCAAAGAAAGGGACATCAGAGAGTGCTGTCCTAAAGCACATACCATGTTCTCATTACTGCTAACAGCCTTGAGTCTGCCTTCCCATTATGGAGAATTACATACAATTGTATCAACTATTGGTCACGCAAGGCAGAGCAGGCCCGTTCTCTCTCCCTTGGTCTTATGTGGGGAGTTTTTTCTGCTTTCTGTTTATGGATTTGTCCTAAATCTCTAATGACAAGTCAGTCCATTTGCTGGTTTGGTACTGGTCTAGCTGGTAGACCTAGTGTTGGTGACCCTGGTATTCTGCAGTTTTCAAATAATGATTAGAATATTTGGAGAAAACTGTTGTCATGCATCTTGAACTTACGTGGAATCTCCTGGAGGTGATTTGAAATCTGTCGTCTTTGCTTGTGTAGGGAAATAATATCTTGGTAGTTAAACTTTTTACTAGTGTAGAGTATTTAAGGTCAGAAATATAATTGTCATTTTATCAATTAATGTGTCCTTGCTGACTACAATGATTTATTATAGACAGATTGTGACTGAAGTTTTTCTTTTCTATTGCTTTTAGTGCCTGACCATATTTTTAATTCCTATTTAAAAACTCTCTCCTTAGTTTTAAACAAAAGTATAATCACCTTTTTTTCCATCGTCCACTTTTCCCCATCCAACATCCTGTCTTCCCTCCCCATCCCTCTCTCCGGTTGCAGGCTGGGAATATGAATTACCTGACTGGCAGTAGGCGTTCTGCTTGGCTGACAGCTGTCATGAACACACGGGATGGATGGAGAGAGACAGAGAGGGATGAGTTTGTCAGTTCCCCTCCCTCCCTCGCTCCCTCCCCTCCTTCTCTTGAGGCATTTCACTCCTTTAAGCAGTTGTATAATGAAGAGCTTCCTCCTGCGGTCCTTCCCGTTTAACACAGGGCACTGGAGCAGGCATTGTGGGCCACCGAGTTTCTCGCTCTTGTGCAGGCCATATACTGCAATACTGCATTTCATCACTAGTCAGACAACTGCAGGGAAGGCACTTTAGGGTAATTCCCCCCCAAATCCCTGGGTCTCTGTTGTGCTGTCAACACATTACTCTGTTTGAGTCAGACATCTCAACATTAATTCACCCAATGGTGTTAGTGTGGGGCAGGACTGTATGATTGTCTGTAGATGGAAAGAGTGTTTGGGAAACTTGTTTGAAATTATTTTTTGCAATTGCATTTGGTTATACTGCAGGGGGGTCAGTGTTTGGTTGCTTAGTAGGGTCCAGTTAGCCCATTCTGGATGGTTCAAAGGGATCATCCAAAAATGACAATGTTGTCATCATTACTCACCCTCATGTTGTTCCAAGCCTGTCAAAGATACTTAGAAATATTTTAAACAGTAGTATAAAAACTGAGACATTTTTCAATTTCAAACTAATGCTGTTCCTTTGAACTTTCTGTTCATCATGGAATCCTGAAAAAAGTATCATGGTTTCCACAAAAATATTAAACAGCACAGCTGTAAGAAATATTTCTTGCACACAAAATCAGCATATTAGAATGATTTCTTAAAGATCATGTGACTATGCAAACTGGAGTAATGACAGTTAAAAATGCAGCCTTCCCATCACATGAATAAATTACACTTTATATAATAAAATAGAACACAGCTATTTGAAATTCTAATAATATTTCACAATACGACTTTTTACTTTATTTTTGATTATATAAATGTTATATAAAAGTTTATTTGATTATATAAATGTTATATAAAAGTTTATTTGATTATACAAATGTTAGTAAGCATAAGAGACTTACCGACTCCCAATTTTTGAATGGTAGAAGAGTTTGGTTCCAAAACGCTATAAATCCATTTTGATTAATTTGAGTAAAAATGTGTTTTCTTTACCAAGAAAATGTCAAGATGAAAATCACTATTTTCTGTTTCAAACTTTCACATAGCATATTTAGGTTATAATAACATTAAAACTTCAAATCCAGATTTTGATTTTCAAAGATTTATTATAAAAACTCATATTTTTTCCCCCAAAATGCAATAAATCCATGACGTTTTTTTTTTTTGCGCGATTCATCTGCGATTATGAACGTGACCCAGATAGCACACGCACGTCTGCAAGACGTCTGTTAAAGATCTCTTGATCTGGAAAGCATCTGCGGTCTACAAACGCCTGACAGACGTCTGTAAGATGTCAGTTTTACATACATTCTAAATCATAAACATCTTAAAGACATCTAATAGACGTCTATTTGACATCTAAAAGGACGTATTGCAGATGAGCAAACACCCTAAAAAATACGTCTTGCAGATGTAAATGCAGACGTAAAATAGATGTGTCCGAGATGTATGTGTGCTATCAGGGGATATTGCTGTGAACTATGGCTCTGTGTATTAAGCACGTGATGGAGATCACAGGACCGGCTTTACTGACGAGATGCGCATGACAATCACATGCGATTTATCCTGCAGCCCTAATTTTTGTTTGCTTGTTGATCACAAAGTAGATTAGGAAAACTAGGATACTGGTTGTATTCAAAGCGTCGCCATAACCGGTACCGTTTACAGTGCATGGAATGGTGCGCTGTGATTGGTTGAGCGGATTTATCGCATTTTGCATAAAATTAAAAATAGACTTTTCAATACCGACCATATAAAATACTCATTTTGGTGGAAACTCGTTTTTTTTTTCTTTTTTTTTAAATGGCGTTATAGCGTTTTGGAACCAAACTCTTCTGTTAATACAAACAAATCCAATAGGGTTCAAAGTAGTAAATAAGACCAATTCATTTTCAAATCACATTCTTCCTGCAAACTACCACTGAGATGAATGGTAACAGCTTTCCTCCATAGACCTCTTAGGGTCACACTTCATATATAAATGGCTAAAAGAGGCTCATGAGACAGGTTGATGCTCTGGTGCAACTGGAAGCTGAAACAGCCGTGGGAATTCTTTCTGAACATGCCCCGTGCGTATGAGCCATGAAAACTAATTAATCCAGAGAGTCTGGTAAATGTCACAGGCAGACATATGGAGGAATGGAGGGATCCACGGAGCCCCGTCCTCCTCGTAAATTACAGAGGCCGCTGAGTAAGATGCTCCAGCACTGCCCCAAAGAGATAGGGCCCGTACATTTGATTTTCCCCCACTTAATCTAAGCTAACCATCTGTGAAAGAGGGGAGATGTGGCACTCCAGCCAAATGGGCTGACTTCATAATCAGGAGGTCCTTCCAATTATTGCTTAATGTACCACGGTATTATAGTGCATGCCATTCTGTCCGGGCAGCTTTACATTTTAGTTTCCCCAGCATCCATATCACCGTTACAGTGAGCAAGCTCACGGTCATCCTCATTAGCCGGCTGGTTGGGTCCCAGACGATAAAACCAGCGTAAAGAGTTCTCTGGAAAGCCTCTGCTTCCTTCTGTGCAGCGAAATGGCTTCCTCTTGAAACTGGTGTAAATTGCATTCAGCGTTCTGGGTGACTTCATGGTGCGACTTACAGATTTGCCATTTGAAGCAAATGGCTCAGTCATAACGTCAAGGCAAAATTTTGAAAGCTCACAAATCTGCAAATAGGATAGTTGTGAGAGATAACTGCGGGTTCATGTGAAGTGTCAGTATTCTTTCACTGAACAATTCCTTGAATTGTGTGCAAACCTATTGGTTGATCTCTGTTGTAATGTATTAATATTTATAGTAGGCCTGGATTAGAGGGTTTTGCCGTTTCTCAACTCATCTTATATTATCCCTCTCTTCAACTCTGTTGCCTTCTTCATCTCTTCTTTCTTGTGACTCCAGTGTCTTTTAAGGAGTGCAGTCATGCAAGGATCCATTAGGCAAAAACCAATTTCACACAGAGCCAATTTCATAAATATTGAAAGTGAGCCCACCCTCAGCCCTGCTTGAGTGGCTTTAGAGGGATATACAAAACCATCAACAACAGGCCCGGCTTTAGCACCCCTCTCCACTCACGCATTTTATTAAGCTTCACTCAACAGATTACAAAAGCTCACCCCACAACAGCAAGATGCCAAGCCTAACTGATTGGCTGCTACATCCAAATTTTTTCCTGCACTAAGAAAGTGTTTTGCTTACCACGAGGACATTAGTTTATTAGGGTTAAAGGTGGTATAAAGTCAAATGAGGAGCACAAAATAATCTGCAAATACTGTACCATGAAGCATGAGTTGCCATCTTTGAGTACAGTACCTTAAAATATTGCGTACATATTGGTCAGCCACGACCCAGTGAATAGCATATAGGATTGTGTGATGTAGCAACAAATATAAAAGTACATTAAAATCACCACAATATGCAATGTTTGTTTAATTTTATACTGGCAGGAAAATCAGTGTGAATATATGAATATTCAATATAGCACCTAGCCCTGTTACTCTAGCATATGAGCTGTATTGCTGCATGGACATACAGTAGGTTTATATTCAGCTTATGCCTCAATCCTATAAACTAAAACTAAACCCAAAAACTAAAGCAAACAAACAAAAAAATGGCATCAATTCCACACGGAATGTGAGTCTAGTGCACCTTGATCATATGCTCTTTTCTATCAGTTCTGAGAAAACACTCTTTCACATTGCAAGGAGAATTAATATTTTAAATTATATTTTAAATTAAGACATGAAGTTCAGTGGTTGTTTGTTAAAAAGAGATGCACAGGGAGGGAGCATGGAGTTCAGTGCTGTGAGAAAGGAACTTAGAAAGAGACAGATAACAGGAGAGAAAAACACGACATAGCAAAGAGAATTGGATGTGGGCTGATGTTTAACTAAAAGTCACAGAGGAAAAGTAATCAGCCTGCAAGCATCTTGTTTCTCTCTCTCTAAAAAATGTCTAACAAAATGAAAACATGCAAATGAATGCATAACTGTATGCACACTGGAGTTTGTAGAAACATTTCAGAACACAAGCAACGCAAGACATCAAATCCATTCTTATGTAATGGAGAAATGAGCAGAATAAGATGATCATTAGATAAACTTTGCATAGTGAACACGATAGAGGTGAGAATTTAAATGATACACCTGTAGAGAGTCACTGAATAGAGCAGTCGTGGAATTATTTGCACTATTAGACAATGTTTTCATTCTTATCAATTTGTAGCAGTAAGTTAAGAGGTGATATTGTTCACAAGTATATGGAGTACTTCAGGGCTCAGTACTAGGATCGTTGCTTTTCACACTGTACTACCCTTGGGCGCTAATTAAATAAAGGTCACTTGACTGGACAGTCTCTAAAACTCTGAGTATGTTGCAGCTATGTAAACTTTTAGTTTACAAAAGGAGTTTAAAAACTCAGCATTTTCTACAACCTACACAGGGAGCTTCCTTAAGCCAACCAATATGGGTTTTTACAATGAAATATTATTAATGTTTTACTTTTGGTCTCCCCAGTCTTGAATACTTGATTACATCTAAGAGAAAGATATTGCAACTAAGAATGAAAAAAAATATGTTACCTCCATTTGAAGACAACAGTGAAAGAATTATTAGGAAACAGAGTGCAGGAGTGTATGTCTGGAGGCAGGGGGTTCCCACGCCTGACTGGTACTAGGAAACGGCTCTCAAGAATGTTGTAGTTCAGATATTGATTATCCGCCCTGGTCTATTAGCTAGCACAGTTCATCAAGTGCCACAGTTGTAGGAAAACAGCCTACAGAGAAGACCAGGTGAGAAGAGGAGGGAAAGACACCTTCTGCTCTCCATACTCACAGTATAAGCCACGCTTTATGTCCCTGGAGAAACAGAACTGCTCTTACAGGCAGTTTTTCATCTGTAACAATGCAAAAACATCAGTACACACTCTCAATTTTGTTTGTTTTCATCTTCTGCAGAAGAGTTAAAAAGAGTAGTTCACACCCAACATGAAAATTGTCATTGTTTTCTTACCATTTTCTTGTATGGATTACTTTTATGAAGCTTTTGTTGTATTTTTGTCCTTTTGGAGAATGATGGCTATAGTCACTGTGAAAAACACCTGTATAAAAAATCTTGAGAATGTATCTATTTGCATTATACAGACAATAATGATAAGTAACACAATTTTGGAACAATATGAGGATAAGTAAATGATTAAAAAAAACTATTCTCTTAATAAAATCATTATATTATTGAGTTTAACCACTACAAACAATGTAGCATCATTTTAGGTGTTTTTAATCTAAACAGGAAGTCCATTTTCAGGGCCCTATGCATTGTTGAATTTTACTTTAAGCAAACATTTGAGTTTAACTGCAGTACGGAGTGTCTTGCTGCCATTGGAATATAAATCACTTCTCTTAGTAATGTCTAATTATTTATATTTTCATAAAACAAGGGAAGTAATACTACAGTTTTTTATGAAATGCAGAGTGTCTTTTTTTAGATAGATATTTTCTTCACAGAAAATATGACAGGTAAATTGTTGAGTTACGTTTCTGGCTTTCTGAAACAAGGTATGACTAATTAGGGTTTTAAATTCTTCATAAGAGACAATAATTTTGCACAGTAATTTCAGATAAGAGCACAGAGAAAATAAGAAGTGAATTAAAAAGAGGACAAGTATGAAACCAAGCTGTGAGCAGCATCAATTTACAATAACAGACATAAATGGCTTGTCTTTGTGAGCAACACATTGGCTCCTGCAGTGATTTAAGCATGCTCGTATACAGCTGTTTCTTGCTTGTTTGTCTACATCAGCACCTATTGTGGGTAATAATGCACGGGATAAAATATGTGTTTGACGTTCACTTTCTAGACTGATTGCTCATATTGAAGCTACATTATAAACAGCCTATTTTTCGTCTGACAAAATAAGGTACTTTAAATGACAATAAATCAAACTGATCATCGTATTGCATTTCTACAATATACCAGTTGAGAATATACTTCATGAACATTAGATCAGTGGTCCTAAACTGATAAATTGATCTGATTATATGTTTAGATGCATTTTATTATTCACAACTAGCACTGTGTAGACACATTTACAGTGTTGTAAAGCTACTACCGCATACTATGAAATTAGGTCTAATTGGACCCAACAAATGAGAAAAAAAATCTTCAATAATTACTAATGGATATTTTACCATGTACCCATGTGTTTTACAGGAACTGGTATGTTGTCCTATATTAAAACAGCAGGATAGGAATCTGCAGCAGAGTGGAAAAGGAATTTCCCTTCCCTCTGTGGGCTGCAAATCTGGCCAGATCACGATGTATGTGATGCAGAAGAGGAACTGCTTGCATAGTGGAGACCAATTTTGTTACAAGTATGGTAGTGGCTCCTATGTTAACCACAAATAATTTTACATTTACAAAATTTGCTCTCATTTTGCACTGTTCCATTATTTGCACCTGCTGGACCAGATTCTACTAATCAAAAGTTTGGAAACACCTACTTATGCTTGATTATTACTTTTTTCCACAATTTAGATTATGGTAAAATCTGAGACAAGACAAATAGAAGCTATAATATAATATAATATAATGCAATCATGCACAATGTTCTAAAGAAGAATAAATATACATTTAAACATCAAAAGGTGCAGAAAAAGGGGGAAGTAAGTACCCTATTATTGGAAATTAAGCCCAAGCATATTAATGACCTGGAATTCTTTCAGTATAATGACAACCATCATGGTAATGTCATGAGTTGAACATAGAAGACATTCTATAATTTCCCTAAAGAAATTTGGCATCTCCCTTTCCAGACATCTCCTCTTCTAATCGACATCCAGGGACGTAATGGCCAAATAATTCAGATGGCACTTAAAAACACCCATCATTTATCTGTTAACCTCTCTTGAAGATACCAGCACGCACCGTGCCTCATCCCTGCCCCATGGATAATTCATTAGCACAGCATGAGAAACCAATGTCAATTAGCAGGCCGTTTTTTCTTTCTTCAGCACACAGCAGGCCTCCTTCAGCCCAGGCAGGTGCTGTGCATTATTCAGTATGGCTGAGTCTGCACACTCGATCAGCACAGGGACAGAGACAACTGCAGCTGCCCGGCCTCCTCTGAGATCATTTGAGAGACTGCTGAAGGTTAGATCACCATCGTCACGACACTTTACTTGATGAGCTTCAGCTCAATTTGTTCCCACCTGCGGTGAGGCAGCAAGAGTAGCATCACAAGCTTCACTCATCTGTACTAAAAGGGGGTTAAAAATGGCAAAAAAAGATATACCATTACAGTCATGTGAGTTTCTTTTTTTCTACAGACCTTGTCAAGCAGTGCTAAACCACTGATTTCAGGCTAGTCAACTTCAGAAAGCCCAGGGACCACAAAGCAAGACCCCCTTAAACCTCGAGGACCAAGTTCCTATAGTAATTATTTTATAATATTGAGGGGAGTACACTGTGTGGTATTACCAAAAGCTGATGTCACACTCATGTTGACAGTATATGCTTTTATAAATATGTTTTTTTATTAATGCATTTCATAATTTACAGGTATTTCATGACAACAGATTCTTAATTAAGATTCATTCTAATTGTTTGACAAGGTCAGAACTTTGTTGAAACTTTACAGTTCCAGAAATGGTCTTGGTCTTGTGGTACACTTGTCATTTATAGTGTGCAGTGAGGCAAGAGACTCAAAGGAACTGAACTTGAATTTAGATGTTAAAGTGTGACATATTATTCAAATTTGACTCAAGTGCAAAAATCCTGTAAAGAGTTTAAAAGGAGTCTTGCTCTTTAAGCAAACTGTTGCGTTTTGATCATACACACAGTATCCATGTGTGTGTGATATATAAATATATCTAAATATAATAGCTTGTCAACACATTGTAAAGAAAAAAAAAATGAAAAGCCACTAAATGAATTTATGAATGTGAAGTGACATACTTCACAGATTAAATGGAAATATTAGTTACATGGCCCATGTATGATCCAAATTACCTAAACTGCAGCATGCAAAGAATGTCAAATATATATTAAATATGTATTCTTTGCCTCTGGCGTATACAGATGAATGGCAGTGCAATCTCCATCCTGAGGCAAAGTCTACATCTCCATGTGCAATTAATAACACACACACACCTACATATAGAGCAAGTCTCTTATTAATCTCTGGCTTCTCATAGTAATATCTTGGGGCTCTACTGATAGCCATACTAACACATTTTACATGATGTCTTTTTTTCCTTCTGAACCCAAAGAGACATATAGGTAGGGGGAAATGCACTCTCTATCTCATTAAAGAGCTTTCAGGTTACATGTACCACGGTACAGTGGGATCAACATCAATCTAATATCATTCTAATCAATGTTACTCTGCTTTTTATAATATAATACACCGCCGACCCTTAGAGGGTTAGAAGCAACTCTGATTCCATTCCCTTAAAAGTGCACCGCTGTCCTGATGGCCTTATTTAAGTTTCTTCTACAGTAATTTCTACCCTATAAAATTTCAACATTTAATTTTCCCAGCTAAATTCAATCAAAAGTTCAGCCTTGTGTGACTAGCTAATCATGACCCCTGTAAGATCGGCATACAGTGCTCTAATCTCGGAGGTCCTCACCGAGAGGCAGCACTAAAACTCATTCATGTATAATTAAAAGTTCTCACCGCAAACGGAATATCAAGGCACGTCGGAATCCTCCGAGAGGTTTCGCATGGCAGGGAAAATATCACACGCGCCATAATGTGTCGTGGTAATTATGTTCAGCAGCTTTTCTCGCCTCTGTTCTCCATCTATCGCTTTTCATTTTCGAGTGGTAATAATATGAAGAGGGTTAAGGATCCATTTTGACACTGTTGTCAGCAACGATGCACCAAGTGTCCCTCAGGGTCCACAAGTCATTACTCTATACGCCCATTCTGCGACAGTTTAGCTGCTGAACAACAGCCAGAGGCGATATAACATTTATGCGGGCAAAAACATGTCTTATTTGTCACATATGGCCTGTTCAGTTCTCCTTATTCACAAGAAAAATAAGTACAAGCTATTTAGGGTAGTTTTACTCAGCTGGACTATTCTATAGCATATGTTTAAACTAATAAAAGTAGAGAGAGACACTTAGTAAAGCAACGTGAGAGACGCTTATTAGCATATCATCCTCTTGTGGGCTCTTTTTATAGACAAATTCTGGCTAATGCCAGGAGTTTTCTCTAGGATGTATTGAAATTGGATATTCCTATTAGGTGCAGGCTGAGATAGTTTGAGTTGAACTCGTTTTCTAGGCTGTACACTATTCCTCACGGGCTCTAACGACAAGACGCGTTGTCCTGTCCTTTAGTCTTAATGGATGTAGACAGGTCTGTGAAAAAGGATGCTATCCTGCCATCTGTAAAGAACTTAATCAGAGCCCCTGACTAAAACAAATTAACCTCCATTTGCTTAAAGAACACAGCAAGACCCCTTCAAACTCTTTACAAGGTAAACAGAGCACTTTGCACTTTAGGCAAATTTGGATCATTTGATTCTTTGGAGAATTAACTTCAGTTACTGTGTGGTTGCTCTGTTCTCTAACCCAGAGCACATAAGAAATTAGCCTGAGGCAGATCTTGAGCAAGTCTAAACCTGCACTAATGACTGAACAGGAAATGCACTGCCTGTTCCCTCACTACATGTTCTGAGCAAGTCAATCATACAGAGCCATCAAACCCTAGTTTTATAAATTAAACAAAGGCAACACTTTACACTTTACTTTCTATCTTCTGTGGAATTACAAGGAACACATACTGTTATATCTGGGTGAACTATTCCTTTAATTTAGAAATACATTTTTGATTAATGTTTGATCATAATACCTGGCTCAAACTACTAATGTTAATTCTGACCACAAAACCAGTCATATGGATCAATTTTTCGAAATTGAGATTTATACATCATCTGAAAGCCGAATAAATAAGCTTTCCATTGTTTGTTAGGATAGGGCAATATTTGGCTGAAATTCATCTATTTGAAATTCTGGAATCTTAGGGTGCAAAAAAATCCAAATATTGAGAAAATTGCCTTTAAAGTTGTCCAAATTACGCTCTTAGCAATGCATATTACTAATCAAAAAGTTTTGATATATTTACAGTAGGAAATGTATTAAACATCTTCATGGAACATTCTTTACTTAATATCCTAATGATATTTGAGATAAAAGAAAAATCAATAATTTTGGCCCATACAATGTATTTTTGGCTATTGCTACAAATATACCCCAACAACTTAAGACTGGTTTTGTAGTCCAGGGTCACAATTTATACAACTCGAATGTACAAAAAACAGTAATAAGAATTAACCAAGATTAATAAACTCTGCAAATGTACTGTCTGTTGTTACATCATGTTATATATCATATTTCACAAACTAAACTATAGAAACTTATTGTAAACTGTTATCATAATATGTACAAGGAAAATAATCCAAATCAGGGTGTAGCTGTCAGACATAACGTGGTTATGGCAATACAATAAAGGTAAATAAAATAATCATTAAAGCTGCAGTTGGTAAGTTTTGCCTCTTTGTCGCCATCTCTGTTTGAAAACCTGGAATTGCAGCTCAGTGCAGAATTATCTTGCTTGTGTGGGGATGTGCTCCGGCATGGCTCCAGCGCGATGAATCTAATGTTTTGAGGAGTATGTGTGTCAGTCTGTCAGTCACTGCACTGGTGTGGATACTGTACTTATGAATCACAGATTCTAGCCTACGTCTTGGAATATATGACCCAAATAAAAAATTTCGCCATATATTGCCATCTGAACAAGTAACAAGTCTGCCACGTTTGTTCTGACCAACTGAGGAAAAAAGCATTACAATAAATCGCACTACCAATGGTAATTAAACTGAATGATCTGTTAGCTCATATCACATCTAACCATGCAAATTATTATTATTGTTATACTTTATCCTCAAATTATTAATGTTAACAACATCAGCATTGTGTGAAAATGAGTATAGTGTGTATTACCGTGTAGATTTTGATTTCTGTACAGTCTAATCTCTAATTGTCATACCATTCTAATTTCATATTAAGAAATTCTTTTAATACAAAAAGCAAACTGTGCTCCCTTCAAACAGGTTGTCTTTAAAATACAAATCTTGTGTAATCCCAGGCTCTCTGTAATCAGAAGCACATTTAAAACTGGAATATATCTTAATTTCTTTCACATGTGTTTTTAATCCTTTCTGGATTAAAACCCACCATCATAATGATACATTTAATTATTCCATCTGCTGTGAGAAAAAGCTATAAACGTTCAGTCATCTACAGGATCCTCACATGCAATAGCCTTGCAGCCAGGACAACTTCTTTGTTTACAGACGTAGTACCATGATGCAGTGCCATGCTCGAATTTTCTGTGAAAACTACCCATGTAGAAAAGGCCAGCTATGTATAGAGACATTAGTGTGACTTTAAGAGGTATTGCGCTGATGACTCAGCATTTTCTCTTTAAGATCCCTTTAACAGTAGTAACAGGATGCAGTTCAGAGCACGGACATTCTTCGCTGTTGTTCAAGTTGTTGATTTTTCTGCTGAGTGCGTTCATATACAAGTGAGTGATTGTGTTCATGTTATTCATTATCTTTATATTGCTGTATTTTGAAGGCATAAGTTTGTTTTATTGATAGTTGCTAAGTATAATCGTGTATGCGTGCCACACACGCTGAGTATTGCATCATTCATATGCGGAGCTGGTAAATGCATATAAGAGATGGTTAAATAGCGATATTGGTGTATAATAGGACGACGGGTCAGAATGCACCATTCTCCTTCATTCAGCGGCCCAGCAGCTCGGATTGACTAGTCGACCCGAAGAGCTTGCTCTACGTACAGTCAGACAACACCTTCACATCCTGCATGGTGCTTCAGTAACCTTCACAGTGTCGCCAGCGTCCCAACCCAAGACTATATTCAGGATTCGTCAAGCCTTTACAGCAGAGACACTGGAATTAGCTGAGCATACGTATCCTGTAGATGAGTTACAACGCAAGTATAGGCATTTGCAGGGTCTACAGTTGCCACCAGTTGAATCCGTCCAACTACTCCTCCTTATAGTGTCAGATTACCCTCACCTCATTGCCCCAGTAGAGCCAGTTCGTCTAGGCCCGCCTAACGGTCCTGCTGCCATCAAGACCAGACTCAGTTGGACCCTGCAAGGTCCCATTCAAGAGATTAAGCATCCTTCCCAGCCAGCAGTGTCTCTTTATAGCTACTTCAAGCTCGTATAATGACCTATACATTTAAGTTGAGAAATTGTGGCAACTAGACGTGCTCCCGTACCGCAGTGTCATTACTCATTGCTCATTACTCGTTCAAAGCAAGATCAGGATGCCCTTTCGCTGCTTGAATCCAAGACTAGTAGAGTTACAGTAGATGGAGTAGCCACACCCTTATTACGAGTGAAAGATATGCATCTTCTGCGAGCTTCCCCAGATACCACTCTGCCTTGTCTCCGAGGAATTGAGAGGCGATTAGCCAGAGATGCAGCACAAGCAGCAGCCTACCAGGTGGAGATGAACAAGTTGAAGGAGGCAGGATATGCACAAGTGGATATGCACATAGTCAGCCAGGCGAAGATGTCCGAGAATGTATAGAGAAGTACTTCTATGTGGACAACTTCCTCCAGAGTTTCAGTTCCCAAGAAGAAGCCAGGGCACGAGCATTTAAAATGACGAACTGCTCCAAGCCTGGCAAACATGGGAGCAAGAGTTGCCAGACATTCATGTCATCTCCATTCCCAGATGTTACATCACTTTAGAGTTGGATAACCCCAGAGTGTCAGAAACCTACACATTTTCTGTGATGCTTCAGAGCGAGCCTACAGCTCAGTAGCCTACATCCAAACACTCAGTCCTCAAGGAGACATAGAAATAGCTTTCTTGACTGCCCGTTCCAGGGTTTCTCCAAAGAAACAGCAGTCCATACTTCGTCTCGAGTTGTGCGCCGCTCTGACAGGAGGACAACTAGCCAAATTACTGAAGTCAGAGTTCAGTGCTCCCATACGTCAGGTCACACTCTGGTCAGATTTCACCACTGTGCTGGCATGGATTCAAGCTGACTCGAGTCAATTTAAAGTCTTTGTCGGAAAAAGAGTAGCAGAGATACAGGAGTTAACAGATGCCCAGGATTGGCGTTATGTTGATTCCAAGTCTAATCCTGCTGATGACATCAACAGGGGCAAGACGTTAGCTGAGTTAGCCAAGGCAAGAAGATGGAGTCAAGGCCCATCATTCCTTCACCTACCCGCAAGATCAGTGGCCTCAGAGTCCTCTCCTACAGCTAGCAACTGAAGATGCAGAGCTGAAAAAGGTCACATTCTGTGGACTTACATTTCCTGTCACCAACCCAGCCTTGCCTGATTGCAATCAATTTGGGACTTATAAGGAACTACTAGCAGCTTCAGTTAGAGCCTTGCACGGGGCGGCTACCCCTACAGAAGTGCTAACAGCTGAGGATTATAGAGAAGCCGAACTAGTCCTCATTCAAGCACAAATCCAAAGTTTCCCAGTCGAGATGGCTCATCTTAAGTCCGGTAAACCTATACCAATGAGTAGTTGTCTTTTGTGCCTTGCCCCAGAGTTTGACAGCACTACCCACCTCATCAGAGTTGGTGGTCGTCTCAGACGAACAGAGCAGCTAGACAAATCCGCTATTCACCCTATAGTTCTCAACCCTAAGGATCCCCTAAGCAGACTCATCATCCAGGACTTCTATGAAATTCTACACCATCCAGGAGCAGAGAGGGTGTTTGCTGAAGTACGTCGTAAGTACTGGATATTGAGAGGGTGAGAAGCTATTCGGCAGCAGCAGAGAACCTACAGCCAGGCACAGTTGTCATGATTGTTGATCATCAATATTACCCCGAGCTCTATGGCCAGTTGGACAAGTAACAAAAGTGTTTCCTGGAGAAGATGGGAGAGCCCGGACTGCAGAAGTGGAAGTCAAGAAGAAGGCCTATCTTCGTCCTGTCACCTGGCTCATCAGCCTCCCAGCTTTACCAGATTGTGTACCCTTTAGTACTACCCCTTACTTACTTGATCCCTTACCTTAGTGCCTTTTCTGAATTTCACATTTACACAGAAAATGTGGGGGTGGCTGTAGAAAAGGCCAGCTATCTATAGAGACATTAGTCTTTAAGAGGTATTGCGCTGGTGACTCCGCATTTTCCCTTTAAGATCCCTTTAACAGTAGTAACAGGACGCAGTTCAGATATTTATATTGCTGTATTTTGAAGGCATACATTTGTTTTATTGATAGTTACTAAGTAAAATCGTGTATGTGCGCCACACATGCTGAGTATTGCATCATTCATATACAGCTCTAGTAAATGCATATAGGAGACAGTTAAATAGCGATATTGGTGTATAATATTGTAAACTTTGAGTCAGTATTTGTATATTATTATTTACTGAATAAGTGAGGTTTTTTGTGGTATTTAAGCCATATTTATCAGTTCTTCTGAACTCACGTGTCAGAGAACGTGATGCCACATTCACAAGTGCTAAACTAGTCTGTACATGTCTGAATCGATCGCTAATTTGCTACTATGCTATTAGAGATGGGCATTTTCCAAAAATGTTGTATTCGAATATTCGGGCTCATAAAAAACGAATATTCAAATATTTGTTTATTTAAATGAGGTTTAATGAGAGAGACGTTATTTTTAATTATCAAGTTTTTGTCACGATTTCTGAACAAGCATATGCTTAGCCGGTAATCAATAATGTTCTACAACAATGATACGTTATATCGCAAGGTTTTATTTTGGTTGAAAACGTGTAAACAACAACAACAAAATACATTTAAAAAAAAAAAGCATTCAAGATCAAGCAGAGCAAAATGAAAAATCAAGCAGAGTGTTCCAATTACAGTACAGAATGTAGGCTACATGTACTCGAGTCAGCCTATATTTATTGTGTTTAAATTGATTCACGTATTAATTCTGAGACAAACAATAATATCCACATGCTAGGGTGAAAGTTTTTTTCCTCAGTTTGATAACAATACGAACACGCTGACAAAGATAATGTGTGCTAACAGTTTCTTAGCGCTTTAAACCACAAAGTGATGGACAGCTGTCTTTCCTCAGTCGACTGTGTTTGGATTTCATGATTTCTCATTGTGGTGGTGATATTCTGATAAATCAGTTTCACTAATTAATTTGATCAAAAGTAATTACATTTTGTCAGATCGTTTAGTAAGATCATTTAGATCAAAGTAAATCCAAACTTTGCGAGGCAGATGAGGACGTTCTATGATCAAATACTATCAACTTAACACGGTCCACAGCGCCATCCAGTACATGTAGTTATAACTGCTTAGGATTTATCATGGATTCCCTGCATTCACGGCCAGAAAATTAACACATAGTAAAATTCGAATAGTGTTTTTATTGTTCGAATAATAATTACAGACCGAATGTTCGACTATTCGTGCACATACTATATATGCTATATTGCTATTATGTTTAAGTATATATATTATGTCTAAGTAACAGAGTGAGTTCATATTTCATTACTAATTGGGTATTGTTATTTCTGTTTGTTTAGAACCACTCATACTAAGCTACACTCCAAACTACACTGTACTACTCTGCCATACTCTCTGCTACCTGTACTACAATCATTCACTCAACCAAATTCAAAGATTGTAACCTCTACAAGCTTCAAACCATTAAAGTGTACTTCGTCTCTGACCGGACGACTTATGTCTGTTAAATTTCCACCAGCACCCACACTAGTCTACCTCACAACCCGTACCACTCAGAAAACATTATTATAAGCTAACCGCTGTGAATCAGGCTAAAGTAAGGTGATAGTTTTGAACACTGGCTGGTTAAGTTCTTGCTCAAATATTGATTTCCGATCATTTTTAACCCAAAAAAGTTACTGACTGCAGCTTTAAAGAAGTCGTAAGTAATATAGTTAATTACTAATAGTAATAAGCCTAATTACGGTGTTTAAGATTGCCAAACAACTTACACATAAAATTAATTATAACCTAAATCAATTGTGTACAGCTGCTTAAAAAACAACTCGACCACTTAGATTTCAGAGCTAAAAAAAAAAAACTTTTATAATGAAAATTATATTTAGCAGAACAGCAATCATTCTCATAACCCTACACATACCTTTTAGGCTAATTCAATTTGAATAATCTCTGCTTTATTTAAATCATTTCACCATGGTTAACTACATTCCACATTACAATTCTGCAGATTTTCCCTCAAAAAGAACAGAAAATGGAATTAAACAAAAAAGAGAGAGAGATTCTGCCTGGACCTGATAATGAACAAACAAATAACACCTGTTGGCAATGCTGCATGTGTAGACTGCACAACCTGCATTAGGCTGTTTGTTTCATCAATATATTCTAGAAAGCAGAAAAATAACTCCAGATTTTCATCCATTTGTCTTCCATTTGAGCAGATGTACAGCACGGAGCTGTTTTGATCCAAAAGCTGCAAAATAGCATCAGGGTCCAAATGGGCACATTCAGCATAATGCCTTAACATGCCCTGCTGAAAATGAATGGCCATTAGCCAATACAAAATGGCTTAAATATGAACTCTATCACTGCCACATGGGTGCCCCCTCATCTGGCTGACATAAGGTGCCATCTGCCTGTTGGTGTTTCAAATGCCTGTGTGCCAATTCAGTGATTCCCGTTGATCTAATGAACACAAAGATTCTATCTGTAACTGCTTAAACGGAGACCCTTGAACCATAGGAACTTGCATATAAGGAATAGTTCACCCAAAAAATTAAAAATGTCTTTATTCCCCATCATGCCATTAGAATTTTTTTTTCTTTCTTTGAAACACAAAAGGTGATACCTTGACATTTTTCTTTTTTTTTGAACTGTCCTTTTAAGAGAATGTGTGAGGTGTGCTAAAATTCTAAAAATATATATAGGCCTATTACTCTACTTTCTGTTTGTCTACACTACTATAAAAGGACTTCTCATACTCTACTGCTGTTTTTCCTCCATTTCGGTTTAGTTTCTCCCTTTTCCCCAATCTCTTTTCGTTATGAGCTGTGACATGTTGCGTACTTAGCTCCCACACAAACACAGATGTGTTGTGATTTAATTATGGCATCAATATCTAGACCACTAGATAATGTGCAACACTCTAGTGGGCTGTTTGGTCATAATATTAGCTTTTTCCAATTAGCACAGAATTTAAGTGATGTTTAAGTGATAAACAATGTGTGTGCAGAGTAATGCTAATAGGTGGCCAAGTGCTTGATATTTTTATTACTGGCAGGCTAATAAAGCTGAATGAGGAAACTCCCAAGAAGCTTCAAATGGTTCACTCATGAATGACAATTTGAGGTTAGAGTAAATGGATAAATAACATGGCACCAATTAAGAAGCTGCTATAAATGTACTACTTTTAAATCAATTAATTTATCTTAGACCAATATTTTCCATTTGCGATTTTCCAGTAAGATGAAACGTTTCAAATTAAAGCATGAAATAAAAGGCTATTAAATGGTGCATAAATATTTTGGGTCTTTTATTAGATACTCCATCTCACTAAACATGTTAATTATAAATGACCTGTTCTTGAAGATCTGCTCTAGCGTAAAATAATTTTCTGTGATGTTTGTTAATATTTATTGAGGAAAGTCAAGACATATGCTCCAATCTCACTCTATTAAGAGGCAAAACATGGACACATTCATAGAAATTGTTATCTTTTTGTGTAGTCACACACTTATCTGCTATTGTGTGCTGAGAGCAGCAGTTTCTCGCTCTTTGGTACATTGAACAGACAGTGCTGACTCTGAGTGTTAAAAACAGCCAGAAAGCTTCAACACCACCTCACACACTCACATGCCACATTCAGCCTAATACATTTTGGATAAGAGTACTATTGTTATGGTTAATGATAGCTGGCTTGTCTTGGTCTCTTACTTTTTGAACCAAGAAATGTAGACCTTGAATATTCACAGTTCAAGAGAAATGGACACATTTATACAACCATAATTACGGAAATATTGGAACATTTTTTTAAAATCTGAATAAAATGGAAACTAAAAGACTTTCAAATCACATAAGCCAATATTTCATTCGCAATAGAACATAGAGAACATAAGAAATGTTTAAACGTTAAATTTGAATCCACTAAATGAGCTTATTTCAAATTTTATGCCTGCTACAGGTCTCAAAAAAGTTAGCACGGGGGCAACAAAGGGCTGAAAAGCAAGACATTTTGAAAAGATTCAGCTGGGAGAACATCTAGCAACTAATTAAGTTAACTGACATCAGGTCTGTAACATGATTAGCTATAAAAGGTATGTCTTAGAGAGGTAAAGATGGGCAGAGGCTCTCCAATCTGTGTAAGAGTGCGTAAAAAGATTGTGGAATTCTTTAAAAACAGTGTTCCTCAACGTCAAATTGCAAAGGCTTTGCAAATCTCATCATCTACAGTGCATAACATCATCAAAAGATTCAGAGAAACCGGAGGAATCTCTGTGCGTAAGGGACAAGGCCAAGAGCTTTGTTGGATGCCCATGTCCTTCGGGCCCTCAGACGACACTGCATCACTCATCGGCATCATTCTGTTATTGACATTACTAAATGAGCCCAGGAATACTTCCAGAAACCACTATCGATAAACACAATCCGCCGTGCCATCTGCAGGTGCCAACTAAAGCTCTATGATGGAAAAAGGAAGCCATATGTGAACATGGTCCAGAAGTGCCGTCGTGTCCTGTGGGCCAAGGCTCATTTAAAATGGACTGTTTCAAAGTGGAAAAGTGTTCTATGGTCAGACGAGTCCAAATTGTACATTCTTGTTGAAATCACGGATGCCGTGTCCTCCGGTACCTGTAATTGCGCCAATAACTGTAGCAGGGCTCAACAATAAAGATAAATGCATAGCTTTTGTAAAATAATTTTTTGTAAAGAAATGAATGCAAAATAAATGTAAAAATGAATTTAAAAATATAAATATACTGTTAATTAATACAATACAGTTTATAATTTTATAAATATCAAATTGTATAAATATTATATAAATAAATATACTATGCTGGTCTCAGCTTGCTCATGACATATCATTCCTATTAGAAAAGGATGTGGTTTTGACTCCAGATATTTTCTTCTTAAATTATTTTTCTGAATTGGCTGTCTCCGCAACAGAGAAACGTACTTTTAGCTGCTCTTACTGCTGCAAAAAAAAATGTTAGTCAGTCGCTGGGTTCCTCCCCATTCAATGACCAGACGTGTATGGTGCTTATCTTTGCTGGACATTGTTTCTATGGAACTATCTACAGCTCGTATTCATGGAGCAAAGACAAAAACTTTGAAGACCTGGAGTGTCACTTTTGACACTGTTAAATCTTTTGCTTCTTCTTTTTGATGTACGATATATTTTGTTTAGTTTTTTTCTCTTATGATTAAGTATTACACTTTGTACTTTTCTCCACTGCAATATTTTGTATTTTCCTCAGCACAGTGTGGGTCTGCCTAGTGGGTGGGGGGTATGACTGCAATCTAGATTGGAATTGGTGTGTAATGTTTTGTCCTATCCTGAACTGACTGCCAATAAAATAATTGTTCACAAAATATATATATATATATATATATATATATATATATATATACACGCACTGCCCTCCAAAAGTTTGGAAACGCCCTAGAAAAGTGAGGTTTTGGACAATATTGGCATGAATGGCATGAATATTGGCATAATTTGTGATAATTTTACACTGATAAGGGACAACACAAACTACGAAAACATATTTTATTACATAAACAGTTTATACATAGAAAAAACTTACATTTTTGATTCATCAAAATATCCACCATTAGCAGCCATTACAGCTCTGCATAATCTGGGCATCCGAACTGTCAGTTTATTCAAACATAGACTTTGAATTGGCAATCAATTGTTGTAGCTATTAAGGTGTGCTGACCCAAAAATCTTTTAAAAACCTAGTTTAAAAAAGTTTAAACCAGTAACCAGGCATCCCAGCTGGCAAAGGGGCATGTCTGACTTTGACATGTATATATTGCCATTATTATGTTTTATTGCTGGTCTTCAATGATAATGTCAAGTTACTTTAATGTATTTGCACCAAAAAATGATAAGGATTTATGCTGATATCATCCAAAACCACACTTTGCTAGGGGTGTTTCCAAACTTTTGCAGGGCAGTGTATATACAATGCAACTATAATAGTCCACAGGAAAAACATATTTCAAAAGTGCTATACATTATTTAGGGTATACGCCTTTGTACAAGTATCAAAAATATTAATCATCTACTCAAATTAAAACCAGACATCAAACCATAAACTGTGAACCCAACTGAAATTCAAATTTTATTTGCCCAACTCTCAATAATGTTTGTAAAGCTGTGTTAAAAGCGCCCTCTGATTAGTTATAAATGTGATCAGCTAAATATACGATCCAACTTTAATAAACATCTCTTATTACAACAAAACAGTGTAATAAGCCTGCAACCCTTGAGGGTAGATGAGAGACATACTTGAAGTATCTCAGCATGCAGTGTCTAGAATGCGCTTTCAGTGAAGGCATTTTGCTACGACAGAGCCGTGCACCAGAGCAGAATGCTAACATAAGTGACACAAAGACGCTTGAATGCTTCAAAGGTGACTGGATCCTCTGTTGACAGACTTAACTTCTAGGGTTTCACGACAGCCGATCGGTGACTTTCAAAGCTAAATGTTTCTGATAAACAAAGCCAACAATCAGGGCATGAAAGCAGTACTATGTAATACAGCGTGCAGCAGTAGTAATAATACTAATATGTGGTCCTATGCAGTACTACTATAACACAGTAGTGATGCTACTAAATTTTCAGTTGCATGACAGTGCTATAACTGATTCGAATGAATGCTACACAAATGTTTGGGATCATTAAAAAAAAAAAAAAGTTAACACTTTAATTTAAGGACATTAAAATATTTTAAAAAGTGACAACAAGGACATTTATAATGTTTCTATTTCAACTAAATGCTGTTCTTTTGAACTAGATTCATCAAAGTGTATCACTGTTTCCACAAAATATTAAGCACCACACATTTTCAACATTTAAAATAATAATAAATATTTTTTGAGCACCAAATCAGCATACAATGTATTTATTAGCATACTCTGAAGGATCATGTGACACTGAAGACTGATGTAACAACTGCTGAAAGCTTTCAGGTTTGTCATCACAGGAATAAATTACATTTAAACAAAGAATAAAACAGTTAATTCAAATTGTAATAATATTTCCCAATATTAGTAATTTACTGCATTTTTGATCAAATAAATACTGCTTTGTAGAGACTTGTTAAAAAAACCCTACCAACCTCAATTTTTTTGCACAACGAGTGTCATCACAAATTGACAAAAATATTAGTTACTATTAGGCTTAATATTTAGTTTTCTTTTCTTAAAGGGGATTAAAATGTACTTATTAATTAGTATTTATTTATTTTATTGCAATTTATGATAATACATTTTATTTATATGCACTTTCAATAAACATTTTAAAATATTTTATTTGAATATTGATAGCAATTGAGAGCCGTAATAAAAATAAAATGGAAAAAAAAAAGTCTAAGTACTCACCTGCTGATGCTGGGTAAGGATGTATTTTTGCTTTCATGGCTCGGCCAAACAACAGGGATTGTTGGAACATCATTAGCATTGAGCCAAGCTGATGTACCCTCTGTGGCATAGAGCTTAAGAAATAAATAAAGAAGCAAAGTTGTTTTTTATCCATGCAAGATGTAATTCAGCCAAAAAAGCTGTTTTGCAGCTGTTTTGTTGCTTCACGATTTAAACCAACTCTAACTCAAACCAAATGAAGTGGATGGAAATAACTCACCTTAAAGCCCTCCTCATGAAGCTGATGAGCAGTGGACAGGAAGTTAGGCCTGAATGAATGCTGGAGACAAAAGCATAAAATAACAACTGAGAAAGCAGAAAGAAAAAGATAGCCAGACAGAAAAAAAAAACTTCAAAGATCAGGCAGTCTGTGGGGATGGATGCAGAACAGGAGACTTTCTAGAAGAAACGTCTTCATCTAAGCACTTCCAGATCAATAGCGCAGCTCTGTGTTCATGGAGACTTAACCACGGGCTGGTAATCAGGCTTTAAAAAGCATGTCAGATCTGCAGTCCCCAGGTATGGCCATCAGGCAGGTAGCATCTACAGAACCGGGGATTTGTTTCGAATGGGAATTTCATGCTCTCATTCAAACCCGAGACTCCATTAGAACACAGTGCTGTCTGAGCATCGTCAATGACCCTGACAAGATATTCGATTTCCACGCTGAGAGTGGGCATGAATTGTAAACATCTGAGAGAGCACAGGAGGAAATGAAAGAGGGCATGCCGATGATAATATTACATCAAAACATAAAACAAAGCCTCTGAATTCCAGTGTTATAGGTGAGGCTTAGAATGATGTGTGAACATCACACAGTTACCGCAAAGGAAGATGCACAATAAAATAATTTTGCCCATAGAAAAACATTTGAGGAAACAGATCAGAAAGTGCTTTCTATTTTCAGCATTTAAGAATATCTTTATAAAGTCTGTTTTATACATCTCGTGCCTGCAGCATGAGGTTGTTGTATTTCATGGAGTAACTTTATCCAGTGAATATATGTCACAGTATTCACCCCTTCAGGATGGTTATACATTTATGTGCAGCTTTATGGAGATTTACATGCAAAACGCCGGTGCTTTCTTATTTTAGTACATATTTACGGATAATAATCCATTTGTGAGATATGTGGTTTGACATTTGATGAGGAAAAAAGTTAGATCAATCAGTTCCAAGCAGTGCACTGAATATATGCATAATATACATTCAGATGAATGGCCTGTCACGACTGTTAATCGTCTGATTGTGGTTGTTTGATCCAAGTGCAATTATTTAAGATATTCACAGAAATTGTACCATTAAAATGTCGATCTCAAAATGTCAGCTCATACAAAATAAGGTTTTTGAGTTTAATCAAATTGTATTGTATTGTTATTAGGGATGCACCGATACCACTTTTTCCAGTACTCGCCTGATACCGATACTTTTATTTTTGGTACTTGCCGATACGGATATTTTCATTGCATTTGTAAATTTTTTCAATATTGGGTACAGAAACCAAAAGAGGATGTATAATGTTAATTGGTTAACTTCATTTATGAAATATATACAGTCAAACCAAAATTTATTCAGACACCAACATTTCTCACATTATCACAGTTTATTCGCTATAGTTTATGGTAATAAAATATGACAAGAACTCAAGAGTTAAACTGTGTCAGAACAAATTCAGCTCGATAATGTCAGATAACTTTGATAGAAATGTATGTGATGGATTACAATCAACCAAAATTATTCAGACAGCTGTTAGTATGACAATATTTACATAACTATCAATACTTTGTCGGGCAACCCTTAGACTTAACAAAAGCCTGTAGTCTCCTGGGCATGCTGTCAACCAGGTTCATGCAAACCTGAGCTTCAGTTTCTTCCCAGACTCGGTCTGAATAATTTTTGGTTCCAAATTTATATCAATTTTATAGTCCACTGTATAAAGAATTTTTGCATATAATATGTCACAGTTTACACAGTTTACTCTCTTACATAAATGAGCTATAGTGTCCTGCACCCACGAGTAAAAAAATATCAAAAATTGCATTTGGTCTCTGAATAATTTTTGGTTTGACTGTATATCCTTCAGTTATTTTCACACTTAATTATGCACATTATAATGTTTTTTTTTTTTTTTTTTTTGCTCTATGGTACATCATCTTTAATTTAGTAGCATTAGAGCTGCTCCATTGCAATGGCTTAGTACTGTAATCACGCGTTTTGCTGTAATAATGCAGGGAACCACTCCTTATAAATCTCCTAACTGCGATATTTTCAGAAACAGAAGTAGTGTTTTTCTTTTCATCTGAAACATGCTGCGATTTATATTCCAAATCCACTCATATAATGCAGAAGCTCTCATGAAGCAAGCAACACGCGCACGTAAGTTATTTGTACTGGTGAGAGGGACAAGTACAGCCTATAGCGCATTTCACACAGGCTGCTAGTGCCAGTTTCGCCAGAAAGTCGTGTATGCTTAAGGTTGAAAATAAATTATGTTTATAGTGAATGCCCCTATAAATTGTCTTATATTTACGATTTAGTTTTAATCCAAATGATGCGTGCTATGAGAGCGAACATCTGTAAAATCACACAACAGAAGTGCGCGCGCGCTCTATCTCTCTCCCTACCGTTAACTTGTGCATTGTTTTGCTTACTTGTTACTTGACATATCCGACCGAACTACAAACTTTCCAGTGATGTCTGTGAGAAAGGGATATTCTGTCGACAAGCTCGCTTATCTGCACCGGTGCGCGCTCAGTCCACTCAGCGCTTTGCTTTTCAGCTATAAAGGCATTAATAGTGAATGTTTGACATTATTTATTGCATACATCTGCTTCGTAGACATCCTTAATCTCTAATAACCCCATTCTGCTGCCTGTTGATCTGTTGTCGTGTTTTTTGTGTGTGTGTGTGTGTGTGTGTGTGTGTGTTTGTGAATATGGCACTTATCACATGCTGTGTGGTATCGTCGTTTAGTATCGGGGCATTTTAACGAGTATCGGCCCGGTGCATCCCTAATTGTTATTATATTATATTATATTATTATAAATTTGCCTTAATTGTACATGAATGCAAAATAATTTTTGCAAGCTATGGTGAAGGGCAAGATTTTCAGGAAGAAACATCCTAACTTTCAGTCTGTTCAGAAGGCTTAGAATACAATGCACAAGTAATACTGACCACTTTCATAATACTATTATGGAGCTATTATTCATTTTTGTAGCTTGATAAACCTAGTTGCCATTCACTTTCATTGTAAAAGAGCAGCCAGAACTTTCAGTTTCACAGTTTTTAACAACGCAAGGGTGAGAAAATAACAAATGTGCACTAAATATATTCAAGAATTTATTTCCTACTTGATAGCGCTTATCATTTTATGAGGAAATAACAACTTGCAAAAAACAACCTGCTCTGAGATTCAACCCTTAAGGAAAGGGAAAAAAAAGTTTCTCCCTCACTTGTATCCCAATGAGAATCCCCTTCTGGGGAAGCTTGAATCCCGTAGAGAGCATGGCCTTCAGGAATGCAGAGTAAATGTTTGGTCCAAAGCATGCCACCCGCAGAGAGAAAAGACAAGAGAAAAAACAAGAGCAAGAAAGAAATATCTTGATCTTTAAGATCATGAGAAAATCTGCAAATATTCATCACAGCACGCAGAAACTCCTGGATAAATTATTCATTTATCTCCATTAGTACAATATTCAAAGCCAAGGTGAAATAAATCAAACATATTAAAGATGTTGCTGAATGAAGGTAGACTGCTGTGATATTACAATTATGAAAAAACTAACAGAATGGGGCCATCATAAAATCTGGGGTGGAGATATTGTACTTCCTGTTCTAATGCTGGAAATGCTGCACGATAAAAACGTTCATGCTTCACTGTCCTCCAGGCTGGTTTCTATGGTTTTCTCGTTGCCAGGGAGAGCAGGTAAACCGGCCCGTGTGGAAACATAAAAATACTCTTTGCTGGATTTGGACGGAAAAACTAGAAGTATGTGTCCATGAGAGCCACTGAACTAATAAGACTACAATTGGTAAACAATATGTAAATATTCATCCCTGACGGTGGGACTGCTCCTCAGCAACCTGAGATGAAAACACGAGCTGGGGACACTTCAGATTTTATGACAGATGTAACGGTAATCAATGTGCCTGAAGCAGCTCCATACCTCTCCGGTGGAGGCCATCTCACAACGCAGGACAGGGTCAGCTTCTCTCAAGCGAGGCCAGGAAAACATAGGAGCCTAGCGAGTATAAACATATTCAATTTCAAATAGAGGTCTTTCAATATGTTTTTTTTTGTTGTTGTTTTTTGTTTTTTTACTGGCTGAAGCATATACTTTACCATTCAGAAGTTTCTATATGTTTTTGAAAAAAAGTCTCTCATCAGGGATGCATTTATTAAATACAAAATAAAGTAAAACAGGATTATTGTGAAATATTATTACGATAGATAGATAGATAGATAGATAGATAGATAGATAGATAGATAAAGTTTATATGTTACATTATAAATGCCTTATAACTACAAAACTATGAATTACGTTAACAAATAAAATGTTCAACAATTGATTTATTATACTGCTGTAACATCTAAGCATTTAGAATGATTTTGCTACACATGTAGACCTGCAAAAGAAACAGTTTGCTATATATTTATGCAACTTAGGAGATGCAGGCTTCCATTTATTTAGAAAAGCCATCTGATACAAATGCTGTTTACTTCCTAACACTTATCTGTGAAGCATTATTACACAGTGCATATCACGCATCCTGGGAACAAGAAAGCGAGAAAATGTATACAAGCCTAATGAAAGTATAATGTTACAATTTTTAATATAGGGCTAATGGTTTTAAGAGCATTTGACATGTTAGGGTGATTCTCACCAATCAAATTATATTATTTGAGAACTTCTCATATGAAAGTGAATGAGAAAACAAACCTGCTACACTACTGCCACCCACAGGCCAAAACATTAGCAGACCTGAATCATCCACACCAAGAAGTGTCTCACTGAAGCCTACAAGATCCAGGGGGCGTGGTTGGATCCAGATCCAACTCCTCCCACCTTACATATACCTAAACCTACCCATCCTGATCCCTAAACCCACCCTATCTCCACCCCTAAACCTTCCAATCTCCACCCCCTAGATGTGGATCCAACCACGCCCCCTGGATGTTGTGGACTGTAGCGAGCTCTACTTGTCCACACCGCGGACATTCAAAACAACAGTTTGTGGAAGAGACGCAACAAACCTGAAAGATACAATTAAATGTCTTAAATTGAGGTAAACAACCTAGCGTTTTTGAAATAGCAGAACACATTTTTCAAACAAAAAAAAAAGATGCTGGATGAATTTGGATAATGGAAGCTATTGAGTGTCGGCTTATAGAACATGGTGGGACTGTTAAAGTAAAATGTTTTGGACTTGACCAACAGGGGGGTGGTTTGACTTCTATTCAAGCAGTTCTCGAGTGACGGGGCAATCTCATTGCCCTGTGAGAATTGACGTCCTTATCGCTCCAATTAAAAGCAGACAGCTCCCATTACTTTCACAGGGGAACGGGACGCAGATTAACACGCCACCCCGGCCTCCACTGCAGATCACCACCAGGGGGAACTCATCCTTGAAGCCATCTAATCAGCCCTGGATAAGCCAGCCTCACTTACGCATGTAAATGCAAGAGAAGGCCGCACCGGCGGGAATAAACACAAGCAGCTTTGATTTGTTCTGGTATGGAAGCACTGTTGGCTGTTAATGTGGCAGGAATCCCAGTGGGCACCGTCCCAATCCCAATCCACCAGACTGAACTGTGGAGGTGAAGGACACTACTACTTCTACTACTACTACTACTACTATTATTCCAAACCGGGCACCGTTCCAGAGTCAGTTCATCATCATAGCAGATCCATTATTTACTACTGAACCCCCTGAGGATTCACAGTACCCTGCAAGGAGAATCACAGAACATGAAGTAGCAAAGAGTGGTCTTCCCTATTACCAATTTATAGAGTTTCCTTTAAAGGCCAGTGGTTGGCATGGAAACCAGGCCTTCCTGGTCCCAATGGGTCACTGCATACATTACAAGAGGAAAATAGCAAATATTGTAACCAACAATCATATCGCATAATGCCAGCAGAAAGCTGTAGAAAAATCAATGAGCAAATTTGTATTGGATCTTTAGAGAAATATCTGGATCTTCATCTTCGTGGACCGATTTCACAAAAACATGGTTCTGTGGTTAACGTGAGTCAACGCTACAGGAGTCTGTAGCTGAGGAAGACAGTACAGACATCACATTAGGGACTTGTTAGGCAGGAAGAGCACTGTTTCTGAGATGCTACCCAGCTTGACAAAAGCAGAGGAAATATGAAACAGGATAATGTACCAATGTGGACCCTGTCATATTTATTTACTGTATATTATCCTGCATCTCACTACTTTGACAGAATTTAACTCTGTGCTCAATTAATTTAAGGTCCTTTTATCTTTACCACTGATTTTTACTTTTTCCTTTGGTGCCACAGATCTGTTGACTTTCAACATGCCATATAATAAAGAAAGGGAAAATATCATAAATATTATGTCTACACTACTTTTAAATGTTTTGGGTCTGTAAGATTTTGAAATGTTTTTAACAAAGTCCCTTATGCTCACCAAGCCTGCATGAGGAGTTGAACAATACAGTAAAAACAGCAAAATATTGTTACATATTATTGCGGTTTAATAAAACTGTTTATATTTTTATGTATTTAAAATGTAATTTATTCCAATTTTGAATTTTCAGCAGCCATTACTCCAGTCTTCAGTCACATGATCCTGCAAAAATCATTCTAATACACTGATTTGGTGCTCAAGGCTTTGTCCAAACTAATACGTTTTCATTTTGAAAATGCATATTTTCGCTCCGTTTGGCCATCCGTCCACACTGACACAGCGTTTTTGTCGAGGAAAATTTAGCTTTTTGAAAACACTCTCCAAAGTGGATACTTTTTAAAAAAATGCTATTTTGGTGTCATAGTGTGGTCTATGAAAACAAAGGCTTTTGAAAACGATGATGCATGTTTAGTCAAGTGAAACATATTGTACCAATAAATATCTGTTTATACTGGAATTGTGCCCGTTATGTGCTATTCACTTTCACACTATTGCTACAAATGTGTTACTTTGTACACTCTTCATATCTCAATTGTATATTCTCTCGATTGCTGTTTGCAGCAAAACACGAGGGTAGTTGCGTTTAACATTTATTATTATTATCAATGTTGAAAACAGTTGTGCAGCTTAATATTTTTGTGGAAGCCAATATACTTTTTCCCTGATTCTTTGAATAGATATTTCAAAAGAGCAGCATTTATTTGAAATATTGAAATAACATTATCAAGATCTTTACTGTGACTTTATTAATGATTAATGACAATGATTAATGGGTAACACTTTACAATAAGGTTCATTAGTGTAGGATATCAGAGACCGAATCAGACAAATTTAAGATTCAATCAGAACATAGAAACATGAGGAGCTGAAATTCCACAGAGAGGCCCCAAGAAATCAGGACAACGTCATAAATTAGATTCTGGCGCCACTAGTCTGAAGCAAGCGAACCAACCAACTCTTTCACGAAACAGCTTGCAACATTAAAACAAAAGAATACTTATTGATATTTCCAATCAGGAAGGAGATCGTCAAATTTGGGGGCAAGTAATCAAGATTGATGGTCAAAGAGATGGCCATCACATGTGTTGCACGCTGGAAATCACAAGCTTCCTTAGACTGATTTTTCCCCCACACAGAAGACAGACTGAAATTCCTTTGTTCACAGAACATGTCTCTATGTCCTACACAGAACCTCACAGAGACTGTCGTTTCCATATGCACCTAAAATCATTTTAAAAGACTTTCATTTTCATTTTAATGAAACTAATCATTTCTATGTATAAGTCCATATCATGTATGTAACCTACACAATTAACTATCATGTTTTAATCACATATGGTGTATGTCTATAACTATTGAACAACTTGAAAGGGTCATATTCGTGTTTGGTATGTATGAGTTTGAAAAATCATGCTTTAAATGTTTCTTCCAATCAATTCTTTGTCAAATGTATCATAGTCTTGTTATAGAAATCATGTCCGAAATTATATTCTACAAGAGCATTTAAAATTCGGACAATGTGACTGACCACGACATGTTGATCTATTGATTGGGTGAAGAAATAAAGCAACACCCCGAGCCAGGACAGTATCTAATTGGTCAAGACAACCATTGGGAGGTGTCAAAAATCAGAGTTTAAAAACACAGGACACCATAAAACTTTCTCTTTTGTCTCTTCTCTTTTTGCTTCAACTTTTGCCACCGCGTTTTGACGCTGCTTTAAAGCCTACATGCCAGCTGCTACTTAACACCACAATGAGAAGAAAAAACACCTAGTCTTGTTATCTCATTTTATTCTTTTACTTTAGTTTATTTTCTTTCCGTTGAGTTTCGTGTTCAAAAGTTAAGTTTGCTGCACAGCCCAGCTCCGACGGCACCTGCTTCAAACTTCAACCAGACCGCAACTCCACAACTTCAGCCAACGCCCAAGACTTCACTACGAACGACCACCGAACTTTCAGCCAATCAGCAACCTCGGGAAACCCCCTTTCCTGCAACTACGACAACAAAAGGGAATCCCTCACAAAGGCAACGCAAGCAAGTAACTTCCAGATTTTTGCTGAGCTGGTGCATTTAATACAAAGTTTAGCCTCATTGAGAAACTCAATTTGAGGGTTAAATAAGTGATTGATGGTTGTTCAGGTCTATGCAATAACACATATTGCTGTAAACTTGGGATTTCACATTTTCATTCTCTAAACTCATCCTTTCCTCACTTTCTCTCTTTCTGCAACTTGTGTGAATGTGTGTGTTCATGTGTTAGATTAGTTTACATGTCTTAGATTTATCAAATAAAGTCATATTTATATTGAAACGAGAAGTATCTTGTGTTTTGTGCTCACAAGTTAATGTCTTAATCTGCCGATCTTGTTACTGTGCTATTAAATAGTGTTTTCACTATATTTTGGATTTTAATATCCAGTGCAGAGTTGATGATATACAGCTCGTCCGCTGACTCAGTGATCAGCCGTGAAACAGTGGTTCTGTTCAAATTCTCTTTAAAATCATAAATGATTCCCTTTGAGCTAAACTGACCTGTTTCCCTTTAAATTACATATTACCCTTACATTAGTTAACATTAGTTAACAACATTAGTAAACATGAACTAAGAATGAACAATACTTCTACAGCATTTATTAATCTTAGTTCATGTTAATTTCAGCATTTACTAATGCATTATTAAAAATCAAAAGTTGTGTTTGTTAACATTAGTTAATGCACTGTGAACTAACATGAATAAACAATGAACAACTGTATTTTCATTAACTAACATTAAAGATTAATACATAGTGTAATAAATGCATTGTTTAGTGTTTGTTAATTTTAATTAATACATCAACTAATGTTAACAAATGACACCTTATTGTAAAGTATTACCGATAAAAGAAAAATATGCCCTTGCATTATATTATATTATATATTATGGGAAACTGAAGAAAAAGATCACGAGAGATGCATTTGAAAAAGAGAGAGAGAATGAATCTTTAATCTTGCAAGAGAGTGTAAATCCCCTATATGTATCTCTCCAACAGAAACATCCAGTTAGCTGTTTAAAATTCCTCTCAGCACTAAATGAGGTATTTAAAACTTTGAGATTGGCAGGAGATGGGGATTATTCCCTTGTGATTGGCTCCTATTTGCGGCTATTGCACTGAAACTCCTTGATCATTTCACAGGAAATGACTTTGGGAGAATAGAGACACCATTCAGGCGGCAAGTGTCTTAGATTCACGTAACTACTTTGACTCCTGAACCTGTGATACAAACCAGCACTAACACTCTAGTAATTTAATTGTACAATCAATCTCTTTTAAAGCTGATTAACTGGCTTGTTCAGTAAGTAGTAACTAGTTACTTGAAAAGTACAAATCAAATACACCTCTAAACACTATGTGGTACTTTTATTCAGCAAGCTTGGATTAAATCGTCTGATCAAATGTGACCATAAAGATTTATGATACAAAAGATTTAAATTTTAAATAATCTTGTTATTTTAAACTTTTTATTAGAAGAACCCTAAATGTCCTGAAAAATCTCATTTTCCACAAAATCACCATCAAAGGATCATATGACACTGAAGACTGGAATAATGGCTGCTGAAAATTCAGCTTTGCCATCACAGGAATATATATCACAAGAGTATATAGATAAATATATAAATAAAATCTTTAAAAAAAAACTTATATACACACACATTTATTTTGAATTTCCCTCTGGGATTAATAAAGTATCCATCCATCCATCTATCTATCTATCATTTTATTTGCCCATGTTTCATTTGTAATTTTCAGTCTATATACATATTTTACTTTTGATACACTGATAATATAAAGTACAATAAAATGCCTGTGCGCTAACTGCTAATTCACAGCTATAACACACATTTACTGTACTTAACACACATACATACCTTAATGCCAACATAGTCGACTGGAATGATTTTCTAGGGAGGGCAGACGAGACTCGTTCAGTGGCTCACCCACCATGACCCTGGTAGCCACATCGATGAAGTCCACACCAATAGTTTTAGAGACGAAAGGGAATGATCAAGATGCACGCAGGTTACACTCGATCACCTGAGACAGAAACACACGGTCTTGAGTAACCAACAGACATATTCTACAAATATAAAGCTGAATAAAAACTAACAGCTTAGCATGACTCATTTCTTCCTTACTATGACCCAATATTTTTCAATGGAAAGCATAATTTACAGAGTAAATCAAGAAGAAAAAATGGAAAGTAGTTCTAATAATAATTCTGGATCAAAAATTTCTAAATGCTGTCGGTTCACTGGCCATGGAAAAGTAATGCTCAAATTCATATCTTTTAAAGTCACAGACACATTTTTCCTGAAGCACCAATAACTTACCATTACATCATTGCCCTTCACCAAAAATTGAGTGTTAAATGGCCCTGACATCTCAAACGCCTTTGCAATTTTCTGTGTAGCAGTCTTCACCTAAAATAAAAAATATATAATAAAAATATATAAATAAAAACTACAAGTAATAACTCAAAGTCTTTATGTACGCACAGTCGGAAAACATTAATCACAGTCTGAGTTATGCAGGTCCTCTTAAATATAAAACAATCAAATGTACATTTTAGGAAGCGCAGAAGGTTTAATATCAACTCTGATAAACCGAGGCAGCTGAAAAGAGAAGACTTTGATGGACTGCTGGCCCTCTAACTTTGCTGGGAATAAACACGTTTATAAAAACAAACAAACAAACGGACAATTTTTGACAGTCGGCTTTGATTCAGCTCAAAGGAAAATGAAAAGTCACATCTGTGGCTCGTGAAGTACACAATCAAGACCACACTGAAAGAAACTTTAGATTAAAAATGACACCAGCATATGTTTTGTGTAGCCAGATTTGATTTTTCCTGCACAAATTGGATGTCACATTAACAATGCAAATTTTAGTAATGGATGTTTCAGCATTATGTTCTTCATGAGGACAGAGTCGCCACAGTCAAAAATGGGAAAAGCCACAGCGTTTGAAAGAAAACATCTGATGCAAAAACGTATTGTACAACAAATGGAAAAAACATTGTTAAAATGTGATGGAAAAGCTAAACAAAACAAAACAAAAAAAGAAATGTCTGCCTGTACAAAGTGCAAACCAGCTTCACACAGCAGGCTTTGTTGAATAGAAATGAAGTTGAGACCTTCTCCAGAGCTCCCTGGCTGATGGTCTGGGTGGGCAGCATGAGTGTGGCGTCTCCTGAGTGCACTCCTGCGTCCTCCACATGCTCTGTGATAGCATGAGCCAGCACCTGTAACCACAACCATCCTTAAAACAGATGTTTAGCTATCATTTGTTTCAGCTCGTTTTACTTTTGCATTTTTCAAATCATGGATAGGCTCATGTGTTTGATTTCACCAACACATTTCCCAACCATCAACTGATTGCAACGGTCACAACTTGAAACATTTTAAAAGTGTCTTTATTACTTTCGTTGATGGTACAAGCCGTTGAGTGTTGTTATTCCAAAACAAAATACGAGTTTATGAATATACAAGATGAGATGAGCAACGACCTGTACTCTGAACTCCCAGTCACTTAAGCACTGAGTAGTAGACTGTGGAAGTGATATCAAGTCCTTAAGAGCTGGGACTAAAATGGACCATTTAGTCGTTCCTGTTAGCAAACATCAATTTCAAGGGGTAAGACTCATATAATATTTTTTATGCAGAAAATTTTGATGTGATTTAACAAATGATCACACACTGGAACTGGAATAGCTTCAGTTTAGGTGTGAGCAGTCAGATTGTTTGTTCAGCCAAAATAGACAGTTCAACCAAAAATGTCATTTCTGTTATCAATTACTCACCTTAACATAACCACTGACAGTAGCCATTGTCTGCCACAGCATTTTTTCCATACTATGGAAGTCAATGGCTACCATCAACTGTTCGATTACCAACATTCTTTATATCTTCTTTTTTGTTCAACATAAGAAAGAAAGTCAGATTTGGAACAACATGAGGGTAAGTAAACAATGACAATTTTCATCATACTTTATTTTAAGGTCCAATTCCCACTATTAACAAACAACTTGCCTCAAACTCTTAATTACTGCTTGTTCATAGTTAGTAAGGTAATTAAGTTCAGGTATTGGGTAGGATTAAAGGAATAGTTCACCCAAAAAATGAAGATTTTGTCACAAATTACTCACCCTCATGTCGTTCCAAACCTGTAAGTTTCTTTCCTATGTTAAACACAAAAGAAGATATTCTGAAGAATGCTCGTAATCAAACAGCTGTTGGTCCTCATTGCCGTTTTTGGATTACCAGCATTCTTCAAAATAGAAAATCTTCATTTTTGGGTGAACTATTCCTTTAATCCTACCCAATACCTGAATTTAACAAGTACCTTACAGTAGAATATGGTTATGAATAATATGTGCCTAATAAGTACTAACAAACAGCAAATATGCTAGTAATATGCATGCTAAAAAGCAACTAGTTAATAGTGACAACTGATCCCTAAACTAAACTGTTCCTTTAAGATTCTAATCACTTTAGTGCAAAAACTAGACGTCACATTATAATCCTAATTTTACTTACCACAACAATTATGTGATAAAGCCGTAATAAAGAAACAAAAAGAGAAGGAACATACATACAAGCATTTTTTTAAACTGAAGCAGACTGAGCCATCTTTTTTTTTTTTTTTCTTGTTTTTATGTGTTGGTGTGTGGGAGAGCATAATGTACTCAAAAGTCTTATACAACAAATTGTATCCTCTACACAATGAAACCACTGCAACATTGATCTTCGCTTTGGGACAGTTTCAATCAAAATCTAGTGTTCCATATTCTACGTTCAGATTTCCATTTAGTGCCTGATATAGTTTTTGATATAGAATTTTGTGATGACCACAGGATGATCCTGTTCCCAAGAAAATGCTGTAAATAACACAGCTGCTAAAAAAAGAGTCTCTTAGGTATACTGCAAAGGGCATCGGAAGTACTGTATTGAAAAGCTGATTCAAAAGGCCTTTCAAGGCTATAAGTGTACATTAACAAGGACAGAGTGTTTGTGAAGTGCTTCCCAGAATTGTAAACCGTCTTACAGCCACACCAACCTGAGCCTCATGCAGAACAAGGTCATTCTTTTACTTAAGTGAATACAAGCATAATGCTTTTCAGAACTAAACCCTTCCACCCAGAACCTGTCTGATAGACCTGTCTTTATTCCAATCTTATAATATCCATTAGTCATTTGACAGGCTTTATAAGGCAAACTGACATACACTAAAATACGAATTTAGGTGGGATTTTTTAGGCTTTTGGGTTTTCATTGAATGAGGTACTGATGTACAGACACAGATATTGATCATTTCAGCCTTTCACACTGTTTAGTTAACCTGTGTGGCAGTTGTATTGATCTACAGTAAATAACAGGATGACCCTTTGGTGTGTATGTGGCTTGAATATCACATAAATTAATTACATTTTAAAATATATTTAAATAGAAAATACTTTACTGTTATTACTGTTTCACTGCTTCACCTTAGTGAGCAAGCATCTTCCAGTCACCAAACTTTTGAAAAGTAGTATACAGAGAGTATGGAGAGACAGAATAAATAGTAAATACACTCATCTCTACCTGATGAAAGATGAACCAAGGTTAACTGAGTGCTTGAGAAAATTATGTGTTGAGCTTAAGCCTTTTCATTTTACCAGAGCCATAAAAGGGTTCACAACTCTCTATAAATCTATACATATATCATTGATCTGCACTGTTATACGACTGTGTAGTAAAAGACCTCATGCAATCACTGTTGAAGTTCTGTGGCTTGTAGTCCACATCTGTTAGCTTAGAGGTCGTCTATATGCCAGAGACAAAGTCCACAAAAATGTACTTTTACCATATTTTTACAAATTAACTTAGTAGACTTTGACTTTTGGCAAAATGGACTACAACATTGAATGAATTAGCAGAAGCATTGCTAAAATGCATTCAACCATTGATGAGGCATTTCACTTTATTTAACAACCTGCTATGTTTCACATATAAAGTTAATAGTCATTCTTTGACAGGTGTTCATCTTGATTTGGTTCGAAGCAGAAAAAAAACATTGATTTTATTAAAATACTGCCGTGCACTGCAATACTTCAGTAGTTCTCTATATCCTGTCGGTACAAATCTGAATAATTTACAAGCTTGACAATATAAAAACTAATTGAATTAATTTTTGCTAGTGATGGTAATTAAAAAAATTATGGTGAAAAAATACTCAATATTTTTCCTTATGTACTCAGGAATGGCTCAATGATGGTGACAGTGATGGTAAAGCAGTTTTGCTGGACTCAGGAAAACTATTGCACTCTTAAGTGAAAAACTGTAAGGGGCAGCAGCAACAGGAGATGAAAATCAATACTGGCCCTGAGGTACAGAAAATCTGGAGCTGCTGGAAATGTGCTTGGTCTGTTTTTAAAAAATAAAAAGCTCTTTAGGACATAGATAGGATGAAATGTAATTTCAAGAACATCATTCATTTGTGATAATGGGTAAAAAGGCTGCATGTTACAGAATTCATGACTGAGCTTTTGCATGATTCATGTGGCAAAACCAACACGCTTCACATTAAGTTATTTATGCTGCAAGCGAGTCAAATGGTTAAATGTGCAGATCTCACCTGTAACAGCCATTGACTCACCTGTGTGGCTTCCTCCAGGAAACGTTTCATCTCATCTTCACCGTACACCACATTCATGGCTGAGCCACTGGAAACAGAAAGATTCTCATCGTTCATCACTCTGACATTTAAATGAGCCCATCAGGAGACAAAAACATGATTCGATGGTTGTAGAGTCAAACTTAACAGACGGGAAGATATGTAGAGTTGTGTAAATGAAGAAAGGAAGAGAGAAAAAGCAAACTAGAGAAATATATTTGGGTCAGCTGTTCCTCGAGGCAATCAGCACTGAATGTGCTTCATATAGAGAGAAAAAAGACAGATTTATTTTGTGATTTTAATGGCATCACCCCTACAGCTAACATTTGTGGCATAGCCAAACCGCACCTGATTAAATGATCATCCACATATATTGTCCATATATATGGACATATCCATAGAACAATTTTGGGTTGTGTGTGTGCACCTTTTTTTATTAAATAAATCAATACTTTTCACGAGTTCACACTTACATCTATTTAGCACGAGTAAGGTAATGCGTATTTGGCGAGTATAGTAATGCGCAGCTGGTGTACTGTCCTGGGGAAGGGCTCCGAGCTCGGGAATGGCCCGAACCCAGAGTACCCCCCCCCCCCCCCCCCCCCCCCATAGTGTGGTGAGAACTCTAGTGATACCTCTTGAGTGGAGAAGGGGTGGTGGATGGATGCTGATTACCCGTCAAATGAATAGAGGTATGTCAGCTGTATTTATATCCGTGCATTGATTAACTTGAATGCGTTCCTCTTGTGTTAATCAGGCTAAGTATCTGACGTGCTCCTCCCAAACTTTGTTAATAAAACATCATTTATTAAGCAAAAAAGTTCATCCTTGGTTGCATCCCATAATAAAATATTACAGAAGGTGATCACTGCTTAACTTTACACTATTTAACTGACTCTCAGCAATATGTTTCACTAACACATCAAAATACAGTGAATACAGAGAGACAAGTGGGAAATATACTGAGACAGCTCTAAGCGTCTCTTCAGTATGAACCGTTCCACGGTCCAGATGAACTGGCAGTGTTTCTGTCAGGGTCTGTGTCAGAGCTGCAGTCCCTGAGCGTCTGAGCCTCAGGCACGAGTCTAGGCAATATAACTATGCCAAACCGCAGCTGGCACCAAACACCCACAGAAACACAGAGCAGGACTCAAAACACGGGTCTCAACTGAGCAGCTAAGCGGTGATGGAGTCACACTACACTGGGCAGTAAATATTCAAACGAAAAAAAGATGGGTTTTCTTGAAAAATGAAAGCAAATCTCTGCAAGAGACTGTATGTGGGTGCTGATTATACCATTAAAGGGTATATTTAAGATTTTGCTAGTGATAAATAAATGTACTAAAGCACTTTACTTTCATTTAGCTTCATATGTTTTCAGTCTGGTTACAAGATTGATATTTGTGCTCTGCATCTTCCACTGATATCTATTAGCTTCACACTTGAACAATATGAGTCACAATATGAGTCTCTGTATTTTGACTGCTGTGGTTCGAAAAAAAAAAAAGCTCTAATCTTCTCTCAAAACAGACAGTAACCTTTGAGGCAACATCTAATGAGAACAAACAGAAAAGTGCTCCACTGATGAAAGTGATTTTATGATTGAGATGTGTATTGGGTAATGGTTAAAAGCAGAATTTTTTAGCTATTTCTGTGTGACCTCTTGCTGCACGGAGGACTTGGTGCCTGGTTTAAAAGGAACCTAATTTTCTCATTGCGGCACTCAAAATAGATGTCTACTGTCTGATTATGTGCAAATTAGCTGTTCAGGTCCTGCCAATCTGAGAGTCTTATAATGTGGGTGAACTGCATCTTACCCAAGTTTTCTACAGGCCGTCATTGAGAAGCCTGGAGTGACATTTCTCTTCTCCTGACAAATCAGCAGTTGACTGCTTTACACTGCCCTGAATCAAATGAAAGTAGACATCAGTCAGTCTACTTATGAACATGGGAGAGCTATTAATGGAATCAAAAATTAAAACTTTTATGTTTTTTTTTGTTTTTATTGGTCCAAAACATTCACTTTGGTCTTATCCATATAATTACAATTCATAGTAGCAGAAAGGGACCATATTTATGTGAGGAAGATTTAATTTATCATTATTATTATTGTTGTTATTATTAATTCAAATAAATTAATTCACTAAAAATTATACCCTATGGAGCAGTTAACTCGTTAGATCAGAGAATCGCTATTTTGAGCTGATTCATTTTAAATACACCATTTCAATGATTCATTCACCAATCAACTCAATTTGTTCAGTAACTAATCCTACTGCAGTAGTTTTCAAACTCTGGAGGGAAAGATTATTAGTGAAATAAGATTACATTTTTGGCTTTTCATCCCACAGAAGTCTCTGCCAAAAGAGATACAAAAGCATCACACGGGGAGTCCGTACTGTGCTTGTGTCTTGACTTCACCGTTCCCCTTGTACTCACCTCAGAACATAGGATGGCTGCAGGAGGCAAGGGTAGCCCACAGAACTGGCAAAAGAAACAGCATCTTCCTGAAAAAGACAGAAAGTTAGATATCTCTTTGCAATCAGCTGCACGGCATCACCTAGTATGTGTTGCAGATGAGGTCAGGCTTCTTGTGCTCATTTCTCCATTTGAATCCCAGACTGTGGGCAAAGGGCCAGACAATTACCGCTGACCACATCTATTCACCTTACTTTTAATGCTTTGTGAAGTTGGCTACTTCACAGAGCGAAGAACTATAAGATTGAACAACCCTGTATCAGAGCAAACTGTTATTAGCAAGTGGAATTAGCTTTTGCCAAACATATTGGAGAAAATACTGCCTAACTCAAGCTAAAATGCATCCATAAAACCATTATATTGTACAAATCTAATATTAAAATTAACATCTAAGTATCCATTTGAGAGCTTACAGCATAGGGGTGGATCAACTAAAAAAAAATGACAAATTTCATCTGTACCTCACATAACTGCGGTTTCACAGACAAGGCTTAAGTCTAATTATGGACTAAAATGCATGTCTGGGCTGTTTTAACTGAAAGAAAATTTCAGTTAAACTAAAAAATCTTACCGATTTATTTTAATTTGTAGTATATTTGTAGTAAATATTTTTAGTTATCCACAAACTGTCACGGTGCACACAGCAGGGAGGATACAGGAAACACGGAAACGAGGATGTAACTCAAAAACATACTTTACTAGGACATCAGGGCAGGACAAGGCAAGGCAGACACTGACAGGAACACCGGGGAGTAACGAGTAGACCAGACAAAATGGCACAACACAGACAGGACTATAAATACACAGGTAAATTAACTCAAACACACCTGGAACCGAATAAACTACTGATGACATGACAAGGACAGGAAACAAACCAAATATGGGCACAAGAGGCAGGAACATATGATAGACACACAACAGTTCCCTTACACAAACCTTATTTTGGGCATTTAAACAAAACAAAAAAAAAACATTCTAAAAACCTAATGACTTTCAGAGAATTATTTATGCAAATGCAAAAATACTAACTCGTTTCTGAGTTTTAGGACTCATTCCAACAGCACTCTGTTGTAAAGCTTTAAAAGATTTGGAATACACTGCATGTGATGTCTGGTGCTTTTATGGTGCTTTTTTATTTTTTATAGATTATATGTGACCCTGGACCACAAAACCAGCCTTAAGTGTCAGTCTTTCAAAATTGAGATTTATACATCATCCATTGATGCATGGTTTGTTAGGATCGGACAATATTTGGCCGAGATACAACTATTTGAAAATCTGGAATCTGAGGGTGCAAAAAAGTCAAAATATTGAGAAAATCGCCTTTAAAGTTGTCCAAATTAAGTTCTTAGCAATGCATACTACTAATCAAAAATTAAGTTTTGATATATTTACGATAAGTAATTTACAAAATATCTTCATGGAACATGAATATCCTTAATATCCTAATGATTTTTGGCATAAAAGAAAAATCAATCATTTTGACCCATACAATGTATTTTTGGCTATTGCTACAAATATACCCCACTGACTTAAGACTGGTTTTGTGGTCCAGGGTCACATATGGAAAACTATGAAAAAAAATGGAGAGTTCACTTTTTTTGGTGAACTGTCTTTTTAACAAAGCAGGAAATGCTGTGTGACCTAAGAAAGCAACCGTATCCTCTCTCCTCACCTTTCGTAAGCACTGGCCTTCTAGCCAGAAACAGCAAAGTGAGTGAACCACAGAATCCCAAAACATTCTGCTGATCTCTACTGCCTTTCTGGCTTGTTTCAATAACAGGGAGACCATTAAAATGCTGGATGTACCCTCAGCAGCGAGACAGAGACCAGCGGAGGGTGAGTGGGCAGCGCCATGGGGCAGAATGCCCTCTTTCTCCCCCCTTCATCACACCGACTTCAGCTCTTCGCTTCCATGGCCCGCGGCAAGAAGGCTGGATGTAGCTAACGGACGAGCAAGCATGCTTCCAGTCAACATGTTTCAGAACTTCTAATGTTTGCTGTTTGAAAGCACTCAGACACCTCTGGAGTATTGGGGTGAATGCAGCATTTGTAAAAGTGAAAAGTCTGGAAAAGCAACTATACTGGAAAAACGTCTGCATGGCCGCGCGAGTGGGCGATTTCTTAAAAGCCTAGAATGAATGGAGCAATAAATGATTAAGCAAGAAAATTCATAAGAAAAGCGGGTGGTGTTCACGATTATTGCAAAATCACATCTACATTACTCAACTGACCCAAATCAACAAACTCCAGCAAATCCTGTCCCTTTTATCCTTGAACATGATGTGAATAATCAAGATAGCGGCGTACAGAATATTTATTTAGTGGTTCAATTAAAAGTATTTAAAATTAAGAACCAGTAACAACACCTCTTTCATCTCTCCTGAAACAAACCACAGATGAAGTGCGTTTGAAGAGAAACTGGCCTTACCAGTGAGCTCAGAGCCCTCCACGGGGCCTGGCCTACACCCAGATCATCCAGTATGGAGGAGAATACAGATCTCTCTTCTGCACGATCGATCTGAAGAGGACTGGTTCCCAGAATCTTCACCCCATTCAGGTGCAGGGGCATGGCCAGGTTATTGGGGATCTGCCCACCCGCAGATACTATACAGCCGGTGCAGCCCTGTGGAAGGATGGAACGTCTCTGAAGTCTTAGTCTTGTATGAAACACTTCTGACTATCGCCACAAATTCTGATCCACAATGTAACGTATTCTGGTCAAGAACAGCCCACATAAATGGAAAGAAATGTCTGACTGGAATGAAAAGTGACCACACAGTGAATAATAAAGAGGCACAAACAGGAAGGAGAAAAAAACTTAATTAAAATAAAGTTTTTTGTGAGAAAATAAACTGTGTAAAACTAGATAAAATATATGTAATAAACTTTGATAAATATGTAGTTTTTTTTTTAAAGATGTCAACTTGTGCACACCAAGGTTGCATTTATTTGATCACAAATGCAGTAAAAACAACAATTTTGTGATGTTACTACAATTTGTATTGCATTTTATTTTTCAACTATTATATCTATTAGACTTCTCTAAAATACACATACAAATATTTAATACATTATATTCTTAATGTAATTATATTTTTAATATTTAAATTTTTGTTTTTGCTTTAGAAATCATTCTAATGTACTAATTTGGTACTTAAGAAACATTTCTAATTATTATTGCAATTGACAACAGTTGTGCAGCTTCATTTCTTTCCAGGATTCTTTGATAAATTGAATTTGAGTTCAAAAGTTCAAATGAACAGAATTTATTTGAAACTGATTTTTTATTGTAACAAGCTAAGTGTCTGTGTAATGCATCTTAGCTGAATTAAAGCATTCATTTGTTTTGTCAAAAAAGGTTCAAATTTCAGCATTCGTTGTATGCACTGGAAATGCACATCTGGTCCTATTTTACAAACTGAGGGACTAAATTTAGACGGAGTCTAAATTGTCTGTAATAATCTACACCATGACAAAATTACTGTCAATAGGCATTCATTATAATATTCCTATAATACCCAATTATTCCTTTCAGTTAACATACATCTACAAAATGACAAGTGCTTTTTATAATTACAGAGTTTCAACTCTACAATTTAACATATGACTGATTGTATCTGTCCATGACCAAAGACTACAAATAGTGCTGCTTATGAATTCAATAAAGCTTGCTTCATCCTCTAATATGACAGAAAATTTGTTTTAAGCAAAGAAGGTTTTAATCAGAGTGCTGTTTTGACAAAAATGACTATAATCATTTTTCATTCATTGCATGAATTCACAATGATTTTCTGTTCCACTCTTTATAGGCATTGCTCATAGACTCTCATCCGCTGATGTTGTCTTCCTCTCTTTCTCTGTTTTACAGATGAACTGTGGTCCCAGGAGCTGACCCTGGGACATGACATGGCATTATTTTATGCTCTGAGAGCAGTCATATACCTTCTGATCTCATTCGTCACATTTCGATGGCAACCACATGTATGCGCACTTCATTCATACACGGTTCCCTCCAGGTTTATCAGAGTATGCTAACGTGATGGTAATAAACCGCTACACAGCACCTGGGAATTTATTACAACCTCTGAGCATAACAACAATCACTTGATCAACCCATGCTTTAATCACCACTTTAACTAGCTTATAATGTGTCTGAATGGAAAAGTCAATGGCTGTTAGAGAGGTCAGGTTTTTGCATCATCAGTGAAGACTTTAGTGGCTCCATCTCTATAAAGGGAATAGAAATGAGCTCACTACGCACTGCTTAGATGCTTAGAGGCATTTCCTGTTTAGTCTCTGGAGATAATGGCATCTAGGTCTGAAGCTGCATAAAAACAGCTTTTATTCTCTCTACAGAGAACATTCTCACAATATAAATTGGAATCTTTTCACCCAGAGGTTGTTAAGTGATGGTATATGATTCGGTAACAGTGTGATTTCAACTTTTTTTAATTGCCAAAATCCCAGTGAGGAACTGCTCTTCACATAATACTGAAGAATGACCAATCACAGAAGTTTATGTTACCGTGGAAACAGAAACTGGAGCAAAATAGCTCGGCAGCGACTGCTCATTCCCAGAAAACTTTTCAAATGACATAAATACAGGGCTGCTGAGCATGTATTATATAAAAATATTGCAAATAATCGCATATGTACAAATCGCAAATGTACAAATCACAATATGCATTTGCATAGCAAACCAGTGTGAGGAAATAAGTTATATGTTGTTTGTATCACTTTTGAAATATAATTTCAATGTATTTTCCACAACTACTGCATTGTATTACATTTCATATTATTTAACAAGTTATCACATATCACATTTTTCTTCATTATCGTGCAGGCTAAAAATGGATATAGTGTTAATAACTTAAAACCATTGGCAGTATACTGTCCTATTTATCATATTGTATTTTTGAATCTGCATGCTGTGACATACCAACAAACATAACTATTTACAGCAGGACTAATACAGAATAGCAGTACGCTATTCTGAACATAGCATATCTATTTTTCTGGTTTTCAAAAACATTTAATGCTTTGAATCAAATGCTGTAATGTTGTGATTCCTTTTGAAATGCCTATGGAGAAAAAGAATGGAAAAAACGATTTCAAGAAGCAATGCAGCTGAAAACGTGTGCCATCAGTGTTGTGCTTGAATATCACTTTTTCAAAATGCAATGAGATTTTAAAATACCAGTCCAGGCATTAAAGAATTCATATGCAGTGGAAACACATGATGTTGTTTGTATAGCACTGGCTGCATAAACAGTCTAACGCTGGTGGCAGCAGCAGTGGAGTTAGCCCTGCTGTGATATTCATATTAAGACCAGTCGGCTCTTGTCTACAGTAACGCATTGCTGAACATCAAAGAAGAAAATGAGGACTTGCTCGTATTCTACAGACTGTCTGCTGCCGGTTTTATAAAGGACGCTGCTACTTCACTTTCAACAGTGAAAAAAAAGAACACATAACTCTTCTATACTTTCAGACACAAGATAACAGGGGAGATTGGAACATTGTATTAAGCAGGTTATTTCTTATGAGGCAGGGAATAAAATGAGAGAAAATCTATTTCCACAGCTCAAAAATGGTAGCATGCAGCCTGATAATATCAGGAAATTGTTTTGGGATGCAAGTGTGGTGAACAAAAACAGGTTTAGTATAACGTCAATGCATACGCTTCATATTAGGCTTTACAATGCCTGTACTTTCATTGGAACATACTATTTTCCCTACTATAATGTCAAAATATTTAACTACATAAATAATTGTCCACCAAACCAGTGTTACGGTCAACTATTTAAAAAATTATAACATAACAGAAACTACTACTAAAAATGATAAAAAGCACAAATTACTATCAAAACTACAATTACAATGAAAACTGAAAATATAAAAAATAGTAATAAATACTTTGATAACAAACAACAGTGTAACACGACCCTAGTGTGTATATGTATATGTATATATATACACACACACACACACATACACATATATATATATATATATACATATATATATATATATATATATATATATATATATACATATACATATACATGTATATATATATATATATATATATATATATATATATATATATATATATATATACATACATATACACACACACATATTATATATTATATATTAGGGCTGTGTATTGGCAAGAATCTGGCGATATGATACGTATCACGATACAGGGGTTGCGATACGATATATTGCGATACATTGCGATACTGTAAGCAAGGCGATATATTGAGATATTTCTTATTTTAGGAATAGGATATATATTTTTTAGGAAAGCTGTCACTAAGAACACACCACCATATGCAAACCTTAGCAAAAAATAAATAAATAAAAATAGTTTAACCAGAACACACTGCAGATCACACTGGGATCTGCATTTGCAATAATCAGTCCCTATAACATTCAACATTATTGAACCACTTTTTGTGCAGTACGAGTAAAGGGGGAAATATTCAAGTGCTTGCATGATTCTTTAGTTAAATGTATGTATAAAATGTATTTTATAAAAAGATAAATATATATATTTATAGACTCTACTGTAAAGGTTCACAGTTTAAGTTTACAATTGTGACATGCAATGTCAAAACATTTGATCTGAACAAAAAATGTCATCTGCTTAATATCAATGAAAAATAAAGTGCTTGCAGGATTCCTAAAGAAAACTAAACAATTGTAAAACAATAAAATAAATACAGATGTTAAACTTTATCAGAACTTTTCAACTTGGATTTCACTGGTTTTTCAGTTTGTATTTATGTTCCGCGTGGAATCGCTGAGACGATCCAGGGCACGAAGCTCCCGTTCCACCACATCCCAAAGATGCTCTATTGGGTTGAGATCTGGTGACTGTGGGGGCCATTTTAGTACAGTGAACTCATTGTCATGTTCAAGAAACCAATTTGAAATGATTCGAGCTTTGTGACATGGTGCATTATCCTGCTGGAAGTAGCCATCAGAGGATGGGTACATGGTGGTCATAAAGGGATGGACATGGTCAGAAACAATGCTCAGGTAGGCCGTGGCATTTAAACGATGCCCAATTGGCACTAAGGGGCCTAAAGTGTGCCAAGAAAACATCCCCCACACCATTACACCACCACCACCAGCCTGCACAGTGGTAACAAGGCATGATGGATCCATGTTCTCATTCTGTTTACGCCAAATTCTGACTCTACCATCTGAATGTCTCAACAGAAATCGAGACTCATCAGACCAGGCAACATTTTTCCAGTCTTCAACCGTCCAATTTTGGTGAGCTCGTGCAAATTGTAGCCTCTTTTTCCTATTTGTAGTGGAGATGAGTGGTACCCGGTGGGGTCTTTTGCTGTTGTAGCCCATCCGCCTCAAGGTTGTGCGTGTTGTGGCTTCACAAATGCTTTGCTGCATACCTCGGTTGTAACGAGTGGTTATTTCAGTCAAAGTTGCTCTTCTATCAGCTTGAATCAGTCGGCCCATTCTCCTCTGACCTCTAGCATCAACAAGGCATTTTCGCCCACAGGACTGCCGCATACTGGATGTTTTTCCCTTTTCACACCATTCTTTGTAAACCCTAGAAATGGTTGTGCGTGAAAATCCCAGTAACTGAGCAGATTGTGAAATACTCAGACCGGCCCGTCTGGCACCAACAACCATGCCACGCTCAAAATTGCTTAAATCACCTTTCTTTCCCATTCTGACATTCAGTTTGGAGTTCAGGAGATTGTCTTGACCAGGACCACACCCCTAAATGCATTGAAGCAACTGCCATGTGATTGGTTGATTAGATAATTGCATTAATGAGAAATTGAACAGGTGTTCCTTATAATCCTTTAGGTGAGTGTATACACACACACACAGCCCTGCAAAAGTATTGGGACAGCAAAGACAAAATTGCTCTGTTGGCTGTGGAGTCAAGACATTTACAAATATGATAAATGAATATGACGAATATGAGACAAAACTACAGAATGTCACATTTTATTATTGGGTGATTCAACACAGATGTTTTACCAGCTAAGAAGTTCAGCACTTTTAGAGTTTCATCCCTCTATCTGATGTGAGCATAAGTATTGGAACAGTTGCCTCACAGGTCTTTCTAAGTGATCAGCTGTGTCCTGTTGCATTAATTCTTCAGATATTAAAAGCAGGAAATGTGTCGAATCGGTTATATCCATTACTTCTGCATTCTGAATCTTGTATTCGATGATGACACACACAAACCAGGATGAAGATGAGGGAGCTGACTTTGAGAGAAAAGCAAGCAATTTGGATGCTAAAAGAAAAGAGTAAGTCAATTAGAGCTCTAGAAAAAACAAAGGGCATGGAGAAATCAAGAGTTTGGAAACCACCAGCGACCAACAACGACCTGATCGGCTGAGAAAACAACAGTAGTTGATGACAGACAAATCATAAAAGCTGTGAAAATGAATCCTAAAAGACGTGTCTGTAAAATCACCAACAACTTTGTAAAGTTTGCAAAAAAGCACAAAGGTGGGCCAGAAGAGTTTTGGAACTGTGTTTATGGACCGATGAGACAAAGATGAACCTTTATCTAAGTGATGGGAAAGCAAAAATGTGGAGAAAAAAAGGGAACTGCAATGATCCCAAGCATACAGCCTTATCTGTAAAGCATGGTGGAGGTGGTGTCATGGCATGGGCATGCATGGCTGTCTCTGGAACAGGCCCTCTCAACTTTACTGATGACTTAATGTATGATGACAGTAGCAGAATGAATTTGGAAGGGTACAAAACCATCTTGCATACCAATATTCAAGAAAATGTCACCAGATTCATTGAGAAGTGCTTCATATTGCATCAGGACAATGACCCAAAACACCCTGCCAGTTCAATCAAGGAATTTATAAGGGCAAAGAAATGGAAAAGTCTTAGATTGCCCAAGTCAATCTCCAGATTTAAATCCGATTGCACATGAATTTCACCAGCTGAAGAGGAGAGTAAAGGCAGGAACTCCCCAAAACAAGCAACAATTGGAATTGGCTGCATTAAAGGCTGGGAAAGTATTTTAAAGGATGAGACCAAGAGTCTGGTGATGTCTATGGGTCACAGACTCACTGCTGTGATTGTGTGCAAGGGATCTGCAACTAAATAATAGGTTTTAATCTTTTATATCTGCCTTATGTTCAACTGTCCCAATACTTATGCTCACATTAATGAGTGGGATGAACTCTAAAAGTGCTGTTCTTTTTATTTGGTAAAACATGTATGTTTTGAAATGGCTAATAATAAAATGTGAAATTCTGTAGTTTTGTCTCATCTTCATCTTTTAATCATATTTGCAAATGTCTTGACTCCACAGCCAACAGAGCAATTTTGTCTTTACTGTTCCAATATTTATGGAGGGCACTGTATATATATTAAAATGTATTTTAAATAAATTTACTTGATGCTGAGTATACTATAAATACAATAACATTTATGTGGTTAATATAAAAAATGGTATACTTAGGGTCTGTTAAATTGAAACAACTAATTTTGTGCTTAATGCACATTAAATAAATTTTGGCATAAGATTTTTTTACTGGGGTAAAATAACACTGCACCAAACTGAACCAAGCGGCAAAGTCCTTCAGTCTGTTCCATTTTTTATGGTTTTTTTTTTTTTTTTTTATGGTTTTCTCATAGTATACAATCAAAATTAAAAATTAAAAACAAACTGACTTCCCTCCATCTACAGTATTCCTTTATGAAAAATACATTTTTAAACAACACAATGGTGACAAAACCGGGTTTTGTCAAGCTGTGCAAGCTAGAACAAATGTCTTGACAAAGTTTACTTTTCAAGATGTTTTTTTTAATGCCAGCAAAAGACACATTTCAAAAAATGACGTACTGGTAATAATAAATCACAATATACTAACTTAGCCTTGCCCAACCAGATCAAGAACTTTTAGATCAAGAACTCTCCACTTTATAATACAATTTTCAGAAATGGGACCATATCATAATATCCTTGTCAAATATGAAAGTAAATAATACCTTTCAGTTACTTAAAGGCACCAGGTGCACAGGCTGAACTTTGACCTCTCACCTCCTGCTGTGTGATGTCCATGATGCGCTCCAGGGTTAACTCCTCAAAGTACAGACGGTCACACTCATCAAAGTCCGTACTGACCGTCTCTGGGTTATGGTTCACCACCACTGTGCACTTGCCCATCTGTCTAAGGGCACGAATGCTTGACACCGCACACCAGTCAAACTCCACACTGCTGCCTGAGGGGGAGTAGAGCAAACCGCTGCCCTGACCCACTCTTGCACTAATTGCTCATTAAAACTAATCAATATAATACATGAACGGGTTGGTGAAATGAAAATCAGAGGATGATTAGGTAAAAAAGATTTGAACTCACCAATGTGATACGGACCACAACCCACAATCATGATACCATGATCCTTAAAATCCAAGTCATGTTCCTGTTTAGAAGGACAAACCAAAATTGGGTTCATCCTCACACATATACCACAAGCTCCAATCTTCATAATGAATTGTAAAATTTTATTTTATTTTATGTCACGTCATGTCACGAGTGCCAACTTCCGCAATGAATTTTAAAATTGTATTAATTTATTTTATTTACAGATTTATTTGTTTTGTTTTATTTTTATTTATACCACAAGCTCCAATTATTTTAATTATCCTGTTTAATTAATTTTTTCCTTTCCTTTTTAGAATTTAGGATTAAATTATGATTTTTTTTATCTTATTTTTCCCTTTTCAGCTTACATATTTATTTATTAAATCCACCTTATTTATTTTCTGTATTGTGCATTTAGGTACTCTAATGGTTTAGCAATACTGTAAATGTTAAGAATCATGCTAATAAAGCTTTCCCTCAGATTCCCGTGTACTAAAATTGTCTAGAAAAACACTGTGGAAAAGTCTAGACAGGGAACTAGAAAAAATGCACAATGCCTCAACCATAAAAGACCCTACATAAAGGTTGGACAGAGTGGTTTACCTGACCATGGTAAGTGCAATACAAATAATTGGTGGCTGCAGGGCATTCAGCAGCAAGTGTATCAATCTGAAAGTAAGCACAAGAAACATTTATTATGAAGCAAAGGTCAATATATTCATAAACAGATATTCTGGCAATGGGTTCAAACCTGTTTGACCCAAGGTCTGATGTTCTGGTTAAGCCTGAGCACCCAAGCTTCTCCCTCTGAGATGTTCAGACCCTGGCAAACCTGCCGGTCTGAGAAACCATCCATCTTTGCCTTCAGAAGTAGATCTCTCGGCACTGTGGCGCTGAGGATGGAAAATGGATTAAGAAACTCATTAAGAAATACAGCATGTGCTGACCCTAAAAATTAGCAGAATAATAACTATTTATTTCTCCGTACTGCTTGGATACATAGCGTTTTCTAAGCTGGTTTTTATTTTTATTTATTTAATTTTTTGGTAAATACATGCAAAATCATTAGAGGAAATTTTTTTTTTAAATAAATAGCAAACTGTGGACCTCTGATCATCAGAGAGTTCAAGCTTCAGTGTACATGGAAGGAACGAAAATCTCAACAAAACTAAAAAAATCCTGGCTAAAGATGCTTAATACTTATTTTTAAATCAATACAAAATTTGAACAAAGATCAAAGAGAACTGGAATCAAAACTTGTGAATTTTTCTTCCTTAACATTCATGTTTTATAAGCTCTGTATATACATAAAACAATTCAGGTGATTAAAACTCTTATCTATTCTCATGTAAAAAATAGCTCTAAAAACTCTTTAATGAATTTTCAAAAAATGTATACAGCAAGTCATCAGTATATGTACTGCTCCGGGTTTAAATCTGACCATTGTTTATTAACAAAGTAAAGAGCATTAAAACCAGCAAGAGTGTGAGACAGTAGAGTGTCAGTCGCAATGGACAGAGACAACCAGTCCTTACTATCCCACGCACCAAATGTGAGACTTCACTCCATACTGTGCTTAAAGAGGTCAGCGCTCACCTAAAAGTAGTCCATTGGTTAAATATCAGGAGTTGTAACTGAAAACCTGAAGGTTCAATCTTAGATTTTTGAGTCCTTAACTACAGAGCAAGCTCAAGATCAGGTTATGCTCTAGACCAGGGGCACTCAAGTTCAGAGGCCAAGCGGGCTGCATTCAAACCATAAATTGCATTCAAATGCAAAAATTGTAATAAAAATCATTATCTTTCAGCATGACGCAGGCCACAAAATTAATGCAGACTGGCCGCCTGTTGAGAACCCCGGCTCTAGACGGTGGCTATGTTTTTAAACTATACTCTGAGCAAGTGCTTTATCAGAATATGGCTTGAGTGAATCTGAGAAGTAGGCAAAGTACTGGAAATTGGTTGTCAGGAACAACCAGTCAATTATACACTTCAGTGGTCATTAAACAAAAATATATGACCGCACCTGAATTACACCTGACCAATCAGAATCAAGATCCTGTATAGTAATGCATTATGCATTAAGTTACACAATGATTTTGCATGATATTTTGATATTTATAGAACCATTAAAATATTTTGCATTGCAGCATTATTTTTATTACAACTAAACCTATTTTTATCCCAAATTGCCATAATTATAATGCATTCAGACATTTTTATTTTTTTGTAATACAGCCTGCAATGCAATGAATACTTATCAATAATAAGTAACTGAATAATTTCACAGTAATTTAATAAATCTAAGCATTACACTAATGAGAAAGACTTGTAATGTTCATTACAGTAATGAAATTTGTTAGCTATTTTATCAGTTATTGCTGCAATGCCATGAAATTAAATGCAATGCAATGCTATGCATTGCATTGAAATTAAATGAAATCAAATGAAATGGGCTTAATTTTCGTCAGGAAAAAAAAATTCATTATTTCCACAGATTTTGACAATGATTGGGACATGATCTTGACAAGTAATGTGATATTCACCCTCTTGTACTTTAATATATACAAGTTCACTCTGACTATCACCAATAATAATGTTTAAAAAAAAAAATACAGAAAAAAGTGGTGGTTAACTTTTTTAATTTTTGCTGCCGTTTAATTTTTACTTGTTAGTTTATCAAAGTTTGATGGTCAAGTGGTGTGCAGTTCTGTCTGTTAATATCAGTTATGAGTGTCTGAATGTAATAGCTCCTCTCTCACCTGTTATACTGACCCAGGAGCTGCTCCATCGCAGTAATGTGCTTCAGTTTGTGCAGGAACCACTTGTCTATGGCAGTGAGGTCATGGATCTGATCAATGGTCACACCACTGTGAAGGGCCTTGAGAAACAAAACAATCAACATAATGCCTCAAATCAGCATACGATACTAGAAATTGCATGAGCATAAACAGGCTTCTCTAATTAATGATTGTGATATACAAGAAATTGTTGGGTCATTGTTAAATGAGAAATAATGGCTCTTGATTGTTGGCTGTTAGCCTGTGGTGTCCCTTGAATACAGAGCAGAGCCCAATGAGCTGAAACTGGCTGTTGCCGTAGAGCTGTGGGGGCGACAGGGCTCCTGGCCAATCAGAACACAGCACTTAATAGCCTGTCTGCTTAATAAGAGGCATAACCTGCTCTGAATGAAATGATGTGCCTGGAGACTAACATCAAACTCCAGTACTACAAGCGAGACCAACCTTGAGAGTTATTGATGTCTCATGTCTTGATAGGATTTGCCCTATTATTCCTTAATAAATCTGCCGACATCAACGTGTTCATTTGACACTCACATGAGACTTTTTTTTCTTTTTGACGAAAAGTAGGCTGTTTTCTCTTTAGGCAGACAGGTAATTTAACTTTTTAATGAATGCCCAGGAGATACAGAGGGGTCTTGCATCAACCTGAAGGGGTTTATTTTGCTATAATGGCCCACTGACTGTACACTAGTAAGTAAATAAACGGACACAAAACATTGATTTAAATGTAAACAGAAAAATGAGAGGAAACAGTTCAATCAGAAACTAGGAAATCAGTGACAACAGGACAATTCTACACTTAGGTGGTCTTAAAAAACTAAAATATTTATATATATATTGCATTAAAGTTTTAAATTTAGTAAATTTCTATAGTACTATTAAATTGTATCTAGATCATTTTAGCTAAAACAGGGCACAGGAATGTATTACAAAATTAATAAATTATATAAACTACCTTTCAAAAGTGTACCTTCAGTAAGATGTTTTTAATGTTTCTGAGTATTTTTAATGTTTCTTAAATCGGGTTCACACTATAGGAGTTTTAAAATCCTAACCGATTATGAAATCTGGTTGCAGCACACACATAAGGAGAATTTTAGCAGATTATCTTCCCTCAAATCTTAAACATGCACACACTACAAGATTTTAAAATCGTGGCGCATCACACACTACAAGATATTAATAAGATTATCATGTCAGAGGGAGTGCCTCAAGTGATCTCACGCAGCAGATTGTCATTGATATTTCAGTAATGTTTAAATATAGCATGCTAGCAGCTTTCCGCACTCACCCAGTACATTCAAAACTGAAGCCATTTCACCCCAGTGCTTCTTCTCCTAATGGTTGTGATAAGTTTTTGACTCATTAAACGGACAGTCGTGTTACTACAAAACTTCAAGAAGCAGTTTCCTCCATCTCCACTATCCAACGGAGCCGTACAGCAGCTGTTTTGCAGTCGCACATTACTATTGTGAAAGTACTGACGTAATCATAGCCGTCATCATTCTGATTTTAAATCCTAAATATCAAACATGTTTTATATTAATTGGGGCGGCCCTGATTTGTGTGCGAGCAGATCGGGAGGTGCAAGATTCGATCTGTGAATGCCTCACATTACCAGATACTCTGCGCCGAACATCGAGACCGATCGTGGTGCTAGATAAGATTTTTGCTCTGATTCTCAGGAGGGGAAAATCGGGGCTAAATCGGGCTAAAACTCCTGTAGTGGGAACCAGGCTTTAGGCTAACCAAAGCTGTATTTATTTGACAAAAATACAGTAAAACAGTAATATATATTGTTAAAATTTTAAATAATCTATTTCAATATACTTTAAAATGTAATTTATTTCTGTAATGGTCAAGCTGAATTTTCATCAGCCATTACATTTACATTTACATTACTCTTACAGTTTACAGTTATTTGTATTATGCATATTGAGATATTTGCAACCTAATATTTTTGTGGAAACCATGAAACATTTTTCCAGGATTCTTTAATATTAAATTCAAAACTACAGCATTTATAAGTATTTTTACAGTAATTCTGATCAGTTTAATGCATCCTTGCTGCATAAAAGATAAAAGTATTAATTTCTTTAAAAATAAATAAAACACACTGACCCCAAACTTCTATATGGTAGAGTATACACACTAACTAACCTGGACACAAAGGGTTAGGAAAGATATAAAAACTGCTGCCTCATTAATTCATAAATCATGAGCCTGAATTAAACATGGCTGTTTTATTAATTCAAACCCAATCAGAATCTATCATCTAGACTCTAATGCACTTCTCTTAATGCTCTGAGTCACATACCTGGGCGAGGGAGAAGATACGAGTACTTGAAGGCAGGGAGAGCTCTCCTTGAAGGTCTCTCTGTTCTGCCCATGCTCTTTTCAGAGGCAGACGCGGAACAAAGCCGTCCACTGAGGGGTGGCACATCCGCAAAGCCTTCTGCATGCTCTCCTCAAAAGTTCGGCCAACTGCCATGACCTGTGAGGGGATGAAAATTAGAGGATGGAGACAGAAGTCTTTCTATTTCTGTAAATCAACAGCCCTGAATTAACTGTGATACTGACTTAAATAAAATTGTCAACGAAGAATCAAAATCATAATTTGGTCTTGGATTAGTTTTAATCTGCGTTAGAAAGCGGCAGTGTTCGATCGCCATGGCAACTCGCACCTCCCCAACACTTTTCATGGCACTGCCGATCTCCCGAGACATCCCGTGGAAGCGGTCCAGATCCCAGCGAGGTATTTTGGTAACAATATAATCCAAACTGGGCTCAAAACAGGCCGTGGTCTGCTCCGATACTGCGTTCTTTATGTCCGGCAGTGGGATGCCCAGTGCTAGTTTAGCAGCTACAAATGCTAGCGGATACCTAGTGAGAAAGAGTCAGAAAGTAGAGTAATGTTTTGTACAATAATACAACAACAGTAACTGCAGTTTATATTCATTAAAAATGAAAAATCTTTTAAATATCTAAACTGTTTCTCCTAGACAGCAATGACATTTCATGGAGAGCAAACTGTGACTTTTGTGATTTAATTTCCTCTTGAGTTTCAGAAAGATGTCAACAGTGTTTCAAACTCTGTTCCAGTTTGTGAAGATACCAAAAATGCTATATATTTCCAAGACCAAACTAAGCTTTTTGACATTTATTTATAACCTCTATTCTCTTACTGTATGTCAACCATTATCTAATTTGTGACTACTTGCATTTCGAATAAAGAATTAACAGCTGTTAAAAAAGAAAGTTAAAAATTTAATTAAGTACCTAAATTAATTATCTTAAATAAAATTACTTAAATTGTCCTCTTGAGATTTAGTAATGACTAATAAACCTGCCTCAGTACAGTTTAAAGAACAATGCTTTCCAAAATACCCTCCATAATGATTTTTAGGGGGGAAAAAAATAGTTCCACAAGGTATTAAAACTATTTTTGCCTCTTCACACTGATCTTTTTATAAGACAACAAAATCTGTTCAGTTTATTTCACACAATTTGTTTGTCTTCTTACAGAGTGTGTGGCATCAATGTTTTCAAAGGATATGGATTCATTTCACACTGAACAGACAGAGTGGTGGGTGGGTGTTTTTTAGAGTCTGGCTCTCAACATACACAGAACTTTGGCTGCAGTCAGTTCTCAATATTTTGGTGACGCAAAACCAGCGACAGTGTGAAACTGACACCTTTAGCCGATCACAGAGAAACGTCTGTTTTGCAGGTAAAGCTCTAAACAAGCCAAAGAATTTACTCTTAAATCTGTACCATACAGTGCTAAATAAACTCAAATACAATGCAGTGAGGTCCCTAAAGTCATAACTTAGCACCCGTAATGCTTGCACACATGCCTATATACTTTAAAAAATACTGATATATTATGATCTCACCCTGTGGCTTTGGACGCCAGTGCTGAGCTTCTGGAGAGGCGGGCATTCACCTCAATGATACAGTACTCCAGAGAGGACGGATGCAGGGCATACTGGATATTGCACTCTCCCACAATGCCCAGATGACGCACTACTTTAATAGCGGTCTCTCTCAGCATGTGGTACTCCTTGTTGGACAGAGTCTGGAAGGTGCAACCACAATGGAGTCACCTTTGGGATGACCAGAAAGGGCTATTAACTGAAGCTCTTGAGGATTTAACAATGCATGTCCTCATGCAATGTAACTGCTGTTTAAATTTATGGGTTATGAATATGGATGTGTATGTAGGGCTCAATGTCACAGATGATGAAAAGGAGACGAAAATCTTGTTTAGCCTGCATGTACCACTTTCTTAAAAATTAAATTTTTGATTTCATTTAAAAAAGAAAGAATGAAATAATTCTCAAAAACTGTTTTGATTTAATGACTACATTAAAACAGGTCAATTAATGTAACCATTGAGGTAAAAAGTACTAAAATGCTTTCCTTACACCCTGAATACATGAAAGTCTTGATCAATATTTTCAAAATGATTAATTATTTATTTTTTTCATTATCAATATAAGTGGAGTTTTCTTAATGGAAAATCAATTCCATTTGACAATCTAAACTAACCTCATAATATGTTATATTAATATAAAAAGATTTCATTAACGACTCAAATGTAAACATATTTAAAATATTATATTTAAAATGTGTATTTAATATATATATATATATATATATATATATATATATATATATATGTGTGTGTGTGGTGTCAAAATTAGCGCGTTAACGCATGCTATTAATTATTTTCAGATTAACGCGTTAAAAATATTTAACGCAATTAACGCAGGGGCGGGGCTAGGGTTGGCCACCCCATTCGCAACTGCTGCCTCTGTCTCTATTTTTCTTGTAAAGGATTGCGTTTATTTAGATGCAGAATGTCTGTATGACCACATGAAACGGGAGAAGTTTCAGACACGTGCTCTATATGTCGCCTCCACGCCAGACGCGAGTCAAACAAGCGCGTAAAAGATACTGTGCTCGTAGCGCGCACTTATGGCGTTCCGATCGGCTCTTTAATATGACTTTGCTCGGCTCTTTAATATGACTTTGCTACATGCACTCGTCTCAATGAACGTCTCACTCAACGTCTTATTTTTTTTTCTTTCTGCTATTTATTCCATTCATTTTAAGACGCAGACGTCACGCAGACGTCACGTAAATCACGCGTGGCAGTGAAGTGTCGAGTCAGACGTCACGCGTCATTCACGTGTGGCAGTGAAGTTATTAATTATTTTTTTCTCTAACACGTATTTAACACTCTACTCAACATGGCTCAGTGCAGTGTGCCAGCGGTTGCGATCGGTTCTTTAATATGACTTTGCAACATGCACTCGTCTCAATGAACGTGACACTTGCGTCTGTCTTATAACGTGATGTCTGCGTCTGTGATTTATATATAGGATATTGTGTGTGTGTTGTTTAACCCACATTTTGAGGGCCAAATGCCCCCACAAAGATAGAAATATGAAGAAACAAACTTGATATAGGCTATTGCATTTTTATAGCTTATTGTTGGGGTTGTTATTGTGTTTTTTTATATAGTTTTAAAAGGCCTAGGCTACAGCACTTTGGTAGACTAGAAAACAGACAACTCGATCGCGTTTTCTGTAGATCCTTTAAATAGAAGAATAGAATTGAAAAATAGGCTACTATTTTTTATATATAAGTCACCTGTGGTGAAAAAAAAAACGACTGTAAACTTTTTTTTAAATAGTTTGTAAACTATTATTTGACTTTTGTTTATGACGTTTTGCCCCTTTATTAAACATTTAGTTAAATGTTAGTTAAATCAGCCCAAATGTTTACAACTACTCTTTTGTGTTGGTCAAGAGACTCCTAGTGGTGAATAGTAGGCTAGGCTACATGATTTCTTGATAAGTAGGCTATCTGTGCATATGTTGACAAGAAACAATGGCAAACAAATATTTTAACATGAACATTTGTGTAAATTCATTACTATTTGGAATAAAAGCTATACAGGTAAAATCACTTAATTAAATACAACTGAAGATCAGTGGGAAAAAATAATAAAGAATGAGTGAGTGGAATGTGCTGGAAACCGCCCTTGCAGCAGACTATGGCAGACGCAGACGTCACGTTCGGCAGACGCAGACGTCACGTTCGGCACACGAACGAGTGATGTGGCAGACGCAGACGAGACGTTCGGCAGACGCAGACGAGACGTTCGGCAGACGCAGACGTCACGTTCATTGAGACGAGTGCATGTAGCAAAGTCATATTAAAGAGCCGATCGGAACGCCATACGCACTCTTCAAATACACGCACAAAGGTGCCGGTGCGCGCTGTAGCCTATATCATTTCATATCATACAGCGAAAGAAACTACGTGCATGCAATGTCGTAGTTATGCCGTCAGTTAAGGCATGAAGTTACCAAAAAGGTGATTAAAGCTGCCTTAAACTGTGTGCATGCATGCAATAGCCTATGTTATATATGCGTCACATTTAAGTACATGTCTCTGAAATGGTTTTAAAAACTGTCCTGAGGCACCCTAGCACTGTCTCCCTCATCTAAAATACCCAATTCAACTCATCCGCTCATTAGTTGAGACTTTCAGACCTGAAGTGAGTCAGAAAATGTAAAGAGATTTGTGAGAAAAAAAGATGCATGTCAGATCCCCATCACCTTCAGCAGCAGCAGCTTTTAAAGCAATAGCAGGCAAATAAATTAATAACCAGCTGCTGTGATGTCCATTAATCCAAGAACAAAAGAAAAAAGAGGAATCAATAACTTTTATAGTTTTAAGGGGTTCATCTATATTTAATTTAGAATTTAGTGTTTGGCAAGTATTAATTTTCTGTATATTTCTGCTGAAGGGCACAGGTAGCTAAATATGTCATTTATTATAATGGGTTCATGTGAAGATTGTTTTAAGTTCACTTAAATTAGACGTTAAGTCTAATAAATGTTAAAATTGATAGCTCTCAATTATACTGTAATGCTGAATGGCTACAGTCAATGGTTAAATATTCAGGGGGCAAAAATTTTTTTTTAATAGAAACATCAGTAGTATTGATATCAGTGATGCTGGCCTTCAATCATGAAAAAGATACCATTAAAGAAATATTAAAAATATACTGTCTTTATGTTGTTTGTACATTGTACATTTGAAGATTGTTTATTTAAAAACTTGAATGTTAGGTGGGGTTAAGCGTAATTAATCACGATTAATTTTAGAAAAATGTGTGATTAATTAGGAAAAAACTTTAATCGATTGACAGCACTAATATATATATATATATATATAGTTTTGTCACATTACTCAGAAAATAAAGAGGTAAGGTTTATTTTTTGCTTTATTTACATGTGTGTGTGTGTATATATATATATATATATATATATATATATATATATATATATATATATATATATATAATAATTAAAACAAAAATAAAACTAACAAAACAATGAGCATAACATTACTAACCTGCAAGCAAGATTGTGTTCTACATAGACAGTAGGGTACCTGTATGGATGCCCAGAGGGTGAAAGTTCTCCATATTGCAGACAGTGACACAGTTATCAGCAACATCTTTAACCACCTCATATTCCACTACCTTCCAGCCCAGCAGGGACTTTTCCACCAGGATCTGCCTGCTCATGGCCAGGGCCTGTAACAGAACAGAACGAACAAGGGTGAATGGACTTAACACACTTTCATCATGCCAAACCATGGCGAAAGCAGTCATATCAAGAGGAATCAAATTTTCCTTGATCTTCTTGAGATAAAAGACTGTGCTATGAACACATACCATAGCTTTCAGAACTCAGCTGCATACCCAGTGAAAAAAAGAGCATTTATTGAGACTTTAAGCTACAAAAATGCAGGTTTGTTGATGAATGAAGCAGCTAAAAATTCTATTGGACCCGACAGCCAAAAAAAAATAAAAAAATGTATTTCTTAAAAGCATTTATATAATGTGAAAAAAATGTCCATTACAAAACAATAGTTAAAAATATTTGGCACAAAAAAAACTAATATGTGGACTTATATATATTTTTATTGTTTATAAAATATTTAAATATTTAAGTATATCTCAAACATTAAACAATCTTTAATAAACTCTCTTTGTTCAGGAACAAACATAAAGCTTTCTTGCCCTCTACCTGATCATAAAGCAGACAGCTTTTAAATTCAGAGCATCAGCATTAATGGAACGAATTAACATCACTTTATTTCATGTTTTACAGTGCTTACCTTGCGAGCAGTGTCCTCTAGCTTCTCTTTATTAGCACACAGTCCTGAGCCAAGGCCACCCAGGGCATAAGCTGATCTCAACATGACAGGGTAGCCAATCTCATCTGCTGCCTTCAAGGCATCTGCCACCTTTCACACAAAAATGGTCATCAGTACATTATCACCAACAAATATCTAGTCAAACAGTGTCCAAACGTACCATCTACAATGAAAGGTTTTTGGAATCACAACTTTGAGAAGTGCCACATTTTGCAAAAATCCATCTCACTGTTTTAACAGCAATACTGGGAGCAATCTTTTCGTTGATCTCCATTAGTTTATTTGAAAAAAGTTGCCGGTCCTCAGTGGCCATAATGGACTCCACAGGTGTGCCCAAAACTTGCACTCCATACTTCTGCAGGACGCCACTCTGAAAGAGCTCCACCCCTGAAACAATGGACAGGAACATAATGCACCATCAGTCGAGCCTTTCAGTGTTGGTGAATTTGGTAAAGTTTGATGCTGAATGCTCACCACAGTTGAGAGCCGTCTGTCCTCCCATGGAGAGCAGGATCCCGTCAGGTTGCTCTACTTTGATCACCTCCGTTACAAACTCAGGAGTGATGGGAAGGAAGTACACAGAGTCTGCCTGCTTGGTGCCAACCTTGTTAGTCTGTACCGAGGCAATGTTGGGGTTAATCAGCACAGTTTGTAGGTTTTCCTCCTGTAGACAGAAACAAGAAATAAGAAACACTGCTGTGAGCAAGAACACCTGTACTGTGGCTTCAAGTAGGTCAGTGGTTCTCAAACTGTGGTACACGATACGATTCTGTAAAATATAAAACTCTTTTCTGGAAAAAGTTACAATTAAAAATATATATAAATAAATAATAACAACAGCAAACAATCTTAAAAATATTTGAAAAAGTGAACTACATATACTATACACTATATACATATAGTGAACACACATTTATGTGGTTATTGTTACCTAAAACTATTTTTTTTAACAATTTTATTGAATTCAAGCTGAAATAAAATTACAATATAATTAAATTACACAAATAATAAAATAAAATTTGGAAATTTTGCCTGGGCAGCTATTTGAAATGTTTAATTACTAAAACTGCTAAAACAAAAACAAAAATGTTAGTAATAAAAATAAATTGAAGCTAAAACAAAATATAATAAAAAAGAATGACAAAAGAACACAACAAAATTACTAAAACTGAAAGTAAAAATAAAATGAAAACTGAAAATAAAGAAAATAAAAAATTACTAAATACTTTATTAGTATATGAATAATACTAAAATAACACTTACAAAGACTCACCAAAAATACAAAAAAAAGCAAGAAAAAAATCTCAAAAGAGAGATTTTCCAAATTGATAATAAAAATATGGTATTATGTGATGTTACAAACAAGCCTTAAGGTTGCCCTGCTGTTGTGTTTTGGATGCTGACGTGCTAGTGTCCTAACTAGCATAACCCGCAAGACATCCTCTGTTAACATCACACAAGCATTTTTGCTGATGAACAATGCATCTACAGATAGCACAGCAGCAACAAACTAGCATTAAGTAGCATACTATACACACCATCTTGAATCTGTATAGAAATTTATGCTAAATGGTTTTTGTCAACAAAAAAACTAATTCAGGGCAAGAATGTCTGTGGAAAGGTGGTGTTTGGATGATCTGATTTGATAAAAGGTGGTACGAAGAGGACTGAACAAGGTTATTGAGAAGAGACACAACTTGCAGAGATTAACAAAACTTCTCACCTTCATAGCTTAGACAGCCTGGGATCCTGAGTAATCAAACTCTCCTGCCTGACCAATGGACAGTCATCCAGATCCCAGCACCAGCACTTTGGACACCTGGGAAAAACAACAAACAAGTACCAAGCAGACTGAACTTCCAACTTATGTAGTTTGTCTCCCCCACCTGGATTCTCTGAGGAACAGCAGGTTTCTTTGGCATCACAGATGCGATGCTCCCCTCCTTCCCATTCCTTATCAGAGAGATGAAAGCATCAAACAGGAACTATAAAAGATAATTGAAGAAAGTGCTCAAGTACACTGGTTGGTTTTTAATTAAATAATCAGCACCCTGCTGTGTAGGGCAGCCATGTATGAATCCCTACAGAGGATTCAACACAACATGATCAAGAGAGAACACTCATCCATGAAAAACAAAAAGATCAGACTCTTCACGATCCTCTGACAGTGCTGCGGTACCTCTGTGTCTGTGGGTCCTCCTTTGGCCTCGGGGTGGAACTGAGCTGTGAACACTGGCTTGGTATTATGCATAATGCCCTGAAAGAGAAGAAGAGAAAACAATGTTAGGCTTTAACCCAGATTCCTCTAAAAACAAAACAAGGTTTTTTACAAATATATATATATTTTCTAAACAGCCTAAGAGTTCATTAGGAATAGCCATTAAACCAATGCTGATGTATGTTACTTTAACAGCAAAATGCATTACTAAAAAACCTTCCAGGCTCTTGCAATTAAATTTTCACCAGGCAGTCACAGTTCAAGCAAAAGTTCACCCAACAATGAAAAACTTTTCATTACTTATGAAAGTAAGCTGGGGTTTTTTTTTTCTTTGAGACTGACAGATGGAGTCCCCATTACTGACATTATATAGAAAAGTCAACCCAAACATCCCCGTTTTCACCCATATTCCATGGAAGAGACAAAGTCATACACGTTTGGAACAACACGAGAATGGTTAAATATTGGAAACTGGAAAAATTAAATCCAGACCTCATTGGTTCCATCATTGATGAAGAGAGGACTCCAGCCTGGAGGAAGGGACTCGCTGTCTATGCCATACCCATGATTCTGAGCTGTGATGAAAGCTTGGCCCATCATCACGTTCACAACTGGCTGGTTTTGGCCTCTGTACAAAATGAGAACAAATTATTTGGTAACACTTTATTTCGATAGTCCACTTTAGACATTCTACTAACAGTAAGTAACTTTGCAACTACATGCCAACTAGCAGTCATTAGAGCATTAATAGACTGTCTGCTTTATATCTTCTAACACTTTATTTTGATGGGTCCACAACATACCATATACTACTGAGTATGAGAAACTAGCAAGTATATTTCAACTTATTCTACTAACCCTAAACCTATCTTAATGAGAGTTAGTAGACATGTAGTTGCAAATTAGTTACAAAGTTACTTATAGTTAGTAGAATGTCAAAAGTGGACTATCGAAATAAAGTGTAACCAATTATTATATTAGTCACAAAGGTGACTAATGACAATTTAGGACACAAATGACAAAAGTCAAGTTTTCTCTTCTTCTGCCAGAATAATTGTGCATTGTATTTCATTCCCAGACCCACATTATAACAAATTTGACATAATCAGTAAATTATGGTCTATTTACCATAAAATATGTTGTATTTTAATAATAATAATAATAATAATGTGTACCTGTTTCCTATTGGTAGTTTATAAGACTGTGCACCAGCTGCAAGAGCTGTGATTTGATTCCCCATACAAATACCAAACACTGGCTGAAGATGATCACTTTCCAACACCTGACGGTCATTATGATGGCAAGATGAAAGATAAACATAGCGTAACAATTTATTGATTTTCAGATATCCATATTAGTTAGCGTGGCTGAATTTTATCTTTTTTCATTAGTTTTCAATTTAAATAATATTTAATGTCAACTGTTGTTCAAAACCCACTTTACTTCTATAATACGAAATTCTTCCTAGAAAAAACACGTAAAAAAATTGACCAGTTACGTCTCAATTTACCAGTTACCGGTTACCAGTATGACTCAATTGATGTCAGCAGTAAATGACTGTCATTTCAGATGAAAGATGTTTTCTTTTTTTGAAATAACATGCACAGATGAATTGTTCAACATAAAGACAATGCTATCTTTCATTGTGTACCATTTTGAGCAAAGAAGTATAGGGGGAAAGGGCATGTAATATGGCAAAATCACATCATGATTCTAGAGCAATGACCCAACCAATAAATGCACCTTAAGTGAATTATGAATATGACATTTCATTTTTTTAACATGAAAAAACCTTGCACCAGTTTAAGTGCTTGTGCAAATCACAGGCTAAAGTAATGTCCTATTTTCTTATATTTAGGATTTTTAAAAGAAAGCTGTAATATGCCTACTAAGGAGACTTCTGATGAAACAGTATTCCCCAACCATGCATTCACATTTGCAACTCAGATCCACAGTTTGCTACAGTGAGCAAATCCCTGCTCTTTCCCTCTCCTTCTGACAATAGCAGGAGCCCCTATCAGGGGATTAATGCTAGTGCAGGACTTTTGCTGAGCATGCTAGAAGGGCTCAGTGCCAAGGCTGCCACTCTGGTGGATTCAGCAGTCTGTTAGAACCACACATAATGTGTGGCACCATTCAGCAAGATACAGACCTCAGGCAGGAACAGTATACATCAACTCTGTGTGAATTAAATGACCCCTGAGCTAACATGTGGAGGTCATAGGTCAAAGCTGTGGAAGGTTGTAAGCAGTGACAGCTTGACCACAAACTAGCCCATGGTAGGCTATGTGTGTGTAGCACACTGCATATTAAAATCATGAGTGTAACTGATTAGTTGGTAACTATTTAGGTGGTTTACTTGTTCTCCTACTCAAGACCAATGAGGGCCTCTCATTCACCTGTTCACATTTTTGTAGTTTTCTGGATATACATATTTTAGGCTGCAAAGGGGGAAATGGTAGCATCTGTTATAATGTATGGAAATATTTGCATTTTAAATGTTGTTTAAAAAAAATTACTTACTTTTTAATAGCCGCCAATGGCATAATTATAGTAAACCAAATTCAAACTAAATCCATAAAAAAACAAATGTATAAAACTAAAAACAATATTAACTGAAATAAAACATATTAAAACTTTTTTCAGATAGTTGCCAAGGCAACATTTTATTAAATACATATTTAAATAAAATAACAAAAATGACACAAACACAAAACAAAAAGTACAGCAAATTACTAAAACTAACTAAAATTAAAGTGATTTTTTTTTATAAAAATATATAAAATATTAGTATTTTAAATTATACTAAAATAACACTGATCAATGAAGAAATATGCTTTTTGCCACCATAATGCTGTATTTACAGCCTCTACCAGCATGGGCTTTACAGTAGAAAATAACAAGCCAACCCTCGATCTATTGTTTTATACTGTCCACTGCCCTCTAGTTGTCATCCTATGAAAACTCATCTTCTGTTGAGATTCCTTGAGACAAGTGTTATGTATCTTAAATAGCCATGTGTTATGGGATCAAATTATCATGTTTACATTAACTAATTCTCCTGCTATATGATCCCTGTGTCTACTGTACATGAGAAACTGAATGGAGAGAACATCCCTGTCTGTAATACTTCTGTGCTCCTTTTCTATTCTAAGAGCCTGCTGGCATAATAACACAGAAAATTGCTAAGTGATTAGAGGGTATAGGGGTGCTTCAGAAATGCATAGCTTTCTAATACAGCTCAGATCTGGATCCTCATACTCAACTGGCATCTTAACAAATATGGTGAGTTTCTCCTTCTGGATTTTGGCTGGGCAAATCCCATTTGCTGTTTTCAAAGATCCCTAGCCATATACAAGGGTCTGAAAATAACCAAGGCCATGTTGGTCTCTATCTAAATGCTCATTAGGCATGCCTCTCTTCTTTGATTAATAGCCATTTCAGAAGATTTGATTTCAGAAACTCTTATAAATAAATAATAAATATTTAAATAGTCTGTAGTTTGCATTTGTTTATTATGTAGATTTATGGATGAGATTTGGGGCCTGACATTGTAATAGGTGTTTTGTTTTGTTTTTTAATCACGCTGAAGAGTTTATCCACATCTCAGGATATCTAATGCAGTACTAGAACATTATAGCAGCCTCCAGGATATGCAAATGGTTACTTTGTATTTAATTCCATCTCAACACTTGAACCAGGAGTGATGGGCAGGCCTCTTTAATGAAGTGTGTTTGTGACTTCAATTCCAAGGAACTATAATAGGTATTCTTTTACAGTAAGGGCTGCTTGGAGACCCTCACTGGGAGTTACAGTCACTTTCCAAGACTGAGTGTTGCTTTGTTTAGCTGTACCCTTTATAATCTGTCTGAGATGGATTTAAGGGATAAGCAGGTGACGCTGAATCAACCCCCTTAAGGAGTTGTAGCCCCCCCCCCCCAGAGAGATCCCAAGAAAACTTCGCACCTCTTCAGGAAGGGCTATAAATAGGGCCCATCTGTCCAGGGGCTAAGTTACAATCCCATTCCTTATGGAATTAAAGGAGTCCAGGAGGGTGAGTGGCACTGTTAGTTATGGGGAGCTCACATCAGATTCACTGAGGTCTGAACTATGCAGAATCTGTGACCTCTAAGTCAGAATGCTTCTGTTGCTCTGCCTTAAGGTTATCTGAAAATAACGCCTCTCACTTCCCGCTCTATTCTTAAGACAGCAGCACCACGTTTCATTCACCAGAACGCAGTTTGTCCTTTAAGATCTCTTTAATTCTTGAGTCATATATTGAGGTAAATACACTATTCACACTATTGTATATGCAGGATTTGAGAAAACGTCCATAAATTGATACATGTATCTGAGTGGTATTTAGTCATACATTAACATTATGAAGGGCAAAAGTGCTTTTCAGGGGAGTGTTAAAGGCCCCAGCTCAGCAGTACTTCCCGTTCTACTCATTTACTTCCTGTTCTACTCATTTTAATACAAAATAACAAAATAAAACTGAATAAAAAACATAGGCAAAGAGAAACAAAAATACAAGATAACATACATTCAGATTTTTTTATCAATTAATTGTGGGTATATTCAGATAATATATTAATGTGCATTATTTATTATTTATAATTTAAATATTGCACATAAATTCTATAACACAATGTCTCTGAAATTTAGGCTGTATCAATGAGATATGTGGCCTGTAAGAAGAAACACATTGGCTAAAAACAACTAGAGGAGCTGTTCTTGAAAACAGTGACCCATATCTGTGCCTCTTAATGTTATAAGACATCAATGACTAATGCCTCAAATAGTTTTTCAATATATTTAGACACAGGAAAGACTGTACTAATCACTTTCACTTTATGTGTAGTTTTAGTCATAGTTACAACTTGAACTTAAAAAATAGTTTTTAGAGAAAATTACCCCACCAAAATTTTACAAACAAAATAAGCAGCATGTTATTTATCGGCTAGAAAACGTATGCTATCGAATAAAACCATGGTAATTTCCTCAGCCACACATGGAGAAGTGTTTCACCATAAGACCTTTTCACCTCTCCTTGGAGTGTCTGTCTCCTCCCTCACGGTTGGCACGTCTTCCCTGTTGCGCTCTTGAAAAGATACTAAATTAATCCAGAGATGTGCGTCACTTTGACATGACACCCTGCAGGCTTTTAACTGTATTATGGGCGTAAGCTCGCTTACCTCATTAGCATAACTTGTGAAGTTTTAGGAGAGTCAGACGGGGATGTTTTCATATCTGAGTCGGAGTAGTATGTTTATGATGAAGGAGTTTTATATTGAAGCTTCACAGATGTTTGGAAAGCTCTATCTCGGGTTGCTGTGGAAAACAGGATATTCTTGTGCAGATCACATGATACATCTTCACTGAAAACATATGATTGAATGACGTAAAACAGACACAGGTGTTTATACTATTGGTTTACAGTATGTTGTTTCATTTTACTATGCTTCAGTTAATACATTTAAACATTAAAGTGATAGTCCTCCCCAAAATGAAAATTATGTCATCATTTACTCAGCCTCATGTTGTTCCAAACATGTATGACTTTCTCTCTTCTTTCTTTTGTCACCAAGTAAGTTGGTGACTAAACAGTTTCGGTCCCCACTGACTTCCGTTATATTTTTGACTATAGATTTTTAAAATAGATTTTGTTGGTAATCAAACAGTTTTAGTTTCCCACTGTATTTTCTGACCATACTATCGAAGTAAACGGGAACTGAAATTGTTCAAAATGTCTTCTTTAGTGATTCACAGAAGAAAGTAAATCATACAGGTTTGTAATGAAGGCCAGACATTTATGGTATGACAAACCTGATGCATACTAGAGAAGTTATCTTGGGACATCTTGCATCTTCCATCAAACTTAATGACTCCTCCCCATCCCAACAACCATACCAAATAACCAAGTAGGCTATAAGTGAATTAGCTGCCAAAATCATTAAGAGCTGGAGAGGGGGTTGTTGGTTCTGGTGGGCAGGTGGATGGGGGCAGGTTTTTAGAGAAGGTGCTTCTAGATGGCAGGGGTGAGCCCTGATGACAGCTGGGGGACTACAACTGAAAGAGGGTCAGAGAAAGCGGGTCCAAAGGGAAAGCAAGGGGTTGAGAGGGGTGAATGAATATCTCCAGTCTCATATACATTACAGGCCAACCTCTGGGGGGTGGGGAAAAGGGCCAGCAAGACATATTTAGATGGGAGAGAGGGGAAAAAAGCTCACTTTGTGTGCTCTGAGGGGTAACGGGCATCAGCAGCTGAGGACTCCTTAAGACTTCTAGACTCCACTAACTCCCTTTCCCAAGAGTCCAGGCTGAGATGAACAAAGACGTTTACTCACTCATTGTCACTATCAGCTTTCATTCACTTCACAGTTTGATTTCTCTCTGGCTCTCTGTATCATTTGTCAAACTGTCTGCACTTTTCTCACACACTTCCATGTATAAAATGATGACGGACACTGACGAATTTGGATGCTGGAAGAGTTCCACTCTTCCACGAACATCTCTGTTCAGACGACCCAATAACTGAGAAAACCCCTGGGCTTCGAGCACATAGAGGTCTGATGAAACACACTTTGGATTCAGTGCATAAGGTTTTTTATTTCCATTTTATTTTTACCTTAAATTGAATTTTAAAATAATTTATAATAAGTTCAGACATCATAGATTGAAATATGTGATCTGGACACACCCATGCAATGGATTTACATCACCAGGTAAAAGTTTAGACCTACTTATTTTTAGTTTTTAACCATTTTCCATATTTTAGAATAAAAGTGGAAAATGGAAACAAAAAATACCACATAAAGTAGAGAAGAATAGAACTAAATATCCACAATATAACAGAACAATGCTATGCCAAAAACGGAAGTATATGTACTAGCAACCAAAAAATAGAAAAGAAATTCAAACATATACAGGATAGTTCATATCTGCATATTTTAAATTGTATCCAATATTTTTGCTTCAACAAAGTAGCCACCTTTCATTAACTCTCATCAAAGTTGTAGATCATTTCTTTAGCTGAGCTGAAGTGACATCATACCATGAGACTTGCATTTATTTTGAAGAAAGTGGACACATTCTAGCCACCTGTCCTAGTATTTATAGCCATCAGTTGCTGGCATTTCCCATTATTTGAAACATTATTACAAGCATGTTGCCATTATTAATCTTGGTGTAGACCAAGTAAGTGCTTCATGTTGTAACAGCTAACTAACTCGCTTAAAAAATAATAATAAAAAAACACACATTTAATATGAGAGATTCAACCTGACCAGGAATAATATTTCATGCAATAGTTAAATGTCATTTAAAAAAAAAAAAAAACAGATGCACGAAGCTGTGCATCGTGCATCTTAACAGGAAAGGAGACCTTTTTTGCTAGGGACATTTCAGTTTTTTTTTTTTGTCAAACTTCCGCATGATGATGATGCTAAAGAAAACTGCTACAGCGCAAAAACTATATGGTTACATCTTCACCTCGTCTAAAGAGTCACATTTACCTCCGAGGACATGCCGCCCGCGTTACATGTCGACTCTGCACGTGAATTATCAATATTGCAATCAATACCTTGAAGAAAACTCCCTAGTTGTTGTGTCCCCCTAAAGTTGAAATGAGATTCACGACCCTTGGCTGTCCCCGCGCTTCGCCCCCTTCTCCATTTGGGGCGCTCGACCCCTCCCCTCTGTGACCAGCGACCCAATCCGCGCGTGTATCAGTCTGACATCAACTCTGAAGTTAATATTACGCGTATATAAACATCTATACTTACCTTGAGAATGCTGAGTATCCTCCAAGCTGTGGTCCACTCCCTGTGTTGACTTGCCTCCCGGCGGACAAATAGACTAAAAAATGGCACCTAAGAAGGACGCTAAGAAGCCCGACCCTCCCAAGAAAGCAGAGCCTGCACCTGCCCCTGCCCCTGCTCCCGCACCCGAGGCCCCACCTAAACCCGCAGCAGTAGATCTGTCCGGTGTGAAGGTAACTACATGACATCAAACAGATTAAAGTTCATAGATTTTTTTTTTCCTCGGACTTTAAAGTAAATTTATTTACTTACGTTCATCTGAAATAACGTTTTGCGAATGAGATAAAAAAAAAAAAGAAGATTGTTCAGGTCCTGAATGCTGATTGGTTAATACATGATTCCAACCCTTCCAAAATAATGTTCTGTTATTATTTAAATGTTAGGTAGCCTATTAATTTGCATATAGTGAAGCAAAAAGTCCACTAAATTTGTATTCTAAAGCCTCTTATGAAAATGCCTGCATTAAGATTACACTTAACGTTACACTTTATAATCAAACGTAACACCCCTTTTCTGATTGGCCCAGAAAGCCAAAAGTGGAGTGGGTTCACATGGCCAAACATGGAGCGCCTTACTGTTCTGTAAGCAGCTGAGGGACTAAATTAAGCATGCCAAGATCCGGGACTCTCACTCTTCAGTTTTCTATTAAAGCAGCTGTTTGTGAATGACTCACCTGTCATAATGCTGTTAGTGATGTGATGGATTTTCTCAGGTCCTGCAAATCATTCAGCATCTTCAGGCCATGCACATAGTCTCTCTGTTTAATGTTGTGGAAAATTCATTTGCATTACTGATTATTATTTTACAAAAGTGATATTTGCCATTCTCAATATATATTAGTTGCCTTACATAACTACACTACATAGTATAAAGCAGATTTCTATATGTACAAATAGAGATGTAATGACATTTTGATCTATATGTTTGAATTTACATAACACATTTATCTTTGAAGGATATTATATTATGATTGACTTATGGGATAGAATAAAAAGGACCTCTGTTTTCCTGCAGGTCGATTTCAACCAGGACCAGATGGAAGGTGAGATTATTTTTTATAGGTTCCATGACCCTTGCTTACAAATATGTATTGAGTTTACATGGGGTGCTGTGCTTAAAATAATGAAGACTAGAATAGGGAAAAAATCCTGCAGAAAGAAAATTATTTATTAAATATCCTAACTAATTAGTATCTGCCTGTAGGCAGGAAGTTAATGGCACCAGCAATATTAATTCAAAAGCTTAGAACATTTTAAGTGGTTTGAAGTAAGTGACCTGTGTCGAATTCCCAAAGTGTTCTGGGATTTACTTCCATTGTGCAGTTCCATGCAACTTCACAGTTAATTTGCACCATTGTCCAGGGCTGCGTCTTACTGGAAGAATGTGTTCGTTGCTCAGTGAGGTGAGCTTTCAGCAGCCTGGGTGTGAGTTACACTGCAGTCAGCATTCTGGCCTCACATGGTACTGCCTTTATATGGAGGGGGTTATATTCTTGGGAGAGCATATCAATTCCAAGATGACTCTTTGAATGTCTCCCCCCGCCCCTGTCACTTCTTTGGTGGCAGCTGGCTTTGTGCGGAAATAAGATGAAGCTATTAATCTTTTAGAAGATCATTTTCAATTGAGCCATTAGACTCATTATTATTCAGTGTGCTGATTTTCATTTTAAATTTGCAGATTTTAATAAGATTGATAGGTAGAGATTAAGAAGGGAAACTGGTATTTTGTAAATGACTGTTAGTTTAAGAGATCCAAATAACACACGGTCTACAAATGCAAAACACAATAACTATACATTTAATTTTTTTTTAAATGGTTATAAATACTGAGACTATAATCTGGCCTGGCAGACAGCTTTATCTTAATATGTAAAGATCTACTGAGACTGAAAACTGACATCAGATCACTAAAAAAGCCATTTATGGGTTTTGCCATTGTTGAGGCAGAAATGTTCTTACACATGGGCAAAACTTACATGATCTTTCATTTAATATTCACATTATACATTCAAATTGCCTCATTAAAGGTAATTTAAAAAAAAAAGCCAAACTATAAGCCATCCAGATATTGATCCCCAACAGGGTTATTATAGTTAACTAAAACTAAAACATTTAAAAAATGATACTTTAAATCAAATTAATTCACTGAAATAACTTGTTAAATGAAATACAATAAAATGTATTTAAAAACTTACATAAATGTATTTCAACTAGGTTCCAAGGAAACATTACGCATTTTCATGTAAATTAACTTACATTTACAAAACAATACATTTATAATAAAAATAATTCATTTGAAAATAAAAATAAAGAAAACTATATAGACATTTAAAAACAACGAAAGCTAATAAAATGACAAAAATACAACCAAATTACTAAAACTTTATGTAAAATTAAGAGTCGAAAATATAAGAAATAATATAATAAAATAATTCAAAATATTAACAAAAACTACTCTACTATCTCAATGATACTACAGTAAAACTGATCCCTAAAATGTATAAAACTGTGCAGAGAAGAACGTGCGAAACTTCATATTCATTAATGCTGTATAAAACAACTAGAAAAATAACAAAGTGCAGTAAACGGACAAATAATAATACAAGTACGTTTCATCTTTGCCTAAAATAATCTCTCCACAATTCCAGATTACAAGGAGGCCTTCGGACTTTTCGACAGAGTTGGTGACAGCAAAGTAGCCTACAACCAGATTGCAGATATCATGCGCGCACTGGGACAGAACCCAACCAACAAAGAGGTTAATAAGATTCTGGGCAACCCTACCGCTGATGGTAAGTAAATTTGTTTTTCATTTTCTTTACACTTTTAATTAGCTACTCCGAAAGCACCTCTAGTCAGCATTAGCACTGTCAGGAGCATTCAACATGACATATTTCAGATGCCTGTTTCTTTAACTGTAATTGGTAGAAGGCTGGTGTGGTGACAGGTGCTTGCAGTGCATTGTTTCACAACATTTGCCCTCTGTGACCTCTCTCTTCACTTTTGACCCCGCTTCCAGACATGGCAAACAAGAGAGTCGACTTTGAGGGTTTCCTGCCCATGCTGCAGTATGTGGTCAACAGCCCAAACAAGGCAACATACGATGACTATGTTGAGGGTCTGCGTGTATTCGATAAGGAGGGCAACGGAACAGTAATGGGTGCTGAGCTGCGTATCGTTTTGTCAACACTGGGTAAGTGGCCAAAATGAACAGGCTGAATTGAATTCTGGAATTGAATGTGAAAGGAAAGTCTCTGCTTTGTAACCTTTTTGACCCTCATTTAATTTGGTTCAGTGATGTTAAGTATTTTTGAAATAAATAAAAAAACAGTCAATTTAGATGTTTTTGGGTTACCTTTTTTTAATGTAGTTGAGAACCATTAATATCATGAAAACATTTTGGGGAAATTACCTCTATAGATTTTTTGACAGAATTAGGAGACTTATTCACAAATTTGTATCTTTCAGCAAACCTTATTTTTTCATGCTATGACTTATTTTATTACAAAATTTGAAAGTAAAGACTTTGTTTATTCAAAAATATCACAGTAAAAACACTGAAAATTCAATTGTTTTTTTTTTTTGTTTGTTTCCCTACAACAGCTCATTGATACTTTAAAATAAATGATAGCCAATATCAGAGTTTAAATGCATTTTTATTACATGCATCAGTTTTTCAGTCTGTTTAATAACTTGACCAACCTATTTTCCTCTCTTTTCCTACAGGTGAGAAAATGAATGAAACCGAGATCGATGCTCTCATGCAAGGCCAGGAGGATGAAAATGGCTGTGTGAACTATGAGGGTCAGTTAAAATCATTTCTTGATCTCACTGAACATTTATTAACTACAGTAAAATGTTTAACGGTTGACCGATTTATAGAGATAATGTTTGTTTGTTGTACTGTAATTCTAACCCTATTTAATCTCTCCATTCTGAACAGCTTTCGTCAAACACATCATGTCTGTGTAAGAAGTTGGAGTTGTGAGGAAACTGAAGCATTTCTCCAGATTCCATGATGTCAGGACATCCACACAATATTTCCAAAACCAACTCAGAAACGGATGAAAGGGACACGGAATGTTAGTCATAATTATTTTGTTATTTGTGTTTCCTATTTTTTTTTCCACTTGACTCCTATTTCTTTTGTCCATTCTTGGAAGCCATTCATATTTTTTCCAGCTAATTTTCTTGGTGTTGTTCATGTCTGGACAAGCCTCTCCGTAGCAGAACGGCTGTGAGGGGTGGGGGGTGTAGGGGGGCATCATAGTTACACAAAAATTCAAACCACCCCCTTGACCCCTCACTGCCTGGATCGCAAAGTCAAAGGTGCTAAATATACTGCCATTAATGGACTGGCTGCAAAACCTCCTTCCCCTTTCCCCAGTCTTAATTTATTTTTTGCCTCTGTCAATTCACATAATAAACTTTTCACAAACTATCAGCCTTGTTGTGAGTAATGTTCTCATATTCAGCACACAAGGCAGAAAGGAAAGTGATAGGTAAGTGGAACAGGTAGGTAAACACGATTGATCCTTTAAATAGCATAGCAGTAGTAACTTTAACTTAGAAGCACAGGGGATTTAAAGGCAACATGAAACCATATTCACTATCCATTTTACTTCCATAATCTGTTGTAACTTAGAGTAAAAGAGGATATTCAACAAGGATAGGATGGGACCTGGTGGATTTTATTGATCAGGAATTGACTGGATCAGGAAAAATAGGAAAGGAAAGATGTTTACAATAAGACCAGAAATGTGTATCAAGAAAGTAAATGGGGTCAGAAATTGAAAGTACAAACATTTCACATTTTGGCCCTGTGACCTGCATTCAAAATCCAAAATAAGCCAACCATAAACTGTTTATAAACCTGTTCTCAACAAAAGAGGAGCTTGAAGGTGTCACTGAATAAAAGCTCAGTGGTTTAAGGTTGATAAAAGCAAAGACATTAAGACAGCCATAAATATTATTAATGTAATTTTATTGTTATGTAAAATTTTTATTAAACATTTATTTTTTTGGTTTGTTTGACAGTCCTATTGTTATTGCTATATTATTATTATTATTACTGCAGTCATATTTAATTGTTTTCATAAAAAAATATGAATGACCTGAGACACCTGAAGTGGAAAAACAGAAAAAGATATTTAGGGTGTTTCTCACCATATCCTGATGCTACAATCGACTGTAATTTTACCAGACATACTAAGAAAAAGTCATAATCTTTCAACAGAAAAGTATCTGTAAACACTAAGTGCAAAACATGAGGCCTGCAACAAATTATTAATAATGAAAAGTTTATAAATGGCTATTAAAATTACAGTTAAGGAGCAGGTTTTTTTTTTTTTTTTTTGTCCTATTTCCTTTAATTCATGCAACAGATTTCTACTTACCTTTTCTAAAATCGCTATAACGTACAGCTTATAGCGTACTGGAACGTGACCTGTAAAGAGGCAGTGAAACCACAACCACAAGTCATTACACATTTCACAAGCACAAAGTCTAAAAAAAAAAACAGATCACATTAATGTTTTATTGATTTTCAGTATTTTTATTGTCATAACTGTTAAGGGCATTTATAATCCGTATCATACCAACAGGAGAAAAACTGCGTACATCTATGTGACCTTTTAAATACATTTACAGCAGCTGAGGGAATCAGGGAAAGGGTGGGTAAGGCTCAGAGGGGCCGAGAAAACACAGAAGCCTACGAATGACAGCTGTTCTAGAGGAAAAGGGGCCGGGGAGAACCACAAATGATGAGAAAAAATATACTGGAGTACGATGTTCAAACAGATGCAAGCGGAGTGAGTATCCTTCTTAATGTTTGGATTTCTGTTTCTTTTTCCACTTCCTAAGAAAGAAAACTAGGTTTCCAAGCAGGAATCAGCAAACAAACACAGGGCCTAACACACCGACAAAGTCCCAAGGGGCTGCTCCCTACATTTAAGAATCAAATGAGGGCCGCATCTCAACAAATCTTGCTCAGACAGAACCGTTCCCATTTCAACTCTGAAAAGTGGTGGTACGGTTGACACCTTAAGACTTTGAGCAAATTTGAGCAGATCTTACATGATTCATGTATACCTGGAGCCCTTGAATGTCTTTGTGTAACTGTAACATCATCGTTTTGTGTAAATCGAAGCACGAATCTGCTTAAACTGTGTTTGACCGACAAAGATCCACAGAAGCAACGGTTTCTTAACGACAGCGAAGGCAGGGGTGCAATCAAACGAAATAATGTACAAGCTAAACATCGTCGCTAGTATCTACAAAACATGATGTGTTCGTTTTATTCAATGTTTCAGCAAATAACTTACTAAAATCCCTTGAAATAGAAAATAGCCTCTTTTGTGTACTAGAATACATGCTTGTCATATTATCTAGGTTTTTTTTTTAAATGCAATTGTACAGGTATAAGTTATCGAAGGAGTAATCATTTCTTTTTTCGATTGAGCATTAGATGTTGAGACGAAGAGCTGGCATATTTATAAATATATTCCCTTATAATGTATATCGTGTTTGATCGTACGTGACTCGCAGTTGAGATGTTGAAGAGTCCATGCACTGAATGGGCAAAATAACACGTGCAGCATGAGATCGTCGCGCCACATTCCCGTATATAAAAAATTCAGATTGACCGACTTTTACGCAACACACCTGACGCTGACCCTAAACCAACTTTTGAGGCCACTGTCTGTACACAACCATAAAAAGTCACATGTAACATGGGTAATAAAAAGCACTGGTACCTCTCTAGCTAAGTCGTTATTCATTAAAATGAACTAAAATGAAATAAAATACAACAGATACAATTTTTTTGATTTCTGATAATCACGACAGGGTTCTGCAAGATTGTTGGTTGATGAAGAGGAAAGTGTGAATATGAGAAGTGAATCTATTGTGTTCCATAAATACCAGAGGGAGGAAAGGTGAAGTGTGACACCACTGAAGGGGACTACTGTAGACTGAGCAGAGGGAGACGCTTTGGGGGATTCACAAGCCTTGTTTGGCCAGGGCGGCGGTCACATCTTCGGCCAGCGTGGCCAGCTGTGGCGACTCCAGCATATTGATGCTTCCGGACGAAGACATGTGGCTGTGCCGGTGAGGGGAGGTGCCGCCCGACAGCCTGAGTGTATCGATCACAATCTCCGCCCCGTGATCCACGCGTGCTTTAGCCACATCACGGAACATCAGCTTATGGCTTTCGATCTTAGGAAGCAGGAAACAGGAAGTCGGTAATGGTCACTCATGTGGGTGACCATGCACCTTTGTACACTCACCTGTACATGTCCTCCTCCAGGCATATGGTGTGTGTTTTCCAGGGAACGCACCTTTGCATGGGCTTTTTCTCTGAAGTCCAGCTTCACAGTCTCAATGCGCACATGACCACCGCCTGAGACACAGAGCCATAACAGAGTCATGTCATCAGTTTTTCATTTCTCTCCTGGTACAATCATAAAGAAACAAAACAACTTGACTTTTTTATGAAGGTAAAGATCTACACGACAGTTTTAAAAGTTTTAAATGTTTTTTAATCTTTTTGATAAAAGGTTTTAATATTTACTAAGGCTGCATTTATTTGATAAAAGATACAGTTAAAACAGAAAAAAATTGTGAAATATTATTAAAATTAAAATTTAAGATGTTTTCTATCTTAATATTTTTTAAAATGTAATATATTCCTGTGATGGCAAAGCTGAATTATTAGCAGCTATTAATCCAGTCTTCAGTGTCACATGATCCTTCAGAAATCATTTGATGCTCAAGAAACATTTCTTATTATTTATCAATGTTAAAAACCTTGATAACTTTAAGATCTGTTGCTTAATTTTTATTTTATTTTTTTTGGAAAACATGATACATTTTGTCAGAGTTCTTTGAATAGAACGTTCCAAAAAACATATTTAAAATATAAATCAATTTTGAATCCTTTTTATGAATGTAAAAGGCATAATGCTTTTAATCAATTAAATGCATCCTTCATTTCTTTACAGACTACAAAATTTTTAACAGCAGTGTATATTTTCCAAAATCCATATAAAACATGAAAGTATATCAAATCTGTACAGTATGTTCTTTGAAATACAATAGCAAAAATTATTTGAAATTTAAATCATGATGCTTTTTTTAATCACTGTCAGCTGTTCATTACTGGAAAGAGCCTGCAAGATTCTTATAGCAGAAAATTTCACCTTTTATAAATTTGTATTTAATGAAATGGCTAAATCATTCAAAATGGGTTTGGCAAAGGGTGACATTAAAAACTTAACCACAAGATAGCACTGTTGTATCATCCAATAATCTAGCTCGGGTTTCCATGCTTTAAAAGCAACCTGCATGACACTGCAATTTTCCAATCTGCGGTTAAAATTCCTAGAAACCCTTAGCATGCTCACCTGGCCTGTGGCGAATGTTGTCCAATGATCCACACTTGGAGGTCACATGACTAAGATCAATCTTCTTAGACTGAATTTGAACCTGTGAGAAACACCATAAGTTGAGAACAAAATATAAAACATAGACCGGATATAAAACACAAGGAGTTGCCCAGTTCTTCTTCACATATGATGCTGCAATAACAAAACAAAAAAACACATTGCCTAAAAAGTACTGAGCAATAATTGATGACTTAAAGAGTTTAAAAAAATCACACACAAACTACTCCACAGCGAAACACATAAAAATGGTTAGCTGAGCTGCAAATCAAGCAGAACTGATCCATATGCTGAAGATGCCACAACATTAAGGAAACCAACAACTGCAATGAATAGCACAAATACAGCATCAGATCACTGAATGAAATGACAAGAGATTCAGCTGTTTAGAAATTCATGGCAAAGTTAACATTCCAGTGTATTTGGACAAAAACAAAGTCAAATTTCAGTTATTTTATAATATTAAATAATTGTTCTTACTCAGGACCTTGATAAATATAGATAGAAGTCCTTAATTTCTGTTGCATAAAAGTGATCTAGGCCATTTAACCTAAACTAAACAGACAGCATAACAAGTAATGTTTTCTGGAAACCAAACCCATGACCTTGGCGTTGCTAGCATCCTGCTCTACACAGTCTGCTCATTATAGCTTTGTTGTAATAGTCACTCACAGTGACTGACTGCTGCTGCGAGGGGAAGAAAAAGCAAAGCAATCCCATAAATGCACTGCAACATGCTTAGTAGAGAAAAAAAATCTGGATGGTAGACAAAGTAAGAAATGTTAATTATTAATATTAATCAATGTCGAATAGTATTACTAAAATACTTCAATCTAATTCAAAACTGAATATTATGACACTGAAGATTGGAGTAATGGCTGCTGAAAATTCGGCTTTTCCATCACAGGAATAAATTGCATGTTAAAAATATATTAAAATAAAGAACAGCTATTTTAAATTGTAATAACACTTCACAATATTACCCTTTTTACTACATTTTGTGATTAAATGAATGCAACCTTCTTTCAAAATATTAAATAATCTTACCAACCACAAACTGTTACACTGCAGTCTACATAACAGACATACAGTTATTAGGTTCCATTTTAGTTAGGATGTTGTCTATGTTGGCAGCAGACAGCAAGGCAGCTCAATAAGTTTTGGAACAAAACCCAAAAAGTAAGTGTAATACAGGAGACCTTGAAACCTAAAGAAAACTAGAGTGATAAGCCACGAAGGTTGCTGCAGCTACTCCATGATACAGTCTGTCGAGCAAAACGGTAAATATATAAATTAAATTTATAAATTAACATAAAATTTCTCAAAAAGAGATTTATTGAAAAGAAGGGTTGATGATGTGTTGCCTTATTTTGATATGACTTCCATACAGTTGACACACAAGTGTTGATAGGTCAACATCAAACACCTGCATTACAGTCTACAAATATATACATATGGTGTGTATATATTTTGACATGATGAACAACAAGAAGGGACTTCAGTTTTGTGTATTAGCCCATTTACAGTTTTTCCGTATTATATCTGATGTGTGTGCATTAAAGACAGTCTGCATCTATATTATGCTTGATTCTGCCATGGTAGGCATTTTGTCCAATCTGTAGCATTGAGCATCCAGTGCAGCAGAAATGTGTCCGGAACATTTCTAAGTTGGAAATCTAGGACCCTCAGGTCCAGAAAGGAAGCAAAGGGTCAAAAACCGTGGAGGTCTAATGGCTTTGGAAAAGAAGGAGAGACAGACATAGGGAGAGAGGGAGCAGTACATACATTGCCTCCTTGGGGCGAATGCTTCAGATTATCCTTGGATCCGCACTTTGACTGTACGTGACTGAGGTCCAGCGTCTTGTTTAAAATTTGAATCTAGAAAAATACAAAGATATGTGGCTCTTTTAATGAAGATGGAAACACTCACACATTCATGCACATGCACACACAGACAGCTGCTAGCTGCATGGGTGAGACAGATCAGTATTAGGCGGTTAGAAGACAACCTTTAACCTGAGCCACGTGTCGATGTGCTCACAGCACCTACAGCCAAAAATCAACCAGTCGATAAAAGTGAAGCACTGATGAAGCAACAGAGTTGAGCAGAGGTCAACTTTATGCAAATGTTAAGCAACAAAATGCGGCGACTACCAATCCGCAGTAGAGAGAAATGTCTGCCTACCAGCAACCAACAGTGCAGAGGTGTTGTGATTTAATCACTGTCAGCATGAACACCCCTTAAGGGTTAAACTGCCGCTGTACTTATTGTTGACACTCTTTCCAGCAGTCAGACCCCCATATGCCGCATCAACACAAATAAGAAAAGCTTTCACTTATTTTATGCTAATTAATCCTGAAAGTTTTTCCATTTAGTGGAAGCATCACACTGAAGGGCTGAATAGATGTACACAGAGATAATTCCAGATAAACATTACAAATTTAATTAACTGTAACATTTGACATCCTGGTCAAATTTCCCCATTGGCCTCCAACCATCATGGCCTCCTAATCATCCCATTACACTGCTTGGCTTCATCACTCTGTCTCCTCTCCACCAATAAGCTGGTGTGTGGTGGGCGTTGTGGCGCAATATGGCTGCCGTCGCATCATCCAGGTGAATGCTGCACATTGGTGGTGGTTGAGGAGATTCCCCCCTTCATGTAAAAAGCACTTTGAGTACCCAGAAAGGCGCTATACAAATGTATTATTATTATGTAAAACTCCCCCTCGTCCTAACGCCTGCAAATGTCAGCTTGACTTCTTGTTGGGGTCCTGATTAGCTACATTTTCAAGAATCCCCAAGAGATCGAACTATTAAATATGGATTTTGTGTCACTCTGCAAGTCTCACTAATTGGTGACAAATAAGTATAATAACTTTTTTCATTTACATTTTAACATAGTGTATGTTAATCAAGATCAGTCAAAAAAAACTAACTAATAAATAATAAAAATAAAAGATAAAAATAGATACCTTTAAAATACAGTATCTCACAAAAGTGAGTACACCCCTCACATTTCAGCAAAAATTTTAGTATAATTTCTCAAGGGACAATACTGCACAAATGAAACTTGGATATATTTTAGAGTAGTCAATGTGAAGCTTGTATAGAAGTACAAATTTACTGTCTTCTAAATATAACGGTTACGGGGCTGACGAGACGTGAGACATGCGGATCCATATGCAAAGCTTTATTATAAAACATGGTCAGAAAACAGGCAGGGTCAGACAGTGGCAAACAGGTATGGCAGGGGCAAGACAGAGCAATCCGTAGAGCAAACGTGGGTCGACGATCGGCAGACAATATCCAACAAGGGCGAGGCAGAGAGATAATCCAGGAGACCGAGCAAAAATCCAACGAGAGGTAAACAGTGTCCAAACGGCAAGGCGAAGGGTAAATCCAGGAAACACGGCAAGATAAACTAGGCAAGGCAAGACTATGAAAACTAAGAATGCTTGGTAAAGTAAGCAATACTTGGCGATGAGCCAGAGGAAGTCCCAAGCTTAAATAGTGTGTGTGTGTGTGTGATTGTGATTGTGAGATGGTACTCAGGTGTGGGCGTGATCAGTGTGAACAGCTGTGAGTGATTAGTGAGTGCAATGGATGGTGGGAAATGGAGTCCAATGTGCTGTGTAGTGTGAAAGTCCATGTGGTGAGCGGGTGACCTCTGGTGGTGAGTAAACGGAAGTGCATGGCCAGGATACGTAACAATAACTCAACATTTAACCATTATTGTCCAAATAACTGGCAACAAAATGAGTGCATCCTAAGTGAACATGTCAAAACTGTGTCCAAAGTGTCAATATTTCGTAGGGGCACCATTGTTATCTAGCACTACCTTAATCCCCCTGGGCATGGAATTCACCAGAGCTGCACAGGTTGTTATTGGCATCCTCTTCCACGCCTCCATAATGACATAATGGAGCTGCTGGATGTTAGACACCTGGTGCTTCTCCACCTTTCACTTGAGGATGCCCCACATGTGCTCAATAGGGTTCAGGTCTGGAGACATATTTTGGCCACTCCATCACCTTCACCTTCAGCAGCAAGGCAGTTGTCATCTTGGCGGTGTGTTTGGGGTGGTGGTTATGCTGGAAAACGGTTTCTGAAGGGAGGGCATCATCTTCTGCTTCAGAATGTCTCAGTACATGTTTGAATCCATGTTTCCCTCAATGAACTGCAGCTCCCCAGTACCAGCAATAGTCATGCAGCCCCAGACCACCATGATACCACCACCATGCTTGACTGTAGGCAAGGCACAATTTTCTTGGTACTCCTCACCAGGGCGTCGCCACACATGCTGCACACCATCTGAGCCAAACAAGTTTTAGATTCATCAGACCACAGGACATGGTTCCGGTAATTCATGCTCTTGGCCAGGTTGTCTTCAGGAAAGTGTTTGCAGGTTTTTTGTGAGCCAGCTTCAGAAGAGGCTTCCTTGTGGGACGACGGCCATGCAAACCGACTTGTTGCAGAGTGTGGCGTATGGTCTGAGCACTGACAAGCTGACCTTCCACTTCTGCAACCTCTAAAGCAATGCTGGCAGCACTCATGTGTCTGTTTTTGAAGCCAGCTTCTGCATCTGATGCACAGCACAAAGACTCAACATCTTTGATCGACCCTTGCAAGGCCTGTTCCGAGTGAAACCCGTCTTGGAAAACCTCTGTATGACCCTGGCCACTGTACTGTAACTCAGTTCCAGGCTGTTACCGAACTTCTTATAGCCTAGGCCATCTTTGTGGAGAGCAACAATTCTAATTCTCAAATCCTCTGAGAGTTCTTTGCCATGAGGTGCCATGTTGAACATCCCTTGATCAGTATGAGAGAATTGTACTCAAAGAACCAACTTTTAACTGCTCTAAAACAAGATACACAAATTTGTATGGTCCTGTCAAGCAGACAAAAACATGAACATGATGAATAGGTCATGTGGCTGTGAATGGTTAAACGATGTATAGCGGTTATCACTTAGGGTGTACTCAGTTTTGTTGCCAGCGTTTTTGACAATAATGGCTGTATGTTGAGTTATTTTCAGAGGACAGTAAATCTTTACTGCTATACAAGTTGCACATTGACTACTCTAAAATATATCCAAGATTCATTTCTATAGTATTGTCCCTTGAAAAGATATACTAAATTGATTGCCAAAATGTGAGGGCTATACTCACTTTTGTGAGATACTGTATATACACACATTTATACAACAATATATCATAATAAATATAACATAATGTGTAAATTACTGCCCAAATCAAATTAAATTAAAGCTAATATTAAAAACAGTTTATAGATGTATAATCTTTATAATATAATATTTTTATAAATAATTATTTATAATACATAATTACATATGTTACATAATTAAGTATAATGCATAATTAAGTTATATAATATAACATTATATAAAAAAATATTTAAATTCATGACCACTAAAATAAAATAAAATAATAATTAAAAATTATTTTTATGAATCAGTCTGTTTAAAGTATAGTCTATAAGGCTAACTGTACTGCAGTCCATCAAACACCTGAGTCAAACAATAACATCTGACTGCTGTAGTCAATGTACAGTGACAGTTTCACACATCCTCTGATGCACGATCCATTTAGCTGTTACTGCAGTGGAACAGAATTGGTCGACAATGCTCTCACTAGCAAGCTGTTGTAGTAGCATGCTTTTAAATGGCCTCAGCTGTTTTCAAAGACAGTGTTAATTCATTAGGGAATAGGGATTTGGACCCGGGCTGATCCAGAAAGCAGGTCAAAGAGAACAGCTGTAGTCAGTGTTACTGAAATCCCTTGAACACACACTCTTACACACATCTCAGTCTACCGAGAGACTGCAAACCTGAATGAGGTGCACATAGACGCAGAAAGGCTGATGGAGAACAAAGCACAGATGATGACCCTTCAGGGAGAGAGACAGCTAGACTGGAACCAGAGCGAGCGTCTGTGTTTGGTCTCCAGAGATGCATGAGTCATGAAAGCTCTCAACTTTACATACACTCTTCAAGCTATGACATAGTCAGATGTGGTAGGTTCTTCAAGTACAATGAAACATACACAAACACACATACACACACACACACACACACACACACAGAGATGATGTTAAATGTGTCATATAATGAGGAATCCATGAACGTGAAGACATAAAGCTACATTCAGAACTCAAAACTTCCACCAAAGTGAAAAAATGGCTTTAGTTTTTTGGGTTGGAAAGTTGGAAGTGAAATATAGTCATGAAAACCTTTATCTTTATCAATAACTTTATCAATTCAAGTGGGCTTCATGGACTTCATATGGTAAGATCTCAAAGGGAATGTTACTCTGCAGGACTAATTGGTGACGAAATAGTTTAGAAATAGTAACTTTCTTTCACTTTACATTTTAAAATAATACAGCGTGTAAATGTATGACCAGTAAGATAATAATAAAATAAAAAAATAAAATAAATTTTAAATTATATTTTAACCACAATGCTCATCAAGTCTCAAACAGACTCTTTTTTACTTAATTTTTCTGGTTTTAAACTGAATTCTGATAAATAGGAGTCTTATATATTAAATTTAAGAAAAGACGATAATGATCTCAACAGGAAAGTCAAAATGGTATATGCTTTATGAAATAAGTATCATCATTAATTACATTAAAAATAAAATATAAAATGATACATTAAATGATAAAGTACACACTATTATTAATTTTATCTGTAAAGTATATCTGTAAAGTAAAAAGATTTCCGATTTGTTTGAAAGAGAACATATGCAAATAGCCACTTAACACAGCTCTAGAGTTGATGCAGCTTTTAGATATTTTAGAATATTAATCTAATGAAAGGTTCTGACATTATTAAACATGCACATGCTTTTTGAGTTTTCAGACTGTCCCTGTCCGCTTCAGTGGCCCTCAGTAGACAAATTATGTCATTAAGACACAGACAGGCACAGCACTTTTACCCAGTCTCACCCTTGGGCAAACACAGACTGGCAGTGGCCACCACATGCCCGTTCACTCAACCCTGAGAGATTGTGGCTCATGTCACTGTCTCTTAGACCTGTTCCATGAGTGACTATGCTGGGGAGACACCCGCTGTCATCCAGGGGTGAGGGAGCATTTGGGCCCAGACAGATTCAGGCCATGGCAGAGGTTATACAACCCGCCGCTCCTCAGGGTGTCCTGAGTGCCCTGTAATGAACTCCAATGCCATTTTCACTAGATCATTTATCACAGTCTACAGGACTCACTGACAAACTAGTAACAAACTTAAAAAGTGATGATGATTTTCATTGCTTACATTGCTTACAATGGTTGCTTTTAATTGCTTTTAGTCATTGCTTACAATGGGTCACAATCTACATTTTTGTAGATATTTTGTTTGTTTGTTTTTTGACAAAGAAGTCTAAAATATCAAATAGATAAATGTATGTAGTTTTAACCTTTGCAATTAATTTTGAATAAAATTAACTTTTTTGCTATTGTACTTTTAAAATCAAGGTTGTTTTAGGTTAATATCACGGTTAATTATATTTAAAAAAAAATTAATTATGAGTGTTCTGATAGGAAAAATTTTATTAACATTACTAACATTATCTATTCACTCTCTGACCTTTAGAATTAATTAGTAAAATTTACTTTTTACTAATGTACTTTTAAATTCAACATGAAATCAAAGTCTTATACACTGTATTAAGAAAACATCACTGTTAAATATATTTAAAAATATATATTTTAATGAAAAAAGTCCACTAACATTATGAATGGACTTAAATAAGATAAAAATAATACACCCTCAACAGAAATGTTACCAAATAAATTCTTTAAAAAACATTTAAAACATTTTGAAAACATATAAATTATAATAATATGTAAAGATTTCCCCAATACAATGATTTCAATGAAAATATCCAGTCCTGACCAACATTTTTCCTTGAAATCTTACACACAGTCTCTAACTGCACAAACAAACAAATTACTCCAATGTCTCTTAATGTCCTTCCTCATAGTTTCTCAACTCAGTAACCTCACAATCTCCCACTCCTCTGGCTGATGAAATCCTTTTCTCTGCACTGCTGCGCTCTGCCACAAGCGAGACATAAACATGTCACTCTAACACGCAGCCTCCACCCTGGTCATTACTCAAGGCTTGCATGAAATGCCCTAAAACACAAGGGGTGTTTACATCACGAGCCTGTCACCATCGTTCCAGCTGAACTCTGTTCAACCTAGAAAACAAACCACCCTGGTGCATATCTGTATGTGCATTTATGTGTGTATAATTTTGTAATTTTGTATTTAAGTTTCCACAATCCCAGAATGCAATCCAGTTGTTCTACAACCTACTATACAATCCAAGAATTCCAAAACATAGTTCTGTAATAGGCCATTCTATAAAGCATTTCCCTAAGGGAAGCAAAATACTAAACACTCTCACATTTGATAATATTAAAATGTATATAGGCCTATTTAAATTTAAACTGATATTTGAACTACCGTTCAAAAGTTTGGGGTCAATCTTTTTGAAAAATCTATTTTTCTTACCAAGGCTGCATTTATTTGATAAAAAAATACCACATATATATATACACATATATATATATATATATATATATATATATACACACACACACACACACACACACACACACACACACACACACACACACACACACACACACACATACATATACATAAATGCATCCTTGATAAAAGTATTAATTTCAAAATTAATAAAAAAAAAAATCTTATTGACCCAAACTTTTGAATGTTAGTGTATATATTAATGAAAAAAACATTAACAATGTAAAATAAAATGAAAAACATTGTGATAAATGATACATTTACTATATATCATGACTGTATAACTTTAATGTACATTCTAATTAATAGTCAATTTAACAATTAATAACTTAAAAAATATGTGTTTAAAAAATATGTAATTAATTGTTAAAAATAGTTAAAAAATATGTAATTTTACTTGCCATATAATGTTTTTTATCATTATTTACTGACAGCACTAATATTCATTTGTAAAAAATAAATGGCTATGGTCTGATGACAGGTAACATGAGTGATAACGTAATGTCATAATTTTGATTTAAAAAAATAAAGAGAAAATCAAATAAAATATTTTATGTAAAGAATGTTCAATCAAATGTCCTATTTTAGATATTCAAATTAATATATAATAGGAGGAAAAGTTTTGGAGCAAGTTTTGTTCCTTGTCATGAGAATAAATGCCATGTCATAAGAATACATTACCTTCTAGTCAGGCATGGAACAAGTCAATCTAAGACGAGTGAACTGGCCCAACAGCTATTATGTGCAGCCATTAGTATGCACACAGTGAACTGATGCATGTGGACACAAGGCAATAGTGATGAGTGCGAGACACTATAAGCACACTAGAAAGGACAGTGTGCCCACAGGGGACAGAATTGACCCTGAAGCAGCAGAACAACAGCAAGAAAGACAGATCGGGAAGGGAAAAGAGAGTGAATAGTTGGCTATTAGCATCAGCTGAGGTGAAATCAGGATGAATTGTGAGCATTTGGACTTGCCTGGCCCCCTTTGGGCTGGTACTTGATGTTGTCAATAGAACCGATCTTAGATTTGACGTTCTTGAGGTCAGGCAGTGGCTGATTAATGACGCGCAGCTGTTTGGGTGTAGTCGCCGGGGATTTTGGAGGTGTTCGGATGATGGCCACTTTCTTTTCCTGGGACAGCAGGCTGAGAGATTTGGGGGTGCCTGGAGTGTGGGGGGTGCCCGGAGTACGGCAGGAGTAGCTGGGAGGGGTTCCAGGGGTGATGGCTGTGGACCCAGGTGTGCGGGGTGTGGAGGTGCCACTGCGGGCTGAACGGGACCGAGCCGTCTCTACGCCTTCAGTGGAAACACAAATGATCAGTTTAAAAGCTAGGAATTAGTAAGAGCAACATCAGCAAACAAATGTGAAGATGACTTAAAATACATAAAACATAAAATATGCAGTGGAGTCCAATAGTGACAATGCTCCTGTTTTGCTTTTTTTCAAATTTCATACTTTTTATTTCTTTCAAGTTTTATTACAAGCATTACAATTTAAGACAAAACAACTGCAACACTGCATTAGAAACTGAGACTTGTTTTCAAACAGTTTTTTTTTCAATATACATTGATATACAGTATGATTTGTTTTTGTTTTTTAAAGATATTATTTCTTTTATTCAGCAAGGATCCATGAAATTGATCGAAATTGACAGTAAAGACATTTATAAAGTTACCAAACAAAACAAAATCTCCTTAACTTTCATTAATGAACCCTGGAAAAAGCATCAACGTTCCCACAAAAATATTAAGCTGCATAACTGTTTTCATTATTAATAATAAGAAATGTTTTTGAGCGCCAAATCAGCATTTTAGAATGATTTCTCAAGGATCATGTGATATTTTAAAATAAATTCAAATAGAAAATAGTTACTTTAAATGGTAATAATATTTCCCAATATTACTGTTTTTATTGTAATTTTTATCAAATACATGTGGACCAGCTGAGCATAAGAGGCTACTTTTAAAAACCCAGAGACTACACATTTTTAAATAAATATTATATTTAATATTAAATATAAACTCTTTTTTCACTTACTTTGTATAATAAAACAAGTATAATATTGCTTATTGCTTTTCAAGCAAGTGTGTATTGTTTTAAAGATTTTTAGATTTTTTTACTGGAAAACAAGTGAAAGAAGACTAGTTAGAAGCTCATTAAGAATTCATTTTTTGCCGTTTTTTCAGACTTTTGGTCCCCACTGTAGATGATGATGTATACCAACATTTTTGATGGACTTGAATGGCACAAACACATAGTGTAGAACAGTGTTTATACTCACATACATAATGGAAAAGGCAAGGTGTAGACAAAAAGTGTGGGGGGGGGGGGGGTCCTTATGTATAACAGTGCCTATGAAAATTATTCACCCTTTTTGAATTAATTACATGAATGGAACATTGTGGATTCAATGCTGTATCTAAATGTGCACTGGAGATGAATAACTTTTAATGGCACTGTATTTTTATGGTGACTGTATCCCTGCACAGGACAGCAGGTATGAAAGACTGAAAACAAACGGGGTGAAACATTAGGGACTGATACTCTATACCTGTCATACTATGAGACCTGCCTGTCCTGTGCTCTGCTTTGACTTCAGTACGGAACGCTACAGGAGCAGGGGAAGAGAGTGGGTGAGTATATAGTGAGTATTAGTTAAAGAAAGTCCGTAGATACGGAAGCAGAGATTTTAGAGTGTCCTAAAATAGATCTGAATATGTCCAAAAACCTTTAAAGAAACACTTCAGATTCTTCAGGCACAATAAATATCAATAAAAAAACAGAGAGATTTTACAGGTGCATGAGAATGCCTCTTACATGTGGGTCTGCGTGGTGCTGTGGACCCAGAGCTGGTAATGGAAGTGGAGCTCTCCTCATGATCAGCCATGTGTGGGCGGCGAGTTAGTATGGATGCTGGCCGTGGAAGGGACGACCTTTTCTCTGGGCTCCGAGAACCACCATCCTGAGGACAAAGTCAATAATCCTGTTAGAATCATGGTGAACTTAATGGAATAGTTCACCCCCAAATTAAAATTTACTCCCCCCATTTCATTATTTGAAATTTAGCATTATTTCTTCCCATTAACATAATAATCTTATGGAAAATACCTCTTTATAATTCATAACAATTCTTTTTTTCCTTTTGTATTCCACAGAAGAAAGTCATGCAGATTTGCAAAACATCGTTAATTTTCACTATTAGGTTAACAAATTTTAGGATGGCTTGCTCTTTAGAAAGTTATAGATTAGTTTGTAATGTGCAGAAGCAAATAGTCTTTTGAAACATCTCGCTCCCTGCTTACCTTTACAGCATATGAATTTAGTAATACTTGTGGGCCCGCTGAGGAAGGGCGGGTCTCATAAAGATCTGCCTCCACCAGTGGGCTCCTTTTATTGGAGGAGCTGGCCGAGTTTGGCCGGGTTGGCAGCAAAGCCTCTGCCCGAATTTTAGAAGTGGGGATCTTTGTTAGTGTTGTGGGATTGGAGGTCTATGATGAGAGGAACACGGACAGATGAGCCATTCATGCACAGTGAAAATGAAACCAAAAACATGAGCAGAAAATGATATGAAATCAGCATGACAGCATGTTTATTAACCAAACAAAATGAGCAACATCTGACCACACATTTGGGGATACAAGGGCATTTACCAGAATGCATAACCACTCAGGAATTAAAAATAAACAAGCAAAAAAATAAGAAAATGTCTAGTTTCTCTAAATGTAGTATTAGTACATGTACCATTAAACTGCTTGAGGGGGCACTATGTCTCACTTTGAGGTTAAAGGAATTGAGGCAAAACGGTCGTGCAAACGTGTAAAACAAACACAAAACAGATATGAGATGGGATGAGCAGGCAATACAAAACCAGGGTGGAAACCAGGGAGACATCTGAGGTGCAAAGAGGCTGTATATTGAATTGATTTCAATTCATCACCGGCACCACAAACAATATGGCATAACAAATGACAAAATGAAAAAGAGGACCTTTGTATGTTTGAGTGTAGTTGTTGAACATCTGTGTGAAATGTTCTGAAGTTGATTTTAAAAAATTACACCAAAATAGCCAAGCCACAGTTTGTGTCTTTCATTATTAATAATTGCTGTTATTTCTGAGTCCTTGAGCCGATCTCTAGTATAGACTGGACTATCTGTTGACAACCTATTTTAATTGGGATCATAAAATTTGTATATTATTGAAGTCTAATGTGATGCTTACAGATGCTCTGTCTCTGGAGCGCCTGGCCACACTGAAGGGCAGTCGACCATCTGCAGACACTGCAAAGAGAAAGAGAAAAAGAGAGGCTGAGGATGATAAAGAGGAGAACTACATACTGTAACCATGATCACGACCATTGAGTTATATGCTCTCCAATGAAAATAAAACAAACTGAACATCACACACAAACAAATACACAGCAAATGCAATCTTGTATACAAAAGCAGCCACATGTGCTTGACATATAGTCTGATTTTTTCTTTAAAAAAGCTTTTTTTATACCTGTTTTACACTTTTGTAAATTGTGTGTGCAATGTGACAGGTATGACCTGACGAACAGTCCTGGCTCAAACAGGAGTTATATTGAGTTAATGTTGCTAAGTGAACTGATCAGATGTTCCAACTAACAAAGCAAATGTTCTGAAAGTGCCACAGAACCACAGTGTTTAACTTTTCAAGCAAATCAACATACAAATGTCTTACTTGACTAGTTGTCCCTGAATATTAAACTGGGATTTTTGATTCACTTATGTTTTTAAAACTTAACCACCATGCGGTTATTTTTATTTTTTTTAAATGCTCAAGCCAAGGTACTTCTAATTGGGCTATTTAGGATAAAAAAAATGAAACTGACCATTACCCACAGCTAAATATTTTGTAGCTACTGGAAAGCTCTGCTCTGAAACTACTTGGCACAGAATAACAGAAAATTTGAAAATTAACTGTATTACATAAAAGGCTGTTCAGTAAAGTCTAATTGGGGCATTGTAGCAATGTATCAGATGTCCAACATAAATTCAAGCACAGTTCCCAGAAATCTAACAGTGTTACTTCATTAAGGCACAGTGAGTTCCTTTCCTCTTAACTGAGCGCCCACAACTCACTCAAACCACCAGTTGCCTGGCAACCAGTGAAATTGGTTCCTGAATGTTATATACAACCGAATAGAAATGTTACAAAAGGAGAGGAAATAGTGATTACTCCATGCTGCACCTCATAAATTGTCTAACACATTTAAGTCAAAAGGACATCCTTTAAAATTAACCCACAGACAAACACACACGCACAAAGTGATGCACCACATTTTCACAATATTCAATAAGCAGTGTCGCTTTGAAAAGAAAACTGTGTGAATAAGCACAGAAACTGAGAGAACACATGCAGACAACAAAAAGTAAGGTCAAGCTATAAGAAAATGAAAACATAAGTAAAACAATTGAATAAAACACCAGTGAGCCTCATTACAAACACTGCATGAACACACAACTTGCGTAACTTATACAATTTGCTATGTAAAATACATAAAAAGAAAAATAAATCAAATAGACAGGCATCACTCTTAAACAGCATGCCAATGCCCATGTTTGCCAGCCACATTGCAAACAGCTTGTGACAGAGATCACCTGTGGGTTTCCGCTTAACACACGCGTGATGTTGGGTAGGTCTAGGGTGCCTTACGGTTGCCTTTAAAACACTCTTCCGGGAAGGAGAGCACGTCTGAATATCAGATTTTTTTATAAGCTCAGCCTTCTTAATCACAGCTACAAGAGGGAGACACAGAATCAAGGACAGGCACAACAGCAGTACAACTCAGGATGATAGGAGATACAGTCACTCCCCTTATCAAAGATCAAATAATGTTTCACTAAAACACTCATTTAACAAAGATGTAATGAAAAAAAGCAAATGTGATGAAATTTAATTGAAATTCAGAATAATGTAACTACTGTAAAATCACATATACTTCATAGGTTTAGTTAAATTGAACACATAAAATTAAATTAATGCTACATTTTTGATTTTGTACATGACATCTAACCAAAGTGGAAAAAAAAATTAAACATTCAATTTGTTGAAAATGTCATAATGAAAACAAAATACAGAATATACAAACAAAACAAAACACAATGTCACTTCCAGCAACAAAAACCTTTTTTCTTCATCTCATCCTTCTGGGTGGGTACTGGCTCTTTGCGAACAGGTTTGCGGTCAGGGGTGGTGATTCGTCCTTTGGTCCTGCCACCTTTAGCCCTCTGTTTCGCTGGTTTCTCCGTAGGTGGTTTCTTGACAGGGCTCATCACTCTGGGTAGAGGCTCAATTTTCTCTGTGGCCATGCTCTTATCATCATCTACAGAGTACATGAGGTGAAACAGGCAAGCTACTCTTATACCAGGCTGTAAACATGCATTTACTTGAAATCTAACATGGCCCTCACAGAAACTTAAAATTCTGTACTGCTGTATACTGGCAAGCCAACTACTATACAACTGTTACCTAAAAAGATAGGAAACAAGTTAACTTCAAGACAATTCTGAAAGGTTTCGTCATTTGCTGAGCAAATTTCATGCAAAACAGATATTAAAATCACACCTTGAGTATCCACCCAGGAGCTGTCTAAGATGGAGTCATCAATGGTAGTTTCATCTTTGTAGTCATCGTAGCTTTGGGTTGGGGCCTCACTCTCTGGTACTTCTATCACTTTAGCTGCACATACAGGAGGCTCATCAGGCTCTGGGACATCTACAGCTTCCTCCAAACTAGGAACCTCCATCTCTACTTCCTGTGCCATTTCCACAGACTCCTCCTCCTCTTCCTCCTCTTGGAGGAGCTGTGGATGTTCTTCCTCAGGGGGAGCTGAGAAGCGGACACTGTGAACAGAGACTTCGCTCTCATCAATGGTCTGCACTACCGTAATAAAGTCATCTTCTACTGTCACTACTGACTCAATGGCAGCTCTAGGCTCAACAGTGTCTTCTGCAGCTATGGCCCCTTCCAAGACTTCCTTGTCTTCCACTTCTTCTTTCTCAACTACTTTTTCCTCCTTTTTTTCGACCACAACCTTATCTGGTTCAGTTGTATCTACCACCGACTTCTCTTCCATATTAGGAGCTGGTTTTGGTTCTGGCATGACCTCATCGGGCTCCTCGGCAAGCTCCACCTCTTCCTCTACTTCTTGAGTCACTGTGGTGTCAAGAGGAGCCTCGTCTGTCTTAGAAGGAGCTGGCTGAGGTTTCTCCTCAGCAACTTTCTCTTTGAGCGGCTGCACTGAGTCTTTCTGCTTTACCTCCTGCTCAGAAGGTCTCTCCTCTCTAAAATATTTCTCAAAAGACCCAACAGGAGATAATCTATTAGGATCTGCTTTAAGAGCTTCTTTCTCACCTGGTGATATAGGTTTTCCAGTATCACTAACATGCATTTTCTCCTCATCAGTAGCACTTTCTACAGAAGATGCTGGGGATGGTCTAATGGGCCGAGCAATTCTGTCCTTTGCAGCTCCAGTGAGCTGGTACACATCCTCTGCATCTACCTCTTCATAAGCTTCCTGATGCACAAGGTCTGGTTTATTCTTCACCTTCTCCCTGAGTTCCTGGAGCTCCCGTTCCTCCTCTACACTCAAAGGTCGGTCCTCCATCTCCAATTTACGAATTTGCCTCTCATAGTCAGCTATTTCAGCTTCGGTTTCAGCTGCAAGTTTGGAACCTGCATCAGGATCAGGCTTTGCTTCCTCAAGAGTAACCATCACCTTCGGCGTGATAAAGGTTTCAGCTTGTTTTTCTAACTGTCCTTTCTCATTATCAGATAAAGTTGGACTCTTAGTTTCTTCCAAATGTTCAGTCTTCAAAAGATCAGACACCTCTTGCTTAGTCTCTACAGGAGGTTTTTCAGAAGGTGTACTTTCAATTTCAAAGGAATCTTCATTCTTCGGCTTTTCTTCATCTGGTTTTGCCTGTGGTGTAACAACCTCTGTTGGTTTCAGATCTTCAGTCGATGGACATTCCTTTTGTCCAAATGCAACAAGACCAGTTTCCTTCTCCTCTGATATCACAGTGTTGAAGATTTGAGGAGATGCGTCCATTGGACTGTGCACATCCGCAGGTGACGGCATGGGACCAGAGTATTCACTAAAGACGCAATATCCTTGCTCCTCCAACTGCATTTCTCTCTTTGTAGCCACCTGGGCCTGGTCACCTTTGAACAAATGTGCTAAAGAATCACTTACTAGACAAGACATGTCCATTGGGACGGACTTCCTTCTCATAATCTCTGGGTCTGTGTTGTCAGATGTCAACCTTGATCGAGTACCTGCCAAGTCCAGCATTTCAGGCAAGTCTGGGGCCATGAAGGTGCTGTTCTTATAACAGCTCTTAGCTTGGACAGGGGATTCTGGAGACTCTGACTGTGGACTTGTCTTTACATCAGTGACTGTTGCCTGGGGAGGTGAAGATAATGGAGTTGTAGCAGAGGCAGATGTCTCCAGGATCAGTGGTGGAAACTGAGGGAGCTTCTCTACTGAGGGAGTGGTGACAGGAAGGTAATCGGCAGATTCGTCAAGGCTCCCACTAGTATGAGACACGATGTCAGTGGCTAACGGAGAGAAGTTTCTTGGACGTCCTTGGGCATCACCATGATCCATTGCCCCAATGGCGATATTTAAAGAGTAACTTCGTTGCTCTAGTGCCAGTTTTCCAGGAGACAGCCTGCAGTCATCTCTTCTGTCTACAGGTAAAGCGGTGTGTAGTGTGTCTGCGCTACTTTTTGGAAGATCTGGTTGGACTTCCAAAGAGTGTGTTTGGGCCAAGGTGCTGTAACTGATTTCAGGAAGTGGTAGGTCACCAACAGAGTCCTTCTGTTCTTCTGCTTTAGTACTCAGCTCATAATACCCTTCTCCTTGAGACCCGGAGGCATCTGTCTTAATTGTAGTGGTCTCAAAATAAGCAGACATCCCAGATTTGTCCTTCATGTCCCCCTCTGTTGTTATTTCCATTTGTTTGTCTTCAATTTGCCCTGGTTTGACCTCATGGATATTGCTGGAGTCACACGTTTCGGTTGAAGGCTGTTTCACAGCACCACTTTGAACATCAGGCTTTTCAGTTGGAGCCTCGCAAGGTTCTTTGGCATGACCCTGGTCACTTGGTGGCACTTCAAAATCCTCCATAGGGCATGTTCGAGCAAAAGGGCTTTCTGGCATATCTGAGTCTCTGGCAAGGCTCTGGTAAGATGGGAGTTCATCATCTAGATGCATTGCAGATTCAGTGAAGTCCATGCCAATGGGATCTGTCCTCTCACTGTCTGGTCGCTCTGCTTCCATCTTCACAGCTGAAAGCAAATCTCAAGTAGTCTGCATTGTATAGTATTATTAATAATTCAAAGTACAATATGTTTGCCAGGCCAACCACCACACAGTCAGGCAAAGCTCTTGGTCAAATGAACTTCCACTTTCAAATAGCACCAGCCGATGAGACACACATACCAATTCAGTGATGGAGTAATGGCATGGATATGGCAGGACCAGCATGCAGACCTAGAACATTTAATGTTGCGTGGATGAGGTCCAGAAAATGAGGATGAAATATCCAAGGAAGTGGTCCGAACACGATATTGACGTCATTACACCAGCGGCAAGATGGAATAGCTGATCTAAAAACTTCTGCCAAATACATATTCAGAGATTATGGAAAATACATAGTGATTTTCATGTTCATATAACCAAATATTACACATACACATGTGGCTATAATAGCTTTAAACTGCCACTGAAATAATACAGTGTTTTTAATTATTCAAAATTGTTCTGCATTTTGCATAATAAAAGGAATTTAAAAAACACACTTATGTAAACCATGTGAAATGACAATGCTTTGAAAAAAAAAAATGAAAATGAAACACAATTTAAATGAAATCAACAAGCTTAGCTTTTCAAAAGCCTTTGAAAATGAAGCATAACGCAATATCACAATATCACAAAAACAGTGGATTCTCATAGAATCCCACATGTAAAAATGCAGGTGTTTTGTTGGAGCATGCAACAAAAATCACCCACAAACTGGCAATGTAGCTGGCAAATAAAAATTATCTGAGCAATGGATAACAATAAATGGAAGCGGTCGACCTGGCAGCAGTAGCATCAATAGAGAAACAAGCAGTAAAGTTCAGAAAAAGCTTAATCAGATAGATAGCAGATGGCAGCTGCTCTGGGAAAAGCTTTAAGTAGAAAGACATTGACAGACAGACACACAGCTCTGGCCACAGAAGCTGGTCACCATCAAGCCTGTGTTGCCTTGCAGCAACAGCAGATAGAGGAGATATTTGAGCCATCCACCCACATTCCCTCAGAAAGCTTTCACGATGCTTTCGCTTTGCTTTTTTTGTGATGGGAGAGAGAAACATGCAGGTTGTGAGAAGGATGGACACACCTTCTGCAGGGCTTTCTTGCCCCCCTGCCTCCTCAGGTCTACCATTAGGGGCCTCGTCGGCAGCAGTAGCTGCCTGTGTGTGAACCTCAGCCTGCAGGCCGGGCAGAGCCTGGGCCTCGCCTATGACCTCTGCCCACTCTAGGAGCTCAGATGGGGGTTCCTGCTCAGGCTCCTCCCCACTCCACTGCTCCTCCTCCTCCTCTTCCTCTAGAGCTGCTGCTGTTGCTGCGGCTTCTGAAGTCTCCTCCTCTTCCTCCTCCGCAGCTGAGAGACTCTCTATGGTCTCCTCTTCTTCATAGAGAGGGAGACAAGTGGAAACATCAAGACTATAGACAACACAGACTTGGGTTATTTGGGAATAAAAAAGGTGGGACACTTTCAGCTCTATCAGTTATGAGGATATATCCAATGCTGTTTATGTAAAATGTATATGTGGAGTTTTCTCTGACCTTGAGTATATGAAGTAGTGGTAGATAGATTTTCTCACAATTTTTAGTAATGTATTTGGCTAAAAAAAACAATCAGTTTTAATCACTTCGCTTGTCTGTTTTGCTCTGTGACATGCATCAGTTGATTTCACTTTGAATTTGTTTGGAATCATTTTCATTAGAAGAGCAAAAAGAAACAAAATACTGACCATATTGTGGCTAAAATTAAACTTGTTTTCAGAACTGCTACCTACATCCAATAAAATCATGCTGATATTCAACAGAAAACCAACCTTGCTTTCTGTGATAGTGCTTAAATCAGTTTTTCAGACAATACGCAATGGCGGTTGGTTCCCTATAGGCTGAAAAAAGAAAAATTCTAAAAACTCTAAAGCACCTGATTATTCATTTCCAAATGTGTACCTCTCAGTTACATTATTAATGTTTATTTCAAAAGTTTATGACAAATAGTCTATATCAGCTCCTTCATTTGTTCAATTTTATTCTTAAACATGAAAATATGACTTGCACACAACACACTTGCACACAATGCTGTGTGCATCCGCATTGTCTCTGTTAACAAGAGACTGAACGAAACGAACAGCGACATAATAATGCCAGTCAGGGAGTTATTGAGATGTCAGTATGAATGTAAAACCAGGGGATGCCGAATTCTTGCTCAGAACAAAGCTTATGATGTAGTTCACTCTCAGAGAGAGAGAGAGGGAGACAAAGAGAAAGAGAGAGATAAGGAACAGGAACAGTCTCTGCTGGGAGCCAGGCTAGATATGGAGACCACACCAGGTCATATCTCAGTAGGATGCTGCAGTGGAACGAGGGATGAGAGAGAAGAGAGTGTATGAGGGAGAGAAAAAGAGAGAGGAGGACAAATTGGCAGCAAACTCAATGTCAAAAGTTAATATATAAAAAAATATATAAAAATATAAAAAAAACATTAAAAATATGCAAACCATGTAACAAAACTAAAATTAATAAAAAAATAAAAGCTAATTCAAAATATGATTAAATAATATAATAGTCTATCAGTAATGCTAAAATAACTACTTTAACTACACGTCAGATTAGTCAGTAATCTCAGAAGCAATAATCATACATAACTCCTTAACAGTTTTCAGTTCATTTTGAATTGGACATAAATGAGAGTTTTTCACTGGTACATTGTCTACTGATTCTCATCAAATTAAATTTAGGTAGCAAGCTCATTGCAAATGAAGCAATAAAGATGTTTAGAGACCAAAAAAGAAAAGCTGAAAAATAATTGGTTCTAGTATTTTCTAAGTTCTTGATCACCAACCCTAGTTAAATTGGAAACGCAACCCACAGTGTAGAAATTGTTTTGGTGCTGAAAGTGATTAAGCATTCTTCACTGATGTAATAAGGTCAGAGATGCTTGTGCGTGTGTGGGCCACCATGTGAAGAGCTGAAAGTCTTCCTGTGATCTACAGCATGTGTACATCAGCAGGTTGGAGAAATGTGAGGGGCCTGTTGAGACGCATGACTACATTTTGGGGCTGATGAGGGACAATCAAAAATACAAACAGACAGACAGGCTAACATACGGGCAGACAGATGCAGAGACAAGAAGACGGTAAACAGGCAAAGAAGAAAATGTGCACAGCATGCACAAATGTCCTGCTGATGCTGCAAGTCATTTGGATTTCATTTTCAGAGTCAGTGATTTTCCTCCTTTCTTCCACAGCAGCAGGGATTTTGCCTAAAAACACAAACGCTCGTGCCTTTTTACTGCACGGCACAAAAGTTGCGCAAAATCCAAATGACCTGCAATGAACAAGGTACAAAAACAGATACCACCCCCACAAGACACGCTTCTGTCAGAGTGGGCACGACACAACAGAGACAAAAGACAGGAAGAGGCGGACTAGAGAGAGAGAGCGAGAGAGAGAGAGAGAGAGAGAGGTGTTGATGCTGAGCTAAAGAAAGAAGTGGAAGAAAAGACAGGGGAGGAGAGAATGGCAGAGAGGAACCATGCGAGGTTCACCTTCGATCTGTCTAAACGCGGCGGCCTGCCCTGGGGGGCGAGAGCCAGAGCGCGTCCACTCTGGGCTGAATAAAGGGTGCTCATAGTATTCCTCGTCAGAGTGGTAGGGGTCATCCTCAGGCACAGACACTGAGATGGAGGGGGCGAGGAACTTGCACCTCTCGCGAGAATTTTGGAAGCGGCGCAGAGGACCTGCTTCCTCCTCATCCCCTACATCTACAAATAGACACAAGGAAAAGAACTGCAGGGAAATCTGGACAAAGAGACAGAGACAAAGAGACAGAGAGGAAAAGGAAGGAAGCTAGAAAGGGTGGAGCAAGTAAGGGAGGAAAAAAGGAACAAGTGAAAGAGAGAAAGTAAAAAGGGAGGTGTATCAGAATATGCTAAAATTGAGAAGGGAAGGGTGGAGATAAAGAGAGAGAGCCAGAGAGAGAGAGAGAATAAAGAGCTTAAAAAAAGTCAGGTAGAGATAAATAAAACAAGATAGAAGTATGTGTGCGAAAAAAGACATAGACACACACAACACAAACACACAGTGTTGAGAAACACAAAGTGTGACTGCAGCGGTGCTATGCCATAACCAGAGTCTGAACATCCCCAATGACATTTTAGAGGTTTGTCTGAAAGTGAAGAAGATCTAAAGCAGATGAAACTGCATCAATATTAAGTTTCTGCTTAAAGTCAACATGAATTTTACTTTTGTAATGTGAAATATTTGAGTGAAACATTATATAACTAGTAAAATAATAATAGGGATGCACAAATAATAAAATTATGTCTGATAAGTGAGTGCCAGTAAGTCAATAATTATTTTCCTCTATAACTATATTTTCGCCAATAACTGATAATTGGCCAATAGAAAAATTCCATATTATATTGCATAAAATAATTTATAACAAGAAATAAATAGTATTCATTTAAAATAATTATGTTAAATAAACTGAATGTTGTTTATTGCCATATCAGTTTCACAGGCTATTTCATGACCAATACGGATTCAACATTCACTAAATTCAAGTGTAACACTCTATTTTAAGGTGTCCTTGTTACACGTTTCATGTACTTACTATTATAATAACAATAAATGATGCATATTACTTGCAATTAACCCTACACCAAACCCTAATCCTAACCCTAACCACATAGTAAGTACATGTAGTTAATTAATATTACTCAGTAATTAAATGTATAATTACACTGTAACAAGGACACCTTAAAATAAAATGTAACCAATTCAAGCAATATAAAGTTAAAAAAAGATTAAACAATTTTATATACATACACATGGAATATCAGACAAAAACTGATAGTGACAATATATTCATCCCTGATTAAAATTATTTTGGCCAAGATGACATCAGCCACAAAGGAAAGTTGTTCAAAAGTTGAGAAAGTTATGCACAATAATACCAGAAACATGTATTAAATGGAGTAAATTTGGACTTCATGTTGACTTTAAGTATGCACTTAATGACTGCATTTGGCGTAGCTTCTCCTGAAGGCTGTTAGTGATTGTGTTAATGACATTAGTGTTTAGTTTAGTATCTTCAGAGAGTGATCTGAGCATGGCATTGACCTACCACAGGCAGTACAGACAGACACAGTCAAAATGACGAACGAGCACAAGCTCACAACATCAACAGCATCTACACCACAACATGCAAAACTAAAGACGAGGACGCACAAAGGAACTGAGAAAGGTTTGGAGCAATCAACAGATCTGGTTTTGGAGAGAGGATGAGCAGGCAACCTGAATGCCACACCGTTTCAGCAACAGCCTGGAAACATGAGCTGCAGGTGAGACAGCGCAGCATTCAGTTCAAGGTTCAAGGCTTTCATGCAAGGTGGAGTCAAGATCCATGGTTGGGCGGGATATAAGAAGAGGTTGAGAACTGGAAAGGGGTTGGTTCACTTTGGCGTGAGTTTTTGATCAAGATAAGCTCCCGGAGTTAACAATGATGAAGATGAGGCCATGTTTAAGAGCTGGAGATGCTGGATGAGGAAGAGGAGGTCGACTTGAATGATGTCAACAAAGGAGGCAAAGTTGATCCTGCAAACACAACTTCATCGATCTTTGGACCGGTCCCCACAAATCAGCGGAGCGTGGGCATCTGTAGGGCACTGTGACAGGGGCGAAATCAGCCTGGAAGGGGTGGGACTAGCAGGCGTCCCCAAATAGAACACCCTCAATCAAGCCAGGGTCAGAGGGCGACCAGAATACTCATGGAAAAAAAGGTGTTCAAGTTCTTTCAGTGTGTTTCTCACCTCACCTCTCTCCATACACACAAGAAGCATGACCCTACCTTGATCCAAAGGCCCAAAATGCTCCGCTGCTGGGGATGGAGGAGGTGAGGGCGGCAGGTTTGCAGAGTCCTCCACTGCAAAAAAACAGAAGAAAAGAAGAAGAGATCAAGATAATGTTGAAGATCAGATCAACAGTTTACAGTTCAGGTCTGTTATAAAACCAACTGAACTGCCTACAGAAAAAGAATTTTAAGGCAACATACAGTAGGAGATTTAAAGTAAAGTTCCAAGGTTCTTCAAATTCTAAGAAAATGTTGCATGTTTGTCCTTCATGAAGAAGGAGAAAAACATCTATCCAAGATGGCAGACAAAGCAAGAGAAATATTGATTATAACTAAACTAAACAATAATGCTAAAAAGTACAATTTTTTTGTTTTACTTAATTAATAACCTGATTTTTTCCCTCAATATTTATATGTGCCATGTATTTTAATGCTTACTAGAGTATCATATCATGAGGTTAGTGAACAACTGAAAACAAACTCCATTCAAAATGTGGAGTCTGTCTTTAATATTTGTATTCAGTTAGGATGCATAGGATGCAAGTCACAGTAAAAACATTTATAATATTGCAAAAGGTTTCTATTTTAAATAAATGCTAAATTTATCTCATGTTTTGGAATATGAGTATACAAATATGAGGTTTTTTTACCTTTAAATAGTAACTATAGTAAAGAACAGACAGGTAACGATGATGAGAAGTAGAGGGAACTAGATCAGGAAATGCAAGCCAGCTCTGATGTGACATTTTCTTAATTTTAATTATGAAAGATTTCTGTAAATGCCCACGCAAGAAAAAAAAAATCCTGTGAAACCCAGTGGGCATGTTTTAACAAGGAAAAATAGATTCATGAAGGGATCAAATTGTATCTTAAAATGCAATTAGCTTGTATTAGCTTATAAAGGGACTCCATGGGGGCAAGCAATTTAATAACAATATATCTGAATATAACCCCCCCCAAAAAGAAAGAAATAAAGAGGGTTGTGTGTGCGAGAGAGTTATTTCTTAGGATATGCTGAGCAGAGAGGAGTCAGGGTTTAGGACTGGTATGCTGAATACTTTGCCATCTCTAATCCTTTGAGCTCTTCTGACAGACCGACTTAACATCAATCGTGTTAGTGCAGAAATCATTATCTAATTTTGTTGACTAATTCCAGCACAGCAAGTGGAAACTTAGAGCTATAGATTTTATTTAATTTTTCCTTTTCTTTGAAGTCTGACAATGAAGCATCTGAACATTTTGAACTAAATTTGCCATGGAAAAAGGATAAGCGCAAGTTCATGTTCATGTGTGCCATTATATGTAATGTTTGTACTATTTTAGCTTCCTAATGACGTCAACAATTATGCTCTTCAATGAGGAAATTCACAACCTAATGTCACCAGCATACTGCAGAGTCCTCATAAAGTCAGTGTCAAAATCCTGAAACTGACATACAGTAGCAACACATGCTCACGAATGAACTTTCAAACCAAGAAAACTCAGATAAAACCACAGCACAAAAGACATGCAGTACAACCACAGAAACCAGGAAACAAAAATCCACTTTTACTATGACCAGGCAGCCATTAAAGACAGAGAGGGCTAAAGGTTCACCCTAATGCTGACCCTCTCTGCCCTGTGTTGGCACACACACACACACACAGCCAGGGGCGGGTGGGTACAGAAATCAAGCAGAGAGGAGCTGGGACAAGCCAGCTGTCAGGGCAGATATGCCATTATAAAGGAAAAGCAAGTGCCCTGCTGATGCTTTCCACAGCTTTGATCAGTTTACACACAGAACAAGGAACGGACACACAGAACAACAATGATCACATACCACAAAGATAGGGAAGCAAAAATAAAACTTATTTGAGTACTGTCTCTCCATGTTGTGTTTGACAAACATGAAAATATGTATACATTTAAAGGAACAGTTCACCTGAAAATGAAAATGAACAAAAATCACCTAGCGTATGATAAGTAGTGTTGTCTGATTCATGAAGGGTTGTTATTTTAAGTTCATGACATAAAGCTATTGTATAGTTTTAGAAGACAATATAGCAATATAGCACACAAGACACCTGGACTACTTTTCTTATACGTTTAATGTTTTTTTGTTTCATCCTTTCTGAAACTTAAAAGCAACAGTTTCCAATAACTATTAAAGTATACTACTGTTCAAAGGTTACAGTAAAATACAGTTAAACAGTAATTTTATGACATATTACACATTAAAATAACTACAACTGCTATTCAACTTTAATATATTTTCAAATGTAATTTGATGGCGAAGCTGAATTTTCAGTATCTGTACATTATTCAGATTTCTCCTTTTATGTTCCAAGAAAGAAAGAAATATGAATTTGGAATGAGTATTTTTTATTATTATTCATTTGGAATCAGTAAATGGGGACAATTTTCATTTTTAGGTGAATTATTACCTTAAGGTGTAAAATAAATCACAAAGACTCACTACCCAGAATTATGTAATTATAAACAGCAAAAAATACTTTGTGACCAGTGTCTGTACACTTTGCTACAGCCTTCTGGAAGCACCTCCGTGAAGGAATTCAAAAACCAAAAAAAAAATTTAATCCTTACTGTTCCCACTGCCTTCCATTTTAATCTTCTCATCTCTGCATGTCTCACCAATGCAATAAAGTCCTTTAAGAGCTGGCCTGAGTGTGGCCAACCTCCAGTATCTCAGGAGGCCTACCTGATGGCAGCCTGACGGCAGTTTCCGGATGCAGCTCCTGCTCTCCCTTCAGTACTGCTACCGCTTCGGCCGTAACCTCCTGCACGATCCGCGCTGATACTTGCTCTGTGCGACACATACACATACACACATCAACACACGCCCACATGAGCAAGTTCATGGGCAAATATTCACACATATTTTCTGAATCAATCCAGACAAGATTTCTTCACTTCTTATGTTATAATAGACCACTTTTTAATCAATCAAAAAAATTTCAGCAGTCCAATTGCAACAATTCCAGTTAAGGGCTGTAAAGAGCTCTGAGCCAATGAGAATGAGACTTTACATTGTGAGCACAATATAAGACAGCTGTGCACACATGTGGTGGTCCACACACTGTCACACACACAATTAAAGGAATAGTTCACCCAAAAATGGAAATTCTGTCATTAATTACTCACCCTCATGTCATTCCAAACCTGTAAGAACTCTGTTCATCTTCAGAACACAAATTAAGATATTTTTATTTAATCCATGGAGCCAGGGTGACACGGAGGAGAAGAATTGTTGAAAAAAGTTATTTTTGTTTTCTTTGCACACAAAAAGTATTCTCGTAGCTTCGTAAAATTACATTTGAACCATTGATGTCACATTAATTATTTTAATAATGTCCTTACTACATTTCTGTCCCTTGATCATGGTAGTACCCTTGCTGTCTATGGAGGGTCAGAAAGCTCAAGAATTTCATCAAAAATATCTTCTGAAGATGAATGAAGGTCTTACAGGTTTGGAACAACATGAGGGTGAGTAATTAATGTCATAATTTCAATTTTTGGGTGAACTATCAATTTAAAGGGGTCCTACAGTATTATGCTTTTTCACTTTTTGAATTTTAGTCAGTGTGTAGTGTGTATGTTTGGGCATAAAAAGATCTACAAAGTTACAAATCTCAAAGTCCACTGAGTGTTTGGACTCCGGCATTGCTTTCTGGTGTTTGTGATATCACAAAAATAAATCCCGCCTACGGAAATTCGAATGGTTGGGGGGTGGGGAGAACGCTTGGTGGAGCACTGCACGTTTCAAAATCGAAACTCGGTGCGGGTGTTTTTATATCACTGTATTTCTGAAGGAAACCGACTGTCTTCAGAAAATTTTGGATGTCATTTTTATTTCATCTTGCATGTAATGTCTGATAAAGCAGCGTTTGTGAGCGGAGCTCTGCTTGTGTACAGCGTTACCGCTGGCAGAGAATGAATTTGCATATATATGCCGCCACAAATAGTGTAACTCTGTGGGACTATAAATAAATTCAGCTGTATAACAGTTTCACTGCAATTCATGTTATAATGATAGAATTAAAGAACAATAAACATATACATATTACCGTTGCACTTATCTGTAAATAGTAAATGCAGTTATTTTTAAGCTGTTGTTGACATCCTATCTGAAACTGATTTAGCCCAAAAAAAAAAACAATAACGTTACCACTTTAATATGTCTTGCAATATCTGTGCATGCAAAGGATCTTACTATCCCCAAATATATCAGTGGCAGTGTATGTGGCCTAATAAAGCAAAATAATCCTTACAGAGACAAATGAGGAATTCAGTATAGCCCCAAATATTACAATGTCTCATTACTGCCTTTATGTCTTACTCATTTTCCTAAGCAGACAGACAAATTTACAGTGACATATAATTTATCAATGAAGCTAAAAATGCTGCTCAATGTGACAATCACAGTCAATCAAAAACCTGGTTTTGAAATCAGATGGCCGATAAAACATCCTGTTGCTCATTTCTTCCGGCAATCACAGCTTATTATGACAAGAACTCAGTTTTAGAAGAAATCCCTCCTTATCAATTGTCGCTTCAGTTAGGAAAGAGTGTTAGAAAACACATACAATATATTAGCAGCTAGACAATCTGAAGACATAACTGCACATTATTAAAGATTGAGTCAGTCTACAAATCTATTCTTCTCTATAACTGCTTAAATATAATTTCACAGCAAATAAAATGAACTTCCAATGTGCAATTTAGTTTTATCTATGTCCTTTCAGAGGATATTAATTTGAACCTCTAACTCAAAGGAAAACACTCTCAAAAAAAAAGGAAAATTGGCAGCATTTTGAGAGAGTAAATTGTCATGGCAACGGCAGATTGGAGAGGTATAAGAAGAGACTGCAACCGATTAAGCAGCGGGCAGAATACAGCCCACGGATTGGCTGGCAACACGCGTCCAGGGATAGATTCTGCTTTAAAACAGCGCTATTAAAAGTATCCCTCGGCTCTTCGAGACACTAACACATTTGCTGCATTCTTACAACACATCAGATCAATTTCAGTGGTGTCAACAGTCTGATTTTAACCTCAAGATGGATCTAGATAGTATTGAAATGGCCACCCATAGCTGATGGTTGCCAAAGACAGTGCCTAGAAACCAACTGTGTATTAGAGTTTAATTGTGTTCTAAAAGCACATTTAGTGCAATGACAAGCTCAGCATAATGTTGTAAACAGCCATGAATCGTTGTTGTGTTCACAATATTAATCATTTAACATGCAAGCGCAAGGCGAGGCATTTCAATTTAACTGAAGTTGATGCTGCAACGATCAGCTAACATGTGCTCAGACACGAGGACGACACATTAGCACCGACGGAGAAAAACACGGCAGCGAGGCTTACGTCAAAGCTTTCTGAAGAGATGCGAAGTGATTAAGGGCCATTTGCTACTCCCACTCTCTCTCTCCAGTGCAAACAGGCTGCATGATGGGAGTCAGCAATGCATCACTTTTGTTTCTTGTGCACTTTTCAGGCACAATTTCCACCCACCTTACAGCCCCGGCATCTGCCCACCCACTCACAGACGCACATACACACACGCACAGGAAAAAGATATTTGCTCAGATCCCATTAGAATAATGTTCACCCACGCAGACTCAAGTTTGTGGTACGCCATCAACCCGCGGTCAGACCCCACTAGAAGAGAGTCACAGCAAATAATTCACTCAAAAATGAGTGTTGCTGTTTTTTAAAAAGGCAAAAGCAACATTAAAGAACAAGACAAGTAATTCTGGCTATGTTACATGTCTTCTGATGTTATACAACAGTTTTATGTGATGAACAGTCTAAAATGTAAGTCATTATTTACTGAATCTCTTTCATAGAGTAGTGGATCACTGAATCATTGTACTGAACTTCATAAAATTATGTACTCAATCTTTAATGCAGCTCTTTTCTGCACAACAGAATGTGATTTGAGAGTTGCAAGAACAGCAGAATGATTCATTTAATTTGGTTAAATCAAACAAAATAATTCTATGACTTCAGACGACTTATAGTGCAAAAGTCATTGAAGTACTTTATTATTTACAAATGGCTATTTTAATGATAGTCATTTATCTGAATTTTCATTGTAAAGAAAAGAGCTACAGGAGTCATTAAAAATTAAAACACTTTGCAATAAGGTTCCATTTGGTAAAATTAGTTAACTACTTTAGTTAACACCAACCAACAATAAAAGAATACTTCTAAAGCATTTATTCGTCTTAGCAAATGTAGATTTCAAGTTGTATCCCTTAATATTATTTAATGCACCTGAGCAATAACAATGAAGAGCTTTATTTTATTAACTACCATTAACAAAGAATAATAAACAGAGTAACACCTTATTTTAAAGGGGTCATATGATGCGATTTCAAGTTTTCCTTTCTCTTTGGAGTGTTTGTGCTGTTTGTGCATAGATAAGATCCCCGAAGTTGCAAAGACTAAAGTCTCAAAACCAAAGAGATATTCAGTCCCACTTTATATAGGTGTCCTTAACTACTATGTACTTACATTTAAATTAATATTTTGATACAATGTACTTATTTACATTGTACTTATATTTTTAAAAATACCTTTATGTAGTACCATCTGTAATTAAGTTCTGTAATTACATTTATAATTACAGTGTTGCCCCATGCCTTAGACCTTAACCCACCCTAACCTGTCCCTATCCTTACCCATATCCCACCTCAATAGCAGCAAGTGTTTTGCAATACAATATGACCACAATAAGTACATTGTACTTATTTTTTGATGTAAGTACATAGTAGTTAAGGCCACCTAACCTAAGTGTGACCAGATCTTCTTTATAAAAGTTAAGACTCTGCCACGCCCACCTAAAAAAGGGCTCATTCAAACATGTCTACGTGTGGGAAGATTTGCAAAACACAGCCCAAACGTATACGCAATGAAAGAAAGCGGAACTATTATTCTCGCTTATATTGTCATGGAGACGCTGTGTTTCGTTGTGAAAGAGAAAGTTCGGGCTTCCAAAAGAGGACACAACTAGAAATCAGTGGTTAAGTTGTATTTACAACACTGTTCCAGAACAGTTCAACCCAAACTATTCCTTCACTCGAGTGTTTTTAATCTACAGCTACAGCTGCTAATATCTAATAAACTGCATAATTTCCTGTAAAAAGATTTTTACCATGTAATGATGAATTTGAAATAACAAATTACATAAGCTGATCTTCACAGCCAATTACTGCATGACTCAACAGGAGGGCAGACAATATGAACATGACCAGAGACCCAGTGAATTGATTCATTTATATATATATATATATATCTAGCTCTCTCTGGTCTAATAATCAAATGGAACTATACGGCCTGTCATCTTTTTCACACTATATTTTTAACCGCCTACTTTATCGCTGCACTATGTCTGTAAAGCTGTGTCACTACAGATTCACTTTCAGGGCAAACCTGACCAGTCTATCAGCCTCTTTGTGTCTGACAGATGTGCTGGTGTGTCTACCCAGCATCCCCCTCTCTCCCCCCTTGTGGCTGTCCACACCCGTCTGCAAGAGATGTGCTCGGACTGCTGATCAGATGGGTTTGCCTCCAGCACACAATAGCTCACATCCCTGAGACATCAGCACACACAATAAGTAAATACCCAAAAAAGTGCACAGCCACACACTAAAAGATGAAGAATATTGTGTGGTACATATCTGTTATTCACATGGATAGTCAGATTTCCCCTTAGACAGGTTGCAGAAATCAGAGTCAAATCTATTTGCCAGCACTTTTAGAGAACATGCAATATAGACACACAAGTGCAAATATGCTAACAACTAGTTATTCTCATGCAGCAATGCCATTTAAACCTAGAAAGAACCTCTAACCAACAACCCGCTGGAAAAATCAAAGCTCTTACCAAAAAGTGAGTGCCGGTTATCTGGTTGTCTGGAGGCAAATGCTTCCCTGTGCACTCTTAGTCGTGTCTGCCTGCCAAAAGCAAGTCGGGAAGGAGGAGGGGGACGGCTGGTACTCCATGCCAGGACTCCCCCGCCAAAGAGCAGAGCTGTTGCCACAGCAACACACAGCCTGGGCTCAATCTGAATGGTCTCCCAGCATGCTTCGGCTGTGAGTTTTGCCGCCCTCAGTGTGTGAGTGACACACAGCCGTATTACAGACTCACTGCATCTGTGCTGCTATCTCATGGTTTCTCTAAATTTATGGATCCCAAACAGCAGATACTGTACATAGCTTGTAGGTCATGAAATATTCCAATAAAACACTTCACAATAAGGTTCAATTCATTATTGCATCAGGTATCATGAACTAACAATAGACTATTAATAATCTATAGGTAAAATTTTGATAATAATACACTACTGCTCATTCCTGCTCTTTCAACCTGAAATTATAAAAATGTTTAGCATACCGTAGAAGTGTTTAAATAATTAATTATGTTGTTAATACAGTAAAAATATTGTTTTTTGTTTGTGCTTGGTTAACAAATTAAATTCTAATTTTGGTGTTACCAATTCCAAGTGGTTAATGAGTTAAAATGCAATCAAATGTAATAAACTAAAATGCAATAAAATAAAATATAAAATAAAATTAGATGATAAAATGATTAATGAACCCATAACAATAAATTAATCCCTGTAAAAAGCCACAAGATTCGAGATATAATTCAAGTTTATGTTATGTCTAGTTATGTGTCAAAGTTTCATACACTAAATAAAATAAAATAAAATAAAATAAAATAAAATGCCATTATTAATAAAATGAATTAAGTTAATTCCAAAAAAGTCTAGTTACGTCAGATATTCATATCCTAAATGTAAGCATTAAAATAAAATTTAAAAAAATAAAATAAAACATTTTTACGATGCTAACAAGCAGACTTGGTTTTACGTAACTCACACCATTCTTGTGCACCATTCCAGGCTGGCAAGCTTTTCAGTCCAGCCCCTATAATTTAAGCCAACAACTGTCTCAGTAAGCAATCTCTCTCCCTCTCTGCTTTTCAAGTGTGCTGTTCTTTATGCAAAGCAATGTCATATGTCGCACTGTCAGTATTTCGGTCTAGCGCCTCTTGTGTGTCTGAAGGGCTCTTGTGCGTGCTGGCCTTGCCAATGCCCCTTGGCTCAAAAATCTCATCATCACAGAGTCACAGAGGCAGAGAAACTATTCTCAGGGAAGGTCTTTCTCTCCACAGGGACACATAGTCAGAGCCACTCTTTAAAATCGAGCAGTTTTACTCACATCAATAGTGAACTCAGTGCTGAAATATGAAAACACAACCTGGAATCATTCATTAAACACATAGACACAAGCAAAAGAAACAAGTTGTTCTCTTGACTCACAGAGATTTATAACGGCAGGTTTGTTAATGAGAAACGCATGAGCGATGTTAACACACAACCCTGGCTGAAGGATCGTTAGCATTAGAGTTGGGAAGTCCATTTCCATCACTCACTGTCAGGCATCGCTGCGGTGATGCTTTCTGCCCGGCTTTACGCTGTATTAAGTATTTATGGAGGTGACAAGGGAACTGTGATGATTTATACAGAGGACAGAGATTACTGGAAAGCACAGGGATTTTATAAACACAAAACTGCTAAGAAAAACATATGATACGTTGCCTACTGTACACTTAACTATCAGCGGTGACATATAGTAAGAGTAAACCATACATGATGGGAGCATTATCTGGAAAAAAATGAATGCTGTGAATATAAAATAAATGGATTCCTAACAATATTCTTAAAAATATGGGAGATTTCCAACGTGATGCTGATCATTTCCAGACAAATTCTTCAGAAAAAGGTCGTGCAGGTTGTTTCAAGTCCTCTTACAAGGGTTATATAATAAAGAATCATATTCTCCTTGATCTTTTAAGATGAAAGAGCTTGATGTACTATGAAAACAAACTGTAACTTTTAGAACTAGAAAAGAGCAGTTAAGTTATGAAAATGACTCGCTCTGCAATTTTTTGACATCACACAGACAATAAATCAAAATTGCACAGTCAATGGCACCTATTTGATTATCAGAAACTCACCCAGTTATGATCAGGTGACAAGAACAAAGTACAACAGATGGCATTATTCCTGAAAACAAGAACCAACGTGGGGAAAGTCCCATGATCTCAGTACAGTTGCTCATTTCATATGTGAAAGGGGACATTTCTAAAAACCATCTATTGCTAATGATTAATTATTATTATTATATAAAATGAAAAGTGTATATACAGTTTTAAGTGAGCTGTCATTTGTGTGAGGTGTGAGCATATGTCAGAGCATAGCTTTCAGTAAGTGCAGAAGGGCACTTAGAACGATGCATCTAACTCTTCATCAAATTTTAACATCAACAATTCTGATGATGTCTGTTCTACCCCTGACTGAACTCTGAGAATGCGTATGCACAACCCCTCCCACCCTGTATGAATTCAAACATCAGCGCAATCCATATGACAGAAAAATGACAAAGATCTTATATATAATGCTATTAACACTATAAAGCATATTTAAGCATTACAACTGCACTCATTTCATTAGAATTAAGAGTTGTCAGTAGCCTACTGTAGTATGAAAAAAATTACATGATTTTCTTATGTGTTCTTGGAGTCAAATCTGTGTGATTAATTATACTGGACAAAGCTAATTCATCTTAATATTCATAACATAAGAATGCTATTCATGCTCTACCATTCAACAGTTTGTAGTTGGCAAGGTTTTTCAAAGTCATTGAAAGAAATCTGTTATGCTCACCCAGACTAGATGCATTTAAAATTATTAAAAGTAATATTGTGAAATATTATTACAATTAAAAATCACAGTTTTCTGTTTTAATATATAATCTATTCCTACGATGACAAAGCTGAGTTTTCAGCAGCCATTACTCCCGTCTTCAGTGTCACATGATCCTTCAGAAATCATTCTAAAATGCCGATTTTATGCTCAAGAAACATTTCTTACTATTATCAATGTTGAAAATAGTTGTGCTGCTTACTATGTTTGTTTTTCAGCATTCTTTGATTAATAGAAAGTTCAGAAAAAAATTATTTATTTGAAATAGAAATCTTTTGTAGATTTACAAATGTCTTTACTATTACTTTTGATTAATTTAATATATACTTGTTGAAAAAAAATATTAATTTCTTTAGAAAAAAAACACCTTTTTAGCAGCAGTAGTGTATTTTTTGAACATTGATTTTGGGGTGAGACATTTGTAAGATTCCTTGTTAAATGCCTGTAATGGCACATGTTCTTGTGCCTGTGTGTACATGTTCACCCATACAAATGTACAACAACGCTGGTGTTGTTTGTGTGTGTGTAATAGGCAGTTATGATCCATCATTAGAGGGGTAATTAACAGCAGCACTCCCTCCCCCCCGCGCAGGTTCACAGCAGCAGCTCTCCCTATCAGAGAGTTGCCATGGCAGCTGCTCCCCTGCAATTTACTCTGCCAGACCTTTGTTCAGCATCCCTGCAATCTTTCCTTTTACATTTTTTGTGCTGACATGAGAGAAGCGCCACCTCATTTTCTTCCTCGTACACCCCTGAGGCCTCACAAATACCCAGACAGAAAAGCTCTGGCCTAACTTACTTCCTCATGCCACAGTCGTCTATACTCTCTGGTCTCCAAAAACAAGATTAAACTGCTTTGGAGATGTAAGTGCAAGCGTATAACACACCATGACTTATAAAATGCCAACACACGGTTATTAACTCTAGTCTATCATTGCAATGGGAAAACCCAGACATAATTGTTCACTCTTGGCTAATTATGTCTTTCCTTTCACTTTACATTAATAGCTGTCATGCACGATGGAATGCAGGGAGCTTGTGTTATTTTTTTGTATGAAATATTAAGATAAACCATCTGTGGATAATATGTAATTTGGCTGCTCTGAAAAACAGTATCTATTATAACTATTATATCTATTATAACATTTCAGTCATGTTGAGCCTCCTGCAAGTTTGCAACCCTATTATGCCCTCGCTCATGCAAAAAATTAAAAAAATAATGGGATATAATGTTGTTTTTGCTTTTGACCTCTAGTTTCAGCTTCAGATGGCACACCCAGTAGACACACTGATTGTCTGATCTGTGCACATTGCACAAAAATGTCTATTATTCATTTAAGTAACACTGCCCCTGAACATACATACATACACTCACAGTCTTGCAGGCTCTTACTGTCTAAGTGGGCAATTCTTGGCCAGAAATAACAGCAATACGGACCAGACGATACGCCGCAAGTCACACGTCTGCCTAGATGAGTCTATTTGACCTCTTTCATATGACAACTTGAAAAGGAAATCCTTAACAACTTTCACTTCAGTTGCTGTGTAAAAATTCTGAAGTCAAAAGCTAATCATCTAGCACTGATTGAAGTCATTAGTCATAGGGTTTCCTGTGGACAGAAGCCTATGTGAAAGGCATTTTCTGCTTCTCACCAGCAGTCACAGCGTGTCCAGAGGTCAGGTCTCCGTTGAAGCCGTTCTCTTTGGCGTAGGAGGCGGCAGAACCAGCGTGGGCACCGCCAGGCTGGCAAGTCCTGTAGGTAGAAGAGAAGCCATTCTCTCCATGCCCACCTGGGGAGGATGAGCCCTGGGCTCCCGGAGATGACCACTGGGGGCCGCTGTCCTCAGGCTGCCGACCGTCTGCCATCTGAACCAAAAGGGAAGGGGTCACTCCTTACTCCTGAATGATCAGAAAAATGCTTAATGTTAATACACTGACTGAACAGAATGCCGCTGGATATTGAAAGTCGATCAACATTCATCATGTAAAAGTGTCAGAGTGTAAAAGTGAATATAATATAAAAGTGTCTTATATTTTATATTCACAAAATATAAGTTTTTGTCAACAAAGAAAACATTAAATTTATCAAAATTGACAGTACATTTATAAAAAACATTTGTAATGTTTAAAAATAATATTATTATTTTGTTAATAATAATAATATATTTAGTTATTTTGAACTTTCTTTTCATCAAAGAATCCTGAAAAAAAGACATATCATGGTTACCACAAAAATATTAGGCAGCACAACTGTTTTCAACATTGATAATAATAAGAAATGTTTCTTGGACACCAAATAAGCATATTAGAATTATTTCTGAAGGATCATGTGACAATGAAGACTGAAGAAACAGTTTTGCCATCACAGGAAGAAATTACATTTTAAAATATATTAAAATAGAAGACAGTTATTTTAATCTGTAATAATATTTCCCAATATTACAGCTTTTACAGTATTTTAATCATAAAAATGTAGCTTTATTGAGCATGAGATTTAAAAAAACAACAACTTACAAACCCCAAACCTTTGAAAAGTATATGTAATAATTATTAACACTTATATAATGTAATTTTATAATTATATGATATATAAAATATATATTATTAAGTATAAGCAATGTTTTAAATTATTTTAATCATTACAAATATACAAAAAAATGCCAAATTTAGCAGTCCTATCAAATACTGAGTAAAATTTTAAGATTATAAAGAGATGCAGTTATTCATTTTCCTTATAACCAGGACTGCAATGCCATCACTTGAATTTTTCCATACCAATACATTATATTGGTATAATCTATTTCTGATTAACCTGTCCCTAAACAACACATAAAAACAAAAACTGGTTATTAACTTTAAACGTCAATCCCTTTCTTCCTACACAGGTGATTTATAAGATGCAAACAG